>NC_063449.1:34770381-35388108 GCF_020379485.1 Brassica napus | reverse complement strand
ATTATTTGTAATGCAATACAAAAAATTTAATAATATAATAAACACAAACACTGTAACATAATCAAACTCGATCACTCGTCATCAGAAACATCATCGACTTCATCATTTTCTTCAAATTCATCTTCGTTGGCTTCATCTCTTGCATCGTCTGGAAGTTCTTCATATCCCTGGTTGTGTGGATCAACAAGTAAGATATCATTTGTAGCTTGCTCATGTACTTCTACTTCATTTACGGCATCTTCTTGTAAATGCGGTTGTTCAACAGTCAAGACTCGGCCCCGAGGTGTAACTTTTATAGCGGCTAACCAAGATATTCCAGATTGTCTGATCCTCGGGTATGGAATAAAACAAACTTGGTCTGCTTGAGAAGCCAATATGTAGGGTTTAAATTTGTTGTACCTCCGTGTAGCATTTATATCAACAACTCCAAACTTGCTATACCAAACACCTCTATTGACGGTGGGTCAAACCAGTCACATTTGAAGAGAACGCATTTCAGCTTCACCAGGCCGGGGAACTCCACTTCGATGATCTCTTGTAAGATTCCATAGAAATCAGTTTCACCTTTCACACATACTCCATAGTTCATTGTTGTTCGCCGACTTCTATATTCGTAAGTGTGAAAAGTGTAGCCTCGTGTGAAATACATAGTTGCTGTGGTGACCTTACCGACCGGACATTGTATCAATTCGTGAAACCACTGAGGATAGAATGGATCATCATAATCAACTTGGATCATCAACATATATATATAAATATATAACTTCATTAATTATATAATAAATAACATATTTACGTTTGATAATAACTAAACCACGAATGTGCAACTACGTTTCTCGTAAATTGGTCGTTAATCAGATGGTAGCTTGTCGATGTAATTTAGTCGTACATTTACGACCACATTAAGACTACCTGAAAGTGTGGTCGTAAATGCGAAGTTAGTTTACGACTAAACCTTTTAGTAGCAAAATTACGTCTAACTTACGACTGACTTTAACATAGTCGTAAGTTAGACGTAACGTAGAAGTTAATTTACGACTACACATTTGTAGTCGTAAATGGTAGTCGTTACTCTCACGTTTTCTTGTAGTGAGTGATAGTTTCGTTGATCAGAAAAAAAATAAAAAAGAAGAGAGTGAGAGATAAACCATTTGATTTACTTTGAAAGCAAATGATTAACCTAATCATCTAGCAGATGAAAATAAACTTTCTGCACTATAATGAGTACCTTTAAAGCTCACTTATTGAGTTTGTGTATGTTTATGACACAAGCAAGCTTTATATGTCCATTAATAAAAAAAAACGTTTGTTCATTAACTTCATTTTCTTTGGTCTAGTACCCAACTAAAGAAATTCATTACAGATTTTATTTTATTAGTTACATAAAACCAGGTAAGAATCCCATGAACCCTATACTTTTAATGATCATATCATACATATATGTATGTATGCATGGAATATAATAACCCTAATCACAATTGGAAAACCATATATATATATAATAACATGACCATCCACAATTCCACAGACATTAATATATTTTCCTAGTGAATTGTTTTTCTCTAAATGTTTTGATATGTTTTTGGTATTCATATATGATATATGTTTGTTTGTTGATTATTTTATTTGTTTCTGTAGGTGAATTCCAGTACATCGACCATGATGACTACCTAACCTGCGGGAATTGTGAGTTTTGCCCTTAGATATCACACTAAATGTCGAGAAGACCAGACCACCGACGTGGCATACTCGCCACCGTGGCCGCAACAATTCTCCTCTCAGTTTTCCCGCCAATTACAGAATCGACAGTTGAGAAGCAAGCTCTGTTTCGCTTCAAAAACCGCCTTAACGATCCTCACAACGTTCTACAATCTTGGAAACCCTCTGATTCGCCCTGCACGTTTCACGGCGTCAGATGCGATCCACTCTCGGGCGAAGTCACTGGTATCTCTCTAGAGAACCTGAATCTCTCTGGCTCCATTTCTCCGGCTATCTCATCTCTCACAAAGCTCACTACCTTGTCCCTCCCCTGCAATCTCATCTCGGGCCCAATCCCGCCGGAGATACTCAACTGCACAAACCTCAAAGTCGTCAATCTCACATCCAATCACCTCTCCGGTGCGATCCCTGACTTCTCATCTCTGAAAAACCTAGAGACCCTCGACGTCTCCGTGAACTTCTTAACCGGAGAGTTTCAGAGCTGGGTGGGGAACCTGACTCTGTTGGTTTCACTCAGTCTCGGAAACAACAACTACGTAGAAGGCGCGATTCCCAAGAGTATCGGCGGTTTGAAGAAACTCACTTGGCTCTACTTAGCTAAATCCAACTTGACCGGACATATTCCAGACTCCATCTTTGATCTGAACGCTCTCGACACTTTCGACATTGCCAAGAACGCCATCTCTGGAGATTTTCCAGCCTCGATCACAAGGCTGGAAAATCTCACTAAGATCGAGTTATACGACAACAAGTTAACCGGTGAAATCCCTCCGGAGATCGGAAAACTGACTCATATACGAGAGCTTGATGTTTCTTTGAACCAGCTGAGTGGCCCATTACCTCGAGAACTCGGAAACTTGAAAGAGCTCAGAGTCTTCCACTGCCATCAAAACAACTTTACCGGCGAGTTTCCTTCCGGTTTCGGAGAATTGCGTTTCCTCACTTCCTTATCAATCTACAGGAACAACTTCTCCGGTGAATTCCCAGCAAACATCGGCCGGTTTTCGCCGTTGGAGACAGTTGATATATCCGAAAACAGGTTTACAGGTCCATTCCCTCGTTTCTTATGCCAAAACAATAAACTACAGTTCTTACTCGCTCTACGGAATGAATTCTCCGGCGAGATTCCGGCATCCTACGCTGGCTGCAAATCTCTCTTGAGGCTCAGGATTAACCAGAATCTTCTTACTGGTCATGTTCCCGAAGGCTTCTGGGCTCTCCCCCTTGCTAAGATGATCGATCTCAGCGATAACCGTCTCACCGGAGAGATCTCTTCTCAGATAGGACTCTCAACTGAACTTAGCCAGCTGATCTTGCAGAACAACAGATTTTCCGGGAAGATCCCTCGTGAGGTTGGAAAACTGATTAATATAGAGAGGATTTATCTAAGCAACAACAGTTTTTCCGGTGAGATTCCGACAGAACTTGGATCCTTGAAACAGTTGTCTTCTTTGCATCTTGAAAACAATTCGTTGACAGGATACATCCCTGTCGGATTGACAAAATGCGTCAGGCTTGTCGATCTGAATCTTGCCAAGAACTCTTTGACTGGAGAGATTCCAAAGAGTTTATATCAGATCGCTTCTTTAAACTCTTTGGACCTCTCAGGCAACGGGTTAACAGGAGAGATCCCTGCGACTCTAGTGAAGCTGAAGCTGAATTTTATAGACTTGTCTGAGAATCAACTCTCGGGGAGAATACCACCGGATCTTTTGGCGGTGGGAGGTTCCACCGCGTTCTCACGCAACGAGAAGCTCTGCGTTGATAACCAAAACGTCAAAACAAGTGAAGAATCTTCTCTGAGCTTATGCAGTGGGGACCAACACGTGCACAAGAAGCGTTCTGTCGATGGAACGCTCTTGTTCTTGGCTCTTGCTGTTGCCATGGTGGTGCTGGTGGCTGGTCTCTTCGCGTTGCGTTACAGAGTCGTGAAGATACGCGAGTTCGACAGAGAAAATGGGGATATCAACAAGGCGGGGGATGCGAAGTGGAGGATCGCGTCTTTCCATCAAATGGAGCTAGACGCTGAGGAGATTTGTAAATTGGATGAAGGTCACGTGATTGGAGCAGGAAGCGCGGGAAAAGTGTACCGTGTTGATTTGAAGAAAGGCGGTGGTACAGTGGCGGTTAAGTGGCTGAGGAGAGGAGAAGAAGAAGATGGTAATGGAACAGAGGTCTCTGTTGCGGAAATGGAGATTCTTGGGAAGATCAGACACAGAAACGTGCTGAAGCTCTACGCTTGTCTTGTCGGAAGAGGTTCTAGATATTTAGTGTTTGAGTTCATGGAGAATGGGAACTTGTATCAAGCTCTTCACCAGACTATTAAAGGTGAATTGGATTGGCACAAGAGGTACTGTTTGTTCTCTACTCTCTAGTCTAAGTATGGATTCAAGAACTTATTATTATGTCGAAAGCAGATACAAAATCGCGGTGGGAGCTGCTAAAGGAATTGCATATCTGCATCATGATTGTTGTCCTCCGATCATTCATAGAGATATAAAGTCGAGTAACATTTTACTTGACGGGGATTATGAGTCGAAAATCGCTGATTTTGGAGTTGCAAAAGTTGCAGACAAGGGATATGAATGGAGCTGTGTTGCTGGGACTCATGGCTATATGGCTCCAGGTGAGTGTTCATTGCAGTTTCAACTGGTTTTTACTTTTAAACTGATTTGTTTTGTGGTGTGGTGAGTGCAGAGCTGGCTTACTCCTTGAAAGCGACAGAGAAGAGTGATGTATACAGCTTCGGCGTTGTTCTTCTAGAGCTAGCGACCGGTCTTCGGCCAGTGGAAGAAGAGTTTGGAGAGGGCAAAGACATTGTTGACTATGTCTTATTCAAAATTCAACAAGACCGGAGGAACCCAAGAAACGTATTGGACAAGCATGTTCTGTCCTCTCACGTAGAAGAAAGTATGATCAAGGTTCTGAAAATGGGACTTCTCTGCACTACAAAGCTCCCTAGTCTCAGACCAAACATGAGGGAGGTCGTGAGGAAGCTTGAAGACGCTGATCCATGCGTCTCCAACACTCTAGACAGAACCCGAAAGATTACAGTATAGGTTTACCGAGTCAATTGACTAGTCACAAAAGCTTCTCTGTATTCAAAACTCTAGAGTAAAATAGAAAGAGAACAATGCTAAATAAATACAAAGTATTGACCTAAACATGGTTTTGTTCTTGTCAAAGCTATCTCATCTGTTAACAAGTTCGATTCCGGTGAGAGGAAGTCCTTCATGCAACTGCAAGGCAACATCTCCGACCACCTGTTGTATTATAACAGTTAGAGTTTAGTAACAAAATGTAATAAAGTATCTTCTTTAGATAGTTTACCTTGGCCATGGACCTATATGAATACTCAGTAACTCCAGCGACATGAGGGGTCATGATTACGTTTTTAAACTTCAAGATCGGATCGTTTGGATCAAACGGCTCAGACCACGCCACGTCAGTCCCTAGGCCTCCAAGATGACCGGACTCCAGACTCTGGTAAGCTGATTCATAGTTAACCAGACCGCCTCTAGCAATATTTACAAGAAGAGCACCCTGAAAACAACCAGAGATATCAATCACAATCCGATCAAAACTCTGTATAAATGGGAAGAGTCTACCTTTTTCATTGAAGATATGAACTTGTTGTTCACGATTTCAGCCTGGAGATCACCAATGTATAAACATATCAGTTACACAGACCAATGCATATACAATGAAGGAGAACAAGTTGATTTTACCGTTTCTTTGCTCAGCCTCAAGCACACAACTACTATATCTGCTTTGCTCGCGAATGTGTAAATGTCTTCGTGGCTACCTTTCTCATCAACTAGACTGGCTGAAGATCATAAGTTAACAAGTTACTAGACCAACCCTCATGTCAAGGCAAACAGAGGAATAAACAGAGAGACCATACAGTCTGAGTTCATAACAGAAGCAGGCCAGCTTCTTTTTGTAGCTATTACTCTCGACCCAAACGGCTTCAACCGTTTAGCCAGCTCTATTCCAATGTTACCATATCCCAAGATAAACACCTTAACAAAAACTTTCATAAGAGATACAACCTGAAGATATAGAAAGCAGATGTATATTGACACTGAGACTCACAGTTTTACCGAGAAGAGTTCCACCGGTTGGCTGTCCAAGTAGTCTGCTTTGCACAGACATCTGCATTTCATTCTGCAATAAAAATTAAAATAGATTTACTTGGGAGAGTGAGAGCTATTATACAGTATAGCCTATACTAATAGAGCCACAGAGAAAAACAGATGAAGCAAAACCTGTTTCTTAAGGAGGCCAAGCATGAGATAAATAGCCATTTCAGAACAAGAGGCTGCGTTGCCGGTACCCTCACTGGGGATTCTAGCGACCTTGATCCCATTCTTAGTAGCAGCATCAATGTCAACACCTTTTACAATCAGACCACACTAAAAAGGTAAGTAAACCGCAGCTTTGGATGCTCTTTGGACGCATAGAAAAATTTAATCAGATACCATCGAGACCAACACCGAACTGCATAATAAGCTTCATGTTGCTGGCACGTGAGATAACAAACGAATCCATTTGCATCAACAAAGTCACACATATATGATAATTCTTTATAACCTCAGGAACATCACGGAAATGGGCAACATCTGCCTGTATGAACAAAAACAATAACATCTCAACACACAGCAGGAACTAATCTAGGATGAGTAAAGTTGACAACTTTAGCAATTGGTAGAAGAATTAAATAGTTTTTTTTTTATTTTAATTAACCTGAATAAAAGGGTAAGGCTGCAAGTAATCTCTAGTGAAGTTGTAGGAATCAGGTAAGTGAGGGCCGCAAAACAGAACACGAGTTACTTTCTTGTCTTCTTCTTTCTCAACCATTCTCTCGGGCTTAACTAGTTTACTACTTTGCCTGACCAACAACAGAAGAAAAAATATATATACAATTTTGCCTGATACAGATCTAGCAATTACGCGACGAGACTGAGAAGTTCAATGATATGAAACAGAGGATGAGTTTTGGTTTGACCTGGAAATTGAGCGAGACTGGTGAGAATGGAAGAGCGAAGCGACAGTGGAGTTTTTGTTTCGAAACGCAGTCTTGGCGATATTATACATCTTCGTCACACGAATCACATTTGCAACCGTTGATGCGTTTTACTTGAATCGAACTTTACACAATTTCATATGGAAAATCGCATTTTAAACACTGTGTCATTTTCTAGTACTTTAAAAGCTAAAAATTTTTTTGTGACATTTTTATCGTAATAAACCTAAAAGACGTTTTCTTGTTCATAAACGACCAATACTGTTCATTTTACAAGTCAAAATGATGACGTGTAGGTTTTTTAAGAGAAAACAGAAAATATAGAAAAATTCGAATGAAATCGGAAAAAAGCGTGGAAAATTCTAAGCAAAATTTAAAAAAAAATCTAAAAATTTAAAAAAATTAAAATTGAAATTTCAAACTTAAAAATAAAATTAAAAATTAAAATTCAAAAATAAGATCTAAAATTAAAGTGTCAAACTTAAAAAAATAAAATAAAATTTTAAAAATTCTAAAAATTCTAAAATAAGATCTAAAATTAAAACTTCAAACTTAAAAATTAAAATTTTAAATATTTAATCAAAAAATTATATTGATTTTAAAATTCTATCCAATGAAAGTGATTGTTATTTATGATGATATCAAAACTTGCCACCATCAAAAACAATATATCAAAACATGCTACCACCAAAATCTTTTTTTTGATAATCTGGATATCCAGACACCTTTCATAACCCGACTAACGCCTAAGTACACTTTGCAGAAAGCATTTCGGGGGTCGCCAATTTCACCCATGTTAATTGATGGTGGCTAGACGCAGGGCTAATAATTCTATGAAATAGATTATTTTGAGTTTTGTCCCAAAAATTTTTTTTAAAAAAATGACCAAAATATTTCATTAAAGATGCAAAAGACTCTTATGCTCTAAATATATAAATACAAATAAATAAAGAAAAATTTCAAATTATTTTTTTCATATTTTAGCTCTTATTTTAGAATTTTTAAAATTTTATTTTCTTTTTTAAATTTGACATTTTAATTTTAGATCTTATTTTTGAATTTTTAATATTTTATTTTTAAGTTTGAAATTTAAATTTAAAATTTTTTGAATTTTTTGATTTTTTAATTTTGTTTTGAATTTTTTCCAATTTTTTCCAATTTCATTCGAATTTTTCTTTTTTTTCTGTTTTTTTTTAATAAACCGACACTTCATCATTTTGACCTGTAAAATGAACAGTACCGGTCGTCTATGAACAGAAAAACGTCTTTGTAGGTTTATTATGATAAAAATGTCACTTTGAATGTTTAAAGTGCTAGTCAAAAAAGTTCAGTGTTTAAAATGCTAGAAAGTGACACTCTTAGTGTTTAAAATGCGATTTTTCCCAATTTCTTATGTTCTTTCTCCAATTTCTTATGTTCCTCGCAGAAATAGCTATTACCATTTAGCCCTAACATTTCATTTTCATTTTTTGTCATCAGCATAAACAAAACATAAACCAATTCGATTAATACTCTGCAAAACATTTCATATCTATCTTATTAAAGCTTCTATTGCAGCTTTTCAAAACTAAAAGGTTTTATATTTTTGTCCATAAGGATTTGTATTCTAATTTATATTCTTTTGGTAACCAAAATAGATCTTTTAAGTTGAAATACAAACTTATACTTAGGACAACTCTGGCATGCTACTATATTTTGTCTCTAATTGGAGATTACTCTTCTTCTTTTTTGTCAACTCACCTCTTTTTTTTTAACCCTGAAGTCGAAATTTATAGGTGTGACTGGTGACCATTTGAGGAACACTACGAACAAATAAAAAAAAATGAAGAGGAATAAAATTAAAGGAATGAGCGAGAATGATTGTTCCTCCTCCAAAAATAACGAGGAACAATTTTGTTTTGTTATTTTCTACAAAAAAAAAAAGAATGATAAAAAATAGAAAGAAAAATTAACTCCTTATGAATTGTGTTTTTTTATGGGAATCATAAGGAATTGAATGTTCCTTCTTATTCTCTTGGTCACCAATCACAACTATACATTTTTTTTTTGGATGCAATACATTTTTCTTTTTTTTATTTGGTTGACAATATCATTTATGTTTTTAGAGTCATTAACCCAAGGTTTCTAGATTCAAGGCGAGTCCAGAAATTTTAGAGTATAGATAATTTAATAAAATTTTGTTTTAGAATACATTTAGGAGCCCAAGACCAAGTTATGTTTGTAGTGTAGCGATAGTGGTGTAATCTTTATCATAACACATTGAACAAAACCACCAATATACCACATACTAAGGATATGATTGGTTTCCCCACTACAGCCCACAAACGCCGCTTTTGCGGTTGGTAGCGGTTGTTGGCATTTTGCAACAATCACTCAAACCGTTCTAAACTGTTTCGAACTGCTCTAAACATGATAAATTCAAAAGTTGGTTCCAACTAGCATTTGCGGTTGCGGTTGCGGGTGGTTGCTGGAGAATACATTTTTTTTCTTTTTTTTTAACAATATAAAAAAAATTTAAATAAAAATTTTAAATTAGAATTATAAAATACGAAAATATATCTATTATATTTTAATTAATATTATAAAATTTTAAAATAAAAATATTTTTTGTAATTTTAAAATAAAAATATTTTTCTGTAATTTTTAAAAAAATTAAAACTATAACTTTCTAAATTTAATTTTTATATTTATTATAATATTATGATTTTTGATATTTTTATAATTATATAAAATGTAAATATTGTTAAATTATTATTTAACCGCTGCTGCATTTGGTAGTTAACCAGTCATAAGTATCCTGCAAACGCACAAATTTCTAACCGCAGAACCAGTCGTATAAATCTCTTAAAACCGCTAAAAACCACAATCACTCATATCCGCAAATTCTCGCAACCGCTGCGTTTGAATCAGTCAGACCCTAGCTGTGTTTTATGGCACAAACTGATTGACCTACATGAGAAGTTCCATTCCATCCAAACAAAAAAAACTAGACCACATACTAATTGTGTTTTGTATTCCAATTGCTAACGATTGTTTATTTTTAAAATATTAGACCTCGAAGAGGAGCATATTGCCGCACAAATTGCTCAGTACTATGAAGGTCTCTTCACGTCTGGAATCAACACGGCATCGAGGGAGGAAATTAGTGCCATTGTCAGAGAAGCGGTCTCCCCATGCATTACTACTGAGATGAATAATCTACTGACTATGATCCCATCTTTTTGTGAGATCCGAACTGTAGTATTCTCGATACATCCGGATAAAGCACCGGGACCGGATGGTTTCTCGGCGAGTTTTTTTCAGTCAAATTGGGACACAATTGGCCAAGCTATCAGCAAGGAAGTTCAGGAGTTCTTCTCCTCCGGTGAAATGAGAACCTCGACAAATCATACCTTTGTCCGGCTCATTCCTAAGATCTCAGGACCGAAACTCGTTGCAGACTACAGACCTATCGCTCTGAGCAATGTCACTTATAAGATCATATCCAAACTGCTCTCTCTTTGTCTGAAACCTATCCTGCAGAGTATTATTAGCGAGACACAGTTGGCTTTTATCAAAGATCGAGCAATTTCAGACAATGTTCTTATAACACATGAGCTGCTGCACTTCCTCAAGATCTCAGAAGCAAAGAAAAATTGTTCTATGGCGGTTAAAACTGATATGAGTAAGGCGTACGACCGCCTCGAGTGGGATTTCATCAGAATTGTGTTTACAGAGTTCGGTTTCAGTGAAGTGTGGGTAGAATGGATAATGACATGTATTACCACTGTATCTTACTCCTTTCTGCTTGATGATTCGGCTCATGGTCATGTCACGCCTTCTCGAGGGATCCGGCAGGGAGATCCCCTATCACCATACATTTTTATAATGTGTGGAGAAGTCCTATCGGGACTATGTCGTAAAGCGCATGCTAGTGGACGTATGACGGGATTACGAGTTGCTACAAAGGCTCCTAGGATCAATCACTTGCGTTTCGCCGATGATACGATGTTCTTCTTACAGACGGATGAGGAAAGTTGTTCTACACTGCAGGCTATTCTACATAAGTATGAGACAGTTTCCGGACAAATGATAAACTCTACCAAATCTTCTATCACTTTCTCTTCGCAAACCCCGCAGGAGACACGACTCCTTGTCCAATCTTACCTCGGGATCGAACAAGAAGGTGGTATGGGTAAATATTAGGAGCTGCCGAAACATTTTGATCGTCGGAAGAGAGACCTTTTCACAAGCATAGTAGACCGTATACGACAACGTGCTAGTAGCTGGTCTTCTCGCCATCTATCCAATGCAGGGAAACTTGTGATGCTAAAAGCTGTCCTCTCAGAAATACCAACATATGCTATGACGTGTTTCCAGTTACCAGTCAGCCTCTGTAACCGAATTCAATCGGCACTCACAAGGTTTTGGTGGGATTCACTTGAAGGCAAAAAGAAAATGTGTTGGGTATCTTGGGATAGAATCACAAGACCCAAAGATATGGGTGGGCTGGGAATAAGGGATATTCAACTCTTCAATACAGCCCTTCTAGCAAAGCAAGCTTGGAGAATAATCTCAAAACCAGAAGGTCTCCTAGTGCGAGTACTTAAAGGGAAATACTGCACGAAAAAATCCTTCCTCACGGTAACTTTACCTAAGGATTGTTCCCATGGCTGGAGAGGTATTATTGCTGGAAGAGACCTACTGGTTTTGAAACTGGGAGCAGTGTTTGGAAATGGAGAAACTATTAGTGTTTGGAAATCTCCTTGGCTTAGTACGATTAGCCCAAAAACACCTTATGGACAGCCCCCAGAAAAGTATCAAGATTTGGTTGTGGCTGATCTGTTAACGCGGGAAACTAAGGAGTGGAATATCCCATTGATAGAAAAGGTCTTCCCACTGTTGGTTGATGAGATTACAGTTCTCAAACCTGGTATAACAGGAGGGTCGGATGGTTATGCTTGGTTGGGAGCACGTTCTGGAATATACTCCACACGAACTGGCTATTTTGCGGCGGTAGAGCATTACCAGAATCCTCCAACGGTAGCACTAGTACCTGACTGGAAGAAACTCCTCTGGTCAGGAAGAGTATCACCCAAGTTACAATTGTTTCTTTGGAAAATAACACAGGGAGCTCTCCCCACGGGAGCTAACCTACAGCAGCGAGGATTACTGCAGCATACCAATTGTGTAAGGTGTGGAGAGTTGGAGACAGTAGATCATATTTTCTTACACTGTGACTTCGCTCAAAAAGTATGGTCTTTACCTCTGTTTAAGAACCGTTTTGACGCTGGAGCTTGTCCTGCTTTCATTGAGGCCTTGAAGATCGGGAAGCTAGCAACCTGTCTTCCTCCTTTTGGTATTACTTCAGACATCTTTCCATGGGTGTGTTGGTTTATTTGGATTGCGAGGAACCACTTAGTTTTTGAAGGGAAAGTCTTTACCCCAGAAGATACTTTAACAAAGGCGATGAGAGGAGCAAGAGAATGGAATATGGCCCAACCAGAGACTACAAGAAAGCACCAGTACCCTCCTCCTCCTAACGGACCATTGGTCAATCCCGACCTGGATGATCTAATGCTCTGTTACTCAGATGCAGCATGGCGGACAGATGTTAACCTGGCAGGTTTCGGTTGTGTTTTTAAATCAAGATCAGGAGTTATTGACTACCAGACAAGTCGGGTGGAACGCCACGTTTCTTCATCACTCACTGCGGAAGCTTTAGCCCTTCGATGGGCATTACTTACAGCCCAAGCACGGGGCTACTCTAGAATCTGTTTCAACACAGATTGTCAATCGCTCTTAGCAGCAATTTCGTCAAAGACTCCTCCGGCTGATCTCTACGGGATTATCCAGGACATCGACCAACTATCGCTCTGTTTTACCTCTGTTTCTTTTAATTTCGTTGCTAGACTTTCAAATTCAGCAGCTGATCAGCTTGCTAAGTTCGCACTATGTAATGCTACTTCATCTATTTCTCCTTCGGAGGCTTGAGTCTGTTTTTTTTAAGTTAATGATAATTTGGTGTTCAAAAAAAAAAAGACCTCGAGAAAGAAAACAGAGAACAAATAGAGACTTCGTTCCATAACATTAAAACTGAAAATGCAGAATCAGAGAATAAAAATAAAATATTTACAAGTTAAAACTTTCTCAAATAACCAATTACACAACTTGGTCTACACAGGGGTAGCATCGGCGGAGCGAAGGTGATCCGACGAACGCTCACCGATGTTGATGCTTGATGAACGTTCACCAATATTCTTATTCTTTCCAAGAAACAACCGATCAAACGGTGATTTCATCGCTAGAAGCAAACCACCCTTGGGTGTAGCAGAACGCACCTGATCACCACTGCCACATGGAGACGTATTGATCGAACATGTCCGGTACGGAGGTGTTATGGAGAATGGTCTACGGTCTAACCGGCCATCTTGGTCATCAAACCGTTCATAGTAGAAATAGTTTCGATCCGTCTCTAGTCCACCGGCTCTGTACCCTCTAGCTGAACTCATCACCTGAGGTAACTCTACGTGGCTTTTCGAAAGGCTTGGGTTCACGAGCTTATTGTGAATGTTTTCCGGTAACCTAAGCGTGAACCGGTCAAGATTCTCTGCATGTTGACCGGGCGAGTCAGAATTGGTAAAAATACCGGCTAAATTCCATCCGGTAGACAGAGACCTACGTGGCCTACTCTGGTTACCGGTCAACGCCACCGAGTCAATTAGCCTCACATCCGGAGAACTCAAGACCATAGTGCGGTTACCGGTTAAATCAGAACCGGGAGCATTATCGGCTAAACCGGGTATCTGGACAGAAACAACAGATTCACCCGGTACAGGGACGAGATCGGCGCGGCAGAGAGGACATGTGGCGTGAGACCGGAGCCAAGCGTCTACACAACCAGGATGGAACACGTGGCAACATTTAGGAAGCAAACGCAGCGTTTCATCGTCTTCGAACTCGTTTAAGCAAACAGGACACTCAAGGGCTTCTTTGCCAATCTTGAGCGTCTTCACCGTTGAGTATCGGAACGTCGGAAATGTCTCGACGACCGACGCGTCGAGTCCACGAGCCTGTGGACGTCTCAGGGAAAGCCAGTTGCCGCCGACGTCGAGGGGGTGTTGGTTGTTGCTGCCCATGCATCGTTCAAGACACCTACGGATGTATATGGAGAAAAACCCGAGAGCGAAGAAGACGCTGACCAGGACGATCATGAGTATTGCCATGGTTGGGTCGAACCGAGAGCTTTCTCCATACATATCTGAACCGTTGTGAGTTTCAGCTGAAACTTGGCCGGAGAAGAGTACGAGAAAGAGAAGTAGCCGTAGACTCGAACCATGGTGACCAATGATTGAACGGCTGAGGATGATTCTACTTCGGGTGTTCATGAGGACCAAGCTTTACCCGGTTTGGCTCTCTGGTCCATGCAACGCTCTTATGTTTTTTTGGGGAAGGACAGAGAAATATTTATTGATGTGATGATCAAAGGAAATGGTATGATAAGATATCATAATTAAAAAGGAGAGGAACAATAAGAGAAACTGCGATTTGGGGTTGCCCAATGGTTACAAAGGGCCTTTGTGGTTGGTAGGTTGACTTTGAAGGTTTAACAATGGTTCTATTTAGAAGATGTTTGCATCATAACTAATTAATATGTTAGATGTAACATTTCGTATAAAGTATATGTTATGATTGTGATTTTTCCATCAATATATAAGTTGGGATGTAATTATCAATGGAGCAACCGGTTAGTGCAAATATGACCAAGATTTGTTAATGTTCCGGTTGTTCAAATGTGTCCGGTTTGTAATTGAGTAATTTTTATTTTCCAAAGTATTTCAGGCTTATTCCACTTTCAAGCAAATGTTTTTGTTTCGGATTTTATAATTTAACACGAACAATATGAGTGAAATAAACTTATTTTAATGTCGGTAATCCATCCACATCAAATATCAAATCATAACTTTTTTTCTTACAAAGATTTTGATGTATCATAGAATCACAATGGTAACCTCTAGAAAAACCAGTGGCCGTGTGAGATGGTGGTTCTTTGGTCAAAAATGATTTTAAAACTTGAGCATATGCATTTTGCAGTATGGGTTTATAACGCAATCACTCACGAAAGTTTCACGTTACTAACAAAATAAAATATGTCATCTCTAATTTGGCTTTGCATCGTGCTTCATCCCATGTGGTCATCACGTCGTTCTCCAATTATAGGTTATGCATGCAATAACTCTATTGGATCCGTGCTCTAATTGATTATCTTAAGAAAATAGAAAGGTTGTAGAGCCTCAATCTGATCATATATCCGTATGGATGGATAATGATTGGATCAGAGAGGTGGTGACTTTGACTACGGGTGACATAATATTATAAGGATAATTAAGATGAGCATAGTTTTGAGGAAAAGGTGAATATATACTTTTAAAATGCTCTATTTGGACCAGTTAATTAAACTATATATAATACCGTCCAAGGTCGTTTTCAGTTTTTTTCAATAACAAAATTGTATTACTAATTTTTTATATTATCTTCTTGACTTATAAATCATTTGATTTCATGAGATTTTGTATTTTCTTGATTAAGTTGTAATATAGTATATTTTATATATATATATGTCTGCTAATCTTCTTTTGACTTAGAACTCGATTTGTTTAAAGCAGAAAGAATGGATGTGAGTGCGGCTATTAATTTTGTGAAAGATGATAGTTATTAATTTATTATAAGTGTCACTAAAAGGTTTATATGCTTCGTATACATGAGAAAGCCAAAATGTTTCGTAAAAATATTTTTGACTGGTTCATAAAAAATGATTACTAATTTCATTATCTAATTAATACATGTATTGAACATAAAACATTATAAAAACCTGTATACTAATTCCACCACCGCAAACACTATTTAGCAAGATGTTAGAACATAAAACATTATAAAAACCTGTATAAATAATTTCTGATTGATTTCATACAAATATCATCGCGAACTTGATGCCTTTTGTTCTGATCAAACTAGAGATTGTTTCTCAGATAATCTTAGAAAGTTACACAATTACTAAAATACCTCTTTTAAAAATTACTAAACCTTCTGAAGTTTTCTTTTAAACACTAAACCTTCTCAAGTTATCGGTTATAATTGCTTCATGGTTCTCAAACTGTTTTATACGAGAAATAATAATAATTCTGTCATATATATCATATAATTGTTGAAAAAGATCCCTATTATTCCTAATATTTCTGTAATATTGAACAAAACGAAGATCAATATATGTTTGTCCGCCATCAAATCATTGGGCTTCATGGATTTATATTAATAGCATGTGATGACTGCTGAGGTTAGTAATTTATTCTAGCCCAAACATATGTACTGTTGTGATCTGGTATATATATATATATTGACACATTAACATCCAGATATCTCCACTCAATGTTTTATATTCTTTAAGACAAAAAGTTACGAACATAAACACATGAATCGAACAAGTACAGTCCTTGAGTTGGAATTTCAGGTTGCGGGATTTACGCTTAAGCCACATGCTAATCTAGCAGATTTATTTTAAAAAACGTAGATAAGGGTGTGTGTTTCCAAGGTGCTTAGTTGTAACCTATGCCTTTGTGTTAATAAATTTATCACCGCAAATATATATTTTGGATATTCTGAATTTAATAACTACAAATTGCAACATCATGCATTTTCGTGCGTATTACATGTCCAGGGTAGCTATCAAACATAATCACAAAACGTGCATATTTGTCTTAACTGACTTTTCCAAAAAAAATTAATGTTATTTCAATTTCCAAAAAAAATTAATGTTATTTAAAACTCTTACAATCGATTTATAAGCCTTTAACTAAATTATAAATTCTTATAAAATAATTTATCAATTTTATAAATTTCTAAAGCTTTATAAATATTTTAATAATTTTACGAATGATTTTATAAGGCCTAAAAATGATTTTATAAAATATTATAATTTCTACTATTTGTTAGGATGAAATAATACATGATTATTCATAACCATGATATTATGAAAATATAAAATAAACCAATAAAGCTTTATAAAGGAAGAAACACATAAAGTTTTCTTATATTACTATTGACAAATATAAAATAATTTAAGATTTATAAGTTATATTAAATTATAAATAGTGTTGAGGATAATTAATTAGTTTAGAATAACCATATCTTTAATCTTATACGATTTATGGATTTCGAGTCATACTTTCTTCTTCTTCTGGGAAATAAATGCAGGATTATTTTTCTTCTCTTTATTTTCCGAACCATATTAATCAATAAAACTATATCTTTAATTTAATTTACTTTTCTTATTTTATTTATTTATTTTGTGTTTTTGTAGTATGACGAATAACCATATTTTTCATCTTATAAAATTATTGTTAAATGTTATTAATCATTTATAAAAATATAAAAAATATTTATAAAGCTTTATAAATCAGTTATAAAATTGATAAATAATGTATTAGAATTTAGAAACTACTTTAAAGGCTTATAAATCGATTGTAAGAGTTTTAAATAATGCATAAGTAGTAATAATTTTTAAAACATTTCATCGCATTTAGTAATAAAATCTCTCAACTAAAGATAAATCGTAAAATAACCGCTCAACTAAAAATTCGACGAAATAAACTCTCAACATTAATTTCGTTAATGCATGTAGAAATATGTAAGGTAAACTCTGCTAACATTCAGATGTGACTTAGTCCATATATTTCAAAATTTTCTTATTGTTTACTTAAACGTATATGAGTGATCAAATAGTGAAATAAAATAATTTATCTCAAGTCTTCATCAGTAGAGAACTTCGAATCATTATCTTATTTGTTATGTAATAGATTAGGTTTCGTATATATATAATATAATACGAAACATTATCATATCAAAATTGATAGAATTAATTAATATAATTGTAATTACATTAATTGCAAATTTGAAAACAAATTGGATATGTAATAAAATAACAAACCAAAATGGATGAAAAAAAAAATGGATGAAAAAGACAACGCTTGAACAGTAATCGTCATCCAGCCGCCGAGAGAAAAAAAAAGAGAAAATGATGTGTTTGCCTTCTCCGGTATCCGGCAAGCTTGCCGGTGCCATGAGAGGGGCGTTTGTCTTGTTCTGTCGTCTTAATCAGCTGAGCATAGGAGCCTTGACGGCTCGGGAAGTCGATGTGTAGTGCACTAGGTTCTACACGTCCTAGCTTTGCGGACCTTCCTCTTTGAGTAAGTAGGCTTCTGTTTAGTTGGGTTTATGTGTTGGTAAAATTCATGCAAGTGCTTACTTCCTGATTATCTATAGTAGCGATGGGAATTGGTTTAAGGCTGGCATGTTGATTTGGTGGTGTTTCCTTGGTGTCTTCTGGTTAAGAGTTCATTCCCCCCTCTCCGTCGGTCTTGCAGTCTTATTTTAATCACTTATGTGTTGTCTGCAGATTCCTGTTGCTCCATCTTTATCTTCGATGGTATTAATTTGTTGTTCAAGCGTTTGAGCAAGGGACTTCTCTGCAAATTCAGGGGTTTTGGTCTCGTCTTGTGGTCTCAGCCAAGTCACGAGCGTTTTTGTTGTTTGGGTTCTCGTCCAAAGGTATCTCTCTAGCTTTATGCTAGCTTCCGGTTTCTTTGGGTGTTGATGAAGGTGGGCATTTGTGCTAGCTTCATGGCGGTGTTGATAATGTTATAGTGGTGGAGATGTTTCTCGGTGAAAGTTGTGTTCCAAGTTTATGGCTCTGGTTCCTATCCGGCTTATGGCTCCGGTTTCTATTCGGCTTATGTAATTTGTGGCCTCGGTTTCTTTTTGTTTGATCATTCAATCTTTGTTTTGATGGGATGATAGTGTGTACTGAACTTGTTCACCTTTGGTGCTTAAATCAAATTTACAGATGACAAAAAAAAATAGTAATCGTCGTTATTAGGGAATACGCCATGATCCGATCCGTAATAATAGGTGGGCGGAGGTCATTAAATTTAAACTTAGTCGTTCCAATGATTTTATAGAACGTATTCTCTTCCTTTTAAAATATAATTTTTTTGGGTAAAATATGTATATTAAGAATGTAATTCTTTTGTTTACAATATCAAGTTATTAATTAAAAACTGTTTAACCAATTTCATATGATATTGGGGACATATTGCTAGACTATGGTGCATATGGCTTCTAATCGGAAGAATAGTCTGCATTTGTAGCATATTGGGAGAAGATTCAAAGATGCTAAAAAAAGATTCAGCAATGTTGAATCCTAGACTCAAAATATAATGGTAGAAAATTTCACACAAGTGAAAGCCACCTAACCAAATTATCTATATAAACACATAATTTCCAGTTTAGTTTGCATAGTTTTAATTAAGTCTGTTATTTTGATGAAAAACAAATATTTAACCATTTGTTTTCACTAATTAAACGGTGAAATTATATCAATTTTCGAAGTTTAAATTTTAAATCTTGATTGGAGTTATTATGCTAATGGTCTAATGTTCATTTCACCAAGGGTTGCAGTACTGAAACGAAATTCCATTTTAAGAAATGTTTTAAACATGTATAATATACCTAAGGGCATGATTAACCCCGGTTTCTTAGTCGAGGTTCTTAACTCATGATTTGACACTTTTTTGTTGTTTTTTTCTTTACACTTTTCAGCTAAGCGACAGCTCTTATATCTCTTATTTAATAGACAGTTTTTAATTTTTCTTAGTTAAAACCAAGAAAAGTTAAGAACCGTCTGTAAGCCGAGAACTCCAGTTAAAAGATTGAGATTAATGATGATCTAAGAGACTACTATGAAACTTAAAATCTTTGCAGATCATTTTACAGACTGCTGTTAAACCGTAAGGATAAAAAGGTAGATAATCAGTGAGAAAATTAAAAAATATATATATATGCGCGCCATAATCCGACGAAGATGTGACCAGAACATCACGATATGAATATATTAAACTAAATAGTAACGTTGTTAAATTTTAATCGATAGAAATAAAGACGTGGAACTAATAAGGACATGAGAAATGTAGAAGAGCGTGCATTTAACTAAATACGACAAAGAGAAAATTGCGACGTTATTTGCGTATGTCGCCGAATAAATTAAGAATTACAGTTTGTTAAACTGTAGTGCCGTAGATTGGTTTTTTGTTCAATCATAGTTTAATTCAAGTTGAACACGAATCTGATAAATTGCATAAAGACAATCTTTATTAACATAAAACTATCACACTCTTCAAGAAAAAACATCTTCGTTCTAAGTAAAGACTATATAATAGTATTAAATTGCATACCATCAGAACCCTAAAACCGTATGGAATGTCATTATCGACATTTTAAAGATTATTGAGCCGATAGAAAAACGATTTATATATTGAGTATTCAGTGTTTGATATTCACGCTGTCGGGCTGGATCAACTGGTTTTGCGTATCTTATACTATAATAATTTGTACGGATGGAGTATATATGAACAAAATATTTATATTACATTTTAAATTTCATTACTATTCTGTAAAATTGAGTATTACTACTAACCAATAACTAACGTATTATACTGAAAACACCAAATACTTTGGAAACCAGTGTCAACTACTCCTTCCTGGGACATTTTTTCTTTATGCTATTCAAGTAGTCCGGTTTTCCAAAATAGATGATGTTTTGGACAGTTTTTAATGTTTCAAAATAGATGATGTTTTGATATTTTTATATTAATCTTGGTTTTATTGAAAATTGTGTGACCAATGATGTTTTATACTTATTTTTAAAGATTGGCTGAATTAATTATGATTTATATTTTTAATGTTACTTTTTAGTCAAAAGTATATAACTTAGTTCGTGTGCATACATCCAAAACTTCGACTATTTTGGGAAAGAATAAGTTAATAACTCAACACATTTAAATAAAAACCATTTGTTTACGAAGAATAGATTCATCATGGATTTGAATATCAAGAAAAAAAAATATCACAAGTTAGGTCAGCTAGAGAGATAAGTAATAAGTTCACAAACCTGATAAGGGAATGGTAGACTCTCTCTCTTCTCTCTCTTAAAACCTTGAGAGAGAGAGTGAGCCGCGGTGTTTCCCTGCCGGTGAGAACTTTCCGACGGTGTAGTCTCCTGGCAAGTAGGCTTCGACTCTGGTATACGGTGGTCCCCTTGATGTTGTGTAGCCGGCTGTGGATTCTGGTGGTTCGCGCTCTCTTTGGTGGAACCATCCGGCGTGAATGTTTTTGATCTCGGTTGGTGTTGATGTTTGTAATGAGAAGATCATGGGGTATGGTCTTTAGCTCGGTGTGTTCTGTTTCTCAAGTTTGGTTAGCCGTTGACGCTAAATGATTGATTACGGGTTTTGGTCTGAGTTTGGATGAGATCTCGATTCCAATCGATTGATGCTCTCTGAATCTCAGATTGTGTGGTTTGCTGTTGAATTTCCTAAACCTCCAATACAGTTGTTGGAGGTGGCTTTTCGGTGGTTGTAGTTAAGGTTCCGGTGGATTCCGGTGGTTAATTTGCTCTGTTTGGTTGGTGGTGTCTATTAAGTCGGAGATGATGATGAAGGATGGTATTCCTAGTGTGACGCCGGTGTGTTTCGGTGGTTACGGTGCATCGTCGTTTCAGTTCTCCGGTGTAAAATCTCGAGGTGGCATAAACGGTAGGAGAAAGGACGCGTGGTCCCTCCTAGGTTGAGGTTCAGACATGTATACCTTCCTTTCTGATTTCTCCATGAGTGGGCTGGTTTGCCCTTTGTTTTTTGGGCTTCTGTCTTTGTTTTTGTTTCTTTTGTTTTGTTGGATGGATTTTTGTCTTTGGATTTCGGCCCGTTTAAAAAAAAGATTCATCATGGATTTGATCAAGTGTAGGTATCATCTAGCTAGATGGGAAACAAAGACATTGGAAATGGAACTCCTGTAGAAAGCTACTCGACTTTTTTGATCGGAAATAGAGAGAGAGAGCTTTGGATTGTGTTATTAGGAAGTCATCTCGGGAAAAGAGAAGCCAATGTTGGAGACTATTATGAGAGAGAGGAAGAGTGTTGTGAGGCACTCACACAGTCAAATTGCTCACTCTCCTCTCATTCGTGTTTCAAATTTACTTCTCTGTCCCCCACCGCCAATTTATTCCACAGAAGCTAGATTTTGTATTTTTTTTTTTTTTTAGCCAAAGATTTTGTATATTTTCTAAATGAAATCAATACAAAATGTACTTTACTCTCTTTTACGCAAGGAAAAATGATGGTTAGTTACATGAAGCATTGACAACCATAGAGACCAAAATAATGTATGTCTAATTACACAAAATATATGTTATGTATAGTAACATTTTTGAATTTAATAATATTATATTAAAAATAATGTATGTCTAATTACACAAAATATATGTTATGTATAGTAACATTTTTGAATTTAATAATATTATATTATTAACATCACAAGTTTAATTTCATTAATCTAAAAATAAGATGGTAATTCTTTTAATTTTTTCACTGATCAATTAAAATCCGACCCATCCAACCGTAATTTAACTAAAATTTAACACTTTCTAGCACAATAAAACAAAATTATATTTCGCCACAATTTTTTAAGAAAAAAAGTTAAAAATCAGAGGCGTTGTCTCTCTGTCACGACAAATGGAAAAATCTACGTAATTAAATTTTCTATTCAAATCAGTGAGAGAAAAAAAAAGTTAGTAAAACAGTAAGAGTTTTTTTTTACAACAACAGTAAATCTAAGTAACTAAACCATCCGATTTGGAGAACCAAGTTGGAGGTGTAGAATCGACATATAGCATAGCTGTAGGAGAATTTTTCGCATCACGTGCAAATCTGTCCGCTAAATAATAAGGGCTTATTGATCAAAATCAAGATAAAGAATATTTATTCGAAGTCAATTAACTTTTTTCTCTCAATTTTGGTCAATAACCCATACCTTTTCAACAATTTTCTTTTTTTCTCACCGATTTGAATATAAACCCTATTTTCTATGACTTTTTTCTTTGTGGTGATGAGTAATTTTAGTTAAATTATACTCCGATGGATAGGATTTTAATTGATTAAATAGAAGAATGAAACTGATTTAATGTCTAAAACGTCTACATCACTTATTGAATTAATGATATTAAGTTTATGTTAACTACGTAATAATCATTCATAACATACGTTTCGTGTAGCTATGTATATATTAATATAATACGTACGGTTAGTCATGTAGTAGTAAATACTTCACGTAGCCTATGATTATTTTTCTTTTTTTTTTATAATATATCATGGTTTATAAAGTCTTTTTTGTTTTAAATATAAATATTTGGAGACTTGTGTCAGCTTTAATTTCAACCAGTTATATTTGATAGTCATGTTTAAGATTAGTTGAATCATTTTTAATAGAAAAACTTCTTAAGATAGGTTTTTTTAATTTATTTTTACAAAAATAGTCTTAAAAAAGAAAATGAGTAAAACAAGTTTTATTAAAAAATAAAAATATATTTATATCGTAAGGTTAACTAATCTAGAATTAAAGTTTAGCGTTAAGAGGTGGGGTTTTGAGGATAGAATTTCAAATTACTATTCAAAATAAAAATGAGTTATTTTTGTTATTTTCTTCTTTAAAAACTATTAACTTAAAAATTACTTAATTACCAATTTTAATATATAATTTTACAGATATTTTTGTAAGAAATATTAATTTTTTATTTCGTATTTTTAGACGTAACACCTTATATAATAAAATAGAGGAAATATTGTTTAGAAAACGTTTAGATGTATGCGTCAGTTTGTAAATAACAACAAATAGGAATTGATGCATCATTTTTTTTTTTTCAAAGTAACGAGAAATATATGCTGGAGTAATTTGAAATGAGAAATATTTTGGACTTTTTTGAAAAATCTAAAAAAAATCACATTTTTACCAGAAAAGTTAACTTAATGTTACTAAATTGAGAATATTATATCTAATGTTGGATATTTAATTCAAATTTTTTTAACAATGGATTAATTTATACTATTTAAGTTTCTTTAAAATTGGATGATGTAATATCGTAACACCCCTTTGAATTTAATAACTCTTACATGTTACCTCAAACCGAATTTTACTATATAACTTTGTTCGAACTATTTTGGAGCATAATTAACAAATTAGATAACGATAATTGGATTAAATTTGAGGGCTTTTTGCAAAATTGACCTACAACTCAAAGACAAACATAAAACTAACCTCTTTTTTTTTTGAAATTAGTTTTGCCCTATTCACCCCACAAGTTCATATAATTCGCGAAAATGCCTTCAATTTTTTTTTTTCCGAAAATGACATTTTTACTCTCTCACCCTCATCATCTTCAAGTAATTACAAAATTGTCATTGTCATCAATACCCTAACCACCATGAACAACCAATTTGAAGCTCTTAGTGCTCCCAAAATCGATTTACCCTTCTTCTTTCTTCATTCTTATGAACTAAACACAACATCTCTCTCACTTTCTCTCCACATTAAGCTAAAAAACTCAAGATTTTGATTCTACATTTTTTATAGTTCATTGAGTCAAAGAAGCTAACGATTCTAGGTGGGTCACTTTCTTTTGAGATTCTGTGTTCTTGAAGAAGCCTTATGTGTGCTAAGGAAGTTATCTCACCAATTTAAGGTATGAAATCGAATTTTTTTCCAGATCTGTTCGTCCAGACGACTTACAGGTAAGTCGTCTGGCTGTAGACGACTTACCTGGAAGTCGTATGGTCAACGCAGAGGTTATTTTTGCAAGTGACTTTGAAATTTGTTTTCTGAGACGACTGAAAGTTAAGTCGTCTGATTTTGTTTGGTTACAAAAAAATCTCCAAAGAACCTAGACGACTTACATTTCAGTCGTCATAGGTTAGTTTTGCATTTGACTGGATTATTTCAGAAGTTTGACTTTCATGGACGACTTACATTTCAGTCGTCTGGTGAAAATTGAAAAATCAATATTTTATTAAAACTAGACGACTTACAATTAAGTCGTCATAGGTTAGTTTTGCAATTGAAAATAAAAACTTCAATATTTAATTATACCCAGACAACTTACAATTCAGTCGTCCGCCCGACGACTTATATGTAAGTCGTCCAAGATTTTATTCCGAGATTCTGGTCAAACCTCGTAAATCCTGGACGACTTACATGTAAGTTGTCTGACGGACGACTGAATTGTAAGTCATCTATATATAATTAAATATTGAATTTTTATTTTTCAATTGTAAAACTAACCTATGACGACTTAATTGTAAGTCGTCTAGTTTTTTAAAAATATTATTATTTTAATTTTCACGAGACGACTGAAATGTAAGTCGTCCAGGAAAGTCAAACTTCTGAAAAAAATCCTGTCAAATGCAAAACTAACCTATGACGACTGAAATGTAAGTCGTCTAGCTTTTTTGGAGTTTTTTTTTAACCAAACAAAAGTAGATGACTTATTTTTCAGTCGTCTCAAATAACAGATTTCAAAGTCAATTGCAAAAATAACCTATGCGTTGACCAGACAACTTATATTTTAGTCGTCTGGAAGACTTAGATTGAAGTCGTCCGCGTCGACCTAAATGGACGACTTCTCTAGAAGTTTACTAGATAACCTCCGTCGATTTCGTCTGCGTCAATGTTTAATAAACTTGCATTTTCTCTAAAACTATAATGACTTTTTAACATTTTCTTGTTAATTCATGTTTATTAATGATTATTTGGGCTACTGAATGAAATTTATAACTTAATTGATGATATTTATGAGGTTACCAACATTCACGTTAAGTAAAGTTTCTAACTGATCCGAGAAGACTTACGTGGAAGTCTTCTCCGCTTGTTTTTAAGTCTTCTATGCTAGTTTTTGTATAACTTGTATTTTTAAGAGTGATAAGCAACTTCAAGATATGTAAAATTCATATTTTCAAAATATGTTCTCTCCCTTAGTTTTACTAAATTTGACTAAATTTTTCAACACAAACTTATAAAAAATATGATATGCTTTGACTAGTTACTATTGTTTGTTTCCATCTCTTAAGTACTATTGTTATAGACACTAATGATGATTATTGTTATGAGTTGGAAGAAGGGTTAAAATGCTTCTTAAAATGTTGTATCAGTATGAAGCTACCAACATTCTTGTTTATTAAGATGAGAAAAAGGCCATTGGAGTTTATTATTGCATATGAGAGATCCAAAGATAAGAAAAAGGCTAATGAAGTCTATTATTTCATTGATTTGTAAATGTGTAAACACATTGTTATCACATGTATTACATCCTGGGAAACATTATTACTGATTTTACAAAAAATTCATAACTAAAAGAGTAGACATGCAACACAAAACAGACCACAAAGAAAACTATTATAGATCATTCATCTACAAAGACAAGCGTGGACTCCACTTGATATGGAAAAAGACTTTGTCAGAAGACTTCTAGGAAGTCCAGTCCATACGACTTCCAGGAAGTCCAGACGACTTCCAGGAAGTCCAGACGACTTTCAGGAAGTCCAGACGACTAAAATGGAAGTCGTCTGGAAGGCTTCCTAGAAGTCGTCTAGTGCATTATATTTTTTACGGCTAACAGGTAAGTCGTCCCAGAAGTCTTCCAGATCTGAAAAACCTGCATATCAAATCGAGATCTGAAAAACCTGCATATCCAAAAACGTTCAAATGACTTAAAAACAGAAAAAAAAATGAGTGGAAGATTAGATAAATCTACCTTAGAACACATAAAAATACATATCTAAAATTAATAGATCTACCTTTAAATGAGTGGAAAATGAGTACCATCTGATTAAAAACCTGCAAAAAAGATAGATTAGTAAGAAAGACATGAGACAAAACTGAAAAATTCATATAAAGTTTGTTGTTTTCAAGTCAAAGAGATTAGAGTGGGTTTGGAGAGTTTTAGTTTGAGAAAAAAATAAGAACTTTATACAACAAGAAGTTACCAAATGAAGAAAAATCAGACATAAAAACTTACCAAAACGCTCAGATCTATTATGAAAGAGAGACTTCTTCAGAAGACTTCCAAGAAGTCCAGACGACTTCCAGGAAGTCCAGACGACTGAAATGGAAGTCGTCTAGAAGACTTCCTGGAAGTCGTCTAGTGCATTATATTTTAGACGACTAAGTCGTCACAGAAGTCTTCTAGATCTGAAAAACCTGCATATCAAATCCAGATCTGAAAAACCTGCATATCCAAAAACGTTCAAATGACTTAAAAACTGAGAAAATGAGTGGAAGATTAGATAAATCTACCTTTATAGAACACACACAAATACATATCTAAAATTAATAGATCTACCTTTAAATGAGTGGAAGATTAGTATCATCTGATTAAAAATCTGCAAAAAAAGATATATTAGTAAGAAAGACATGAGACAAAACTGAAAAATTTATATAAAGTTTGGTGTTTTCAAGTCCAAGAGATTAGAGAGAGGTTGAAGAATTTTAGAATGAAGAACATTACATTTTTGTTGCAGCCATTTGAGAGGATGAGAGAGAATGTGTAAATTTTTCTTTATATAAGGAGACAAAAAATCCAATTATGTTAAATATTTTTGGTTCAGACGACTTCCTAAACGACTTACTTGTAAGTTGTCCAGAAGACTTTAATATTTTTAGCGGGAAATTGAAATATTTTTAGCGAAAAACTAAAATAGAAAACTTCCCAGACGACTTACAAGTAAGTCGTCTGGTTTAAATTATTTAAACGGGAAAATAATTTTTTTAAAAATTTTAGGCGGAAATATTTGGACGACTTACATGTAAGTCGTCTATTTTAATTTCTTCACCAGACGACTGAAATGTAAGTCGTCTAGACCCTAAACATAACCCCTAAACTTAATTAACTAACTAAACATTTCATAAAATCAAATTAAACTTCAAAAGTGTTTACTATACACAAAAATAAACATGTATAGGTAATAAAGTGTCCACACGACTTCCAACATCTCAGACGACTTATTAGGGCTATATTCGTAAAAATGGCTTCTGTTTTTTTGTTTTGTCACAAGGAGCTGAGCTGTAATTTTACAAGGTTTTTAGGTTAGTTTTGCATTTGATTCAAGTTTGGATATATGTTTGAGGTTAAAATCAAGTTGTGAGTTAGTTTTGGTAAAAACCTCTAAATTTTATTTGGTTATTAAGTAAAAAATAATTAGCGATAAATTGATAGATTTCTATCACCAATATAATATTTAGGCTCTCCTAAACTTTAGATGTAGCATATTAACAAATGATTTCATGATAAATTATATTATGAACTAAAATATATACCAACAGATCTATAACACTAAAATATTTAATGCATGGAATTAGAAAAGTCCCTCAATATATATATATACAATATTTTTTTTTTTTTTCTTGATAACCGTAGTGTGATCCCAAAGGCTTTCTAGGTCCAAGGACTAATCACTACGAGGCCCGCAGGATCCGCGTTTACTTACTACTTAAGGCGCCCTGGGTGGCCAAGGGGAATCGAACCCAGGGCGGTACTCACAGCTGTGAGCCATTTACCACTAGGCCAAGACCACTTGGTTTACAATATACATTATGGTTTATGGTTTTTCGTGTTTTTGTATCCTACTGTTTATTTGTGTATCGTGATTTTGTATATTTAGATGTTCGTATTAATATCTGAACAGTAAATTGACTCTTGATAATATTTTCGAGTGTTTAATATTGTTTTCAAAACATAACTATGATAAATTCAAACTTTTTTTTTAATTTTTAAGCAAATCCCCGAGAAGACCTGCAGTCCGAAGTGAGAACATGTTGGAATTGAAGTCTATGAAATCTAATCTTCCGTTGCAGAACAAACACACTTAGAGAATGCAGTACAATTTTTTTTAAAATCTATCCAAACCAAATTAGCACTTTTCAGATCAGACTAGGCCTCCCATGTGGAACCGTGCGCCGGGAACCTTGGATGCGCTAGTGAAGATCACAAATGAGATCTTAAGCTTGTCTCACCGGCCATTTGCTTAATTATCAATTTAATATAAAATAAAGTATGATATGTGCGATCACGCAAGTGTTTATCTTATTTTTACTGATCAAATTTAAGATTGGTGATATTTTTAATGTTCTAACATAATATTAGTTTGACTCGCGTTTCGAAAAATGCATATTTATTTTTCTATTAAAAATATTATTTGATAAAAATAATTTTTTTAAAATTATACATATTTTAAATACTTTATAAAATGGAAAATTCTCTCAAATAATTATTTTTAAGTTCTTGTCAAAAGAATAACATTCAATAAAGAAAATAACCAAAATAGTCTTTTTTATTTTGAAAATTTTAATATTTTCTTTTTTGTTTTTTTAAATTTGAAACTCTATACTCAAAACCCCACCTTTTAACTCTAAACCCTAAGTCTAGATTAATTAACCTTAGGGTATAAATGCAATTTTACTCTTTAATAAAAAAAATTGATCATTTTCTTTATTAAAGGCTATTTTGTGACAAAAATTTAAAAAGGGTTATCCTAAGAAATTTATCTTATCAAATTTATGTGTTTTATAATATATGTTTTTAATTAAAGTTTTATATGATATCTAAGTATGCGACAGTCAAAATAAGAAACCATAAAATAAATTAGCATTCTATAACATTTGTTATGAAAATGATGATGATATATTATGCAAAATATCTCAATTTCACCAAAAAAAGATTGTTAGTGTTACATGTTCAGCGATAAATTGGAATGCCAATTTTTAAAACTGTAAAACAAGATTTTTGTTTAGTTTTAGGAAATTTATGATTTATCTAATATTTTTATTTATTATTTAAGAAATATTTTTAAAAAAAATATTATAGCTCTCAATCTTGTTGCAATATTTAAGATAATTTAGTAGATATTTCTAAAATGATATCTCGAGAAAATTATATACCCAAAATTATTATACAGAACTGAAAAATGGTTTTATAACATTAAAATATAAATATTACATAGACTTAAATATAGTTTTCTTGTTCTTATGATATATAATTAAAATTACCTATTATATTTATATCATGTAAGATAATAGGTAGGTTAGAGCAGCTCAATTCCAAAGTTTAACGTACTATATTAACATAAAATCTAAGAAAATAGTTAAATGGTAGTTATATCTCAAAAACAAATAGATAGAAATGTTAAATTTTGAAATATTTAACTATTCTTCTTATTTTTATATGTTGAGATAAAACATTGTTGCTAAAAAAAAAAGATAAAACATTAGAATCTTGGAATGGAGTTGATCACATGTTGGGGATACATACGATATTTTCGTTTAAGCAAATTTTTCTAATGTCATTTGCTTAATAAGATTTTGTGGTTGTTGTAAAGCTACCACCCGCAAACGCAGCATTTGCGGTTGGTAGCGGTTGACAGCGTTTCGAAACAATCATACAAACCGCTACAAATCGCTTCAAACCGCTCTAAACCTCTTAAAATCAAAAGCTGGTTCTAGTTAGTGTTTGCTGTTGCGAGCGATTGCGGGATGATTATTTTTTTTCCTTTTATTAAAAACATATAAATACAAAATTAAAAATATTCAATAAAATTTTAAAATTGGAATTATAAAAATACTAAAATATATCTATTATATTTTAATTACTATTATAAAATTTTAAAATAAAAATATTTTCTATAATTTTAAAAAAGTTAAAACTATAACTTTCTAAATATAATTTTCATATTTATTATAATATTATGATTTTTGATATTTTATAATTAAATAAAATGTAAATATTGTTAATTTATTATTTAACTGCTACTGTATTTGGTAGTTAACCAGTCATAAGTATCCCGCAAACACACTAATTTTTAACCGCAGAACCAGTCGTACAAATCTCTTAAAAACGCTAGAAACCGCAACCATCCGCATCCGCAAACTCCCACAACCGCAACTGCAACCGCAATCGCTGCGTTTGAACCACTCGGACCCTATAATTCAAAAAAAAAATATATATATCCAGGCATATGTTAATGATTTAAGTAACCAGATGTATAAAGTCAAATTAGTTTTAACCTTTCGAGGTTTAATGATATGGCTACACCAATCGATTTTTTTTTTTTTGAAAAAATCACCAATCGACATAAAATGGTTAAAAACTGGATGTTGAGATTATTTACTACTTGAATCGAAACGACTACTCTGCATACATCTGTATATTGTTAATGTGCCATCCTAGTTGAAACCGATCTAAATATCTATATGCTTCGAGCTAGTTTTGTCTTTTCTCATTTCCGTTTAAAACATTACTTTCATTTTTTGAAGTTTATTAACCGTTTTAGTGAATATTTCATTTACTTAATTAATAATTTGAGCATCTGAGATAAAATATTTTGAGTAATTATTATTTTAAAATATTCTTTTCAAATCTTATATTTCACAATATTGTTACAATATTAAAGTAATTTAATATTTTGAATAAATATTCTTTTGTGTTAAATAAAAATTTATTGTTAGAATATTAGAGGGGTGTATTCAATATAATATTTGAGGTGATTTAATTTTTAATGGAATTTTAGATGATTTCAATAAGTTGCAGAGATTTAGGTGAATTTTGTTAAACCATTCTAGAATATAACCTAAAACCATGAGATTTGGGTTTTAATTTTTTTAACTAAGAAATTCCACCCAAACACCCTAAAATCACCTCAAAACTTTAAAACTCCACAACTTAAAATATTTTCAATAACAGTGGATTTTAGAGTACTCTACGAAATGTAAAGTTCAATAACAGTAGATTTTAAATGAGTTTTTAAAATTCATGTTTGAATAACAGTGGATTTATCATTTTAATATAAATCACCTAAAACTCTTAGTTGAATACACCCCATTTAATTAAAAAATTAAACATATATTTAATTAAAAAAATTAGAGAATTTTCTAAATTTTTTAAAAAAATCACACATGTAAAAAAGTCATGACTTCTTTTTTTTTTGAACAAACCATACTTTCATTACTACTAGAACTCAGAATTAAGGTTCATACAACGCTGATTTCGCAAGAGCATCAGCTGCAAGGTTTTCAAGACGAGGAAAGTAATTGAAAGAGATAGAGACAAAGGATCCGCTTAGAACAGAGATGTCATGCATAATTCCTTGAATGTCGATGATCTAATCACTGGAGGATAGCGCCGAGACGAGCATTTTCGAGTCAGACCAGAAGGTGACCGAAGTGAGCCCTAAAGAGACTGCATCTAAGAGAGCAGCTTTAACCGCAAGAGCTTCTGCGATAAGGGCAGAACCGACATAGCTGCGGTTTGAAAACATAGATCGTGAAGATCCTGTGATAGGGTCCGTGAAAATCCAACCGAACCCACCCTTATTCGTCGCCGCGATCCAAGCAGCATCAACAAAGCATTTTGTTTGTTTGAGCGAAGGTTTGGACGGGAAGAACTTACAATCCGGGGGTTTGTTGGTTGGGGAGGATTTACGTTGATGTGCAGTTTGCCAGACTGCGGCTTCCTTGATCGCCTGTGTCACTACCTCCCATTCCGTGATCCTTACCTCTTCAAAGGCAAGTTTGTTCCCGGCTGACCACAGGTACCAGATGATCCAGGGGAAGAGAGTTGCTTTGGAGAGTCCTGTAGGGGGGAGCGTGATCATTTTCACTCCCCGCTGTAGTAGGCCGGTAAGGGAGGTAATGAGTGAAATGGACTTTTCAAGGGTCCAAGATTCAAATCAAAGTAGTATTTTAGATGTCAATCCATTTCTAAGAGTTTCAAATCAAATAGAATTCATGTTCATACTTAAGCTAAATGCAATCAATGTAACGAGGTAATTTGATTAAGCTAACAAGGTTCTAACACAATTAACTAGCAACTTTCAAGCAAATGGATAAGGGAGGAGTCATGGGTGTAGGAATTTGATTTCAGATGACTAAGATTTAATCTAAAATGGCAAAGATTCAATCAACACAATTCCTTAAGTCTAGAGAACAATTCTAATCAAGTTCTTTGTCAATACAAAAGCTCATTTACTCTCATTGATCAAACATCAAATTCCTTTGGTTTGTGTCAATCAAACAATAATTAAGAACAGATCATTCAACTTTCTAAACTCCCCTAACATCAAATACCTTTGGTAGGGTAAGCTAAGAGCATGTTGAGTTGGCTCAGACATTTCATCGAACACCTTCCGGGCAATGAAATGTCTATATTTCTAATCTAAAATGGCCAACTCTAGATTAGCATAAAGATCACTCAATCAAGCAATGAAACATATTAATATACTCTAAACATTCTAGATCATCACTTAATCATCCTAATCATCCTAACCCATGAATCCAAAAAGAATTTACTCACTAATCTTCATGATTAACCTTAAACCCATAATAGATTCAAGAGAAATCATGTTAAGAAGATGAGATAGACTCAAATTACTCAAGAAAGAAAAATTATATTACTAAAGATTCAAACTTTCTCCAAAATATCAATGTATTTTTAAGAGAAAACAAGATATGATCTAAAATTAGGTCTAAAATGTATTTATAGTAGCTTAAAACTCGAACCGGGTCGATCCGACAAACCCGGGTTTGACCCGAAAGGCAAATGGGTGAGCTGGTCTTCGCATCGACCGCGGACGGCTCCAACCTGCGGCCGTGGTCCGCGGTCTGTCCCATCAAAACTCGACCTCTCGGGCGAGAATCCGCGGACTGCCTTCGTCCGCAGTACACGCCCACGGCCGACCACACCAACCTCGAGCTCTCTGGTTTGATTCTGCGGACTGGTGTTGTCCGCGGATTCTGTCCGCGGGATGGTCCATTTCGGCTGATCTCTCGGGAGCGATTCTGCGGCCTGGTCCAGTCCGATCTGGTTGTCTGCGGCTTGGTCCATCTTCTTGCCTTTGCCCCTTTTCTTCATGCTTATCCATCAAACTTTCCAAACTTCAACTCGAGCTCTTCCAAACCTAACATACTACACATGCATATGCTATGTACCTAATTAGACTCTAAATGCATCTTAAATGATCTAAATGAGTTTGGAAATCATGCTTAAAACTATGTAAAATCTCAAGACATCAATGAGCTTCGGGTTTAGAGTGAGTAGAGCCGGTACCGGTTCCCATACATGACTTCTATTTCTTAAAAAAATATTGAAGTCATGACTAGAGTAGTTATATATCTAGTGTACATGAATCTGTTAAGGTTTCAAGTTTTCACCGGTTCCTCTACACTGGATTATTATTTTTTTAAAAAAAAATTGCTCATGTATATTAAAATTAATCTAAAAATTAATATCAAGACCTTTTAAAAAAAACATCCAATGAACTGAAAGTGTTATTATCTACATGTTTACTCCTTATCGTTACTAGGATACTTATATAGTTGGATGGTTTTGAAATTATGGTATCATTTTATGTTCAAGAGAAGACAACTATAGGTACACGGACTCAAAGGCGACAGCAGAATCATAGGTTATGATTTATTTTGAAAATAATAATTTAACGACAGTTTAAAAAAGCTTTTAATTCTCTCCCAGGCACACCTTACGATATTGGGCTTTAACCGCTAGATTCCCGACTGTCTGCAGAGTTGACCTTCCCCTTTCGGCTAGTGTCCAGCAGTCTCTTCTCTAGGTTTTTGAACTGCTTACCGGGAAAGGAAGTTACTGGTGGATAAAAGACTTCTCTGGTCTTTACACGCCGGGTTCTTCCCCCGACCGTGTGGGAGGGACCGTCTTCTCCGACCATTTTCACCGCCGACGTTCGCTGATTCCGACCATACCACCATGTTAGGCTCCTGCAACTGCGACAGCCTTATGGTTGGATGAAACCACTAGCTACTGGTTTCTCACTTTACTACATCCTTGTAGTCCCCATCGTCATACGGTATCCTTACTACTCCCTGTAGTCTCGCGTATCTATCACCGGCGGAACTTCTTACTTTATTCCGACGAGCCAATGGCGAACCGCTACTCAAGAGCTGACAAAGGAAAATGGAAAGAGGAACGTCCTCCTTTCCGTAAACCGCTTGTCAGAATCCCGGCATCGGATAGCTCTGAACTCATAGAGCGCAACAGATTCACACTCATAGGAAGAGTCACCAATTCCTCAATCCAAAAGACTAGAGCACTGGTTGACTTCTTTCTTCAACATTGGAATGTGGTAGGCAGAATCACTGGAAGAGATTTGGGCCCATCCTTGTTCCAATTTGGGTTTGAATCGGAACAGGACCTTCAAGCCATACTCTCAAAATCGCCTTTTCATTTTAAGAAGTGGATGATGATCCTTCAGAGATGGGAACCGATAGTATCAGACTCGTTCCCTGCGACGATCTCGTTCTGGATTAAGGTCCATGGAGTTCCTCTCCATTACTGGACTGATGAAACTTTCGACATCATAGGAGCAGCCCTAGGCCCTATTGAACTACGTGACTTTGAGAAGGCAAGAATGAAAGTTCAGATCAATGGGCTAAAACCACTCATCATGCGTATGGACATCGAACTTCCTTCAAAGAAAGTTGTTGAAGTGGAGTTGGAATATGAGAAGCTTGAAAAACATTGCTTCTTCTGTAAGTCTCTGTCACATGAAGATGAAGATTGCGAGCTTCGCCCTCCATCTAGATAAGGAAGAGATCAGAGGATGTTGTCCCAACACAACACCTTGGAAAGAATCGAAGAAAGCAAAAGGCGGCAGGAAGGCAGGAGACAAACTCGTCTACAACAAGGACAATCGAGAGAGGGAGATCGCTGGTCTAACTACAAATATGCGGACCCAAGAGATGCTCGAAGCTCTTCTCATAACGATCCCTCTAGGATTGTTTCTGAAAGGAGCTCTGGCTATGAGGAAAATAAGAGACGTTATGATGATAGGAATGTTTCTATCAGAAATAACCCATCATCAAGAAGGACTCCGCCCCGTAGAGAAGGACGAGATCAACCGTCAGTTGACTATGTCTCCCATTCTCGGGAGCCCCTTGCACCTCCCATGCATAACAAGCCAGGGATATCACCTATAAGAGAAGAGAGATCTAGGTCGAACCAGTCCCCCGGAACAAATGCCATAACGGTGCAAAGGCGAAACATCATCGCAGATCGTCTCTCAGACCCGCGTGGTTCCAACTCAAAGAGCGAGGAAAGAATCTGTGCAAAGGATAGGCTTTCGGTCCACACGCAGAGAACCAGTCTAAATGAAAGATCAGAGTCAAACTCCAACTCTAAACACATCCATAATGTGGAGCTCCAGGAAGTTGATGAAAATATGCATCTCCCTGTGATAAATTCTATTACTCGACCATCGAGTTCTAATGTTTTTGACTCGGGTAGGCTTGGCCCCTCGGAACGATCACCTATCAGGACTCTCAGCGAAGACAGAATCCATGTTTCACTCCGCTTAGGCCCCCTCCTCCAAACTGAAACTGAAGAAAGTGAGGAAAATCAGCTGACTCTGGCTGCACTGGCTAAAGCTGCAGGAAAAAGGAAAGTTGGGAATTCTCAGACCCTTAGAAAGGTTGGGAACCGCCCAGCACAAGGCCACGCTATTAAGAAACGACGGGTTACTAAAGTCCATCCATCTCCTAAAAGAAAACTGATGCTCGATGCGATAGTGGCCGGAGGAAGAGGAACATCAGCTGCAACACGCAAATTAGCACTGAACACTAAAATAATTCCTCCAACGGTTAAGAAGGGGAAGGATTTTCGGGTTCCCCCAAAACCTCTTCCTTAGCATGCGTGAGCTGGAATTGTCAAGGTATTGGGACCCCCTTGACGATCCAGCGTATCGGAGAATTCCGCAAACGGATCTCTCCGGCTGTTCTGTTCCTAATGGAAACTAAAAATCAAGATGAAGCGCTGTTTAAACTCTTCAAAAACTCTGACCTCACCAACCACTTCACGGTCCCTCCGGTGGGCTTGGCGGGAGGTCTCTGCCTATCCTGGAAAGATGAAATTCAGGTTGAAATCTTATTCTCCTCCCCAAATATAATTGATACACGAATAGAAGCTCGGGGAACTTTCTCTTTTGTTTCGTTTATTTATGGTGCTCCAAATGCTTCTGATCGTCCGGAGTTTTGGAGAAAACTAACTGAGATTGGGGCGGATAGAGATGAGTCCTGGTTGATAACCGGTGATTTCAATGATCTCCTCGACAACTCGGAAAAAGTTGGAGGCCCAGCTCGTTGGGAAGGATCTTTCCTCTCGTTTAGGAGCTTCGTTTCTCAAATGGGACTTTGGGACCTTCCACACTCCGGGAATCATTTGTCGTGGAGAGGAACAAGATACAAATATTTCATTCAATCAAGACTGGATCGAGCTATGGGAAACTGCTCTTGGTTTGAACGATTCCCAGCTGGACATTGCAAGTATCTCCGTTTCGAAGGGTCTGATCACAGGCCAATTGTGGTACACTTTGATGTCTCTACCCGCAAGAAGAAAGGATTATTCAGGTTTGATAGAAGGCTGAAGGACAAACCTGAGATACGCAAGATAGTGTCTGATCAATGGACAAGCGATCCAAATGACTCTGTTTTTACAAGAGTGGGAAAGATCAGACATAGCATCATCGCTTGGGTGAAGGAACAAAACCTTAACAGCAATCTAGCGATCCAGAAGGCACAAGTGGAGCTAGAGTCTGCTCTATCTAGCTTGGCTCCGGACCCGGTGATCATAGCTTCTCTCTCGGCTACACTTGAATCAACATATAAAGAGGAGGAACTCTACTGGCGGCAACGGAGCCGTATCCAATGGCTCCAAAGTGGTGATCGCAACACCAGTTTTTTTCACGCATCTACCCGAGGTCGTCGAGCTATCAACAAGTTTTCGGTAATTGAAAACAGTGAAGGAAATGCAGTCTACAAGGAAGAGGAGATAGTACTGAGCATAACCGAGTACTTTACTCGGATTTTCTCATGCCAAATGTCTGATTCATCTCAGGTAGTGGAGGAAGGGATCTCCCCGATGGTCACCACAGAGATGAACGATACATTGATTGCTCCTCCGACAGCACTAGAGATCAAAGAAGCATTATTCTCTATCCACCCTGATAAAGCACCGGGACCAGATGGTTTCTCGGCCAGCTTTTACCAATCATTTTGGGACATTATAGGAGATGATGTGGTGGAAGATATCACAAGTTTCTTCACTACTGGAACCCTAGACACGCGACAGAATGAAACTCACGTAAGGCTCATTCCAAAATTCTCAAGCCCGAAAAAGGTGTCGGACTACCGTCCTATCGCTCTTTGCAACACACACTACAAGATCATAGCCAAAATGCTCACACGACGGCTCCAGCCACTACTCACCGGACTAATATCAGAGCACCAGTCCGCATTCGTAAAAGGAAGATCTATTGCGGATAACGTTCTTATAACTCACGAGATTCTACACTATCTGCAACATTCAAGCGCCACCGTCCGGTGTAGCATGGCTATCAAGACGGACATGAGTAAAGCATACGACCGCATCGAATGGAGCTTTTTACGGAATGTTCTCACGCGGCTGGGTTTCCACGACCTGTGGGTTAGGTGGATCATGAACTGTGTGACCTCTGTCTCGTACTCTTATCTCATCAACAGAGCGGCACAGGGAAGAGTTAATCCGACCCGAGGAATCAGACAAGGCGATCCCCTTTCACCATATTTGTTTATCCTTTGCACGGAAGTTCTATCCGGCCTCTGTAAGAAAGCCCAATTTCAGGGTGATGTTATTGGAGTCAAAGTCTCTCGTCACAGTCCATCCATCAACCACCTCTTGTTCGCAGATGATACTATGCTTTTTAGTAGGACGGATCACAAAAGCTGTGCGAAACTCATCATGATCCTAAGGAAGTATGGAGACGCCTCAGGTCAATGCATCAATCTGGATAAATCCTCCATTACCTTCTCATCGAAAACACCTGGGGAAGCGAAACGGCGAGTAAGAGACCAGTTCCAAATTCTCAACGAGGGAGGAGTCGGCAAGTATCTAGGCTTACCGGAGCACTTTGGTCGGAAAAAACGAGACATTTTCGCGGCACTGGTGGATCGCATAAGACAACGCTCACATAGTTGGACAACGAGATTCCTCTCCGGAGCGGGGAAGTTGGTGCTACTCAAATCAGTCCTAGCAGCTATGCCGACTTACGCCATGTCTTGTTTCAAACTTCCCATATCCTTGTGCAAACAAATCCAATCTATCCTTACTAGGTTTTGGTGGGATGCTTCCCCTAGTGTAAAAAAGATGAGTTGGATTGCGTGGGAAAAACTCGCAAAGCCGAAGAACGCTGGCGGTTTAGGGTTCCGTGAAATTGCACAATTCAATGATGCAATGCTTGCGAAACTGTCTTGGCGAATCCTCAAGGAGCCTTCTTCCCTACTGGCAAAAATCGTTTAGGCAAGTATTGCATTAACTCTTCTTTCTTGGACGTGAAGGTTCCAGCAAGTGCCTCACATGGCTGGAGAGGTCTCTTGGTGGGACGTGATTTGCTCGTTAAGGGATTAGGCTGGGCAATAGGGTCAGGGAATGAAGTGGAGATATGGAAGGAACCATGGCTATCAACTGTTGAGCCAATGTGTATCATGGGACCACCCACTGAAGAAAATCGTAACTGGCGGGTGAACAAACTTATGAAACCATCGTCTACAGACTGGGACCTTGATCTTATTAGAAGTAACCTCCCCCAATACGAGGAAGCAATCCGGAGACTGATTCCCAGTACCCTTGGAATGCAAGATGAGAGAGTGTGGCTGCCCAATGCCTCAGGCGTGTACTCCACGAAATCAGGCTATGCTATAGCAAAACTCTGCAATGGAGATCAATCTGACCTAGCTTTCAATTGGAACAAGTGTATTTGGCAGATAGAAGCATCACCAAAGATTAAACATTTTCTTTGGAAGGCCAACAACAAAGCGCTCCCTGTGGGTTCAGTCTTGGTACACAGAGGAATTGATGCTGCCGCTACTTGCAAACGATGTGGCGAATTGGAAACTGAACTTCACGTGTTACTACACTGTCCTTTTGCTGACCAGGTGTGGGAACTACTCCCGTGCATCAATAAACCGAACCCACATGGAGTCTCATCTGTCTCAGAACTACTTGATCGATGCCGGAAGATGATATCTCTTCCCCCTCTTGGCCTTGGAAGCACGCCACTATATCCCTGGATCCTATGGATTCTGTGGACCAATAGGAACAAACTCCTTTTTGAAAACAGAATCTTTACTGAGAAAGACTCTGTTCTTAAAGCTATTCAAGATGCAAGAGCTTGGAGAGCTGCTCAGACGATGGTCACAAAACCTCCTGTACCACAATATGTGGTTTCATCTAACGTTAAACAAGCTGTTAATTCTTATACTTGGTCTTCATTCTCAGATGCAGCTTCGGATTCTTCAACAGGCAACTGCGGCCTCGGATGGCAACTCCGAGACGCTGAAGGAACCAGTGCAGAGTCTTCTTCATCTCACCGGCGCTTTGTCACCTCGGCCCTTGTAGCTGAGGCACTTGCGGTTAAAGTTGTGGTTAACGCTGCAGTCTCGTCACACGTCAGCAGTCTCATTGTTTACTCTGACTCAAAAGCTCTTATCCTGCTCCTGAACTCACAAGGACAAGATGTGGCTTTGAAAGGCATCCTTCATGACATCCATCAGTTGGCTCAGTCTTTCACCTCTATCTCTTTTAAGTTTATTCCGCGTTTAGCAAATGCTCATGCTGATTCATCGGCTAAATCAGCTTTGTACTACCTACGATCAAACCTCCTTGGGGATGAGTAACTACGTTTCAATATAAGTTTAATTTGATCAAAAAAAAAGGTTATGATTTATTTTGAGATCTATCATGTTTCCAAATAGGATTCTTTTGATGAAATGATTTATTTTTTTCTCTGTGATCATTTTGCCGGGTCACATTAAAGTTCTTTGTCCCTCGATTGGTTCAAGTGACCAACCAATTTTGTTACATAGCAAACATAAGTCGTATAATAGACATCCAATTCTCACATGAAGTTCGATAAACAAGACTATAGCATACAAAATAAGTTGGCTATATCTTCTTTAGTTTTTAGTTACAAATGTCAACATCAAGAATAATTTGCTTAAACGTGACATGATAACACTAATAAAGCAATTACCCCACACGCCGACCGAAATGTTAATACTTATTGCTATCCGTGAATTTTGTTTTATGATTAATTTTGACCGTGTAATTGAAAAGCAAATGTGACTGTTAGTGTTAACTGTGGTCACCTTTAAATTCAGGTTTTAAATTTGAACATTTTAGATGAATTATTGCTATATTTATCTTTTCCAGAACATGCGAATAACTTCATAGCCTTGTAATTTTAATACAAAAGTCAGATTGTAAACTCGTAAAAATCTAAAATTCCACATTTATTTCTTCTGCAGTTGAAAATAAAAATTCTGACATAGTAGATTTTTAAATTGGTATAACAGACTATTGGATAGCAAATTTTAAGTTTTGATTGAAAGGTATATCTAGCACAACTTTTATTAGTGAAAAATGTGTTACTCCTAATAACGCTGTGAAACTGCCAATCGGATGAAATTACATTTTCCTACATTTACTCTAATTACTATTTAATCAAAAGAATACTAACACTCATCGTTGTGCTACATTTTATGAGAGTAACACTCTTATTTCATTTTTCTCCTTTTTTTTTACCTTATTTATTACTTTTATTTCCACTTTATTTATTACTCTCATTTACACCAAAAGTTCCTAATTAAACTCTAAACGGTAGATTATTGGATTGAACACCAAACTTAAAGGCTGTATATTTTTGTCAATTCTTCCTCTCTTTGCCATCTTATCAGTTTATTCCATCCGTCAATAGATCAGCCCAGTTCTTCATCATTCCAATTTTTTTTACGTGGCTTAATTCAGTTTATCGTAAGTTCCTCTAAGGGCATCTCCAACTTTTCTATATTTTTATCTGTATATAATAGCATTTAGAAATAAAATTACTCTAACCAATTTTTATTTTTCTTTCTGAAGTAAAAATTACTATATATTTTTTTATTCAGAAAGAAAGAAACAACATTTCTCTATTTTTTATTATATATTTAAAAATTACTATTTTGAAAAAATACATTAAAGAAAATCTCACATCCTTTATATAATTTTTCTATTTAGAAAAAAGAGAGCAAAATACATTAAAATAGTTTAATGTCTACTTCACCTAAAACAGTGGTGGATGAAGATGTAGGAGAAGATCACGAGTCCACCAACTAAAAAATGGATGCAAAACTCGATATATATACAATCAGCACTACAAGAAAACACCGGGATTCCGACGACAAATATCGTCGGTATGTCCTCGGAATAACGGTATTCCGAGGACATATCGACGAGGATGGTCGTCGGAAATTTTTCGTCGGAAAGTAAAACTTCCTCGGAATTTCCTCGAAAAATTCCGAGGGAATACCGAGAATTAAAGATTCTGAGGACATTCCGAAGAAACATTTCATAGGACTGTCTGTCGGTATCTCCTCGGATCTTTCCGATGGAACGGTCCTCGGAAACATTCCGAGAAAAAGAGGTATCGGAATATTCCGACGAACCTCGGCCGTCGGAATATTCTGAGAAACCTTAGCCGTCGGAATATTCCGAGGAAGTGTATCCGTCGGGATATTCCGAGGACATATGTCCCTCGGAATATACTGAGGAAGTTGTCGTCGGAATATCCCGAGGGATACACTTCCTCGGAATATTCCCAAAAATAATTTTTTTTTAAAAAATTAAAAATTTATTTTTTTAATTGAAATTCAAAAATATAAAATTTAAATTGAAATAGAAAACATATTAGATAATATTCAAAGTTGTATAAACCAAAATAAAACATTAAGAGTTTTTGAAAAAAAAAAAGAAACTACGGGAACTGCTCGTTCGAGTACATCCTCTTCATCATCTCCATCATTTGCTCGTTCTGCTTCTTCGTTGCCTCCCATCCCGCCTCCTGATCCGCCATCTTTTGCTCCAACGCAGCTATGCGGTCATCTTTGTCCTTCAACTGGTCCATAAGCCCTTCTGGATCAACATAGGGCTGTGGTGCAGAAGGAGGAACCGACCGGTCTCGACGACCCAAACCGACCAAACGTCCCTTCTTTTTTGGAACCGACTGAAATAGAAAATAAACAAATTTAAATAATAGAAAAGATGATAAAATGAAAATAAAGAAATAAATGAATTGAACTTTTTTATAAAGAACATACCGATTCAACGATTTCGTTGATTCGAATCCGGGACAAGTTGGTCGAAGCCGTCGAAGTGGCGTCCAGGTCGGTTTGAAGCTGAGATAGACGGGTATCTTCGACTTCCTTCTGAGTTTCGATCAGGCTGAGCACATCCCTCACAACACCATCATCAATCTCCCCGGTGTGCTTGTTGGTCTGCGCCGTCTTCATTAGGACGAAATCATCAACCGGCTCGCCATCATTTTCATCCGCCTTGAAAAAAACAAAAGTTAAACAAACATTAAAATTAGAAGAAATGCATAAAAAATAAAATAAAAATACTTACATAATTAAAAAAAAAAAGAGATTGAACTTACCAAGCGATCCCCCAGAGTGGCAATAGTCTGGGCACCCAAATTATGCTTGTACATGCCCTTCTCGCCACGATCGCTCTTGCGGTTGGCGGAGTTGGTCACGGAGGTATCTTTCATCTTGTTCTTATCCCAATGCACACACAACTCCTCCCAGACCGTGTTGTTGATCGACTTCGGGACCTTTTAATAAAAAAAATATAAAATAGTTTAATAAATCCAAAAATAGTTTAATAAATTCAAAAAATTGTTTAATAAATTAAAAAAAACCTTGTTGATGAGCCACTTCTACTTCCACTCGTAGATCTGCTTCCCATAGTTGTCCATAACTTTATGGACGAAGTCGTCACGGATAAAGTTCGTGTGATCGGGATTCCAGGTGAACTCTTGCTGAAAAAAAAACATAATTAGTAGAAATTTTATAATAAAGATTAAAAATATAAGTAAAAAAATTAGAATACTTACCGCAAACTGACGAAACCACATCTCCTGGTCCTCGGTAGGGAAGTGAGTGAAAGTCGGATGTCCCTTGCTGAGGTTCGAGTACATCATACGGTTGATCCATGTGCTGATCCCGTTCCCGGATCGGTTGAACCTAATATAAGAAACAAATTATTAATAATGAATCAAATTTTAATGAAAGAAAAAAAAAGACTTTTAATTACCATGTTTGACGTCGTCCCTTTGGACACGGAGTGAGATAGAGAAGATGCTCACTACCGGGCTGTTCAACCAACTGGGCAACAGTCACCACTCCCGGAACGACTGGAGGAGCGGGAGGGGGTGCAGCAGCGGGAGGGGGTGCAGCAACGGGAGGGGGTGCAGCAGCGGAAGCAAGAACCGTAGCGGAAAATGAAGAATCCCGATAGTGGCTGCTCGACCCCCGAGAGTGGCTGGACGAACCCCGAGAGTGGCTGGACGAACCCTAAGAGTGGCTCCCCGTACCACTACGACCTCGTGGTGAGGCACGACGAGGTCGAGACCGGGTCTGATCACCAGTAGACCTGTAAATTAAAAAAAAACATATTTAAAAATAGTTTTAATAAATATTAATTGAAAAAATATTTAAATTAGTTATAATAAATATATAAATTAAAAAAAACATATTTAAAGTTTTAATAAATATTAATTGAAAAACATATTTAAAAATAGTTTTTATAAATACAAAAAATAATAAAATAGTGTTTATAAATAAAAAAATGTTTTATAAATACAAAATTAGTTTTAATAAATATAAAATTTTTTAGAAATATGAAATCATCTTTTATAAATCCAAAAATCAAATTTATATACAAAAAACGTTTTGTAAAATCCAAAATCGATTTTATAAATACAAAAATAATAAAAAAAATTATAAAAAAGTTCTAAATCAATTCAACACAACAAATTATCCAACCAAATCACAATTCTAAACCTATTACACAACCAAATCACAATCCTAACCAATCACCCTAACAAAAATCTATCAAAAAACTTCTAAAATCATCAAATCTACTTAAAAACCTAACAAATAGAACTTAAGAGAGTGAGATAGGGTCCTTACATGATTTGTGTAGGAATAGAGAGGATTCGCCGGACAGATCGTCGCGAGAGAAGGGGGAGATCGCCGGAAGAAGAGAGAGATCGCCGGAGGAAGAAGAGATAAATGGGGAAGAAGAAGTGTTTCGTGTTTATAAAACCTAGGGTCCGACGGAAACTATCCGTCGGAATTTCCTTGGTATTTTCAATTTCATTTTTCGCGAAATATTTGGCGGCTAGTTTGCCCGGTTAAATGACAATATTCCGAGGAAATTCCGACGGACACTTAAATATCCGTCGGAATTTCCTCGGTATGTTCATTAATTCGAGGAAAAAGAATATCCTATGCATGTATTTCTATTGGTTTATATTGTTCCTCGGAATTTATTCGAACTATTCCGAGAAAATTCCGAGGAACACATGTTTGGGGTTTCAAAACATCAAATTTTTTTGCCCTATATCATTTCTTATACAAATGCAATGCATACCATTGTGGAATCTTTGTATAGATGATCATAAACTATGAAATAAAAAAATTTCAAAACGAATTGTAAGTATTCCCTTTACCGTTCATGAAAGTGTATAAGTGTTTCTCTTATGTTGTGGGAATTTCGTTCATACAATCGGAAAAGTGTTTATGATAGGGTAATGAACAAATTTTTGACTTCATAATCAGTATAAGACACTTAATAAGGGTTATATAAGTGTTATTCAAACCGCAAAACGTTGTTTTCGGTTTAAAAACCCTACTTCCTCGGAAAAGCCTCGGAATATTCCAAGGAAATTCCGAGGAACACTTGTTGTAAATGATTGCGCTCCTGCTCAGTAAGTCGACGGTCCTTTGGTTTTCCGCTAAGTCATCCTACATCTGTGAAGATGTCTGGAACCGTAACATGATATGTTGCCCGTTCGCCTCTATCATCATGCCGAGCAGGTCTTCTGTTTTTGGTCTGCACTTCTGCTGGAAAGTAGAACTCGACAAAGTTTGAAGTTTCTGAATTTATCATCTGTGCGATTATAGAACCTTCCACCCTACTATAATTTTTCACCATCTTCTTCAAATTGTACATGTACCGCTCATACAAATACATCCATCTATACTGCACAGTACCACCAAGTTCCAATTCTCTTGCCAGGTGAATAACAAGATGCTCCATAACATCCAAAAATGATGGAGGAAATATCTTCTCAAGGTTGCACTGAATCACAGATATGTTAGTCTTCAAATTTTCAATACCTTCAAGAGTCACTGATCTCATGCATAAATCGCGGAAGAAAGCACTAATCCCTGCAATTGCTTCATGAACATTTCGTGGTAATGGTTCCTTGAAGGCAAACGGAAGGAGGCGCTGCATCATTACATGGCAATCGTGACTCTTCAAGCCGATAAACTTTCCTTCCTTTCTGTCGACACAGTTACGCAAATTAGAAGCGTAACCGTCTGGAAATTCTACATCATTTGAAATCCAATCAAAGAACGCATCTTTTCCCTCTGCATCAAGTCGGTATATGGGAAAAGGAGCCCTACCATTCTCATCAACATGAAGTTCTGAACGAGCACATATATCGACTAAATCCAGTCTTGACTTCAAATTATCCTTTGTTTTACCTTGAACGTTAAGGATCGTGTTCATGAGATTGTCAAAAAAGTTCTTCTCAATATGCATGACATCTAAATTATGCCTCAGCAGATGATCCTTCCAGTATGGCAGATCCCAGAAAATACTCTTTTTGTGCCAGTTATGTAGTTCTCCAACAGCATCTACCGGATAATGCACATGTCCACCTTGGTCTTGCGCCCTTTCTGCACCAAAATCTCTTTGTTGTGTCGACAAATCTGCCCCACAAATTTCCGGAGGTGGACTGTCAAACACTCTTGTCAAACACTCTCTTGTTCTTCGTAAACAAATTCCTACTCCTACGATATGGATGATCAGGTGGTAGGAATCTCCTGTGACAGTCAAACCAACACGTTTTCCTTCCGTGTTTTAGTTGGAAAGCATCAGTCTTATCTTGACAATATGGAAATGATAGCCTTCCATGTGTTGTCCATCCAGATAACATACCATATGCTGGAAAATCACTTATTGTCCACATAAGTACTTCCCGCATTTGAAAGTTTTCTTTACATGAAACATCGTATGTTTCAGCACCTTGAGCCCATAGTTGTTGCAACTCATATATTAGTGTCTGAAGAAACACATCAAGTGATCTCTTAGGATACTCTGGTCCGGGAACGAGAATGGAGAGAAACAAAAACTCTCGTCGCAAGCACAAGTTTGGCGGTAAGTTGTATGGTGTAAAAATGACTGGCCATAGAGAATACTGTCTTCCACTCTTGCCAAACGGGCTGAAACCATCAGTACATAATCCAAGGTAGACATTTCTTCTCTCATACGCAAAGTCGGGATATGTTGATTGGAAATGCTTCCACGCTTTTGCATCTGAAGGATGTCTAATCTCACCATTTGTTGAATGCTCCGCATGCCATCTCATTGGTTGCGCTGTGCGTTCAGACTGATACAACCTCTGCAACCTTTCCGTCAAAGGCAAATACCACATCCTTTTAAATGGCACTGGAATTCTTCCACTCGTATCTTTATAACGAGTCTTTCCACAAAATTTGCATGTAACCTGCTGTTCATCCGCCCTCCAATAAATCATGCAGTTATCGCTGCATACATCTATTACCTGATACGATAAACCAAGACCAGCTACCAGTTTCTGAACCTCGTAGTATGAACCAGGGGCTACATTATCCTCAGGTAGAATACCTTTTAAAAAATCAGCAATCGCATCCACACAGTCTTCAGCCAAATTATAATCTGTTTTAATGCCCATCAGTCTTGTTGCAAATGATAAAGCTGAATGACCATCTCTGCAACCTTAGTACAAGGGTTGCTTTCCAGCATCCAACATATCATAAAATCTCATAGCTTCTGCATTGGGTAAATCTTCCCCTCTAAAATGATCATTTACCATCTGCTCAGTACCTACACCATAATCTACATCCATTCTAATTGGTTCTTCTAACCTAACCGCATGTTGAGGTTCGCTAGTACTACCATATTCATAATCGGTTTCTCCATGATGATACCAAATTTTGTAACTTCGTGTAAACCCATTCAAATATAGATGAGTCCAAACATCTCACTCTTTAATAATCTTTCTATTTTTACAATTATAGCAAGGACATCTTAACATACCCGTTTCTGCTTCCGATTGTCGTTGAACTAACCCCATGAATTTGGTTATACCTTGTTGGTATTCTTCCGTAAGCAATCTCGTGTTCGGATCCAAATGAGGTCAATCGATCCAAGAACGATAATAATTTGAAGAAGACATGCTTTTTTCAATCAAATTCGTGTGTAAATATAGTATGTGCGAGGATGAAGAAATGGAGTGAATGAAGAGGTTGGGGGTGCGGGTATTTATAGATGAAATGCTGCCGACAGTACCGAGGAAATTCCGACGGAATCCCGACGGCAACGGCTCTTTTCTCGGAATTTCTTCGGAATTTTTAAAATCCCCCAACGGATCTCTAACGGCTATAATATATCCTCGGATATTCGTCGGTGTTTTCCGAGGAATATGATTTCCTCGGTATTTCATCGGTATATTCCGAGGAAACCCAAATTTTGGGTTTTCTCAGAATTTCCTCGGAAATCGTCGGAATATTCCGAGGATCTCATTTTTCATCAGAATGTCCATCAGAATTACGCTGTTTTCTTGTAGTGCAGTGCCGGGTTAAGTAAGAGGATAGCAGTATATTTTTCCAGGATCCATTTAAAATCATGTAAATCTAGTGATATAAAGGACTCATATATTTACACAATATTTTAAGAGTATAATACTCTAAGTTCTTTCATATTTCAAAATACAAACTAATTAATAAATTTAGAAAAGTTGTTTTATATTCTTTTGATAATAAAATTATATTTAGTTAATTGTAGGACCTAAAAATAATTTTGCTCAAGAGTCTTTCCTATTGTTAAGTCGGACATGGATACAACCTAAAACTTATGCAAAATGAAAGTAAAATATATATGCTTTAAATCTGAATGATGCGGTATGAAATCAAAATCAACAAAAACATGAATAGTAAAAGAAGTAAAATCCCAAATATCATTAAAAGACAGCATATGATGTAAAATAAATAGGTAAATTGAAATACCATACATCAAAATGAGAAACGACATTTTTTATTCAACTAATCTCAAATATCGTATTAAGTAGTTCTTTTAAGCACACCAATTTTGAGATTCGAACTCTTTACATTAAAAACAGAACCAAAAGAAATAAAATTCACACATGATATATAATCAAATACCTGAAACTAAATACAAATGTAAACCAAAAACTTATAGAGTAAAATTGTTTGCACGAAACGCAAACAAACCCTAGTAATCGTTATAATTGTGTGTTATCCAAGTGAGTTCTCATTGTTGTTGATGCTCTAATTATTAAATAAATAATTTTGTTTTCCTTTAACTTTTTTGCCTTTTTTTTTTTGTTTTTTTTTTTAAAAGGTCCTATTTTTCTTTGTTTGTACGTTAAAGTTACACATACTCGTTTAAAACATTTATTCTCATTTTGTAGATAAACTTCCAAAACAATAACAAATTGTCTGAAGACTTGTATAAATTTCTTTTTTCATATTATATAGTATATGTATATTCTATTTTCCATAATTTATTTTTCTGCTATAATGCTTTGAAAAACGTTTTAAATCCGCCTATATATAGTTTGTACAGTGAGAAACTGTATCATTATGCTATATAGCGTATTAAAGGTATCTTCATCCATATTTCATATTTTACTGTATAATTGATTGGAAATTAGAGTAATGAACAAAAAATAAAAATACTACTTCGTTTATAGAATAGTGTTTTTTTTCATTATTCTGTTTCCACTATTTTATAGTAAAATATAGAGTTGAGTTGAAAATATTCTAATGGCCACAAAAATAGTTACCTATAATGAATGTTCAAAAAAAAAAGTTGCCTATATGGTAGACAGAGCCACACACATCCATATACGACGATTCCTATATCATTTTTAATTGTCCAAAATATAACAACAATGTTTTTTTCTTGGAAAATAACCCTAATATATTATGTAACTATTATGACTTTTCATTATGAATAATGCCATTCTCATTGTTACTGTAACATTTGTGGCTACATGTTCATGTATTAATAAATTTATGTTTATACTCTTTGTTTAAAATAAAATATCCACCATATGATCAGCATAATGTTCAAATTTAAATTTAGGTGATATAACGTCTAAAGTGTTTTATAACGCTACCAAGACCGGTTGGTAGTCACTTTGCCTCGATTTCTTTTCCTTTTTAGCAGACTTTGAAAGTAAAATGTCACTTTGTAATATTTTAACCACCTCTTGTTGGCCTAGTGGTAGGCAGACACCAGTGAGCTAAGCGACCTGGGTTCGAAGGCATCCCACTACGGTTAAATCACTAGGTGGCCATCCGGGCCCACCCTGCTACTTCTGGGGTGGAAATGATGTGGCTGCTGCGGGCCTCGAGGGATGTCTGGGCCTCGGCCTGGACCCTCGGTTAACAAAAAAAAAAAAAAAAAAAAAAAAGTCACTTTGTAATGTTGAAAAATGTCACTTTGTTTACATATACACTTTTTATCTTCGGAAGTTTTTCTTTTTATAATTTATGAGAATGTATAAACAAAAATCTCAACATGTAATTATATTTGTTTGATAAACAAAATTAACATGGATCATACTCACGGAAAACAAATATATCATTAACAAGCATAATCATGATAAAAAATCTATTATATTATACCGAAAATTTCTATAAACTTATTACGTTTACTTTGTGTAAATTGTATTCTTTGAAATCTTAAAGAATTGTGACAGATAATTTTTCCGAAAATTCTCATAAACAAATATTGTAAATAATTGTCACAAAACTATATATATATTTTTTTTTTACAGCAACATATATTTTATTACTCAAACTTGAGGTGGTCTAGGGAGACAGACCGGAATAGAACAACCAATAAAACATAGAGATCTATGAAAAGAACGTGCATTCCTAGCTAACGAATCTGCAATCTCATTTTCTGTCCTTGGTAAATAGCTGATCTTGAAGTCCGAAAAGCACAACCGAAGAGGTTGAATGATTTCTGATGGGCTTCACAATGATCAAAGGCCCAAAGTAACACGTAAGCCCAATCCACGTATTTAATCAGACTGCGTCATTTGACAATGTCTTCTTTTCTGTTTCTATTTTCTGCAAATAAGCAAGTGGGTTGTTTATCCACGTTTCCATTTTCTTTGTGATTCCAAGTTTGTAGGAGTTGTACTCCACGTTTCTTTTATCTTCCAGTTGTAGGAGTTGAACTCCAGTATTTATATCAATGAAAAACCCAAAAAGGGGCAATGATTAATTGCCCAAAAACAAAGTCTCGAGCTTTAACTATTGATGTTCTGTTCTTAAGGCTTTGACAACAATCAAAGCTATCAATCAGTATCAGAGCTCGGCTCTTGGTTCCAGTTTTTATTTTATCTTTTCCCTTGTGTTCTTTCACCAAATCGATCCACCAGCTATGGGTACCACAAAGCAGCGTCTCGAAGCTTTGGAGTCAGGACTAGGACTTGTCCAAGATGAGCTGCAAAAGCTCTCAGTCGGCATGAATGACAAGTTTCAAGGCATGGATTCAAAGTACCAAACCATCGAGACGTCTATGGCGCGCATACTCGAGCTTCTTGCTCAAAACGGCAGCGGCGAATCCAGTACTCGTGCAGTCCACCAAATTCCCATCCCTTTGCCCCCACTGAACCCACAACCAGAACATAACCCACCACCTCCCCCTAATCCACAAACAGAAAACAACGCACCGTTGCATCCACCTCAATACCCACCACTCAATCTTCCACAACCATTACGACACATCAAACTGAACTTTCCACGCTTCAATGGAGGTGATCCGACTGAATGGCTCAGTAAGGCCAAACAATATTTTGCATATCAAGGTGTGCCACGAGCCCAACAAGTCAGTTTTGCATCCTATCATCTTACTGAGGAGGCCAATGAGTGGTGGTTGGCCACTTCTAAGGCTCTCGGCATTGACCCAAACAATGCACCATGGGAGACGTTTCAGAAGGAGCTCTGGAACCGCTTTGGTCCAACTGAAGGAGAGAACTTTCATGAGGCTCTTTCCAAAATCAAACAAACTGGTACTTTGCGTGAGTACCAACGTGACTTTGAGAGATTGATGAACAAGGTTGACAACTGGTCTGAGAAAGCACTAGTAGGTTCCTACTTAGGTGCCTTACACGCTTCAATCGCAGACCACATTCGCATGTTTTCTCCTGACACCCTGAAATCCGTAATCAACTTAACGCGTTTACGTGATGATCAATTACAGCGCCAAAGTCAAAGAAGATCCTTCTCCAACCACAACGCCACCTCCGCTACAAACCAGAATGGACTCTCTCCAGCTTGTGACCAACCTTCGCCGGCACCGAAGAGGTTGAATTGGGATGAGATGAAACGTAAGCGTAGTTTTGGTCTATGTTTCAGCTGTGATGAAAGGTATACACCAGGGCACATATGTCGCACTTCCCAATTGTTGCTCATGGAAGGCGCAGATGTAGATGACGATGATGATGATGAGGAGACGACGATGGAGCTTGAGGACAAGCTCACTTTAGGAGGGCGGGGTAATGATGGGCTTCATAATGATCAAAGGCCCAAAGTAACACGTAAGCTCAATCCACGTATTTAATCAGACTGCGTCGTTTGACAATGTCTTCTTTTCTATTTTTATTTCCTGCAAATAAGCAAGTGGGTTGTTTATCCACGTTTCCATTTTCTTTGTGATTCCAAGTTTGTAGTAGTTGTACTCCACGTTTCTTTTACCTTCCAGTTGTAGGAGTTGAACTCCAGTATTTATATCAATGAAAAACCCAAAAAGAGGCAATGATTAATTGCCCAAAAACAAAGTCTCGAGCTTTAACTGTTGTTGTTCTGTTCTTAAGGCTTTGACAACAATCAAAGCTTTCCAGCTCAGTTGAGAAGTTGGACCAAGCTTGTGGCTCTTGTATCATTGCAATCAGGTCTTTGCAATCAGTCTCAAATCTCTGACAGTTCGAGTGTTGTATCATGCTCTACATTGCCTATCTTAGCGCTTCTAGTGTAAAGGTGTTTCTCGCCACAAAACTATATTTACTAGGAGCATTGCCCCCGCGCAAGCGCGAGGTTGTGGACAAAGTTTTTGTTTCATCTCAATATTTGCTAGGGTTATTGTAGTTGTGAATTTTGCGTTTTGAGTTGTTTTTCAAGTATTTTTATTGTTATAGGGTTGGAGTTGTGATGATGAATTGTGTATGCATTATTCTCCACTTATGAAGTACTAAACTGTGTTAGTAATGTGATTGATATAGTTCGTGGTGTTGTTTGCAGTGTCACTGAGACTTATTGTTTGTTTGTCTTTTTAATTTGTTTCTTGTACTATTAAGAGTGAGAGTACCTTTTCTTTCTGAATATTTTTTCTATAGTTTAGTTGTGTAAGTTTTGTGTATTAAGTAATAATTTTTACTATCCTTATTATGTTTGTTATATGTTTCTTTTTTATTTCTAAACTTGTTGCTCTTACCGGACCTTTAAAACAAATACATGAAGACTTGTAGAAATAACTATAAAATGAGTGACAGTTCTGAGTATTTGGGCATTAATAGGTTTTAAACGAATTTATGTATTTCTCATAAGAAGACAATAATATTGACCTGTTAACATTGGACATGTAAGCTATTTTTATAGGACAAGAGGAGTGAGCAGGTGGAGATGTTGTTGCCGCCTTTGTGTCTGTCGGGATTTTATCTTGTATTTTCTGGTTTGGTTGTGTTTGTTTCTCTTTTATTTGATGGGTAATATGTAAACAAAAATCATTGTTAGTTGTATTTATCAGAGTTCGTAATCTGCTCTGCTTTTTTGTTTAGGTAATTTCACTGATCTTAGTTGTCGTCTTCGTCTTCTTCTTTGCATAAAAGTAAGTTTGTAAATTGTTAAATAGTTGGCCGTGTAGTTTGTATTTGTTTAGCTAACTCGATGTATGTGTCGTTGAGTTTTAGTTGAGGTGATTGATTTGGTATATTTGCTTTAAAGTTTATTTCTAAGATTAGACAAAAAAGAGAGGTGATCATTAATGATTTGTCTTTTTTGGAATTCTAATTTTTGGTGTTTTGATTGTTTGGGATGTTGTGGTTTCTTTTAAGTTGTAAAATAAAGAATTGTGTAAAATTAGTTTGATAAGTAAGGGAGATAAATAGACGACCACATATTTTGGGTATGAAATATTTTTGATTATTGATGTTAGCACAATATAGATAATAATATAAAGGGAATTGTGTGTTGATTGTTTCTTACGGATCAATGAGGAGACAGATAACGACTCGGGTTGTTTCTTTGGTAAGGCCAGAGCCCTGGACATAACGGATTTGCCCAACCACATCTGCGGGTTTAAATATTAGTTATGATATCGAAACATAATATAAACCCATATGCAATATGATAATATACCTGGGAGTTCTAGGTTTGTGTTCGCAATCACTTGGAAATTGTCAAACAATCTAATTATGACTGGAGATTGATCTTAGGAGCATCCGTGATGACTTCATCAATAATAGTTGGTGAGATGAAACGAATGAGGAATGAATGATCAGTTATCTTGTACATGCTTGAGCACCTATCAACCTCAAAACGATCGACTTACACAATGGAACCGACTTTCAAAGATGGCATGTAATGATTAGCATGTCCGGCGGGAATAAACTCATGAATCACAGAATCTGCAAATAATATTATTCAACAAAGAATCAGGAAATCAATTAAAAATAATCTATATTATTTTCCTTCCCTAGGCCCGGCCCACAGAGAAAGCCGAAGAAGCAAGAGTTTTCGACATTCATAAATATATATTAGTTTCGGCCATCAATGTACAAAGTATCCTTTAATTTAATGGTATAAATGTTGGTGTTTATATCTCAATAACCCGGGTTCGAACCATAGACTTGACACTTTTTCAGACTTTTTAAAAGTGGGACCCACAAAATGCTCACGTAGCGCGCTGAGGAGAGAGCAAAAACTCAATCATTATAATATAGATTTTAAGTTGTTTGGACTAATTAAAATTGGTAAATATATAGTACAATTTAGTATACATATGTCTTGGGTTGAAAACGAATGTTTATAAATATCCAGATCCATTACTTGTAGCTATATTAAGGAAATAAGCTTTCGGACCCATGCATGATATTTTATGTTTCTCACGGTTATTCATTATACGGGTTATGTGATAAACGATACGAACCGCACGGTTCGCGAAAATATACTCGTAAAAATAAGCTTTGACGTCGGCTGATACATAGAAACCCCTGTTCTAAAAATCGGCCGCCTATGCGCTACGCGTCAGTCTTCCGCCCCGATTTATGCCAAATCGGTTTAAAAAATCGGATATCCGATTTTTTCCGCCTAGACCGTCTAAATGACCGCCTAGCCGCCTAAATGACCGCCTAGCCGTCTAGGCGGCCGCCTAATCTATTTTTTTTTTTTAATTTTTTTAATTTTTTAATTTTTTATTTATTTTATTTTTAATAATATTTTTATTTTTTATTTGATCTAAAATTTTATAAATATCATTTATATTCATAATTTTGATGAAAAATACACTATATTAAGTTTATATATTCTATTTGTGTGTTTTATACAATCTTAAACATGAAAATGTATTAATGTTACACACAATTAAAGATTAACATATTTTATAACACAGTAAACCATCTAAAAATTCCGCCCCGCATAATTTCCGATTAATCTCCGATTTTCTCTTTATGCGCTAGGCCCAACCCGACCGCCCGACTAGCGCCTAGCGCGTTCCCAAACAGTGATAGAAACAAAGAAAAACATTTGACATTAAGCTCACCATCTCTGAATATATACGCATTAACCACGCACAATAGAAGCCCCAAGTATTAATTGAACACCTAAAAGGTGACATACCAAATAATAATGGGGATTATCAACCCAAAAATCTCCAAATTGCGCGACTAATATGATTATAATTTATAACGACTCACATGATATACGGTAAAAAACATTAATTCATAGCAACGTATAAAGTTTGAGACTGCAACTTGTTATAGTTCTCTCTCCTGGAACATGAGTGTAACTTGACGAAACCCAAAGCCTGCAGAAACACGCAGAATCTTTTCTTTGGTTTTTAGACCGGTCTATAATCTCACGTGCAAAACAAACCACACAACACCTCTCTCTATATCTTATACTTTTCATAACTCAACTGGTTTGGATTTTCTTTGAGACTTATTCTGTTCTTTTTTAAATATATATATATGTCAGCTTTATAAACCTCACAAGCTTCTTCTCTCTTCCATCGATCCAAACCACAACTTTGTTTGACCTTCTTGTATCTTTTCTCTCTTTCATTTCTTCTTCAATTTTTCTGAGTTTTTAGAGAAAAGTTTCTATTAGTTTATTTTTATTGTAGACGTATAATATTACAAGTTTAATTTCCCTAGTGTGTCTTTACCTTTTGCCTTGTCTCCCTCACGAGACAAAAAGAGAAAGACAAACACTTTCTGTCTTTCTTTTCTTCCTCTCTCTCTCTTGCTCCGACCCCTTTCAAAATTTGTAGCTAATTATGGCCTTAGAGGCTGTTGTTTACCCACAAGATCCATTCTCCTACATCTCTTACAAAGATTATCAGTTTCACGACTTATACTTTCAACAAGAAGAGGATCGAGATCCACTAGAAACCAAGAACAACGTTAAGCTAGGGCAAGAACAAAGACAAGGGTTTGAGAGTATTTATTATAACGGCAACAGCGGAGATAACAATGATGATTATAACTACAACGATCAGAAGGATCTTCAATGGCCACGAGACGACCTTCCTTATGGATCTATCGTCGATACCGAGAACCAGCCTCCAACGTCTGTTTTAGCGACGGGAGAAGGGAGGAGAAAGAGGAGGAGGACGAAGAGTAGCAAGAACAAGGAAGAGATCGAGAACCAGAGGATGACTCACATCGCCGTCGAGAGAAACCGTCGGAAACAAATGAACGAGTACCTCGCCGTTCTCCGTTCTCTCATGCCACCTTCTTATGCTCAAAGGGTTAGTCTCTACATACAACAAACTATATTTGTATACGTGTGTGTGTATGAGCGCGTGAAATCTTTTCTTAACACGTGAAGAAAATAAAAGCAAAAGGCAAAAGCCTATGTTCTAGACTTCTAGTTTCATTAGGATATACATAGGCTATATGCATGTATAGTGTGTGTATGTTTAACAATAATTAACTTTGATAAAATGATGAATGATTGAAAGCCGTTGCGTAAATACAACGAATGTCTTTAATGTTTTCACAATATAAGATCATGTAGTCTATATAGATGAAGTTTTGGGTAGTAAAACTGTGGGAGCATAAATAAAATTGAACATCTTTGCACAAAAAAGGACTATATAGATCATATATGCATGATAAAGTTGTGACATAATATTTAAATATTAAAGGTAGATTGTTTTTGAAAAAACCTTTTTGCAATTTCTATGGGCTTAAACCTATGGTTGGTGGTGGTTGAAAGGGAGATCAAGCGTCAGTAGTTGGCGGAGCAATTAACTACTTAAAGGAGCTTGAGCATCATTTACAATCAATGGATCCTACGGTAAACACCCCTGCCACAAAAGAGGCTGGAGACGGCGCCGGCGACCTGATGAACACGATCGCCGCCAGCTCATCTGGACCGTTCTCAGATTTCTTCGCATTTCCTCAATACTCGAGAAGGCCTTCCTCGTCGTCTGTGGCTGAGGGAACGGCGGAGATAGAGGTGACGATGGTGGAGAGCCATGCGAATGTGAAGATACTTGCGAAGAAGAGACCGAAACAGCTTCTTAAACTGGTGGCATCGATTCAGAGCCTAAGGCTTACTGTTCTTCATCTCAATGTTACCACTCGTGACGACTCCGTCCTCTATTCCATCAGTTTAAAGGTACATTTCTTATCTCACACCTTTTTTTTTTATTTCCACTATTTATAGCTTCATAACCAAACTAGAGTTAGTGACATATCATATTTAAGGTTTTATATTTTGTTGGAAAGCCAAATTAAGGTGGTGTTAGTGGATCACTAATATAATAACCGTTCTGGATTTTTTTTTGGGGGTCAATGATTCATTGGTTCTTCCATCACAAAAGTTTTATTCATAATACTTATCTTTTTCACACATTTGATTTGTCTCTTATTTGTACGGCTTGTGATTTAATTTGTCTGGGCCAAAACGGTTTTGAAGAACAATTTCGTGTATTTCGTTTTTTACTTGGTTAGGGCTGGCCTCAATTTCAATTATTGGGGAGTGAGGTCAAATTCATCAATTCTTATTTATTAAAAATACAAACTTGAGTATCAAAATAATGATTCTTGTAAGAATCAGGGACCAGAAAGATGACATATGCCTATACATGTGTGTATGTGTGTACATGTGTACTTGTGGAAGTTTTGGTGGTCACAGTGACAGAGCTGTGGATGCACTGTGGACGGCAGAACGAAATGACGCCACTAGTTTCAGGACACATTCACAAAAGCCTCTTCCTCGAAATATATACATTTTCTTTTATTATTTGCACTTTACCTTTTTTACTGTATCAACTCTTTTCATGTAATTTATATTTGAAGTTTACTTTAATTCTTTTTAATGAGAAAATGGGTTGATTCAGGTTGAAGAAGGGAGCCAATTGAATACAGTGGAAGATATCGCAGCAGCTGTGAATCAAATCCTAAGGAGGATCGAAGAAGATTCATCCTTTAGGTAATACTAGGTCCTTGTCCGCGCTACGCGCGGATAGTATTTTGATTTTTTTTCATATTTTTGTACTATTATGTTAATTGTTTAGTTTTATAAAATGTTATGTTTTTACTGTAAATTTGGAATTAAAAATCTAATTTTTCCTTACTGTAAAGTAAGTTAATTTTTTTGAATCTTACTACAACACATTATACACGAAGAAAATATAGTTGGTCTTTATATTCTTATTTGGTGTAATATTAAAAAATTTGATGTTTGTTTAAATGATTTTTTAAAATTATATATTTTAGGATTGATTTTCGTGACTATATTTTATAATTGGCTAAAAAAAATTGTTTGTCCCATATAGACATCTACATAAATGTGGATTTCTGATAAATTTGTTCATTGAGATATTTAGTTTCACTTTTAACTTTATTCTCTTTTTTGGCACCCTCATGCTAGCTTGTGGGGCTAGCCAACTTGGTGCAAAAGGGTTTACAAAAGCTGATCGAGATGCGCGTGATCGGACACCTTTTGTTAGGCTATTCGTACGAAATTTTAAAGATCTAGGAATATAAGCAATAGAAAGTTCAGAAAATTCTTTGGATACAGCCTGTATTTCGTCGAGCTCCGAGTCCAATGCAGGTTAATTTTCCTCCTTTTGAATGAGTATAACCAGTTGTTCACAGTCGATTGAAAGACCATCTCTCTGTGTCCAAACTTCAGTATCACTTGCATTACCCATAGCAAACCTTCAGCTTCCGCCTGCAGTGGTGATTTGGTGCGTGTATATCTGCCTTTGCTCCAAACATCATTAGAAAGTCACCATCCATTAACACAAAGCCAAGTCCAGATATGTCTCTTTCATTTATCCAGGATGTCTAGCAGGAGCGTTTTTTTCCAGAGGAACAGTTGTGTCTGTTACCTCAACTCCCATATCAATCTCCATAAACTCGTCTATACGTTGAGCTATCCTCCAACACTCTGCTTCAATTTTATTCGCTAATGGGAAAGACATAATTCCTATGACACTATTAATGATTGTTTTTTTTTGTAACACCGGTACGGCAAACTTATGTTTTATTTAACAAAACTTTTATTTTAATTTCGTATTAAAGAATCAATCATATTTTATATTATCCATAATTTTAGTAAATTTGCTTATTTGTCATGTTTTTTTTAGGTTTTAGCTAAATCATTGATTTATTATTTATTTTTAGCTAACTCACTAATTTATTAATTTAAAAAATATCCTTAATTAATATTATATATATTAAAAATGAATTTTATTTTAGTAATATTAAATTTCTATTTTATATTAAAATTTAGTTAGTTTTTCTTATTTGTCATATTTTATTAGGTTTTAGACTTTTTGATAGGTTATTGATTTATTATTAATTTCTAACTGATTCGTTAATGTGTTAATTAAAACAATACCCTTAATGAATTATATATATAATTAAAAATAAATTTTATTTTAATCATATGAAGTTTATATGTTATATTAATATTAAATATTTGATTCTAAAATAATATAATAAAATTATAGAAAAATTTAAAAAATAAGACAATTTTATATATTTTTTGTTGCTATCTGAAAACAATATTTTTATTATAAAAGTTAAAAAAATACAAAAAATTATAATTAAATATTATTCAAGAAAAAAAATTTATATAAATATATTTTCTAAACTATTTCTAAGATTTGAGTGTTTTAAAAAATTTAACACGGGATGTTTAAAACACGGGATTATGCTTGTGAGAGAGTGGCTGGGAATGGGCTTCGAGATGGGTCGAATGGACTTTAAAAATAACTTTTTTTTTAACTCAAACCCAATCCGGATGACATGGCATCTTGATTGGTTCATAATATTTTACCTATGTGGCATGGCTTAGAAATGAGGGATTTAGTCCCTTTTATATAGTAGGATAGTTGAACTTTAGTATGACACATTTAGAGGAACTCTAAGTTTTCATGTGTTATCTTTTTACTCCTTTCGTATTAAAATAAAATAAAAATAAGTAACTTTTCATTTTTCCGTATTTACTGTTTCACTTTTTCATGTATGATGATGCTTCATTTGTCCTTTCCTTTATAGCCTCTATTCAGTCCATCACTGAAATGTAGCATTTGCTTACCAAAACATGGCGAGTGTGTATAATTGTAATGGCAAGATGGTAAGCGACTGATTGAGAATTCTGTCTCGACTAAGCAGCAGGAGTTTTTGAAAATTAGATCTTATATAGTCTACTTACGCTACAAGAAAGTGAGTAATTTCCAACAGCTAAATTCGTTAATTTTTTATCTGGAAAGTCTTTTCTACGGATTTTCAACTGATTTAGCAGTAAGCTTCATATTGTTAGAATCTTTTTCGATCACAAAGCACCAGAATTTTTTGATCCGAAAATCAAATTCATAAGAAATTCCAAGTTTCCGTTAAAAATTTATGACATCAATTTTTGTTAGAAATTTCTAACACAACAAACCATCAAAAAGTTTTGATGATTGAAATGTTAGAAATTTCTAACGGAATAAACCATCAAAAAAAATTAAAACACATTTGAAAAAAAAAATCTAGATATTTTTATATTATTATAATACATATTATACAAATTTTGTTTAAAAAATATTTTTTTATTTTTTCTACAAAATAGTTTGGTTAAAAACATAATATATATCATTTTAATAAAGCATTTTTCTATTTTCTATTTCATAAAATACATAATATATATCATTTTAATAAAGCAATATTACTAAATACTTTATAAAACGTTTTCATAAAAATCATGTTAAAAACTATTACTCTCTAAATTATTTCTAAACCATAACTCTCTAGTTCTTAAAGTTCAAAAACTAAATTAAACAAAAAAAGAAAAAAAAAATATGCTTAAACTAACAGAGAGGCTTGAGTTTTTAAGAAGAAAAAAAGAAAAAGAGAAAGGTGATTCGGCAGAGGAGGTGAAAGAAAAAAGATATATTAGGACAAATAGTAATTGGTATATATATATATATATAAATGTCTGACCAAAAAATGGTTTTGGGAACGGTCAGATTTTTTTTGTTTGCCGCTTCACAGTGTATATTTTAGGCAAAACAAGAAGCCAGAGTCGTGTCTGAATACAAGCCCATCAAGCATGTGTTTCATGGTTGATGTAGTTAAATTTATTTTAGGGACCAATTTGAGAAAAAAATTGGTTTGTTCGGTTGGATTTGGACTAGTATTTTTGTTCAATTTATTAACATGTTTGATTCTTCCTCCAAACTAATTTTACCAACTATTATAGTAAAAGGCCAAGAGAAAATTATTTTCTTCTAGACCCGAAAAAATCAGGCACATCCCTGAAAATGATAATTGGTATTATTTTTTTTTGCAACAGTTGATGATAATCGGTGTATATATACATATATAAATTTCTGACCAAAAATGGTCTTGGAAACCGCTCAAAATTTTTTTGTTTGCCACTTCTCAATTTATATTTCAGGCAAAACAAGACCTTTAGAAAACTGATGATAATTTTCTGAGGCATAAATTTGTTAGAAATTTGCAATGGGCTGACGATTTAAAGAATGTTTAGGGATTAAAAGTATTAATTCAAAATTTTATGATACATTTACCATATTACTCATATAGTTCTCTAAATCTGTCATAGAATAACTAAAATACAATAGCTTCAATTAGATTATAGAAAATTTTAAAAACTTTATAAATATTCCTAAAACAAATATTATAACTTCTTATACACTTATATTAACACTTGTATACAATTTCATCACAACTAAGAAACCGATAATGTATTATCTTTAATAAGTCAATAAATTATATATATATTAGTTATGTATATTATAATATATGCGAACATAATTTGATATTTGTTGGCCAATTTTGAATCACTAAACTATGTTCCATTAGACTATCTTTGAGACTTTTTTAACCGAGAGACAATATTGCACTACAAGAAAACAGCGGTATTCTGACGGACATTCCGACGGAAAATGAAATCCTCGGAATATCCTACCCTAAATTTGGTTTCCTCGGAATTTCCTCGGAATTCTGTCGGTATATTCCGAGGAAATTCTGAGGAACACTTGATATACTCGATCGATCGTTGCGTTTTTGAACATAAACGGATCGATCGATGCGTTTATAAAAAAACGTTCGAGATTTTGTTCATTCGATCTATTGGATATCCACATCGATCGATGGGATAATCTAATCGATCGATCACATTGTTACGCTTTGGTCCATCTTGGTGATCGATCGATCCATTTTGGGATCGATCGATCACATTGTTACCCCAAACCCTGTTTCCTCGGAAAAGCCTCGGAATATTCCGAGGAAATTCCGAGGAACACTTGATATACTCAATCGATCGATGCGTTTTTGAACATAAACGCATCGATCGATGCGTTTATAAAAAAGCGTTCGAGATTTTGTTCATTCGATCTATTGGATATCCACATCGATCGATGGGATAATCTAATCGATCGATCACATTGTTACCCCAAACCCTGTTTCCTCGGAAAAGCCTCAGAATATTCCGAGGAAATTCCGAGGAACATTTGATATACTCGATCGATCGATGCGTTTTTGAACATCAACGGATCGATCGATGCGTTTATAAAAAAACGTTCGAGTTTATCAAGTGTTCCTCAGAATTTCCTCGGAATATTCCGAGGAAGATAAGGGTTTCCTCGGAATTCCCTCGGAATATTCCGAAGAAATAGGGTTTTTAAACCGAAAACAACGTTTTGCGGTTTGAATAACACTTATATAACCCTTATTAAGTGTCTTAGACTGATTATGAAGTAAAAAATTTGTTCCTTACCCTATAATAAACATTTTTCCGATTGTATGAACGAAATCTCCACAACATAAGAGAAACACTTATACACTTTAATGAACGGTAAAGGGAATACTTTCAATTCGTTTTGAAATTTGTTATTTCATGGTTTATGCTCATCTATATAAAGAATCCTCAATGGTATTCATTACAATTGTATAAGAAATGAAATACAGCAAAAAAAATTGATGTTTTGAAACCCCAAACACTAGTTCCTCGGTATTTCCTCGGAATATTCCGAGAAAATTCTGAGGAACAATATAAATTAATAGAAATACATGCACAGGATATTCTTTTTCCTCGAATTAATGAAAATATTCCGAGGAAATTTCGACGGATATTTAAGTGGCCGTCGGAATTTCCTCGGAATATTTTCATTTAACCGGGCAAACAAGCCGCCAAATATTTCGCGAAAATTGAAATTGAAAATACTGAGGGAATTCCTACGGAAAATATCCGTCAGACCCAAGGTTTTATAAACTCGAACCGCATCTTCTTCCCCATTTCTCTCTTCTTCCTCTCCGGCGATCTCTCTCTCCTTCCGGCGTTCTCCACCTTCTCTCGCGACGATCTCTCCGGCGAATCCTTTCCATTCCCTTACAAATCATGTAGGGACCCTATCCCACTCTCTTAGGTCCTATTTGTTAGGTTTTTAAGTAGATTTGATGATTTTAGAAGTTTTTTGATAGATTTTTGTTAGGGTGATTGGGTAGGATTGTGATTTGTTTTGTAATAGGTTTAGAATTGTGATTTGGTTGTGTTGAATTGATTTAGAACTTTTTTTATAAATTGTTTATTATTTTTGTATTTACAAAACGTTTTTTCTATATAAATTCGATTTTACAAAACGATTTTGTATATAAATTCGATTTTTGGATTTATAAAAGATGATTTCATATTTATAAAAATATTTATATTTATTAAAACTAATTTTGTATTTATAAAACATTTTTTTGATTTATAAACACTATTTTTTTTTTTTTGTATTTATAAAAACTATTTTTAAATATACAAAACGTTCTTTGTATATAAATTCGATTTTTGGATTTATAAAAGATGATTTCATATTTTAAAATTAATTTTGTATTTATAAAAAAAAATTTTATTTATAAACACTATTTTATTATTTTTGTATTTATAAAAACTATTTTGTATTTATAAAAAGATGATTTCATATCTATAAAAATATTTATATTTATTAAAACTAATTTTGTATTTATAAAACATTTTTTTGATTTATAAACACTATTTTATTATTTTTTGTATTTATAAAAACTATTTTGTATTTATAAAAAGATGATTTCATATTTATAAAAATATTTATATTTATTAAAACTAATTTTGTATTTATAAAACATTTTTTTTATTTATAAAAACTATTTTATTATTTTTTGTATTTTAAATATGTTTTTATTTCAATTTAAATTTTATATTTTCGAATTTTAATTTAAAAAAATAAATTTATAATTTTTTTTTTAATTTTGGAAATATTCCGAGGAAGTGTATCCCTCGGAATATTCCGACGACATCTTCCTCGGAATATTCCGAGGAATTTCCGACGAAAAAAGTTCTCGGAATATTCCGAGGAAATTCATTTCCTCGGAATTCCATCGGAAATTTCCGAGGGATTTCCGAGGAAAGATGAATTTCCGAGGAGTTATTTCCGAGGACTTTTTTCGTCGGTATGTCGTCGGAATAGCGTTATTCCGACGACATACCGACGATTTTTTTCCTCAGTATGCCGCTGTTTTCTTGTAGTGTTCTAACAAAAATATATTTAGGCCAACGCATACTGTACTAAAGCTGTCAAAATATAAATTTTCACACTAAACATTCATATACCATTGAAAATGAGTTGAAAATTGTGACCACATTTTGCCGTTACAAATTTCTGATAGCTAGAGATTATTAAAAGTTTCTGACGGAATTCTGAAAGATACAATTTTGGATAATCCATTGAAATTCTTGAAGTTTTTTTTTCACAAACAAATACCCATCAATTTTTTTTGACGGAATTCTGATTGTTTTCTAGCTAATCCATTTGAATTTCATCAAAAATTTATGAAATTTTTTCACAAACAATTAACTGTTGGAAATTTATGATAGAATTTTTTTTTTTAGATTATCCATTAAAAAATATTTCGAAAATATTTAGCAACAAAATCTGGTCAGAAAATCCATAGAAAACACCTTGTTTTCTTATAGTGATTTATACATTATGTATAGGCCAGTGTCTCGATAGTATGATAATATCAATGAATCAAAAACTGATTGATATATAGGTGTGATCACTACAAGAAAATTGTCATATTGCAATAATGATATTTTGTTGCATTAGCTAATATATTGTTGCAAATATAAAATTGCAATAAAAATGTGACAAATTTTAATTTCTTACCATTTAGATGTTGCAAATTCACATTTGTTGCATATACGTAGCAATATTAGCAACAAATTGAGTTGTTGCTATATATGTCATATTATTGCAACAACTTATTTGTAACAGTTTTGTTGTATATTTACAACGTATTTGTGCGACATTAATAGTGGCAAATCATTGTTACAGAAAATATATAGCAAACAAAATAGTAAATCTGCGATAATTTTTATTGCAATTTTAATAGTATTAGTGCAACAAGATGTCTATAAAATATTTTGTAATAATTATGACGTATGGATGCAATTTAAATCGTTACAAAAGTTGCTATATAAAATATGGCCGAATGTTGTTGTAATGGTTTTGTTGCAATATTTTAAACAGTATTTTTGGTGCAAATATTTTGGTTCAAATATTTTGGTGCAGTACTATTTCGTTATAATAATATCAGAGGCGTTATTTATTTTTCATTAAATATATTTTATAATAATACAAAACCCAAATGACCAACTTTCTTAAATAAACTAAAATGTTAAAAGTTCAACAATGCATTATTCGCGAAATACCAATGATAATTTGAATGCTACAAACCTAAAAAAACTTAGAAAAAAAACTAAAACAGCCAACTGAGACTTGATTGTTGACCCTCGTGGGTAGAATAGCTGGACAAAATGATCCATTCACTTTGGAATGATCGAGAACACCTAAGACGTTCAATACTTGGGCTGCATAAGCTATATATATAACGAAAACAATAAAATCTAAACTATCTCGATATTGGATATATCCATATCTTTTTAGTTAATATTTTCGAAACAAACTAAAGTTAAGCGGTAAAAAAATATTAGGTGGGAACAACATTTGACTAGATAAAAAATATATTCTAGTAGTTGCAACATTTGACTAAATAAAAAATATATTAAGAACAATATGATTTACGGGCATGCAAATGAAATTTGATCCAGTTGATAGAGTTAGTATACACGAAAGAAGACCTTAAACTACTAAAGTTTTTTGAACCGTTTCTAGTTTTGTGGGGTGTCATACTTCTGCATGAACCCTTTAGTAAAATTTCAAATGAAAAACAAAAATATAGAAATCATATGTGTGGGTTTAGGTTATTGAGTTATTGATATTGTAGGTGAGCTTTGAAGGTTGCATATGAGAGAGGATGCTTTGGGTTTCAAAAGGGAATGAATCCTGATGATGAAGCGCTTTGGGTTTCAAAAGGGAACGGATCCTGATGAAGAAGTGGCGCTTCATGTATTGAAGAGAATATGTATTAGCTCATTTACATTAAAGAGGACTCTACGTTTCACTCTATCACTAGCCGCCTCACGTACCGGAGACCTTTGGTAAACAGGGACAGCACTCGGACGGCTCGAAAACATCCCCATGACGTCTCAAATAATGAGGGGACAATGATGTGCATATGGTCACATACCGGAGACCTTTTGCCACATATTTTTTATATATTTTTTTTTTACAAATTAGCTTCAAAAATGTTGAATGCTTCTTGCAACACTCGCAAGATATTTGTTTATGTTGTAAAAAGTTGCAATTTAGTAACAATAAAATACAACGTCTGTTATAGTTGTTATTTTGCAATAAATTTGTAATGAAACAGTAACAAATATTCATTATTGCAAGTATATTGCAATAATCATAGCAACTTATTAATGAAAACATACATTGCAATTTTTCTGTTGCAATAGAACTATTTTCTTGCGTGGATGTTTCTTGAAATAACTTAAGTACATATATAAAATTCTTTGTTGAAATTGTTCTAGGTGAGTAGCAAAGAATTTGAAGTATTCGAAGGGTTTCTTTTTACATTATAAAATCAAGGGAATTTGCACTCCCTACCCAAACCTTATATCATATTTAGGTGTATACCCTATTTCTCCCCATTTTTTACCCCATTTTTACCCCAAAAACAATGGTATCTCAATTCTTTGTGTATATCTACCTAATTAGCTCTAAAATCAAAACAATATATCTGGAATATGAGATTGTCGCACTGCGGCCAAGACGTTTCTTCTAGGACCTTGCTTAATGGTATGAGAAGACGGTCGAAAATCTAAAATAATCTATAGGTTAATAGTGATCTTGCGTAAAATGCATTGAAAATGTTCTTGCGTACAATAAGATAGTTCATGTGTTTTTTTTTTTGTTTTACATTTTGTCCTTAATAAATTTATTAAATAGAAAACAGAACATTTACGGTCATATCATGATAATGATCCTGTTATCCTTGACTCTCTTTTTCTTTTTGTCACAGTTATCCTTGACTCTCTTTCACCTTATCATGATAGTGATCCTGTTATCTTTTCTTTTTATTTCCTTATATTTTGGTCGAACAGTTTTTATTTGTAACATGGATGTACAAAATTAGCAGTACGTGGGATTCATGGAACAAGACGATGATGATTATCGTATCATGAAGACCTTACCTATCAAAGATCTCTCGAATCTATGTTTTTCACTTTCGGATTTAAAAAGCAAAAGCCAGAAAAAGTTAAAAAGTAAAAGTCTACTGATGTGATAACACAAAGTTAAAACTTATTCCTTCTATTACATATAGCTGACTGTTCTGTTTTAGCATCTTTTTCATGATTGAGATTTTGAATTACACCAACTTTTCTTTAACTTTGCCTTGGAGTAAATATTTGTTTTGATGTGACTGAGATTGATATATTTTCACACCGTTCATCAATATGATCTAAATGGTAAAAGACTTTCAGATAATCAGATTAATCTGAAAACAAATATCAACACCATAATCTTTTCATATAACGCCGTCATTTATCGGTGGGAGACTAAAGCTGCATAATCTCCAACTTTTTTCTATCATCAAAGCTTCTATTCTTTAAAAAAAAAAACATCAAAGCTTCTAGTTCTATTACCATCAAATTTTTAATTTACAAGGAAAATGATGGTTATTGGTTAACATTTGCAATTCACAAGAAAAAGACGGGTGAACGAGAGGCCCAACTCGTTAATTCAATTCAAATCCATTCGGACTAGAATTTAATCTTGCCCATACGGTAAACAGCTACGGCCCCTTCATTACGATACCAATTGCCACTTCTGAATTGTTCATCTGTGGTCCATTTCAAAATACGTGTAAATGTTCACTACAAAACCAGTACAAAATAAATATATAAACATGTAGACTCGAATGGGTTGTTAAATTTATATTTCCCGTGATATTTAGTTTTTAAAAATGTGTTATATGGTCCATGGAATGCTTGGAGCGGTTGAACGGCCTCAAGCTTGGCCCTCCTTCCTCCATCAAGTTCGTGAGATCGAGTTGGGAAAGGACAGAATAGAGGGCAGTCGGTTACTGGTGGTTGCGAGTCAAGCAAACAGAGGGGCAACTTTCATTGCACAAAGTGTAACCAAACAAGGTTTGATGAGATCGTATGTTCAGAACGGCAACTCTCCTTGGCTGTTTGAATTCTTCTGTCAATGAAAGCCGTAACCTCTGATTGTAGGTTTCCTTATTTTTTGGGTTTGGGTATGGATGTTGGTGTGCCATGCCTTAGCTAATTTTTTGGATGTAAGTTAGGATGTAGTTAAGTTGCAGTTGCTGGTCTTTTTTGCTGCAGTCTCTGAGTATGTATGTTTGGTTTGGATTTTCAATTATCAATGGAAATTGGTCCATGGAATGCATCAACGATAATATTGGTCGGAGAACATGTTTATTTTATTTTGTTGATTACATTCTTTGTTGCCAAAGGATTTAGTGTGTATATATATAGGGGTGGGTATGAATCCGATATCCGGATTTTTGGAAGTATTTACGATCCGATATGTTTTGTCCGAGTAATCAATTATCCGATTGGATTGATTTGTATCTACTCGGATATTCAGTAGCCGGATATCTAGAATTTTTTTAGATATTTGATCCGTAAAAATAAATTAAATTCAAAATAAAAATTCAAAATAATACAAATGATAATATTTTATTACAAAAATCAATTTACTTTTAAAATTTTTAATAACTAATAGAATAAATATAGTAAATAAAAATACTGTAAAACTTATATAAATATGATATTTATATAACTTGTACATATAATCTTTAAATGTATGTATATATATGCATACAACGGATCAGATATCTGTTTCTGAAAATATAAGTATTGTGATTTGCTTCGTTTTTATAGATATTTCATATTAGTATTTGTTTTGCTTTATGGAATTACAGATATCCGGATTTTTCGGTTCGAATAGAAACAAAATTTATGGATATTTTTCCTAGCCCTATATATATGTGAATTTGTGTCTACTATTTATTTGTTTAATGTATATAAAGGAGAATGAGTTGAAGATTCAAGAAAATATGTTATAGATGAAGGAGATCATAATTCTTTTCTCATCATGTTGCCTAGTAACTATATTCTTTTGACTTTGTAAGACAGTTTTCTAATTCATTTCAGGTAATGATTTGATAATCATATTGTTGTTTTTAATACCATAAACCATTCTCACATTTTTATTGTTATTCTTTCAATAGTTTTTTTCTAAAACCAACTTGAAGTTTCCACTTCATGAAAAGACAAGATCCTTAAACATATGACTCGAGCAGGAGGATTGTTTTCCAAATCCTTTAATCTTGATAGCATAAAAAGCTTCTCATCAGGTCAAATATGTAGATATGGTTTAAGTTATCTAATTATATGAAGTTAATGATATCTTGCATATTTGCATTGTTTTAACCTTCCATTTTGTACATAATGATCATATAGATTAAGAGTTTAGCATCTTTAGGATCCATTTTGCATTCATATGTCTTAATCAGGTAATGGAGTATCCTATGGAGTAATCAGAGGTGTTTAGAAGCATTGTGATCCAAAAAGAGATGAAGAATGGAGATTGATCAATCATAAGGTGATCCACGCGGGTAGCAGCACCCCGAGTCCACTGACCTGCGTCACCAAAAGACCGACTCGGAGAAGCCACGCGGGAAAGATCACGCGGGGTCGACTACCCGCTCGCACGAGCTAGAAGAATCATCGAGGTCCGATGCGGAGAGGATGGCGCGGGTTGGTGCCAATCGTCTCAACCCGCGTCACGAAGAGAAGGAGCCGATAGAGCCACGCGGGACGGAGCCACACGGGATCGACTACCCGCGCGCATGACGAGAGAGTAGCCTCGACAGTCTGACGCGGGACGAAGGCCGCGGGTTCCACTACCCGCACGTATGAAGCAGAAGATCGACGACCATCCGACGCGGGTGGTGTGACGCGGGGTATGCCCAGTCGCTCCAACCCGAGTCGATATTTATCCTAAGTCGAATTTTAATGTTTTAAGGGCTTTTAAGACTTTTTAATGGAAACCATTAGGTTTTCCAAGGACATATAAATACTCTTGTAATCCCAAAGTTTGGATCATCTTGTTTTCTATCTAATCAAAAGCCACTTTTGGGAAAAATATCTAATCTTGATCATAATTTCTTATCTTTGCTTGATTATCTTGCTCTCTAATCATGTTTAACCTTGAATCATCCATGGTTTTGGGGTTATTCATGTCTATTAGTGAGTAGACTAATCTTGGATTCATGGGCTAGGGTGATTAAGGGTGATTAGAGAAGATCTAGGGTGTTTAGTGTTAGATTTACTTGTTTCTTTGCTTGTTGAGGGTTCTCAATGCTATTTTAGTCTTGATCATACTAAAATGGATCTCTAGGTATTTCTTGCCCACAAGGTGTATGATGAAATGCCTGAACCAACTCTTCAATGCTTTTAGCTTGCTTTACCTAAGAGATTAGTTGCTAAAAGAGTTAAAATTGCTATTGGACTTGTTCTCCATGTTTGCTTTAGTAACATTCAACCTAAGAGATTAGATGCTTGAGTTGCTTTACCAAAAGAACATTCATCTAGAGATAGAGCTTGTTTAGCTTAGTGTCTAGGCATAAGGAAAGTGTTTGATTGATACCTTGCCACCCTTAGATTGGATCTACATCACCCGAGATCAAATGCCTAGCCCCATGAGTCCTCTTGCTTCAAATTGAGAAAGAAAGATCATTACTTTATTGCATTAGCTTATTAGTTCTTAGTTCATACCATCTTTAAAACCGGATCGCATTTAGATTAAGCATGAACTTGCATTCCCTTTGCTTTAGAATCACTTAGAACTGGTTCGACAATCTTTTATACTACATTGATTTGATCTTGGACCCTTGAAAAATCCTGCATCAGTTAATGCATGTCATATTGTCATTTACTACCTTTGACTTTACTAGTTAATTCAAAATGTTGACGCGGGTAAGAGAACATAAACAAAAAAATGTAGTAGATTAGTGGAGGATTAACGATATCTTGGAAAGACTAAAAGTGTATTAAAAATGTGTAATAGCTTATATTCTTCTTAGATTTTTTCTTCTTAGAAAAACATTCATATTTGTTTAGTAACAATTTTAACATTAATTGAAGCATAAGTGTACTATTCAAATATATGCGGAAAAGACATCTGGAAAAAACCTTACTAATTTTAACATTCACCTTTGTAATGTTTCAAAATAACATTTTTTTGTTATAAATCAAGTGATGAATGTCCATAATCGGCCGGTCCATAACCGGCCCATAACCGGCCCAAACCCTAGAAGAAATAGACATAGCCGAAACCCTAGAGAGAGGAGAGAGAGGCGGCCGCATGCCTTAGAAGAGAGAGAGAGGCGACCACAAGCTTTAGAGAAAAGAAAACCCTATTTCCTTTTCCTTATATATGTAATCTTTCCATTTATGTATTTAGTAGTTATCCTAAATCTAGTTGGATTAGGATTTGTACTTTTTTCTTTTATCTCTATCTTGTAAACCTTATATAAGGGATGTTTTATTCATTAATGAAATATATAGAATTCTCATTCTTTTACAACACGTTATCAACACGATTGTTCTCTGCAATCTAAGCTAAAATCGGCAATCCCTTAAACCTAACCTAGCCGGCGACTTTAACCTAATCCCGACGAACCCTAATTCGTCCTAGCTCGCGTTCCAGCTCGTCAGCAACCGATCAGCAGGTGTTCCTGATCCTAGACGACCTCAGCTTCTGTTTGCATCACAGCCAGCTCGTGTTCCCGATCAACCAGCTCGCAATCCCGATCAGCCACTTGCAAACCCGATAGGAAGCATACGCGTCCCGTCCCGTTCAGCTTGCATCCGACGACATCCAGCTCGCGTCCGTCCGTGTGCAGCTCGAGGTTCATCCGTTCTCTTTGGTGGTCCGGTTTCAACCCTACAAACAAAGGTATACCGATTAATCTAAGAACATAATGATCAAACCCTAAAACCCTAATCCATTATTATGGAAATCCAATGTTCTTGATAAACCCTAAAAATTGTTATAACCTAAAACTGATCATCTTATAATCACTAGAATGAAATCGATTCCATTAGAACATGTTGATTGATTGTTCTGATCTGAATTATTAAAACCCTAAATCTTGGAATCGAAAACCCTAAAACCCTAAAGCTTGAAATCGATTTTAAATTGTTCTTGCTTGATTAAATGATTGATGATCTTTGTTTTAAGATTAATAGATTGATTGAATCTCGAAACTAAAATCTTAAGGCCTTGAAACCCTTAACCTCATGTTGATAAAATCGCCCACTCAAATGTTTAAAACCCTAAATCTTGTTTTAAATTCCTAAAAGCCTTAAAACATTGATCTCATATTGCTAAAATCGAATTCTAGTATTGCTTAAATCAAAACTCTAATTTTCATAATAAGAAACCGATTGATTAGGGTTGTTTGCATAAACATATAAAACTGAATATGAATTGCATTCGTCTTGTTTTAAAATATCGACCAGCATGACATATAGATCGTATAAACTTGAATAGTTTGCATCATAGAATTGTATGGCCGTGCGGCTTAATATAGAATCTATGATTGATCGCACCATGGTCGTTTTAGATTGTTTGAAAACATGATTGTATAAGACTTGCTTGTGGCCGAGATTATTGATTGTCTTGCGGACACATGATCACATTGTGAAACCCTAAATTTCGAATGATAATGTGATTCAGATGTCGAAAATCTCAAACCTAGACTATGCTGCCCTTAATCTCTCCGGAGACAACTATTTGCAGTGGGCACTTGACACAAAGATTAACTTGAGGTCAAAGGAACTCGGTGATGCTATCATCGAGGGCAACAATGAGACTGATAAGAATCGGTACAGGGCTATAAGTATTATACGCCATCATCTCATTGAGGGTCTGAAAGATCAGTACCTCACCATGGAGAATCCACTAGACCTTTGGACCGCTTTACAGCGACGATATGATCACCAGAAAACAATGCTATTACCAAAGGCTAAACATGAGTGGAAGAATCTCAGATTCATGGATTATAAGTCTGTGGATGAATACAATTCAATATTGTTTAAGATAGTCTCAATGATGAGACTTTGTGGTGAGGAAGTAACCGAGAAAGAGTTGCTTGATAAAAAATTCTCCACGTTCCATTCGACGAACGTGTTGCTGCAACAGCAGTATAGAGAGAGAGAGAGAGAGAGGCTTCACCTCATACACTGATCTGATCTCGTGCCTACTCCTGGCCGAGACTAATAATGAACTCCTGATGAAAAACAGTGAGATGAGACCCATCGGAACAGCAGCATTACCAGAAGCCAATGAGGCTAAAAAGAAAGACCCCAAAGAGTACAACCACGTCCATGATGATAAGAGATCACACGGAAAAGGCCGTAGTAGATACAAAGGACGTGGCCGTGACAACTACTCATATGGCCGGCAAGGAAACCACAATAACTGTGGTCGTGGTTCCAGCTATGGCCGTGGCCGAGGCAGTTATGGCCGTGGCCGAGGCAGTTATGGCCGTGGTCGAGGCGGCATATCTAAACCGTCTAACTCGACCAAATCAGCTTGTCACAGATACGGGATGAGTAACCATTGGGCCAAGAATTGTAGAACCCCTAAACATCTATGTGAGCTCTATCAAGAGAGCCTTAAGAACAAGAACCCGGAAGCCCATATGGTTCATGATACCGGGTATGATGCTGATGATGATTCTGACCTTAAAAAGGACGACCTCTTGGATTTTGAGACTTCTGATTGTCTTATTGTTTTATGAAATGCTTTGAGTTCATTGCTATTATATCTTGCCTAATTTTGCTTGATAATGTGAACGATTTTATTGATAAAGAAATTACCTAAAGGGCATTATAGTACGGGTATAGTAGCCTAGTAAGAAATCTATGGCCAAGGCATTGCCTAAAGGGCATTATATACACCCAAGAATGTATGACCCATTGAGTTATAATAAAATGGTTTTCAAATAGAAACAATGGGCAAAAGGAAACAAATTATGTAATCTAACTTGTAAGAAAAGAAAGAAAACGCCTAAGACCCTTTTAAGAAAGTGGTCAAGATTATACATATGTAATATACTGATCAAAACTATGCTATAGATCAGTATGATAAGAGGCAAGAGCCGTGGTGATCATACCAATATATCCCACGAAAATTATACACTTTATGGCAAGACCGGATTAGCCATCCTAGTCTAAACTTGATGCAAAGATTGATATTGAGAAGGCACAAAGAGTTATCCCATAAGATCTCACGTTGTGAAACATGTACACAAAGGGAAACTCATTGGGCTTTATTGTCCTACATCACGAAATTATAGTATGTTCATGAAGGAGAGAGAGGATAAACTTGTGATACATGATCAATACTACAAATTCGTGAACAAATTCGTGAACCATGGTCTATGACCATGATATAAACGGCTTGGCCGTGCAATCCATTACCTATAAGGATCGGACATCCATCCTAAAGCTTAGGGACATCATGGATTTACATGTATATAAAGTGAAAATATATCAGGCCATATAAGTGAGCATAGATATTCTCATCTCAGATTGAATACGGGTCATAAACCAGACATACACCATCTTAAGAGACTTTGAATAAACCACTGCAGACATATGTGCCGTCTAAGATGGAACCTCAGAAGAGGATTGGGAATGATATCTTGCATATTACCATTATCTTATCCATTCATCCATGTGCATTTTGATCATATAGACTAGGATTTAGCCATGTTTAGGTTACATTTTGCATACATGAGTCTCTATCAGGTGTTGGAGTGCCACATGGAGTTCTTGGGGCTATTTGGATGCATTTGGAGCTCAAAGGAGGTGAAATATGTGATCATTGGACGAGCAGAGCAGGGGAGCGAGGTTCCGCAGCGACGTCATGAGGTCGCTCCAAAGCACCTCTCAGAGCGACCTAGCTGGAGCGACCCCGTGAAGTCGCTCGCCATATTCACCCCGTGAAGCGACTTGCCCAGAGTGACGCGCCGAGGTCGCTCGCATCTCACACCCCTCTCGGAGCGACCTCCCAAAGCGACACCCTGAGGTCGCTCGCGTCTCTATGGCGAGACGACACGAAGCGAAGCCCGGAGCGACCTCTCAGAGCGACCCACTGAGGTCGCTCCCGAAGGCCAGAGCGACCTCTCGGAGCGACATGCCGAGGTCGCTCCGCGTCTATTGTTGGGTCGATTTTCTATTTTACTTAAGGGCCTTTTGGTCATTTCATTATGCACGTTTTACATTTTCTAAACCTATGTTTTAATACTCTGTAAGCCACCAGGAGGAGACTATCTTTGGATCTATTGAGAAATACACAAAAACTCTCTTGAGAAGTTCATCTTTTGGATTTTGATTGTTATGTTCTTGTGTTATTGTTGATTTTTTATCTCTTTCTCTACATGGTTAATCTGAAATCCAATATGAGTTTAAGAGGAATCATGAAGATTAGTGAGTAATCACCTTTTGAATTCATGGGTTAGGGAGATCAAGGGTGATTAAGTTAGTTCTAGGATGTTTTAGTGTAGATCATTCTTGTTCCTTGCTAGTAGAGTATTCATAATGCATCTTCTGAGTTGGCCACTCAAAAGTTGATCAATAGACATTTCCCACCCAAAAAGTGTTTGATGAAATGCCTGAGACAACTCTCCTCGGCTTTTAGTATGCTTTGCCAAAGACATTTGTTGTTAAAGGTGCTAAGATAGCTAATAGACTTGTTAGTAATGATTGATTTCATATTATTCAACCAAAGACATTTGATGTTTGAGATATGTTAGCAAATGAGCATTCATCTAGACATAGAGCTTGCTTAGAATTGTGTCTAGGCTTAAGGTCGATAGTTTGATTGATCATTTGTCATCCTTAGTTCGAAACTTAATCACCCAAGGTCTAATCCGTATGCCCATGAGTTCTCTTTTCCCTTAGTCAAGAAAGTATCATTCTGTTATTGCATTTTAGTTTTAGTCATAGCTTAAAACTCATCTAAATCATTGGTTGCACTTAGATTAAGTGAGTACTTGCATTCTCATTGCTTTGATATCCCTCAGAACTGGTTCGACAATCACTATACTACAACATTTGTCTTAGGAACCTTGAAAACTCCTAACATCAAATTGGCGCCGTTGCCAAATTCTGAGTAGATTTGAACATTGAGATTTAGTCACTTGCTTGAGACTAAGTCATTTTAATTTTGTTTTGTTACTGATTCTTTTTCTTCACTACCTTTAACTTTCAGGTGTATGAACTTGAGGAGCAGGGGTCCATCAAACCTAGTTCCAATAGTAGCAGACATCAGAGCTTTAGAGAGGGAGTGTGCTACAGCTAGAAGAGAAGAAGAACAACAAGCCCACTTGCAGAGATTGGATATTGATATGGCAGATCCACCGCAAGGGGCAGAACACCAACCGCGGGCAGCTCGACCCATTGGCACTTACGACCGCCCCAACATACATGGTCATAGATTGGGAATCCGAGCACCAGCTGTAGCAGCCAACAACTTCGAGATCAAATCAGGACTCCTCAACGTGATTGAGAACAACAAGTATCATGGCTTGGCTCTAGAGGATCCATTTGATCACTTGGACAGGTTTGACAGCTACTGTGGGTTGTCAAAAACCAATGGTGTGTCCGAAGATGCTTTAAAGCTCAAGCTATTCCCTTTCTCTTTGGGGGATAAGGCACGTCAGAGGGAGAAGTCTCTACCAGCAACTCTATCACCACTTGGGATGACTGCAAGAGAGCATTCTTGGAGAAATTCTTCTCATCCTCAAGAACTGCTAAGCTGAGAAATGAGATCTCCAGTTTCCAACAGAAGAACTTGGAAGGATTCAGTGAAGCCTGGGAGAGATTCAAGGGCTACCAAGCTCAATGCCCACACCATGGTTTCTCTAAGGAGAGCTTGTTGAGCACATTCTACCATGGTGCTCTTCCTAAGTACATGGCCAGACTGGATACAGCTAGCAATGGGTTCTTCTTGGGGAGAACTGAGGAAGATGCAGAGGAGCTGGTTGACAACATGGTAAAGAGTGATGCAGTCTACAGTGGAGACCACGACAGAAGCAGTCGAACAGATGATAAGCAAACGAGTAAGGAGTTGAAAGCTCTACAGGATAAGATAGACATCCTACTTGCTGATAAAGCCACACAAGAGCAGCTGCACTTTGTTGCTAACCCAAGCCAAGATACAACACCTGTTGTCCATGAGGTTGAGGGTTTGGAAGGTCAGGAAGAGCTGTGTTTCATCAACAACAATGGTAGCTGGTACAAAAAAGAGCCCAACTTTCAGTACAAAAACTACCAACAGAAATCCTATCCCAACAACCAACAGAGTGGTTATCCGCCTCGAAACAACCAGCAAGGCAGCTATCAACCTCAGCAAAACCCCTCATCTGGTTCCTCTGCTCCTCAAGAGAGCAGCACTGACACCCTCCTGAAACAGATCTTGGAGTCTCAGACTAGAAGTGAGAAGCATGTTGGTTATGAGTTGAAAAACCTTCATTCCAAGATTGATGGGAGCTACAATGAGCTCAACAACAAGTTCTCACATCTTGCTTCTACAGTCAAGAATTTAGAGAATCACTTTGCTTCCATGAACACTCACCAGACTCGCCAGCAAGGATCTCTACCTGGAAAATCTGACCAAAACCCCAAGGAGGCCAAAGCTATCACCCTTAGGAGTGGTAAGCAGTTACCTCCTGCAACCCTCACCAGGGATGCTGAGAAACTAGGTGAGGAGGTGGCCATCAACTTAGATGATGAAGCGGTGATTGTTGATGAGAAAATCAATGATGAAATCTTGGAGAAGATTGTGGAAGCCAAGGGTAAAGGAAAGGTTGGGGAAGAGAAGAAAACAGTGAAGGATGGTGAAGTTCTTGCTCCAGCAAGTGAGAATTCTTTTGTTCCTCCTCCCTATGAACCCAAACTACCATTCCCTGGTAGATTCAAGAGGCAGCTGCTAGAGAAGTACAAGGCTTTGTTTGACAAGCAGATGAGTGAAGCTCAGGTTGCAATGCCCATCATCGATGCTTTCATGGTTATTCCTCAATACAACAAGTTCCTGAAAGATGTTGTAGCTGCAAAGAAGAAGGAAATGGAAAGCATGATGATTCTTACCCATGAGTGCAGTGCCATCATCCAAAGGCTTGATGTTCCAGAGAAGTTAGAGGATCCAGGATGCTTCACACTACCTTGTGCTCTTGGACCTATGGTATTTGAGAAATGTCTCTGCGATTTGGGAGCTAGTGTCAGCGTGATGCCTTTGTCTGTTGCAAAGAGGCTTGGATTCACTCAGTACAAGAAGTGTAAACTCTCTCTGGTGTTAGCTGATCGTTCAGTGAAGTACCATGTGGGCATCTTAGAGAACCTACCTGTGAAGATTGGAAAATATGAGATACCTACAGATTTTGTGGTGCTTGAGATGGGTGAGGAGGCCCAAGACCCATTGATTCTTGGAAGGCCATTCTTAGCTACAGCAGGAGCAATTGTTAAGGTGAAAGAGGGCACGATTGATCTCCATTTGGGTAAAGGGCATGTTCTCCACTTTGACATCAAGGAGAACATGAAGAAACCAACTGTGTTCGGGCAAGCCTTCTACATTGAAGAGATGGACACTCTTGCTGATGAGCACCTTGAAGAGTTACCACCTGAGGACGACGAGGAGGGAGCATCTCCCTCTACTCATTCTCCATAGAAGGTAACCCACTACTTTCCCTTGTATATACCATTTCGTTTTTGCATATTAGTTTTCTCTTTTTGGGTATCTCTCTCTGCTTGACAACACAGAGACTGTGTCATTTGAGTTTGGGGGAGGTACCAAGTATTTGATCACGTTTGCTTTGATGATTTGAGTCTCATGCATTGCATTATACATATATATTTGCATAAAAAAAAAAAAAAATTCATTTAGTTTGCATCATTGGCATTTCTAGGAGAGTCTAGAGCATATAGGTTGAATTTACTTGAATTGGGAGCAATGATTTTAAATGCCTTGTAAAGAACACTACGTTGCACCTGAGTAGCTTTTGCACATCTCAAAAAGACTTGTATGTTTCGAGCCTTGAAAACTCTTCCTGAAACTTGTTGATTGCTGAAACTCAGTCTTTGAAGCCAACTACAACCTTATTTGAACTAAACGAACTTAATGCTTCTTGCTCATGGTCCCTTGTGTACTGAGTCATGGCTATACACACCTGAGTTGTCACATCCTTTATGCCAATCTTATTCTGACAAACTCTAGTGGTAGACCACTCCCAAAACCTTTCCCTCCTTTTAAGCTTTCATTGTTTGATGAGTGACGCCTTCTTCGGAAAGTCTTACATGTGCATAATGTTGAGAGTATCGGGAACGACAATGCTTGATCTTCATTCTTGCTAGATTGGGCACTCTATTGTCTAGCTATAGGTGGGGGTGAGAGTTGTGATTATGATTTGGGAGCAATGAAAAAGGAAAAGAAATAACTCTTTGTGTTTAAGTGAATTGTCTTACTGGGATAAGTAGAAAAACCTATAGCTCAAGTTATGAAAAGTCTTGGCCCCCATTTAAAAAAAAAAAATATGAAAAGAAAAGAAAAAGAAAGAAAAAGGGGGCTAGCAAAGTTGTTAGGAGATAAATAATGTTTTGAGGTTGTGAAAAATCTCTTGTAGATTTCAAAGAGAAGGAGTTAATGTTCTTAGGATCTTTTGGTGAGAGATGTGAGTTGGGTTTGCATTTGGGAATGATTGTGTAATTGTATGTTTGGGAAAATGGTAGAACAATGGATATTGAGCATTGTATGCATGAGTTGATCCATTTCTTAGATATATTATGTGCAATGTCAAGGCTACTTGTTTCGAGAGTAAACCACCTTAAAGATTTTATGTTTCGAACCTCTTGAATCACTTGAATAAAAGCCTTCCCTCACTCAACCAAATGACTTGGACCAACTGACCATTTACAAGAATTCACCTGATGTTTTGTGCTTAATGAATGTGAGAGTTGGTTGATTTGAATGTGTGGATGCTTGATGATGAGTGTAAGGGCAAAAAGAGTTGAGATAGGTCTAGAGAAGCTAGAGTGTAATAAGAGAGTGTGCTCATGCTGGATTAGATGTTGAATCGAGTACTAGTTGTGTTTCTTTTGGCTATGAGCTCCCACCTTCAAACCTCTCTCCCTATGAGTTCTAGAAAGTTCACTTGTGGACAAGTAAAAGAACAAGTTTGGGGGAGTTGATATCTTGCATATTTCCATTATCTTATTCATTCACCCATGTGCATTTTGATCATATAGACTAGGATTTAGCTATGTTTAGGTTACATTTTGCATACATGAGTCTCTATCAGGTGTTGGAGTGCCACATGGAGTTCTTGGAGCTATTTGGATGCATTTGGAGCTCAAAGGAGGTGAAATATGTGATCATTGGACGAGCAGAGCAGGGGAACGAGGTTCCGCAGCGACGTCATGAGGTCGCTCCAAAGCACCTCTCAGAGCGACCTAGCTGGAGCGACCCCGTGAAGTCGCTCGCCATATTCACCCCGTGAAGCGACTTGCCCAGAGCGACGCGCCGAGGTTGCTCGCATCTCACACCCCTCTCGGAGCGACCTCCCAAAGCGACACCCCGAGGTCGCTCGCGTCTCTATGGCGAGACGACACGAAGCGAAGCCCGGAGCGACCTCTCAGAGCGACCCACTGAGGTCGCTCCCGAAGGCCAGAGCGACCTCTCGGAGCGACATGCCGAGGTCGCTCCGCGTCTATTGTCGCTCCGCGTCTATTGTTGGGTCGATTTACTATTTTACTTAAGGGCCTTTTGGTCATTTCATTATGCACGTTTTACATTTTCTAAACCTATGTTTTAATACTCTGTAAGCCACTAGGAGGAGACTATCTTTGGATCTATTGAGAAATACACAAAAACTCTCTTGAGAAGTTCATCTCTTGGATTTTGATTGTTATGTTCTTGTGTTATTGTTGATTTCTTATCTCTTTCTCTACATGATTAATCTGAAATCCAATATGGGTTTAAGAGGAATCATGGAGATTAGTGAGTAATCACCTTTTGAATTCATGGGTTAGGGAGATCAAGGGTGATTAGGTTAGTTCTAGGATGTTTTAGTGTAGATCATTCTTGTTCCTTGCTAGTAGAGTATTCATAATGCATCTTCAGAGTTGGTCACTCAAAAGTTGATCAATAGACATTTCCCACCCAAAAGGTGTTTGATGAAATGCCTGAGACAACTCTCCTAGACTTTTAGTATACTTTGCCAAAGACATTTGTTGTTAAAGGTGCTAAGATAGCTAATAGACTTGTTAGTAATGATTGATTTCATATTATTCAACCAAAGACATTTGATGTTTGAGATATGTTAGCAAATGAGCATTCATCTAGACATAGAGCTTGCTTAGAATTGTGTCTAGGCTTAAGGTCGATAGTTTGATTGATCATTTGTCATCCTTAGTTCGAAACTTGATCACCCAAGGTCTAATCCCTATGCCCATGAGTTCTCTTTTCCCTTAGTCAAGAAAGTATCATTCTGTTATTGCTTTTTAGTTTTAGTCATAGCTTAAAACTCATCTAAATCATTGGTTGCATTTAGATTAAGTGAGTACTTGCATTCTCATTGCTTTGATATCCCTCAGAACTGGTTCGACAATCACTATACTACAACATTTGTCTTAGGAGCCTTGAAAACTCCTAACATCAGGGAATATATGTTGGATAAGAGTATGACTTTCTCCCACGACTTCTAAGAGACCTTGAACCAAATATGGGTGATCAGACTGTGACCAGGTACACGGATTGCATGATCAATGAATCCGACTATCCAAAATTAAAAGGAGAAAGCTATAAGCTGGTAAAGAGTAAAGAATGATAAGAAACAGAATGGTATCAACCATCATTGTCTTGGCAAAGATCCTCATATTAGACTTATAGACGTCCAAAGAAAGAAAAGATTATACATAACTAGCTAATCAAGATGCCAGACACTGACCCGAAAAGAAAAGAAAAGAATGACTAAGTCATAACCAGCTTAGTACCAAACGAAATATGATGTCCTAGAAAGAGACACAGTCAAGTTGCTACAGAGTCTATACAAGATAGACCAAAGTGTTCCATAAGATAAGGAACCTCGGAAAGAAAAAGAGAAAGGTGCATAGAATACAAATCCGAGGTCATAAGGAAACCAGACCAGACATTGAGAAAAGGCTGCGCAGCTAAACATCTAAGGTACCAAACCATGTAGTTTGGGACGCCAAACTACTAGGTAACAAAGGTCCTGGATAATGAAATCTCAAATCGATTAGATCATGTCTGGAACACAATGGAACCATATATAAGTGTCGACACATAAAGATATATTTGTACATAAGAGAGTAGCACTTGAACATAAAGATATAAACGAGGATCAGAACCCACGAAAGAGTACTCATAAAGATTAAAGATTAGATTGAAAAGATAAACGTGGGGGTTAAAGTATCTATAAAGAAGAGATAGGCGTACTGGCCATACATACATATACAGAAATGTCATCTGATATAAACCAGTGAAATAGATGGGTCTTGTGAGGGAAAAGAAACCGTGAGATATGGTACATTATCACGAGGTCTAAATGTGTTCATGTTTCCTACTAACAGCATACGATCATAGCTTGTTACACAAGGATACTCACAGAGACCATGGAACAGATTATAAGGAGATAAACTCCTATGTGGTGGATGCTGCTACACAATTTCGAAATTGACAAAGGTTTGGTCATAAGAAAGAAATTAGATTGACATATAAAGATGTAGTAAGCAGCATATGGATCACTGGATAAAAGACAACATTGTTCCTAAGCTGTTCATGGACTGAAACAAAGCAGCTGCATATAGTATGTAATACTAGTAAAGGAGTTCTATAAGAACGATCAAATTCAGTCCATATGTAAACTAATAAAGAAATTTGAATTCCTTGTGTTTATACTAAACCAACCTAAAGAGAGGTTAAAAGGTTTATACAGATTTGTGACACTAGCATGGACCGACTAGATTGTAGTACGGGCTAGTGGAAAAGAAAGATCAGCCCAAAGAAAGGTAATTCGGATTGCCTCAGCTTGCTACCTCGGATAGCATGTTCTCCGGATAGACCAATCCAACATCAGATTCCTTAGATAAGGATCTGGCATAGCAGAACAATCTGCTGCTTCTGTGAGGCTGAGAGGAGACATTTAATCTATCCTTCTCGATCGGATACCAATAGGTTGCAGTCCATAAGAATGTGTGATCGAAGTCCATGATCTAATGTATATTCAGTGTGTGATATGATCCACGGCAGAGAGGTCATGGGACGCCATGAAGATATGGATAAAGGACTGCAATGTCTGATATATATGGCATTACCGAATGCAAGAGAGATTGATAACCGAGGTCCACGAATGTATTTGGCCGCAGAGCCATAGTTTGATAAGACTGTAAAATCCTAGCAGCAATGATCTTGGACGCTCATGGAACGAGTTGCGGACATATATAGACAATGTCTATGATTCAAAACATGAATCAATCAGAATATAGTATGGTCGGTGGTAGTTCGCACTTTATCATCATAACTAATCATAATAGCCAAGGTATTCGAGAGCTTATGTGGTTGAGATCTATGACTCAACATGATAATAGAGAAAGATCAATGAACAAGATATTGGTACACATCCGTGTAGAAGATACACCGGATCATAGGTTTACAACCTGAGATTATTAATTCATGGAACCATGCTCGGTATATTGTCCATATACACACGATTTGCAAAGACTCATTCACACATGAGTTTGCAAAGAACCGACAGTGATCTTCGAGTACAATGCAATCCGCATTGCTCAGCACATCTACTTTACTAAGACACACGATGTCAAAGTACATGAGAAAAGGCCGAAGAGGTCGAAGTGGTCCAATTACGGTTCAGTAATAACTTGACCGATTTGTTTACTTCCCACCTGCACGTTCAGGAATATCACGCATCAGATGCGTAGACTAAAGAACTTCCACTGAGGTTCACATCAGGGGGAGTAGTACGTGTTGTACTCTTTTTCCTTCATCATGGTTTTGTCCCACTGGGTTTTTCCTGATAAGGTTTTAATGAGGCAACGTGAAGCGTATTACAATCATGTATGGTTATGGCATCCAAGAGGGAGTGTTATAAATCAAGTGATGAATGTCCATAACCGGCCCGGTCCATAACCGGCCCAATCCCTAGAAAAAAAAGACATAGCCGAAACCCTAGAGAGAGGAGAGAGAGGCGGCCGCATGCCTTAGAGGAGAGAGAGACGGCCACAAGCTTTAGAGAAAAGGAAACCTTATTTCCTTTTTCTTATATATGTAATCTTTTCATTTACGTATTTAGTAGTTATCGTAAATCTAGTTGGATTAGGATTTATACTCTTTCTTTTTATCTCTATCTTGTAAACCTTATATAATAGATTTCTTATTCATTAATGAAATATATAGAATTCCCATTTTTTACAACATTTTTAACATTTTTAATTTTAAATTTTTATAATTTTTAATTTTTAATTTTCAAACTAGTTATTAGAAGTATTTCGTGGAGAATCTTTATAATTTTTGTTTGTAGCATAGAGTAAATCACAAGGCAGGTAAAAAACGATGTTATTTCCTTTCGCTCTTACAGTTTTACTCCAGTTTCGAATATACGTTTGAATTAAAATCTTCCTTGTTTGAAATGTGTCTAATCTATCGCCCTTGTCACTTCCCCCGTTATCCCGGTTTTGAGATGTCGATTGATCGGACAGAGACACCAAAAGAGATGCGGATGCAGTCTCGTGAACTCGACACGCACTGCCACGAAAACCTCCAAGCCCGGGCGACAACACTGAGAGAGGAAGCTCCCCACACGCACCCACGACTGAGAACCAGCCACATGATCTCAACAGAGCCAAGCGGATCCGGACGAACCAAGAAGCCGAGACTCAATCCCAGCCAAGCAGAGACCTCACAGAATAGAGGCTAAAGATGAAGGACCGCTGGGATTGAAGCCTCATCAGGACTCCACGCGCCATAAATTTCCTGAGTTCGGGAAAAAGTTGGTGATACACCAACGATCTGAACAGACGGGAGAAAGGGTCGACGCTGGTTTAAGCACTTTCCTCTCCACCACCTTGGTACCTACAGATCCACAGGAAAGATCTCCAACGAGGAGACGAAGGCACTGACCACCCATGAACCTGACTCCATCGGCTTGCCCTAGCTCAAAAACGTCGCCACCCAACTGGAGTTCATAAAACATTTGTTTTCTCAGATCAACACAAGAGTTCTATATTGATAAATGAATTTATGAGATTGATAAAGTTCAAATGATTGCAGAAAGCTCCTCAACTCTAACACAATACATTGTCATTCTAAAGTTAAAAATCATATGATTTTATGCATGAACTATGAAATTCATCAAGAAGCAAAACTCTAGAGCTACAATGAGCTCAACATAGACAAGACAGAAGAAATAGCAAGCGGCTGGTACTGACGACGAAGAAAACTAACTGAGCAATTTTACTTGGTCTTGTGCACTGCATAACTAGACCGGCAAGATATTCTTTTTCACCTTTTTAATTATCTATTCAAAGCTTGTAACTAAAATACAAAGAAAAACAAAGCAGTTGATGACTATTATAAAGACATGAGCTGTTAATCAGTGAAGGCTAATCATCAGTGAATGAATGTGTTTGCATGTGTGTATGCGAGGACTAATCTGAAATCATTAGATTAAAGAAGATATCCTCACTATCTGAAATACAAGTGTAGAAGAATAAACATTATTGGCACAACAGTCAAACTAGATCACGTGATTAGATCCCAAAAAGTCTCTTAGAACAATAATACAATCTACAAAGCAACAAGAGTTTCAATCTCTCTCTCTCTCTTTTTTCTTTTTAACTCAAACATAGTTAGCTAACCAAAAGTTTCCTCAGCTGCAGCCTCAGAAACAGAACAACCTAAAATCTCCAAGATAAAAACATATCAAAAAGGAGTATTCACAATGAAGATGTTCCATATATCGGTGTCAACTTCAACAGCTCTGATTCTGCTATTTCTAGCTTTGTGTAGCAGCAAGAATAGTGTAGAGGGTCAGCAGATGGCCCCAGATTCCATGGATATTGCTTCTGGTAAAGCTGTGAGAGATTTGCAGATAAACAAGGAGACAAAAGAAGAGTCTCCAAGAGGTGAAAAATATAGCTTCCGGAGAATACCAAGGAGGGGCTCTAACCCTATAAACAACAAGTAAAGTCAAAACCACACCAATCAGTTTTCAATGTTTAAACATATCTCTTTTTGAATGTGTACAATTGACACCAAGATTGTGTATTTTTTGGAACCAGGAACTATCCCCTCAAAGATGTAGGAGGAAGTAGGAAACAGAGCACCACCGAAAGAGAACCATAGATCCTTTTTTTTTGTTCTCTTCGGTCCTCTTTTGTATGTGTGTAGAACAGTGTATCTAAACTTGTTTCTAGAAGCTGTAATGTAATTGAAGCATAAGAAACCATCCTATAAGTTTGATACTGTTACAGTTACTAGATTGGGCTTAGCCCTCTATAAGTTCGTTGGGAATGTAATACCAAAAATATTGTTTGTACTAGGATTTATTTGAGGGTAGATCTATCTAGCCAGAAAGGCTTTAACTATGATGTTTTTTTCTTGAAAATTCCTTAACTATGGTTATCTTCATTAAAACTTAGAGAGAAAAAATATGATAGAATAAGAACGCTATCTAACCTTCAAATTCTCAATCTATTTGAATGTCTATTTTTCAAGTCATCTTTGCCAAAGAGTGTCATATAACTAAAAGCTTGTTATGCATGGGTGTATAAGATTTTGTGAGAATTGAGAAAATTTTGGGAAAAATACTGTGAACGTGCATGAAAAGCTAAACTTGGAGTTAAATCCAATGAAACTGTTTTGTAAACACAAGAAGAAAAGGAAACGTACCTTTCATAACTTGAAAATACGTGTATTGAAGGATCAAACAACCCATGACACGCATATCTTTGCACCAGGTGCCAACTCCCATGGAGACTTATCTTGGCAACCAAGGTAGTACTTATCAAGAAACAGTAACCGTTGAACAATGAAATTGAAGGATTTATTATTTGTAGAACATACTGCACCAGCATAGGGTTTCATAACACTGTAAAATCAGCTACAATTATCTTTTAGAACATTTTTAAAAACTAAAGAAGATGTAAATTTTCAGTTAAAACCTTTTGTTCACGACTCTGAAGCCTTCGGCTAACCGCTATCAGAGAAACCATAGCACCTGACTTTACCTTGTTCAAGACGATCCTTGAATCTTGGAGCTAATTCTTCCCATATCGAACCCATCTTGCATACAAAAGCAATTAAACATAAGTTTACCTCAGTATCCATTGTACTCTGCTTCAGTTTCCCTCCACGGTGGATCTCTGGTATGTTCATTTAAGCATTATGGAACAATCATATTGGGACCATTTTTCTTTTGACTATCATTGTTCGCTTAGGTTCCATACTATCTTGATGAAGCAATAGGATGGGGACTGGAGATATCTGAACTTAAGAAGTAACTAGAGGAAGCTAGATCTAAGGGCATTACTGTAAAAGCCTTGGTTTTCATAAACCCTGGTAACCCCACTGGTCAGGTAAGAAACAGCTTTTCAAGACTTAAGACTGAGAAGTGTTATCTCCTGTGATGTTTTTCAGCTTTTGTGTTCAAGGTTCTTCCAGTAGAAAACCAGCGTGACATTGTTGAGTTTTGCAAGAAAGAAGGTTTGGTTCTTTTAGCTGACGAGGTTTACCAAGAATATGTTTACGTCCGTGACAAGAAATTTTCATTCTTTCAAGAAAATGGCTCGGTCTATGGGATATGGAGAAAAAGATATCGCCTTGGTCTCGTTCCAATCAGTCTCCAAAGGTTACTATGGAGAATGTGGGAAGAGAGGAGGTATCATGGAGAGGTTACTAGTTTCACTTCTGATTTAAGAGAACAATTACAAAGTAGCTTCTGTGAATCTTTGTTCTAACATCTCTGGTCAAGTTCTTACTAGCCTTTTCATGAGCCCACCCAAGGTACTCTCTTAACCGTTTTTCGCTAACTTCTTGCACCTGAATAAAGGACTAATAATCAGTCTTTTATATATCTGATCAGCCTGGAGACGACTCTTATGACTCATACATGGTAGAAAGAGATGGTATTCTCTCTTAAGTGGCTAAACGTGCAAAGGTTAGTCAAGAGATTACATTAACCTTTGGAAGACAATGTTTTTAGTCTCTTTGTGTATATGTTCATAAGCTTGAACAATGAATGTGAAGACTAGTGTCTTAACAACTTGGAAGGTGTAACATGTAACAAATCTGAAGGAACTATGTATCTCTTTTCCTCGGATTAATCGTCCTAGAAAGGCTATTGAAGCTGCAGAGGCTGCAAAGACAGCACCAGATTGTGCATCTGAAGTGCCATGTTCCAGGCGTTTAAGAAGGCGATAGTGAACCGTTTTACAGAGTTCCATAAAAGCTTCATGGACGAGTTTTGTGATGAAGAAAGCACTGTGACCCCTTGAAGCTGCAGAGAGGCTTTTAAAGTGTGATCAATCTCTGTCTATGTTTGTTTAATCAGGCACTTGTGATTTGGCAAAACAGTTCAGAAGTTGAATTGAACTGAACTTTGATTCATAAATTAATTTAATTTTGATTACTCTTTCGTAGATGATGTAAACATTTTCTAAAATGATAATATGTTTCCATCTTTTATCTCTTATAATCTACTAATTAATATTTGGTTTTCTTTAATATATGTGTCATAATTTCTAAATAATTCTCATATTATCTACTTGAAAAAAAAACCTCTACTTTGAACCTGCTTAGACTCCATACTGATGACATAATAATTTTAAGATCACAACTAGATTTTGACCCGCCCTTAAAAGGGCGGGTATATATTTTGTTTTACGTTTTTGTTGAAATTTAATTTTTATATTTGTGTTTTGAGTTATATATATGTTTTTGTTTGTATAATATTTATCTTAAATGATTAATAATTTTTTTTAATAATTGTATTAAAATAGTTAGACCAAACCTATATCAATAGGACATGTTCCTGTTTTAATAGAATAGATAAAAAGAAACTCAACCAAATTGTTAATATAAACCACACGTAGAATAACAAAATGGTGGAACTTGAAATTTCTCTAAAATTTTACTATTTTAGAAGATAATGGAAAATGATCATTTGCAATCTTCATTGTTTATGGCTTTGAGACATAAACTGAACCGCCTCTAAGCCTTAATATCCATCATAACCTGCTTGACCTTGATCGTTCTTAACCGTTAGATTTTCATCCATCAGTTTCCAGTTCACCGGAGCCATCAGATCTGGACATATCTGAGCATTCATCTGGGCCGTTGGATCACCACTCATCTCGCAGATCCTTGTCCACAAATTCTCCCTTAAACCATTCAACCCCTTCATGTACTCATCCATCTCTTCCTCCGGCACGCTTTCCACCGCCCTCTCCCACCACATCGGACCATCTCCGTCCACTCCGGTTGCCACATCACCGCCGTAATAAGACCTTAGCATCACCGGAGTCTTACGCAAGTAACTTTCGATGAGTGTGTTCACGTTACCAAACGCGTAGATCCTTTCGCAACGTGAAAATGTTATGATACCAATCTGTGCTCCGCAGAGTACGCTTAGTTCGGCTGCTTTTTTGAAAAGTCCGGTTCGGCGTTTCGAAAACGTCACTTGCCTTCGGTTCTCTTCTTGGATCTCTTTGATCTCTATCCTCTGTCGCCCTTTGGTGGTTTTAGGGTTTTGTTGTTTTCTCCCATTTCGTTGCTTCACCGCCAAGTTAGGTGTTTGCATGGGCTTTTGTTCCTTGAAAGGCAAGCAAGTGGTCAATGAAGCTTCTCCGTTCTCCATACTGAGATCACCCGTGTTCTTTGAGAAATAGTGTCACGATTTATGTCTATTGAGAAACAGTATTACAAATGAAGCTTCTCCGTTCTCCATATATATATTGTTTTTATGTAAATAATGAATTAATGCTTCCTCATCATCAATGTTAATTGTCGTATTAAATGAACGTCTCAATAATTAAATCTTTTATGGGATGATTCCATAAAATCCGAAGATAATATTTTCTTAATATAAGTTTCGCGATATTGTTTCCTGATTTGCTAGATATACTTGCCACATTCTATTTTACTTGGTTGTTAAAAAACTAGTTAATGATGATGCTATATAACCAATCAAATATCTCCATTAGTCTTTGATTAACCACTCAACAATACAGTAATACTAGATGATAACCTGCGCCCTGCGCGGGACGAAAAGATTTAAAGAGATTTTTGAATCAATAGGTATTAGAAAGTTAATAGTGTTAGAAAGAAATATTACATGTTATATAATAAGGGGGATTCAACGAAATTGTGTATGTCTATATAAAGTAAGCTTGGATTTAAAAAAAAACTTGTGTATTTGTTTTTTTAATTGAAGTATATTTCGTGGAAATGAATCTATAAGAGTAAGCAAAAAACTTATATAAAAATAAATTATGAAGCAAAGATAAAAACGAAACAAAAGCAATAAAATTATTGTTTTCATAAACTAAATTATAAATATAAAATAAAACGAAACATAAGCAAAATAATACTAAAATATGAAAGAAACAAAATATAAGGATACTACTTTACGGATGAGGAGATGTAATCATACGGCCTTGTATTTATATATGCAAGACGCGGGCCGAGGGCAATTATAGCCATTTGCCATAATTTTTTCCGTAAAATCAATTAAAATTATGTCCAAGGCAAAATATTCACATCCCCTTTATATTCAAAATACTGAATTTTGAAAACTTGCCTTGATCGTTGCTATGCAAATTTATTGGAATAGTATAGGAAACAAACTGAGATTCTAGTCAACTAAATTAAATTCAAAATTAGTCAGTGAAGATCAAAAATATGATTATATGATTCGGTTTCGACGATGAATTTCCATTACCAAATTCGGCCAATATTAATGAGTACATATATAACCGGAATTAGTGTTATATTTAGCTTCATATTTCCTAATTTGAAATATTCATACGGCAATCATGCATTATCACTCAAGTATTGTGTGGTTGACAATGCCTTTATGATCTTTCAAAATTATATTATGGCAATCAATACCATAATTGCCATATTTTCTAATTTATTGCATTGATAGATGGTTATCAACATTGCCAAGGATCTCGAGTATATCATTGATTATTTTCATATGTGATATAATATATAGTGTGATATATTCGATATGAAAATGAGATTCCTTAGTATTTTTTATGTAATATAATATATGGTAACCGGTTTTAAAATGATATAAAACACATTAACATAAAATCGAAAAGTAACACAACAAAAGCAACACTCGGTTTTGATATCATCTTCATTAAGATCACATGTAAAGATACATTAAACCGATTTCAAATTATAAATTATAATCTTCATTAAGAAAAATACATTAAACCGATTTCAAGTTATAATCTCATTTGATATAGTGTGATCTCGAGTATACATTTAAACAACATTCGAGTATAGTAGTCATATGTAATATAATATATGTCAACCGGTTTTAAAATGATATAAAACACATTACCAAATAACCGGTTACTTCTTTCGTCTACATTGAGATTGTACGTTACCAAAATATACTATTAAAACATTATGCTAAGCTATAATTAATAAATAATGGCAAAGAATGTAATAAATCTAGTAAAGAGAGGGTTTTTAATTAGAGAGTGTGAGAGTGAATATGGTGTTGCCACATAGGAAATGACATGTTGGTTAATAATACATGAACATAAGGTTAGTCTTAAAAAATGTTCATCTTTTAATATTAAAGGGATACACCCATATATACATCTGTTATAAAAATTATTTTGATGAAAAGATTCAAAGCAATGTTGATAGATTAATTAAGAGTTGAAAATTGATTAGTGGAGAAAACCGTGGGTCAATTAGTCAGTATTAGAGACTACTTCTGGTTTCAAAATTAAATTACATAGCTATCAACGGCATATACCCCTATAGCTAGGCTAACAAGTTGTATTACACTATAATTGATTGCTTTTTATGTGTTACATATATATATCAAGTTGTAATTAACAACTGTTATATGTTTCATAAAAGTTATTCCACAAAGGTTTAAATAATCTCAAAGAACTCCTATTGACAAAAAGTCCAAAACCCATGTGGACGGTCGACCTATCTTTTTACCAACCATGTCGACCTCTTGAGAGGTGAATAAGCAAAGCACGCCAAACCAATATATATACTGTCTTAGACTGACCACAGAAAAAATGTCTTAGATTTATAAAATGTAAATATTACGTTAAAGGAGCATTTTTGGTTCGTTACAGTTGCAAATATTGTGCTATCTTTCGAAACTTTACAATACGATTCTTAAAAAAAAATCGACAATATAAAAAATATTTTAGAACTCAAATAGAAAACTCGTAGAGTATCATAATATGCTTGGCCACATGATATTAGGCAAAATTCATTCCAAATATAAAAAAAAAATCAAGAAGGAATATATTTTACATCTCTATAATATTATTTGAGAAGTCAGTTTCTTATGTGTCGCTCTTACGTTAACTCTCATGATAGTTGATTACACTGATACCCATAATGAATTAAAAATATTACATTTAAAATATAATTATTTATTTTTCTATTTAGTTTCCTTTTTAAAATTTTCCAAAAACATATACATATAATAAAAAAGGAAAAGTTTTATAAAGTTAAAAAAACGAATTGAAAAACGAAAATATATGTACGTTTGAATCCAAATGATAACTAGATCGACTGAAAAACAACTAAGCCGATTAGATATAACATATATAAAATCATATGTATAATTAAAGTAATATAATATTATTAATATAAATGATGCATATAAATTATAAATTAATTTAAAATTAAAAGTAAGTAGCAATCAATTATTATAATAAAAAGGGAAAAGTTTTATAAAGTTAAAACACGAATTGAAAAACGAAAATATATGTATATATAATATGATTTCGTAAAAAAGGAAAAGTTAAAAAATAGTAATATTACATTTAAAAAATATTTTTAAATGACATAAAATATACTTTTGAAGTAATAAAATACTTTCTTTATATCTATATTTTCTTAGATGATAAATATAAATTTGAATATAATGTGATTTCATTAAAAATAATTTACACAGATAATCTTGATATTAGAAAACGAAATATTTCTTTTAAAACAAAATTTTAAACAATAAAAAAAATTCAAAGTAATAGAAATATTTGTATATATCTATCAATTTTCTTAGATGAGTACATAAAATAATTAAGTAACATAAACTGATATATGTTTAATTGGCTAAAAATAGTTTATAATTAGTACTATTGAAATGTTTTATTTATTTTCCATATATTTAGTTGACTATATCTTTCAATTACAACAAAAAATATCAATAAATTTTATTTTACTTATATAATAATATTTTGAAATAAAATCACAATTTTGTTTGACTACTTATTTTTAAGAGATATTTAGAAAACTAAAAATAAATTTTAAAAATAAACATCGTTTGATCAAATAGTTACAAGATAGTTTAATGAGGAAGATATATTATATTTTATCATTAATAAATTTATTTGTTTTCTTAATATTAAATTTTCTTTTGAATTTTATGTTTTTATATTTGTGGAACTTAATAGAACCATATTCAAAATACCTAAACAAATCTAAATTCTTATTTTTAAGATTATTTAAAATAAATTTCAGTTTTCATTCAATAAATTAAAGGCATAAAGTTATTTAGAACTTATAAAATATTTTAATTATTCGAAACATTGATATGTGTTCATGAGCTTCTAAAAATGTATCAACTACTTTTTTTATCAACTTGTATTAGCTACATATGCATGTAACTTTCTATTGATCATCACTTTATTTTCTAATATTTTTTAAAAAACATCAACATATAATTTGATAAATATTGTGAAAATACATGCACAATTAAACATAAATAAAATTGATTTGATTTGACTTAATTATAATAAAAAAATAATTATACTTCATTTTGAATTTGAAAGAATATATGTAACTCAATATACACAAAACATGAGTGACTCAACTAATTCAACTTATATCTAAAATCATAGATTTAACTACCATAAGAATTTATAATTTTATAAGAATAGTAATTTATTTTATAAATATAAATCATAGGACAACTCAAAACATATTAAAATAAAAATAAAATATTAACCAACTGTTACAATTTAGTTCTTCTGTAAAATTTATATAGATACATGAGAGTTCAAAATATTATCGTTATATTAATTTATGTAATTTGGAATTAGACAATTTAGTTTATTTTTTTTATTTCATTCTAAGCACAATATATCTTAAGTTATACATAATCTTCATAAAATATATTACATATCTAGGACAACAACCACCTAAATGCAAATAAGAAATTAATCAAAATTTTAATATATAGAATAAAAAATATTACAATTGAATCCAGAGATGAAATCCAATTTACCCAATTGATAAATAAATCAGATGTAAAAAACAATAAAACAATATAATATATATATATAATCATATGTATAGTTAAAGTAATATAATATTTTTAATATAAATGATGTATACAAACTATAAATTAATTTAAAATTAAAAGTAAATAGCAATCAATTATTATAGTATATTTACTTTAGAAATATTTATATAAATGTATGAGCACGGAAAAATCACCTAGAATTACGTTGATTCATAAAACTTGTAGATAGAAATCACCGCCGCAATCAAAATATACCAGTTTTGAATGAATTTAAGGAATCGTATAGTTGAGCTACTTAACGTAAGATATGATTAAAAGATAAGATCGAATATTAAATTTTATTAATAATCCCCTATATATTAATTAAGGAACATTTGAAAAGATATTAACCTCAATTTTGTATTAATTAAAATAGGCCCCAATGCATAGGTGGCACTCAATTAGATAGTCAATTACATTCAATTGAAAAATAAGTAGGTCCACATTCTATTTTTATATGTTGTTAGATACATAAGTTGGTCAAACTATATGATATAATGATATGATATGTTATTTTCTTTCCTTAAATCAAACATACGGAATTACCATAAATGACTAATATATATATGACAATTAATGATTTTAATAATAAAGATTTGATAACAATTTATATCTCCTCCATCATTTTTTGTTTAATTTTATATTATTAAAATAAATTAAACAATCAAATTAGCTATAAAAGTAAAATTTAGATTTTTTCGTATATGTTATATTTTGAATTTTTAAAAACGACAATAAATGACTAAAACTATTAAAATTATTATGTTAAAAATTAATGATCAATGGTTTAATATTTTTATTATAAGAAGATACACATGATTTTAAAACCATATGAGTAAAAAATATCATTTAATAATAAAATAAATATATATATATATAGATTAAACACTATATACCATAGGATTACATAAATATTTTAATATTAAAAGTTTCAATGAATTTTCAAGAACATTTATAAATTATAAACTTATTAAAGATTTCAGATTGAAAATTTTGTTATCGATGATTTAAATATTTTGTTATAAAATGATATGAATGATCATAGAACCGTATGATTATAAATTCTTATTTAATAAATAACTATATAAAATATACTATTCTTAGAAAAATAGGTTGGTCCATCTTAACTTATATTACACTTTTTATTAAACTAACTATCGAATTGATAAATAACGTACCAAAAAATGTTTTGCATTTTCCTTAAATAAAATCTACGAAATTACCTAATATGATTAACATATATGTGAAAATTAATTATTATGAATAATAAATATTTGATAACAATTTTTGTATCTTAGTTCTTTTTAAAAAAAAATTTATATTATTAAAAGATATTAAAAATCACATTAAATATATAATAAAAAACATTTATATTTTTTTATATGTTATATTTTGAATTTTTCAAAACGTCTATAAATTATTAGAAATTGAAGATCACCACTCTTAAAATTTTGTGATCAATAGATTAATTTTTTTGTCATAATAAGTTACAAATGATCATAAAATTGTATTAATATTTAACTTTTATTTAATATTATAAGAAGATACACATGATTTTAAAACTATATGAGTAAAAAATATCATTTAATAATAAAACATATATATATACATATATATAGATTAAACTATATACCATAAGATTACATAAATATTTTAATATTAAAACTTTCAATGAATTTTCAAAAACATTTATAAATTATAAACTTATTAAAGATTTCACATTGAAAATTTTGTTATCGATGATTTAAATATTCAGTTATAAAACGATATGAATGATCATAGAAGTGTATGATTATAAATTCTCATTTAATAAATGACTATATAAAATATACTATTCTTAAAAAAATAGGTTGGTCCATCTTAACTTACATTATATTTTTTATTAAACTAACTATCGAATATTCGAATTGATAAATAATCTACCAAATATTGTTTTTGCACTTTCCTTAATTAGAAGCTACGAAATTACCTAATATGATTAACGTATATATGAAAATTAATTATTATGAATAATAAATATTTGATAACAATTTTGGTATCTTAGTTCTTTTTTTAATTTTATATTATTAAAAGATATTAAAAAAATCACATTAAATATATAATAAAAACATTTATATTTTTTCTTATATGTTATATTTTGAATTTTTCAAAACGTCTATATATTATTAGAAATTTGAAGATTCTCACTCTGAAAATTTTGTGATCAATAGATTATTTTTTTTGTTATAATAAGTTACAAATGATCATAAAATATAACGCATATGAATTTTTATTTAATAAATATTCAAACCAAATAATTTATATATATATATATATATATATACTAATGATTTAAAGCAACAAGATTGGCTGATCAATTTAGTTGTCCAGTTGAAATCTTTCAAAAGTATGTGAAAAACTAAAGTCAAAGTAAATATGGATTTAGAATAGTAGTTATATTTTACTAACCAAAATATCGAAAAAAACCGAACCGAATCGAAACCAACCCGATATCTGGATTGAACACCCCTAATCCAAATGAAGCCAAACTATTGTTTCATTCTCCAAAATGTAATAAAAATAATAACTTAATTCCGCGCAGGGCGCGGGTCTTATCCTAGTCCGATTATAAAGCTCATATAAATGCAGACCATTATTAGATTTACAGTGGCCAACTTGTAAAAATATTTAAAAGTTTTAAAAGGACCTACGCAAGGACGGAAGGACAACATAAATTTGGTAAAAAATGTCCGCTTGGCCAATTTTGTCGTGTCCTAGACGCAAGGTCATTTCGCATATAAAAAGAGTTATACGAAGCAAAATTGTAATCAACACATAAACCACCTTCAGAGAAATTCACACCTTAAACCAAAAACTTTTGAAAGTTACTGTACACAACACCCATTGTTCAAAATGTGCGGAGGAGCAGTTATTGCCGATTACATAACGCCGTCCCGATCCAGGAGATCCTCTAAGTCTACCTGGAGACGCGACGACGTCGTTGACTTGACGCTCGACGACTTCGAGGGAGATTTCGACGAGTTCGAGGCGGAGAACGACGATATCTACGGATTCTCAACGGCCAAGCCTGCCGCTCCTCTCCGCCGCTCCTCTCCTCCACAAGAAGATCGGAGGAAGAAGAAGAAGAAGAGTAGCGAGTACAGAGGAATCAGGAGAAGGCCATGGGGAAGATGGGCGGCTGAGATTCGAGACCCAATAAAAGGCGTTCGAGTTTGGCTCGGGACGTTCAACACTGCTGAAGATGCTGCAAGAGCTTATGATCTCGAAGCTAAGAGGATCCGTGGAGCCAAAGCTAAGCTCAACTTCCCTAACGAATCGCCTTCAAGAAAGCGTAAAGCTTCTTCTTCTTCTTCTTCTTCTTCACCACAGCCTCAGGTTAAGATAGAGGAGAAGCAAGAGGTTGCAGTGGCCAGTAGCATGTGGGAGGGGGACACGATTCAGGTAGATACACAGTGGCTTGAAGATGCCATCAAGGGCGGTGAGGAGGAGGGGAAGAAGCAGAAGGGTTGTGATGGTGAAGCTGACGTGAATGCTTTGCTTTCGGAAGAGCTTCTTGCTTTTGAGAAAGAGACGGAGTGTTTCTTCCAGATGCCGTTTATGGAGGGGGGAAACTGTGTGAGCAGTGTGTTTGAGGGAGATGATGTCTTGGATCTTTGGTCTTGAATGGTTCTTTTGTACTCTAATGACATGAAGTCTTTTGGTGTTGTATTTGTATAAATGAGATTCTTGTTCTGCTTTGTGTGTGTTATGAGTCTTTGTAACTGTGATTCTTCTCCCTTGTCAATGTAAAATAGCTTTAATTTTTTCTAGCTAGTCAATATCACCTAGCGACTGTAACCACTTGCGGAACATATGATCTAAACTTGTAACCTCAGTTAGGGCAGAGGAAGGAACATTAACCTAACTTCTGGTGCTATAGCTTGCTGTGCACGCCTTTATAGATGAGATCGTTTCTAATCTTTCCATAGTCCCCAAAGCATATCCACGGAAAGAGCATGGAAGTTTCTATCTTCCACGGCTGATCCAGAGGAAAGGAAAAGCACACCATTGGAGGACATGAAACTAGTGATTAACACCTGGAATAGTTTTGAGAATGGACAAAGAAACAGACGGTGGTTTTCACTGTTTATATTCCTGAGCATAAGGACTCTTTGGGAGGTGTCTATGAGCCAGGTTTGCCTAGAATGATAAGCTATTCCACATCAAGTTCTTCACTTTGGGACTAGTTTCTGCCTTGTTGCAGGAACAATGGTTGCAGACTCAAATCAGAATCTTCCTAACTATATACTTACCAATCTTCAGCTTGTGGGAAAGAGGAGCTAGATTTGGTGAAACCGACCAGAATAAGATATGTTTTGCAATTTTTGGGATTCACAAGTTTCATTTGATCAGAATTGTTGTAAAGAACCAGAAGCTCAAAACTATATTTATAACAAAACGTACGAGATAAATATAGTAGAAATTCCATTCAAAACAAAAAGTGCAAAACAGAAATACCCTAAATGTCTTGTCCTAAAGAGAGGATTGAAAGAGACAGAGAGAGCTGTGATTCGATAACTCTTCAATTTCCAACAGCAACCAAAAAAAAAACATTGTAAAGGGTAGTATCATCATCAACTTTACTCCCAACCAGCAGCTGCAGTAGTGGGTGGCACAGCCGTGTCCCATCCACCTTCTGCTGCTGGAGCCACTGCAAAGAAGAAACAAACCGTTAAAATCAAGATTGTAGCCTAAGACATATCCAGAGAGGCAAGATCTGTTGAAAACTCACCGGTGGAATCGTTCCAAGAGGCAGCAGCAGGAGCAGCAGAGATTGGCGCCTGGGCTTCTCCTGGCCATGCAGCATCGGGGATCGCAGCAGTGGTCCATTGGTCTCCTCCATACTCGGGAGCAGGTAGTCCAAACTCTGCCTGGGGTGCAACTTCATCCTCATCCTCTGGCTTAGCCTCCTCGGGCTCCCTGTAGAAGAACAGGTCAACCTGTACATAAAAACATAAAGATGTCACACACCAAACAGGAACTGGAGACATTAAATTACAGACTTCTATGTAAAAATGATGTTCCTCGTCTTACCATGACATCCCACTTCTGAGCAGGGCGAATGGTTCCACGCATCTGAAGGACCATGCGAGCAAGAAGCCAGAAAAGACATCCAATGCTGTGCTTTCCCTTGTTGTTGGCAGGGATACCAATGTCAACAAACCTCATGGGAGAGTCAGTGTCACAGAAAGCAATGATTGGGATGTTTCCCAAAGCACCTTCCTTGATGGGCTGCAACATAACAGAAAGATCCAAGTTTAAAGACAAAATCATCAGTTGAATTAGGACAAAAAAAGACTCATTTTGAGTTTACCTGGTGGTCGGTACGTGGATCAGTAAGAATCAAAAGCCTTGGCTCGCTGAACGAAGTCTGCATCTGATTGGTGAAGGTACCAGGAGTGTGCCTTCCAGCAATGGCATTGGCTCCAGTGTACTGAGCGAACTTCAGGACAGCTCTCTGACCATAGGGCCTAGCTGACTGCACAATGATGTCCTGTGGGTTCTCAATAGCAACGATAACTCGAGCAGCCATCTGCAGCTTCTCCCATGTTTTGCCAAGGTTGAAGATGTAAATACCTGAAAAGGAAAAACAAAAACTTCAAAATTAAAGAGAGCAGAAACAAAGAATACATACTACTACTAGCTTTATTCAATAAGATTAGCAAAAAGAAAACATTTGCAAACTAAATAGACTCAAATATAAGCCAAAGCGTTCAGACAACAAACTGATAAAGAACAGAACACAAAAAGAAGGTTAGATTCCACTGCCTCAATTTTCTTATAAAACAAAAAGTAACCTATATTCTACTCACCACTTCATATACAAAGAAACAAAATCTAAGTAGATATTCGTTGTTATCTAGACTTATTAATACACGAAATGATGACAGACATAGCTAGCTGTAGCGTTGATGTAATAATTTCGTAAGCCGCTGTTTAGATCCGTGGTGGCGGCGCACATAAACATATCAACATCTAATCTCAATGCTCTAAATCATCAATACATAACACTTGAAAAGACGAGAAAATATACCGTCGTTGCGTCTCTTGAAGACGTAACGCTCCATTTGGTAGTTGCAGTTCTTGGTTCCGAGGTGAACCTCAGCAGCACACATCATCTTGATGTCAGCCTCCTTCTGTGCGGATCCTTGAGTCGCCATTCTGTTTCTCTCTTCTTCTTCTTCTTCGCCGAGATAAGCTTGAGAGCGAGAGAGGCGAGGAAACTACTGAGCCGCGACGGAGACAGTTAATATATCAACCAAAACCCTAGTTTCTGTAAAGTCTATTTTGCCCTCGGTCTTACCCTTCGTAAATATCAAAATGATCCAGGTAGTAGCTTCTAATTAGGCTTGCAGATTTGGTTCGTTATGTTAATTTGGTTCGTTCAAAATTCTAGTACCACACAAAACTGGTTCAGTTAGTTCGGTAAGAGTTTTATCAAATTTAATTGAAGTTATTGTTTTCTATTAAATTTTGGTTTAGTTTAGTTAGAATTTAGATTAATAATTTAATTAATTCGGTAAAATAAATTTAATTATTTCAATTTATTCAGTTTTTTTTTTGTTTAAAATTTCAACCGATTTGATTCGAAATTTCGTTAATATTTTATAATTTAAACTAACAAATTATTGAATAAATTAATCATTTTCAAAAAAAAAAAATCAGAATCGACCTAAACAAAACCTAAATTAAAACTGAAAATTTGGTTCAGTTCGGGTCAAAATCTCATCCTTACTTGTAAATTAAAATGGTCAGTCGGATCAGTGATCAAATCAAACTTAACCAAAAATTAGTTATTTAGTTTTCGGTTTGTGTATATTAAACCGACCTTAAAGTGTACACAGTGATCTCTCTCGCTTTCTCTTTCCATCTCCTCTACTTCAAATTATTGAACCTCTGTTTGTGAATTTTTCGATTACCTCTTTAACAAATGCATATGATCTTCTCCAGAACGAGCTCATAAGGTCTCAGTTTCATACTCCTTGTAAAAATTCTTCAGTTCTCATGTCTCCCATCATCATGTCGATTTCTTTATGCAGTACCCAGACGGGTTGAGCTTGAACCCGGGAGAGAGAACTCATGGGTGTCATGTTTCTCCAGCTCTATCATTGATTAAGGTCACTTGAAATTTTTAACAATCATCAAATCCCCCATGCATTCTATTTTGATTAGCAATATATCTTTAACATTAAATGTATGCTTACTTTACCTTCATCATTTTTTATTGGTTGTTATGTCACTGTTTTGAATGTTTTTCTTGTTATTTGAACATAGTTTATGGATAGGTCTTAGTTTTCTGCTTGTTTTTTTTTCCTCCGATACAATCAAAAGGGGATGGACAAAGAATGATATATATATATATATATAAAAGTTTTTTCCTTCCTGGTGATGTTACATCAGATTCCAGTTCACAAAGTTGGTTTTTGTGGATGCGACACGTGTCTCTTTTAAACGGGTTGAGCTTGAACCCGGGAGAGAGAACTCATGGGTGTCATGTTTCTCCAGCTCTATCATTGATTAATGTCACTTGAAATTTTTAACAATTATTAAATCCCCCCTGCATTCTTTTTTGATTAGCAATATATCTTTAACATTCAATGTATGCTTACTTTACATTCATCATTTTTTATTGGTTGTTATGTCACTGTTTTGAATGTTTTTCTTGTTATTTGAACATAATTTATAGATAGGTCTTAGTTTTCTGCTTGTTTCTTTTTTCCTCCAATGCAATCAAAAGGGGATGGACAAAGGATGATATCTATATATATATATAAAAGTTTTCTCCTTCCTGGTGATGTCACATCAGATTCCAATTCACAAACACTACAAGAAAACAAATTTGTTGCAAGGGAATAAATTCTCGCAATTCCCTTGCAAATTTGCAAGGGAAAACGTTTCCACGCAAATTTGCAACGGAAGACGATTTGTTGCAAATTTGCGACGGAAAAGGGTTCGTTGCAAATTGCAATGGAAAATGGTTCCTCGCAAATTTGCAATAGATTTATGAAACACAGTTTCCTCGCAGATGTTTTGAAAAATATTTTTAAAAATATATAATTTTCACTATTTTTGACATTATTAAAAATTAAAAAATTATAAATCACAAAATACAATGGAAATATATAATACATTGATTTTTTTTTACAAAATAATTGAATTTGGTTTACAAATAAAAGTTTGGTTTACAATTAAATCCGGTTGACAAACTAAACCAGAATTAAAAAAAGAAGAAGAAGTAAAACCAGAAAAAAATACTAAACCTAATCTTCAAGCTTCAAGCCGCCTCCTCGGCCTAACCGGATCTCACAGCGCCGCTCTGTCACACCATCGCCGCACCACCAACTGCTTTTGCACCACCAACGGCTTTTGCATCACCAACGCACCACCCTTAACCGGAGACACTCTCTGTCACACCACTGCTTCTCTTTCCTGTTTCATCACTGCTGCTTCTCAGATCTGAAAAAAAAAAACAAAACCAATTACAAATATATAAGAAGATGAAGAGAACGAGAGAACAGAGATAAGAGGAAGGCGAAGTGGGTTGACCTGTGAAGGTGGTGAGTAGGTGAAGCCAACAGAGAGCTTGACCGAGACGAGTCTGCCGCGCCTCCACCTCCGCTTCAGCGCCTCCTTCGCCACAGCTCCTGCGCTTCACTGTCGTCGTTTTCCTCCAAGCCATGAGCTTCGTTTTTGTCTTCTTCCACCCAAACTTCATGTTCATGTAGGGACAAAGAAGAAGAAGACACAAGTGATGAGAGATTGAGAGATAAACAATGTAGATAAAGAAGAAGACACAAGTGATGATAGATTGAGCTTGATTTTACCAATTTCGTCCAGAGATTGAGAGAAGCTATGGAGAGATTGAGAGTATTAAGATGAGAGATCGAGAGGAGAGAAGAAAAACAGATGAAAATGAAGATATGGTCCATTCGATTAAAGTGTAATCCAATGGACAGGAATGAATATTTGTCAATCCTTGTGTGAAAGTAGTAGCCAATGAGATTTTTTACAAATTTGTTTTTATTTTTTTGTTGTCATAACGTATGACAAGAGAGCGCATAGATAGGTCACAAAATGTTGTCAAGTCCCTTTCATAGTTTAGGATTATATAAATGGTTTTGTTGTTTATGATTTGCTTTCAATATAATTGCAACTTAGATATATTAGAATTTGGGTTTGATAATTAAAAGTTTAAAGTTGAAAGATTATATTTAGGGAGAATTGCCAAGTGTGACTCAAAACTTGGAGTCAAACCCAAAACAATACCCCAACTTGGGTCAAAGGCAAAAGTAACCTAAAAGGCTATTGAAATTACAACTATCCCCTTGTGACCAAACAAGAAAACGGAATTTTTTTTTACGTTTCTACCCCTCGCAAGTCGTCTGTTTAGACGACTTGAAAATAAGTCGTCCAGACGACTTAACTGAAAGTCGTCTGGACAGTTAGTCTTAAACATAATTTAAATATTTTGTAAAAAATATTTTGATAAGTGAAAAATGGGAATTATGTAATTAACATATGTCTTAGGAGGTATAAATTAAGATATAACAAATTTCAATTGTTTTCAGCATAGATGAGTGAAACTAGTGAGTCATGATATTCTTAAGTTTATGTTTCATCAACATATGTTGTAGTATTGTATGTGTTCTTAGGGTTAGATTTTGAAAAGCATTAAAACCGTTTTTGAAAAATTTTAAAATTACTTATGCGTGTTCATTTCTGTGTATAGTAAACACTATTTAAGTATAATTTGATTTTATAACGTGGTTAGTTAGTTAATCTAGTCATTTTAGTTTAGGGGTTCATTTTAGGGTTTAGGACGACTTAATATTTTGTCGTCTGAAAACAGACGACTAAATATTAAGTCGTCTGTTGTACATTATCAGCCAGAATAAGTCGTCTAAACCGGACCAAACCTTAAAGTTTACCAATGTACTTTTAAAGCTAACCGGATTATTTACCCAATATATAAGGTGATTTTTATTTTTTTTGTTTCATTTTTCGCGAAATTCAGAAACCCTAACAGTTCTCTCTCAAAGGCGATTTCGAATTCCCACGATTTCCGAACAAACCATCGTTCTCAACGTCGGCTATCTATCTCACCGTTGTCGCCGCAGCTTCTTCTAACCCTAGCGCCGCCGATTCCTCTAAACCCTAGCGCCGCCGATTCCTCTAAACCCTAGCGCCGCCGCTTCCACTATTTCCGAACAAACCGCCGCCCTCGCCACCGTGGTCACCAACGTTCTCACCGCCGCTTCCTCTAAACACTAGCGCCGCCGCTTCTTCTCTGTAAACCTTAGCGCCGCCGCTTCTTCTCTGTAAACCTTAGCGCCGTTTCTCTGTAAACCCTAACGCCGCTAAGTCATCAATCTCGAGGAAAAGATGAACATAAAACGTTGTCTCTATCAATTTACTCATTCTCACCGTTTCACGTTTATTTTTTCAGATCTATAACCGCAATGACGAGTACTCCAACTCCTTCTGCGACTGGAAGACTTGTAAGTAATTTAAGTCGTCTGGAAAGTCTTCCAACTGGACGACTTAGTAGATGACTTAAATATAAGTCGTCCATTTGGAAGACTTTCCAGACGACTTAATTATAAGTCGTCTGGACTTATATTGTTGTCTTTGATTATTTTGCAGACAAAAAGGATGGATATTCCAGAACTCCCCCGTAGGTTATACACATCAGGGGAAGAGCCAGAAGCCCACAATAGCATTTCGTATCATACGGATAACAGCAAGTTGCATACTGCTCTTAGGAAAGCTCTTACTGATGACGAATTTGAAGAGCTCAAGGAGTCGAGTTTGGGAGTTTTCATCAAGTTCAAGGAGCAGGGATTTGGTTGGGCTTCAAGGCTGGTTCACTACATGCTCAGTTTCAAGCTGGACATTAAGAAGAAGTATGAGATGTGGTCTCTCGTTGGTCCAGAACCTTTGAGGTTTTCACTGTTAGAGTTTGAAAACCTCACTGGTCTAAACTGCGAGTACATCGAGGACCTTGAGACACCAAAATGTGACGTTACCCCAGAGATGGTTTCTTTCTGGGGGATGCTGGGAGTTCATCTGGAAGCTGGGCCAACTACTGATCAGATAATAGCAGCACTGAAGAGATGCGGGGATTGGTCCAGGGAAGATCGCAAGCGGCTCGCGTACCTCTCCATCTTCACTGGATTCATTGAAGGGAGAAAGTTTTCAACCGCTACACGATCTACTCTGGCAAGGCTAGTGATGGATTTAGAACGGTTTGAGAATTATCCATGGGGGAGAGTCGCGTTTAAGGTGCTGATGGACTCTTTGTGGAACAAAGAAATTGCTGGCTGTTACACCGTGGATGGGTTTATACAAGTTCTTCAGGTCTGGACGTACACAGCTATGCCGGAATTGGTGCTAGTATTGGTGGTCCCAGAGCAGACAGTCCGTCTCCACCGATACTGGCTTACGAGGGCAGCAGAGGCCGCAGATCAATGAAAGCTGCTATCTTGAGTCAGGTATTTACTTCAATCCAAAAGACTGCGCAGACGACTTATTATAAGTCGTCTGGAAGGTCGTCCAGCTGGACGACTTATCGGACGACTTATAATAAGTCGTCTGGAAAGTCTTCCCAGCTGGACGACTTATCGGACGACTTAATTAAGTCGTCTGGAAAGTCTTCCATCTGGACGACTTATTAGACGACTTATTATAAGTCGTCTGGAAGGTCTTCCAGCTGGACGACTTAGTAGACGACTTATAATTAAGTCGTCTATTTAGTATTTTTTTCAAATATCTAACTCGATTCTTCTATTTACTGCAGACCCGCGTGATCAACTTTGTTGAGAAGGACATTAGTGAAATGTGGCCAAAATGGGACTCTGAGGTTGAGGACCTGCCCGCGGAGAACATCATTAAAGTCATGTATGAGCGGAGACCGTGGAAGTGGACCATGGATTGCTGGGAAGTCACTGGTACTAAGGTCAATACAAAACCTAAGGTTGTGACTCCATCGAAGAAGGCCAAAGAGATGGTTGTGTTGGAGGAGGAGGAGGAGGAGGAAGACAATCCAAGACCTCGGAAGAAAGCTCGTAAAGAGGCTCCTAAAGTGGCTAGTGAAGAGGCTAGAGAAGAGGCTAGAGGGGTGACCAGAGAGGAGTTGGAAATTATGTTCAAGGGCGTAGCTGACTGCATGAAAAAAGGGTTTAATAAGTGCATGAGGGAGTTTAGGAAGTTGTCTGATAGATTGGAAGCTGTGGAGAAGAAGGTTGGTGTCACCAATCAGGCTACCCCTCCACCTCTAACCAATCAGGCTACCCCTCAAGATAAACAGCCTACCCCTCTTGCCAAAGAAACCGGGGGTAGAAACAAACAGGCTACCCCTCATGCCAATGAAACCGTGGTTAGTAACCAGCCTCCTCCTCATCAAACCAAACAGCAGCCTCCTCCTCCTCAAAAGAAACAGCAGCAGCCTCCTCCTCCTCAAAAGAAACAGCCTCCTCCTCAAAAGAAACAGCCTCCTCAAATCAAAGAGGTTAGTATCAAATCCAGGGTTAACTAGTTGTCCAGACGACTGTAAAAGTTGTCTGGACGACTAGTTGACCCTGGACGACTTAAACGTAAGTTGTCTGGACGACTAGTTGACCATGGAAGACTTAATTTTAAGTCGTCCAGGGTCAACTAGTCGTCCAGACAACTTTTATTTAAGTCGTCGATAGTTAACTTGTGTGCAACTTTTATTGCAGAGATGGTTGCCGGAGGATACAGCAACCGAGGCGAACTCGGTAAATAAGATCTTGCCGGAGGATAAAGCTTCCACCGAGCCAAGCGATCCAGTTTCAGAACCGAGCCTGGTTGTATTGGACAAGCGTGCAAAGAGCAAACGAGCGAAGAAACCTGCTCCCACTGTGAGTTCTCCTTATACGGCAGAGAAAAAAAAAGATAAAGTGGCGGCCTATAATCCATTTCCGCCAGTAAACAAAGAGAAGTTGAAGGAACTCGCTGATTGGTTGAAAACTGATCCGTAAGTGATTGCTTTACCCATAATAGCTTGATTTAGTCGTCCAAAACTGATTGCTTTTTTGTTTGCAGTCATTATTTAACTAAGACCGAGGACAAACCACGTACATCACCAACAAGGTGGTACCACTTCCTCCGGACAGCCAGAGGATGGCTGGAAGACTGCGTAAGTCTTCTGCACACGATTTAAGTCGTCTACAAAGTCGTCCAAGTAGACTACTTTCCAGACGACTTAAAGATAAATCGTCTGGAAAGTCGTCTACTTGGACGACCACGTAGACGACTTATATTTAAGTCGTCTGGTAACTTCTAACTTGTTATATTTAATATGCAGCATATAGATGCTTGGATTAATGTGCTAAGGCAGAGGTATCAGGAGAACCCACAAGCTTTCAGGAGCGAGCGAATGTGCTTCCTGGATCACAACTTTTCCCAGTCTTGGAGAGAGCAGTATCAGCTCTTCAAAACATCGGAACCTGATCACAAAGGTTTAGGAAGAGTTCTACCTGGTGGGGCGTCGATTTTTATGACGGATCAATACCTTCATTTTGCCAATCAAACAAGAAGTGGGGGGAGGACATTGATGATATCTATGCGCCAGTGAACTTGGACGACAAGCATTGGGTTGCTATTTGGATATCGATCCCTAAGAGGCACATAGTCGTCTGGGACAGCATACCTTCATCTAGTGTACCAGACGCATGGGATGCGATAATGGAGCCTTTTCTCCAGATGGTCCCTTATCTGCTTGTTGAGTGCGCAGCCACCGACGAAATACGGGTCAAATACGGGTTGGAGCCATACACATATGAGAGACCGCTGAAAGGTGTACCCACGGCCAACAATGGTGATTGTGGCGTGTACGCTGTAAAGTACATTGAATGTCATGCTCTTGGGGTCTCCTTTGACCCTAAAGACTTTGCTAGGTGCAACGCGAAGAAAATGAGGGATAATATGGCGGTGGATATATGGAAGGAGCTTGTTGATCAGCATCTGAAAGAAAATGTGGATGGTGATAAGTTCGTGGGCATGTATGATTAGCATTTGAACATGATTTTTTAACAAGCGAAGTATTTGTATTTCAGCTTGTCTTTTTTTAACAAGCGAAGTATTTGTATTTCAGCTTGTCTTTTTTTAACAAGCGAAGTATTTGTATTTCAGCTTGTCTTTGTATAGATTTGTAAATATATAAGTTGTCTGGAAGAAATAAGTCGTCTAGAAGGTTTGGACGACTTACAAATAAGTCGTCTAGAAGGTTTGGACGACTTATTATAAGTCGTCTGGAAGGTTTTCCAACTGGACGACTTACAAATAAGTCGTCTAGAAGGTTTGGACGACTTGAAGAGATAGTAGAAGGTCGTCTAAAAATAAAATACACTTGAAGAGATAGTAGAAGGTCGTCTAAAAATAAAATACACTGGACGACTTAGTAGAAGGTCGTCTAAAAATAAAATACACTTGAAGAGATAGTAGAAGGTCGTCTAAAAATAAAATACACTGGACGACTTAGTAGAAGGTCGTCTAAAAATAAAATACACTGGACGACTAAAAATTTAGTCGTCTGGACGGGTAATCAAGACTGGACGACTTAAATTTAGGTCGTCTGGACAACTAGTCAACTGGTTGTGTACATTGTGGTTTCGTATGGCCAGTTTCCTTGCAGTTTGAGCATCTCCGTGCCCTGTGTTTCTTCCTGGGTTTGTGTCCTCTCATCCTAGATAGCTCCAACCAAGATTGCCATCTTGATTTCTTCGGTCTCCCCCGACCACGCTTTAGTTCTGGAGGAAAGCATTCTCGTTCCTCAATATGTTGTGACACGATAGGATATATATTCTCTGAGTATCCTGCATACAGATAATTCTTTGAGTACAGTGGACATACAAGTGTGGAGATATGCAAACCAGCATGTATTCCAGCAGCTATAGCATGAGAGCAAGGTATTTTCTCCACTCCATAGACACCACAATCACACTTTGCATGTTCCAAATCAACCACACAGTCCATTTTGCCACCTTTGACAAAGAAATGCCATCCATCAATTGGTTCGACCGTCATCGTACCCGCTATCTCTTCTCGAACAGCAAGCAAGTATTCAACACCCCCGCTATGTTCAGTTGTGAGACTCAAAGCATCTTGTCTCCTTTTCCAATACCATTTTCCTAACTTCTGCCTTATGAACTCCAGCAGGAACGTAATCGGAAATCCTCTTGCTCGCTTCAGTGCGGAATTAATAGATTCAGCAATGTTGCTTGTTTTTATGTTGAACCTGTTCCCCTTACAATAAACCCTTGACCATAGCCTGACGTCGGCTTTCTCCAAATACGTTGCAAGTTCCGGGTTTGCACTCCGTATCTCAGCCATGTACCGGTCAAAATCGTAAACCGTGTGAGCATAAGCAGCCCCTTTCACCAAGTACATGAGATGTTTCCCTTTAAACTTTTTGACAATGTTATCTTGAAGGTGATAATAACATATTCCTCGGGTTGCCCAAGGAAACACCTTATCACACGCACTTTTAATGGCCTTGTGCCGGTCGGAGACTATCACCAGAGGCTTGTCATGAGATATACAACTAGCCAATTTTGTGAAAAACCATTCCCAAGAAGGTATATCTTCCTCATCCACGATCCCAAAAGCCAATGGGAATATCTGAAAATTGCCATCTTGTGCGGCTGCAACTAACATAGTTCCTCCATACTTTCCACTTAGGTGAGTTCCATCCACCACAATGACCCTTCTCTGATACTTAAAACCTTTGATAGAAGCTCCAAAAGAGAGAAATAGATACTTAAATCTTTTCATAGAATCAAGTTCTATCGCCGTGATAGAATCAGGATTTGCAATGGAGATTTGCTCGAGATATGATGCCAGACGCGAATACCCTTCTTCTGCTGATCCTCTCACCAATCTTTGTGCATATAACAGTGCTCTGTATGAAGTGGTGTAATCAAGCGCCATGCCAAACATGTTCCTCATTGCATCAGTGATATGCTGCGGAGTTATCCCATCAATGATTCCAACACGATCAATGAAAAGACTACCTACATACTTCGGAGTACAGTGTCTCCGCTGAGCGATTCGGTCTCCCGCTGAGCATAAATGTTTTTCCACATACTTTGTTACCCAAAACGTGTTTGTCCCATGTTTGACACTCGCTCTGACCTTCCATCCACAATAGCTAACCGGACATGTTGCCACAACGAGAGTTTTCGTTGATTTGTATAATCTGAAAGAAAACTTACCCCTCACTGCTGCCAACCGCAGCTCTGAAAGCAGTGCACCCTTGCTAACAAAACTCTGGTTGACATAGATACTGGTACCATTCGATTTTCCTCCTTCAATAGCATTTGTCTTAGCATATGTCTTTTGGATTTCTTCAAAACAAATATTATCATCATCTTCCTCGTCCTCATCTGGAACCTTTCCATAAAGACTGTAATCCCCACCATTCTGATCCGTTTCACCAACAATAGAATTATCAGCATCCTCCTCCCCATTTTCCTCCTCCCCATCTTGATTTTCATCTTCAACAAACTCATTATCACCAACATCTTCAAAACATTCATCAGCTTCATCATCATCACCAACATCTTCTTCCCATTCACCAGCTTCATCATTATCACCAACATCTTTTTCCCATTCACCAGCTTCATCAATATCCCTTTTCTCTGAAACCGTTTCGACCTTGCTGCGGCTTGATACACAAAGACATACTCTATGGGTTTTGAGTATCTCCAGCAAGTTTCGAACTTGTCTATCACTTGTAACATGAATGGGAAGACTGCCTGGAGCCATCATCATTTCTGCTGGTAATGAGTAGCTAATCTCCACACTCACTGTTCTCATGTCCAGGTTATAATCTTCTTGAGCCATTGCAACAAGTTCAGCATGTGTTGAATCTTCATTCAATAAAAACAATCTTGCTCCTTTGAGATCATCAACCACAAAATCCCAACGGAAATCTCTCAACAACCATTCTCCATACACTGCATGTAACTGAAAAATCATCTGCAAATATTCAAAATAAAACACATTAGTAAACATAGAGAAAATGAAGAAGTTCAATAAACATTGCCGCAGACGACTTAGCATTAAGTCGTCCAGAAGACTTAAAGGTAAGTCGTCTAAAGAGGTCACTTTTGCAATTGAAAATTAAAAGGGACGACTTAATTCTAAGTCGTCCGGCTTTGTTTGTTAAAAAAAAAACTTCAGACGACTTATATATAAGTCGTCTACGAGAAACGGGCTAGTTTTGCATTTGACCGAATCGTGTCAGATCTTTGACTATTTCTGGACGACTTATAATTCAGTCGTCTCTGGGAAAGTTAAAATTTCAATATTTTATGAAAACTTGACGACTTACGTGTAAGTCGTCCTAGGTTAGTTTTGTAATTGAAAAATAAAACTTGAAATTTAACTTTCTCCAGACGACTTAGATGAAAGTCGTCCAGCTAAACGACTTAATTTAAGGTCGTCCGGGATAAGCAAGGTTTGACCAGAAAATTGGGAAAAATTCTGGACGACTTTGCTTTCCCCGGACGACTTTAAATTAAGTCTTCTGGAGGGACGACTTTATATTAAGTCGTCTGGTTAAAGTTAAATTATGAAGTTTTATTTTTCAATTACAAAACTAACCTAGGACGACTTACACGTAAGTCGTCAAGTTTTCATAAAATATTGAAATTTTAACTTTCCCAGAGACGACTGAATTATAAGTCGTCCAGAAATAGTCAAAGATCTGACACGATTCGGTCAAATGCAAAACTAGCCCGTTTCTCGTAGACGACGTATATATAAGTCGTCTGGAGTGTTTTTTTTTAACAAACAAAGCTGGACGACTTAATTTAAGTCGTCCGTTTGACCAGAAGACTCATCAGTAAGTCTTCTACATACAGATGACTTACTAGTAAGTCTTCTACGCGAACAGATCTTGAAAAAAAATTCAAATTCGTACCTTAAACTAGGTGAGATGACTTCGTTTGCACACAGAACCTCAAACGAAAGCAACCGTAAGTCAAAACGAAAGAAATATGGCTCTGTCAACCATAGCCCATATTTTGAATCAAAAGCTTGAGTTTTTTGGATGAATATAGAGAGAAAGTGAAAGAAATGTTGTTTTTAGTTCATAACAATTGAAACAGAGAGAGTGTAAAGAGATTTACGTGCATTAAAGAGCATTAAAAGCTTCAAACAGTTCGTACAAGGTTGTTGCCACTATTCATTGCAGTGGCAATATTGTAAATACTTGAAGAAGATGAGGTTGAGACAGTAAAGAAGCCATTTTCGAAAAAAAAAAAAAATGTTAATGGCATTTTCGTAGATAAACTGCAGCTGTGGGGTTAAAATCTCAAAAAAAAAAAGAGTCAAAAGAAAAGGTTAGTTTTCTGTTTGACTCCAAGTTTTGAGTCACTTTTGCAAAAGCCCCTTATATTTATGATTAAAGGTTTGGAGTTAAGAAAATACGAAATGAGGTATAGATTTAAAGTATGAGTTTAATTTTTTTAAAAAATAATTTGAAAATATAAACTTGAAAAGTTTTAAATTTAAATTAGTAGTTTATGTTTAAGTTTTGTTGATTAAATTTGAAAATGTTAAATTTGGTGTTTTTGGATTTTATGATTGGGAGAATAAGGTTTAGGGTTATAAGTGTATGGTTTGGAATATAGTGTGTGAAGTATAAATTTAGGTTTCAGAACTAAATTATAAGAAATATTAAATTTTAAAGTTAAATTTAAGATTTGTTCTTTAACTTTGAAAATATTAGATTTAGTGTCTATATTAGTGATTTGGGGTATAGAGTTTATACATAGATTTTAGGGTTTGAGATATAGTGTTTGAGTTAAGATTAGTGATTTCGTTTTTGTGTTGTTTAGTGTTTTTTATTTATTTTTGAAATGTATAATGTAAAATTTTAAATTTGGTATATAGTTTGAGATATTATATATATATATATATATATATATATATATTATAAAAATTAGATTTTATTTAAATTTTGAGTAATTGGGGAAAAAATGAATTTGCAATGGAATTGCTAGGGATCCCTCGCAAATTTCTTGCAAATTTGAGATTTGCAATGGAATTGCTAGGGATCCCTCGCAAATTCCTTGCAAATTCATAAGTCAATGACTTTAGGGTTTCGTTTGGGGTATTGGTATATTTTTGGTGGACTAATATGTATTTTGTATTTGTTGTTTGAAAAAATAATTGACATGAAATTTTGTTTCAAATTTTTTTTGGAAACTTATTTGACGTGTATTTATTGTATAAATTATAGAGTTTTGATGTTTAGTACTTTGTAATATTAGTTTTAAGTGTCAGAAAATATTTATCCCGTAAATATTTAGTTGACTGATATTGATTAAATTTCCAAAAATATTCATCGATGTACTTGTTAAACACTAAATATTTTAATTAATAATTTTTATTAACTTTATTTGATTTTGGGAGAAAAATGATAAAATGTACATACCATGCAACTTCTTTGCAAATCTATTGCAAATTTGCAAGGGAGCTGTGAGGAAACAAGATAGACATACAAAATTCTTACAAATCCCTTGCAAATTTGCGAGAGAAATGTTTCATTGCAAATTTGCGAGGGATTTGCGAGGACGCTGTAACTTCCATCGCAAATCTCTCGCAAATTTGCGAGGAATTTGAGAGGAAAATTTTTCCTCGCAAATTTGCGAGAGATTTGCGAGGGTAATAATTTTTCTTGCAATTCCGTTGCAAATCTGTCGCAAATTTGCAAGGAAAATTTTTGCTCGCAAATTTCCCTTGCAATCGGCGTGTTTTCTTGTAGTGAAAGTCGGTTTTTGTGGATGCGACACGTGTCTCTTTTAAAAAAATTGTTTCTTTCGTATGGATTATTTGGGCTTTTATGATTTTCATTGGGCTTAGTATTATCTTTATATTTGCTGACAACAAAAATGATGTTTCTGTGAGTAATCGTGGCATTCAATTAAGCGCTTCAGCAAAATTTACAGGAGAAAATAACCCAAAAATCTACGGCTATGACCAGATACGCCGGAATCTTCGATCACCTGCAAGGATAAAGTCAAATCAAACACAGGTGGAAGCTTCCGGTCTTGACTAATCGATTTGACTTCTTCTAATCTGTATCAAAATCGGGCACCGTTACAGAATTGACTGGATTCATGCATCTTCGTTAACACTCGCATTTACACTGATTTCCCTCTCCTCACACAATTTCTCATTTGATTAACATCACCATTCAGTGAGCTATAAATATGTGAGTTCCCTTCCATGAATTTCATCAGTTCATTATTCAAAACTATTTTCCAAAAAAAATCAGAGATTGGAATGGCAAAAGCTTTTCAATTACTCACCGTTTTGAAAACCGACTCCACCGTCGAAGTGCCTCTCCTAAGGTTTTGGAAAGCTCGAGGCGGGAGATTGGATGTCGATATGCTACCCCTCAACACTAAAATAATTCCGAGGAAATCTCTCATAACTCTCCTCAAGAGGCCAAGAGCGAAGAAACTGCACACTAGCTTCTTTTTCTTTCAGTCTCAAGAATGGTGTCTCTTTTGGGCATCTTGACCTGTTTTTTTATTTGGTATTTTTTCTGAGTCATTCTTGAATTCAAGCTTAGAATCCATGTTTTTACTTTTCTGTTTAGCTTTCGTTTTTTTTTGTTTCTCACCAGCTTCTGATTTTTCTTTTGAGATTTCCTTTGTAAAGTTCTCTCCTTTTTGCCAAATTAAATCAATTGTACGTCTTTTAAAGACTCCAACGCAATCAACGCTTTGAGGTCATTCCTTTGGATTCTGTTTTAGGTTACTTGTATAGATATATTCATAGTTGGATCTGGGTTTCTTAGTAAACTGAATATAAAAAGTGATTAAAAATAGTTAATTCATACTTTGTTTAGTTTGGTTCTACTGAATTTCAGACTAACCATCAGATTCAGGTAATAATAAAAGTATTAAATCTGAATAAGTTGGATTTTGAATTCTAATCTTGGTTTACAATGCTTTGTCTTAATCTTCCTTTTTAACCTGTTGGACAACTATCAAGTTTTCAACTTGAAAAAACTATATCTAAATGGCGGAGGCTGAGAGCTTTGTCCCTTTTCAGTGCATAAGGAATGATGTCATTTGGAAACTCAAATCCTACAAGCATGATTGGATCAGTGGTTTCAGAGCTGGATTTGGTATGTTCATGTCTCTTCTCTTTTGCTTTTACATAAAGTGTTACTGCTTGAGAGAGATAAGGTTGATCTTCATTTATGAAAAAGTCTAGGGATTTGTATAAATAATTGGAGAGGTTGTGGGTTTGTCAAGTTTCGTACCCTGAAAGAAACCATTGTTTTTTTGCATGATTTGTGTTGCACTTGAAAAGTTAAGCCTGATTTCTTCTATGGTGATGATAGGTTTAATTTTTAGAGATCGTGTATGTGTTGGATGGCTTAATGATTCCAAGGAATACATAGATGCTAGGAAAGCTATAGACGATGTTGGGATTTGATTCTGAAGATCAGGTACTTTCCTTTTAGTTGTTTATTTACATGCTTAGACATAAGAACAACTCTACTTACATTCTAATTTTCCCGGATGCACTCTTCCGTATAGTGGCTGCATTCCTTCATCTACGGAACATCGAGCTCGCAGAGGGTCAAGAATCATAAGCTTCAGAACCTAAGGACGAGAAATCACGGTTCCATCTAGACATCAAGGTTGTTCATGCTAACACTAAGGTATGACTTTGCTTCACTTTCTTCACTCATATTTAACCTTAAACTGAAGTTTATTTAGATATAAGTAGAGAATTTTTTAGTATATGACAATGTATGTGTTTGCAAGAATTCATTTTTGCAAGACATTAAGAGATATTGTGTTATGATTCCACGTCTTATCATTGATCTAATTAAGCTAGGAGTTTTAAATTTATCTTATCAATTCAGTATCCTTTTATTTGTTAGGTATTCTCTTCGTTGATACTTTTTGATATATTAGACGGAAGAAATCAACATTTGATTGCATTAAAGGAAAATTTAATCATATATTTCAAGAAGAAGGGTGACACTTCGTTGAGACTTTCGATCTCTTTAACTTTTTGCCAGCTCCATCATCAGGCGAGAGATATTGTTTTCAGCAGCTCGGTATTGTCTCACCAAGAAGCATTGTTAATATATATACATAAAAACAAGAAGCATTTGTAATAGATTGATGATAATGATCATGCAAGCCTATTTCGTAGATTACCTGAGAAAAAGTTAAGTTATATATCATGTATCAGCATGTGACATCCAAAGACAACTATAATATAAAATTTTAACCACAATACAAATTTGTTATTTTTTTGTTAATAATTATTTTTACTACCAACCAATTCTGAAAAATAACAGTATTGTGCAAATACGATTATGAACATTATTCAAATTAATTAATTATATATAGATGTAGAATGAGGAGGAGCAAAAAAAAATTAATAGATAAAATTTTAATACCTTTAAAAGTTATAATTTTAATGGTTCCAAAGCCAAAATAAAATTCCAAAAGTACATACAAATTTATTTTACACAAACTTAAATAAGTAAGATAAAAATATTCAGATTAAACTCCGCTTAATTATTTTATATATTTTCATCATGTGGTACATAATTTTCAATAATTAAAAATTACAAATTCTGAGTGATAAAAGTTCAAATCTGTCGGACAAAAACAAAAAATTTAAACCTACATTTTTGGAAATTTGTCTAATGATTTATGTTTTAATAATATTAATATAATTATGTATATATATAATACTGAAACAAATAGAAAACAGAATTAAAAATAAATATTAGAGAAAATCCTGGGCGTAGTCCGGGCCGACCCTAGTTTATAATAATTGATTACTTGCAAATACTTGAATTGAAAGTACGTATATGAAACAAGTATTTTAACGAGAGTAATTTTAATGAGTTATAAACAGTTTTCTAAAGGGTAATAAATCACTTTTAGTGATGAGCAACAAGAAATGCAACAAATAGCAAATTAAGTATAAAAGTTAAAAACGATATTTGATACTTGACTTAGGGGGATGTATTCAATTTAACATCTGATGTGATTTGATTTTTAATGGGATTTTAGATGATTTCAATAAGTTGCAGAGATTTAAGTGATTTTTGTTAAACTACTCTAGAATATCACCTAAAACTATGAGATTTGGGTTTTAATTTTTTTAACTAAGAAATTCTATCCAAACACCCTAAAATCACCTAAAAACTTTAAAACTCCACGACTTAAAATATTTTCAATAACAGTGGATTTCAGAGTACTTTAAAAAATGTCAAATTCAATAACAGTGGATTTTAAATGAATTTTTAAAATTCATGTTTCAATAGCAGTGGATTTGTCATTTTAATACAAATCACCTGAAACTCTCAGTTGAATACATCTCTCTTAGACTTCCAAGTAATAAAACTTGATGACTTGTTATTTGATTTGACAAAACCAAATATTTAAATATTCAAGATGAATACGAGGCAACTAACGAACTAACGAGTACAAGTCAAATACCAAATAATCATGCCGAGCTCTACTCCTAACTAGTTGCCTCCGCCACTGTCTCTTATATGGCTGAAATCAAGTCCAGAAACATTAAAGACAAATGTATAATATCTGCAACTAGAAAGGAGAGTAGGGTTATGAACTTGGGACCAGGTCACCACCCGTCATGAGAGCGACCAGTATTATTTCCAATTAACACTACTAGATTGCATATTAATTAGTTTATGTTTTATACGAAAATATGATTTGAAATGAACACCATACATATGATACACAGGACCGTGTCTCTGATTATATGTGGAATTTTGACGGATTATAAATAAAGGAGTTGTACTAACTAACGTTAAATGCACACAAATTGTATTTTAAATAATCACTAGATTCGGACCCGCACAACCGTGCGGATATTAATTTTCATGTTTATATATATTTTACATAATTAGAATATATTTTTAAAGTTACTTATATATTTAAATGTTTATATATAATTATTTTAAATATAACAATTTGATAGATTTCATGCTGTAAGTTAATTGATTATTTCAAATCATCACATATATTGATATTTTTTTATTATATATTTTTTAAAATTATTTTTTATTCAATTATTATGATCATGATCTGTAATTCAAAGCGCTAGATTCCCTTTATCAATATTTTTTTTATGTTTATTCATTTAAGATAATAACTATATATATATATAAAAAAGTTTAAGATAAGTTAATTTTATACATGAATTATCTAATTTACTAATGTTAACCCGTTCTACCAACATATTATATTTCTAGCATAAATTTTTAATGTTTGTGAAAATAAAATATATTAATTTATCAGTTTAAAATAATTTTTATCATATTTAGTTAAATACAATGTTTTATTTTAAAATGATAGATATAACTATAAAATATATATATATATATATATATATATATATATATATATTTATGTATAATAACATTAATTTCATTACTAATTACAAAATTAGTGAAAATATGTATATACAATTTTTGATAATTAAGATATTGTTATGATTTTTTCAACACATTTGTTAAGAAAATTAAAAATATATATATATTTATATTTTAAATTAAAAGATATCAAATTATATTATGATTTAAGTAGTTCAAAGATTATATATTAGCATTAAGGAAATGCATTTAATAAAAAATTTAAATGATGATCCAAATAAAAATATCACACATGAATCAAGGTGAGTTTGTTAACAAATCCGGGTTTTTAGGAGTTGATGTTATATTAGGAATGATATATTATTAATCCATATTATTAGTAATAAATGAATGATAAATGATTTCTAGTGAGGGTCCATTTTTAAAAAAATCACACATGAATTAAGGTTGTGACTTCTGTTTCAATATATAAAATAGTGAAAAAATAATGTTCAGTAAGATTGTTTTTAACTTTGTAATTTTAGGTAATGTCCCTGATTATAATTTATAAACAAAGCACCATGAATATCAATGATATAAATCATTGCTAATAATTGTTTTTGATAAATAAAGAATATATAATTTAATTAATTAGTATTGTCATCATCATATTCAATCAATATTTGTTCCAAAAAAATATGTATTAGTTACAAGCAAATTCGAGCATCACTGAAGTCCCTTTTTATTGTGTCATGAGACTCATGCATGACTCATCATGAGAAAGATTCCGTTACAAAAACAAATTGAAGCAAAAGTTACAAAACCGCCACAATAAAATATAGAAACAAAGCCAACCATAAAATAAAATTCTATGAAATGATCATATTCATTTAGCTGTCTACCTAGGCTCGTCTATTACATTTAGAAGAAAATATAAAGATGATTGTTAAAGGAAGAGAATTATTTGTTGGTGGTAACAAAGTAAGAAGCTACACATGCTCATCATTATCATAAAATTGCTCGAGGAAAAAAAACAGAAGCAAATGATATGGTTTACGAGATCACGTTTTGGTCACACACCGGATCGAGTGAAAAATCCAAATCAGCAGCAGCAACAATAACACCATAGAAAGTACATATGTATTATACGGAATAAATGCGTAAAATTTGATAAATCGATGTCAACAAGTATAGAACTCTGCCAATTCTTCAACGGATCCTCCTTCTTGACCACTGTTAAGCATCCACAACAAGTGCTCGAACAACACAACTTCACAAGCTACAACAATCTCACGTTCTTGTTTAGCAGATCTAGAAGACCGAACCACCAGTTCTTGAAAGAGTGGGTGAGAGATGATGTCCGGTCTAAGCATGTAAGGTCTTCGAGTCTGACCAACATAAACAACATGGAGATTGTTGTCCTCTGAGAGCTCATCGGAGACGGCGGCTGAGGAGGATGAGTGGTGGTGGTTCTTGGCGAATGAAGGCCATTTCTTTATCGCCGACTTGAGCTTTGTCAGCTTCCCAACTTTGGCCATTGAAAAAGAATCTAACCCTTTCTCTTGGATTTGGAACAATATAGTTGCTGAAACTAGGTAGGGTTTAGGGTTTATGAGGATAAATGATTATATGAGTGTGTGTGTGGGGGGGTCTCAAAATATTGAATGAAGAATAAAAATGTTTGAGATGTTCTTGGGAGGAAATAACGAGGAAGGTTCGTGTATATATATATATTGAGTGAGGTAGAGAAAGGAGAGAAAGAGAACGTATAGATGCATGACCCACCGATTGATGTATAACAGCTAAGAGAGATGAGGACATAAATGGCAAAACTAGCATCTCCTTTGCCCATTGTTTTTTCTTAATTATAATCGGATTTTGATATTTATTTAAGTAGATTTCCTACATAATTCCATTTGTAAATAAATTTGGACAAAGTAATTGATTATCTTCGTATAATATATTAGTTAATGTATTAAAAAAAGTTCTATTGATGGCATGAATGTATACAATCTTGTATATAACATGCTCTTTTTAGTAAATTGAAATTTCTAATAACTCGGTAACTTAATATATGAACCAAATGTACAAAGCATATAAATTTTGGATCAACAATACAAGAAAATCACTAACAATAAACATTTGATACCATACTTATTAATCTATAGATCATTAACATGACAAAGCTTTTGCAATATATGTCTATTGCTTTCTTACTTATGACATTTTATTTTGTCTACATTGATGCCACTCTTCATAAATCAAAATTTGAAAATACTTGATAACAGACATCGATGTTTATTAAAAAAAAAATTATTTATTTTATGGGTACTATAAAGTTAAAAATAATACATATAATATACGTATACGTGTATGTTTAGATGTGTAGGCAACATCATCTTATTGCGTGTTGTGATCTTATGATCGGACAAAGATTGATGTGTTTTAGATAACGATTACAGCTTGTCCACAGTTTTGTTGAATATTACCCGATAAAGCTAATTTTTTGTCGTTCATGTATACTATACCAATGACCTATTGACTCATTTTGAGTAGCATAATTCAAAACCATAACCATAAAACAAATGAAGAATCCTAATCATATAAACAAAGAGATGACGGTACTGAATCAAAACAAAATAAAATTATTAAACTTCCTCTATTTCTAAAAGATTAAAAAATTAGATAAAATTTTGCTTTTTAAAAGAGATAGATGTTTTATATTTTATATGCAGTTTTATACTATTGACTCATTTTGAGTAGCATATTTCAAAACCATAACCATAAAACAAATAAAGAATCCTAATCATATAAACAAAGAGATGACGGTACTGAATCAAAACAAAATAAAATTATTAAACTTCCTCTATTTCTAAAAGATTAAAAAATTAGATAAAATTTTGTTTTTTAAAAGAGATAGATGTTTTATATTTTATATGCAGTTTTATTATTTAATTATAGTAAATTGTAAATTAAGAAAATATAATTGTACTTATTAAAATATTATAAGTTTAAAATTACGGAAAATAAAAAATAATAAAATAATGTATTTATTATCAAAATTTGAAGTTTTCCTAATATGTATGTGTTAATTAAAAAAAATATCTTTCGTAAATAGAGGGAGTATAACATTTTTCGGACGGATGCAACCACACACACAAGGCAATATGTTCTTTTCTTTTGAGAAAATACAGTCCTCTTAATCAGTTAAAATGCATATAAAAAAATTAAAGTTAGTCAGTTTGGTATTTCTGAGAAATTGGGTGGAGAGAACCTTAGACCACGCGCAGCGGGAATTTTTAAGTGGAAGTCTTTAGAAAAAAAATAATTAAATAATCCGTAGACTCCACCAAAAGCTAAGAATTCAACTTTTAAAATTCCTAACTAAAGACGCTTTCTTAGTGAATCCTTGCACTATTTGCGGATCTCCAAGACTACGTGGCGGCCAGTGAATGGTCATTTTTTTTTTTTTTTAAATTCAAAATATCCAAGATTAATCCAAAATGTTCTTGTCGCTAAGGATTCCAATGAGTGTCACCGTTGCGCATGATCTTAGTACCTTAATTACCGTCTGTCTTTGTCGAACAAAAAGGTTGTGGACGGTAAGTTAATCATTTAACGAATTCAAACACTTCTTATAATTGGTCGTAAATACTTATTTATGGCAAAATAAATCAAATAGTAAGATAGTACTGCTAATGATCAGACATTAGATAACTGTCCAATGTCATGTACTTACTTATATACTTATGTAGCCATCATATAGGCCTAATAATTTTAAAAAAATATATATCTCCTGTTTCAAGAGTTTTGTTGAAGATCTTAAGAAAGGAAAATGACACTCGCACATATATGATTATGCATATATACATGCATTACATGAAACAGACAAGCAGCCTTATCATTGTAATTATTTTTTTATTGTGAGGATATGATTAAGTCCAGTTATGCTATCTTTTTTTTCGAAGTAGCTCCATATATATAGAGCGTGATTAATACGGGTCTCTTAAAATATGATTTTTAGCGTAATATAAAAGATGTTTCTTAATTTTTTTTAATTAAAATTTAAAAAATATTTTTTTATATTATGGTAAGAACTCTACCCTAAAATATTCCATTAATGATGCTTTTAGTCAATATTCTAAAGTATATTACTTTTAGCAATATTATTTTGTTGTTTTGAGATTTAAATATATTATTACTAAAAAGGTTACAAAGTTATTTAAGAGAAATTTGTAGATTATATTAAAAGAGTCCAAAATTAAAGCAGAGACATGCCAGTTGGGCTGGTGCTGACGTGTTGTTCATCTAAGTGCACGACAATTGTGCAACTAATCTACTTTTGTTTTCTCTTCTTGTAAAAGAAATGCATAATAAGCTTTTTTACAACTAATATAACTTATCGTTTTCTTAAAGTATTTGTATATAAGGGCTTAACGGAGTAGTACATAGTTGTTGAAATATATATGCATTTCGTTTATTTTTCTTTATGAGTAGTTGTAATTATTGACTGATATATTGTAGATTAATATTTTTACGATGTATGAATATGAGTATCTATTCAGTTTTAAATCGCGATAGTCTACAGCGTTTTATACTGATTTTACCTAATACATTTTACGGATTTGGAAATGTTCTTAAGCTTTAATAAGTGCGGGTATTTGTTTTTATTTTTAAATAAATAAATTTTTGTTTTGTATAAATTGTTTAATATATTTTTATAATCTACGCATACAACATAATTATTTAATATGACATTTTAAACATTATAATTTTATCTATTATATTGAGTAATTATATTCTTTTTTTATAGTCAATCGTATCATCATTTATCATCGTATAAATTTACCGTATTTGATTTTCAATGAACTTATATATATGAAAATATACTGCCAATAATATATTAAAAGACTAATTTCTACTATATTTTATCTATTATATTGGGTTTGATTCCCCTTGGCCACCCATAGACGTCTTAAGTGGCAAGAAAACTCGGATTTATATGGGCCTCCTGGTGATTAGTTCTCAGACCTAAAAAGCCTTTGAGATCACACCAAAATTATCAAAAAATAATAATATTATATATAAATGATTATTTTATGTAACTTTTAATTTTTACTTTATAATTATTACTAATAAATAATAAGAAATATAAACTACGTAATTTTAAAATATAATTTTCAAAATTTAGTAAATGGATACCTAGATCGGTTTAATTTTGTTTTTTACGTTATGTAAGTTAATTAGTTATTTTAATTTTAACATTATACCTTATTTTCATATTTATTAAATAATGACACACCCATCCACATTCTAAATCAATTATATTTAAATATATGTCGAGTTTATATAAGTTTATTTGACTAAATTCAATGACAGAAATAACTAAATAAAAATAAAATAATAGAGATATTTATACTAAAGTAATAGAATAAAGATTTGTACTAAACCCATAAAATAATAGAGAGATATGAATGTTTTATGGTTGTTTTAATTGATAAAAAGAAAATAAATACTGAAAGTTATGATTAGGTAATTTTTGTAGTGAAATATAAATTAGGAAAAGACAATAAATACTGAAAGTTAAGATTAAGTAACTTTTGCAGTGAAATATAAATTAGGAAAGACAAAAATGCTTAAAAATAAGTTTATTATTATTTGACATTCACTTGTAAATAATTGGTTGTTTTAACGGTGAGTTTATATTTGTATTTCTCTTTTAATAAGATATATTCTCTTATGCCCCCCAATTAAGTGGGATTTTAAGGTTACATCTGCTCTAAGCATGTCTTAATCATATCACTCAAGTAAAGATCTATACCAATTTGTTCTCGCACACCTATCATGATGCCATCACTATAAGAAGGGGAAGTATCGATATCAATATTTGTATGTAAAATATACTCAAAATTGATGAAATACTTATTGGGTATAATTTTTTGTACAACATTTGGGAATATATATATATATATATACACCTGTAGAAGGATATTTTGATCAATGATTTCGAGTCTCAAGTGATTAAATTGAATGTACAATATATATATTTTGTTTTGAAGAAAGAAAACAACAAAAATGCTTACCATAGAGGGGGCCTTGCTTTTAGCACCTCAGACAGAAGGAAAAGGCATCCACAGGCGTAATGTGGTGGCTGCTGTAGCACAACCTAGTCAAGAATATAAGAGTAAATTTAAGAGAAAACATACAAATTTCCAATACCAGTGTGCTAATGCCATCACTCTTTATGTGTTCATCTTATAAGATGATCTTGACGAGTCATATATTCATGTTACCAACCTGCAAGACTCTTTTGGAGAAGGCAGCCACCCGCGCGCCTTACATTTATATCGTTTTCTCAGAGCCCAATAAACATTTCAGCTTGAAAGTTAAGAATTGCAAATTATTGAACAGCGTTTTTTTTACATCTATTGAACAGGGTTATGGAGAAAAAGATATGGTTCATGCTAGGGCAAAAAGATATGCCTATTACCATTGCTGATGCTTTTAGAATCTTTAGGAGTTACTAATTTAAATAGCACTCGTGTCTTCAGCCAATAATTCTACATACATATATGTTTTTGTTATCATTTATTTAGGACAGTCTCACAGTTTTACTTATAAAATTCGATGTAAATGTTTTGCCATTAATTTATACTAGATGATAATCTGTGCTCATAAGCTGGGTGAATTTTTATAATAATGTTTTTTCATTAAATAGTTTTAACATTTTGCAACACTACAATTTTTATTGATTGTAAAATGACGAATACAATGTTGGTCTCTTAAATGTGTCATCATTGTTGAAGACTTAATGTATTACAACTCATTTTAATTATTTTTAAGACTTCATATGCACAAAAGAAAATTAAATTTTACGGATGACACAAAACACCAAAACCAAATAGGCAATAAAGAAAGGGGATTAGGGTTTTTGCTCTCGGTTTGTTTACTATTGACTCTCCATAAGTGATTTAATTTTCTACCTCTATAAAATTGTGCTTTCGTTATCGTCTCTGTTTCATTGAAATGAATTTCGTTTGTTTTTAACTTCTTCTGTGAATTCAGTAAATTACATAAGTGTCAAATAAAAAGATGGACATCTGTAAAAATTAGTTTCACTCCAAATACATATCTAAGAATCAAAATTTTGAAAAAAAAATCACCGGCAAGCTCTATTAACAAGTTAGTGTTCCAATCTAATACAAATATTTATTATTGACACTTCCTACTCATATGATTTTTTAACATTTATATATTTGCTATAACAAAAATTTAAATCATTAATCACAAAACTTTTGATGTGAAATTTTTCAATACAAATTTCAAAATTAAAATATTAAGATCTCAATAATTTTCACTGCAAATTTTGAATTAACATATTTTTATATTTTTATATAGTATATAATTTATTTCAAATGATATTAATATATATATATATATATATATATATATTAAATATGAATATCTATTAATGAGACTTCATATTCATACGATTTATTAGGACTTGACATTTTATCTGATACCCAAACCTGTATCTGAATCCGATCCGAAAATCCAAACCGAAGTAACAAAATACCCGAACGGTTATTGAATTCGGAGAAATTGGATATCCGAGCTCAAACGGGTAATATTCAAACCTGAACGGCCGAATGGATATCCGAAGATAACCAAACATAAGTATAATTAATCATATATTTCTAATTTACTTCTCTCGTTTTATTCAAAATGTTTATATTAATGATGCACATTGTTCAAAATTAGATAATGTACATATAACTATGGACAAAATCATTTGCTACTCACTTAAAATACATATCAAGCTCTTGTTTCTTGCATTAACAAAAGTTGCATCTAAAATTTCAAAACAACAACTAAATTAGTGTCTTTCTATTTTTAAAGTTTTATCTCCAAACCTATTAATAGTTTAATCTTTTAAAAATTAGAAAACCATTTAAATTAAAAGTATATTTTAAATACAAAAATCTTAAACAATGAATAATTTATTTATTTTTTCTTCAAAATTTAAATACCCAAAAGTCCAAAATATTTGAACCCAAACATAAAATATCTGAACCCGAAGTGTAGAAATATCCGAACGGTTTCTATACATTTATACTGAAATACCCGAAAATCCTAAATACCTAATACGAACTCGAACGGATACCTGAACGCCCACCCCTACGAGATATGATCATTTGTATCTTGTTTGAACAAAAAAAAGTTAAACTATTGATCACAAAATTTTCAGTGTGGAATTTTTACCATTTTTAGTAATATATATAGTCGTTTTTAAAAATTCAAAATATAATATATAAGAAAAAACTATTTTTATTATATGTTTAATGTAAATGTTTAATTTATTTTAATAATATAAAATTAAACAAAAAAGAGAGAGAACACAAAATTTGTTATCAAATATTCATAACCATTAATTATCATATATATGTTAATCATATTAGGTAATTCCGTATGATAGTTAGTTTAATAAAAAAATATACTATATGTTTATATGGACCAACTTATTTTTCTAAGAATTCTAAAAATCATCTTCGTTATGACACGTGGCTAAAAAACATGTTGTAATGATCCGTGATTAATATATATAGGGGATAACAAATGATACATATATAAATTTGTCCAAAAATGTATCAATTACGTTGTGTAAAACTGCATTAATTAACACATCCTTCCCACAATTAAAAAAAAAAAAAGTAATTCTACTCCAGTTTGGGCTTCGACTCAAATTAGCAACACTTAATAATAGCTTTACCTTTTCACAACCTTGACTCTTTCAACGAACATTCTCGCCATAAGCTCCTAACTATCTCTCATCCAGTGGATCACAAACGCCAAAGAAAAACAGAGACAGAGCGAGAAACAAGACAGGAACAAAGAAAATTAGAAACAAAAAAAAAAAAAACACAAGGTTCTTGAAAACAAGAGTAAATGGCCATGGCCTGGCTAATATGGCCGTTCCTACTATTCCTAACAGCACTTCCCGCAAATTCAATAACTGAATCAGAATCATTGTTGAAGTTCAAGCAGTCATTAAACTACGCCACGCCTCTCGATTCTTGGACACCAGATTCAGACCCTTGTGGAGGAGTGCAACTATGGGTCGGAATACTCTGCAACAAAAACTCAGTCTTTGGCTTACGGCTCGAACAGATGGGTCTCTCAGGAACCATCGACGTTGCCTCCTTAATGGACTTACCAGCGTTACGCACCTTAAGCATAATGAACAACTCCTTCTCCGGTGATATACCCGAATTTAACCGGTTAACCGGTCTGAAATCTATTTATTTATCGGGTAACCGGTTCTCTGGTAGCATCCCTTCCAACTATTTCTCAACAATGGTTTCTCTGAAGAAAGTTTGGCTCTCAAACAACGAGTTCTCTGGTCTCATTCCTCTCTCGTTGGCCACTAAGTTGCCTAATCTAATAACGTTACACCTCGAAAACAATCAGTTCATTGGGAATATACCGAACTTCACCCAACCGAGTTTAGTTGATGTTGATCTCTCAAACAACAGACTAAACGGAGGAATACCATCCGGTTTGTCGAAATTCGACGTGTGGATTTTCGCGGGGAATCCTGGCCTTTGCGGTGAGCAGCTAGCAACTACATGCACGCAGCCGAAAGATGCGACTGCATCGATTTTAATAGACGGGACAATGAAAGATGCCTATAAGACCAAATACTATATAGCATTTGGTACACTAGGGTTCCTTTTAGTGGTTACCATCATCTCCTTGTTCTTCAAGAAGAAGAAAAAGAGGAGAAAGAGGAGGAAGAGGACGCGTCGTGCCTCTGAACAAGAAAGCAACGACGACCAACAAATCCAGGTTAGTCCACTATCACTTTCTTCACTTCACCATAGTAGGTTCTGAGATTTACGGGGCTTGAAACATATACGAACTGTACAGTAAATGATCAATACATATTTTTATTAATCAATTTTAGGATCAAATGATTTATACATATTATCCATTTAAATTTTGGGGATTAAGAAGAATGTTTCATCTGGTTATGCCTAAAACGGATCCGGTGTTAAAGAGAGTTTTTAACTTATAAAGAAAAACTTCTTGATCTCGTTTGACAGGTAATAGTTGACGGATCAAGAACTGGTGGCTCGAGGCAGAGTAAGAGCAGTCGCTCCGGCGAGCTGAGTGATAGATCAACAGGTTTGACGGGGACGGCGGATTTGGTGATGGTGAACAAAGAAAAGGGTGTTTTCCGTTTATCAGACTTGATGAAAGCAGAGGCTCACGTTCTCGGAGACTCTGGTGGCGGTGGCAGCCGGCCTAGCAGCAGCGGAAGCGTGGGATCTGCGTACAAGGCAGTGATCGAGAGCGGTGTCACGGTGGTGGTGAAGCGTGTGACGGTGATGAATCAAGTGAGTTTAGACGTGTTCGACAAGGAGATTAAAAACTTAGGAAGCTTGCGACACAAGAATGCATTAACACCTCTTGCTTACCATTTCCGACAAGACGAGAAACTGCTTGTGTCTGAATACGTCCCCAACTTGAGTCTTCTTCACCGGCTACACGGCGATCCCGGGGAGGCTTCTCGGTTAGATTGGCCTTCACGGTTTAAAATCATCCTAGGAATCGCGAGAGGGATGTGTTACCTCCACAAGGAGTTAGGGTTTCTAAGCTTACCTCACGGAAACCTAAAGTCGAGTAATATATTCCTAGCCGACGACGGCGAGCCACTCATCTCCGAGTTCGGACTACAGAGACTGATTAACCTCGACGATCAAGTTCAATCTCTAGTAGCGTATAGCTCTCCCGATGAAACCGTCTCTTCGAAGTCTGATGTGTTTAGTTTCGGGGTCGTGGTGTTAGAGATCTTGACGGGGAAGTTTCCGTCGCAATACGCCGGATTGAATAGAGCTGGCGGGACGAATGTGGTGGAGTGGATTGGCTCAGCCGTGGAAAAAGGTGAGTGGATGGATCTGCTTCATCATACGGTCGTAGCCGCCGCTGCTGATGATGAAACGTCGTCGGAGGAGATAGAGAATGTTTTACGGATTGGTGTGAGGTGCACTGGAGATGATCCAGATCGGCGGCCTAGTATGGGTGAAGTTGTTGACGAACTAACGATGGAAGATTCTAGCGACGACTTCATCACCATAGAAACTTAGCTTCACTTTTACTTTTGAGATCCGATGAGTTCCAACCGTTAGATTCGTGCATATTCACCATTTTTGTATTAATTATGATTTTTCCCCCTTTTTTTTTTTTTTTTTTTTTGGGACAACTCCCTTTTTAAATTTGTATATGATTCAAAAATTAGTCGAGGTGAATACAAAGGTTTCTTTTAACGTTTTGGGCATTTATTGTTTTCGCAGTTTTATTACCACTTGCAAACTTTGGTCTTAGAGATGTGGAAGATGTCAACATGTTAACCATGTTGATGTAAATCGAATCAAGGTTGGGCATAGCCTACTTTAAAGACCACACTAAAGCAACAACTATTTGAGGAAATGTTTACCCTAAAAAAAAAATTATTTGAGGAAATCACAAATAAGCTGCCTTTGCTTTGGAGCAGTCAAAAAGACGGTTTGTATGCTAGTCCTAATGGTGTGATACTGCTTTGGCAAGATGCAAGAGCATATGTAAGGTCAATGGCTAAGAAAGGAACCCGCAAGAGAAGCCCTAAGAGTTGTGTTTATTACATATTGATGCTTATAAGGTAAGAGAGCGAGTTAAAGAATCATATTTTATATGATTGATAGAAAGCTAAAGAGATAATAGTATTGAGAGTATAAGCTTTGTAAACAGCATGGGATGCCCGCTCTGGTATGTGCGGGCTGGGAGGTCTCTTCTCTGGCTCTCCCACCCTGACTCGTCTCCCCTGGATCTCCGCCACTCGGAGCCTTGTATCATTTGCGTTGATGGCTGAGGCCCTTGCAATTCGTCTGGCAGTTATGACTGCGGCTTTCTCGAACATTAAAACCCTTGCGATCATGTCTGATTCTCTTACTCTCATCAAGATGCTGAAACAGAAGGAATCAAGGCCGGCTCTGTATAGGATTTTGTTCGATATCTATCATTTTAGCACCTACTTTAATGTAATCTCCTTTCATTTTATTCCTCGCTTGCAAAACTCTGAAGCTGATTCAGTTGCTAAGTTGGCTCTTGCCAGCTCTGTTGTATCAGTCTCCTCTAATGGAGCGTAAAACCTTTAATAATGAATGAAGTACTCTTTGACCAAAAAAAAAAAGCTTTGTGAACAGCTAGTACTCACAAGGTAGAAGTTAAGTATACAATGAATGCTAGTGAAAGGCATTAGCGTAGAATATATGTAATTTCTTCTTGAAAACTCTGTTATGAATCTAGTTGATTCCGGGTTGCCGACTCGATCAAATGTAGCTTCCTTATTAACATATGAGTGAACTGGATAAGTTTTTGTGCTCCTTTTTCTTGTTTCTCATATCTTCTTGCAAAGCTTCCATTTTTCAGTCTTCTTTACTCTGTTCTTGACTCTTGAGTAAGCCGTTTTGTCAAACCTTCATCATCTCTTGTTATTGTTTCTTCTCTTGAGGGAAACTCGCCGTCTTCACATTAGCGCACACATACACACTAATCACAATTGCGATTTTATTATATTCACAGAAAGTCACAAATAACGATTCAGTAATAAGTGTTTCAAAAAAAAAAAAAAAAAAAAAAAAACGATTCAGTAATAAATCTAATACTAGTTCTATTGTGCGGTTCCAAAAATATAAGAAATGTCCAAATATTTACGAATATCAGCTTGATTTCTATTCGGTTCGGGGTCTAATGCCCACGGTTAGTCTTAAGTTACAAACGTGCATGCTGTAAACTTTGGTATTAGAGACACATAACACACCATATAGCACACGCACAAAAACCGTCATTAGCGATTTACTATCAAAGAAATTCACAAATTTACGTTCAATACCATGTTTTGTCGTCCAATAATATGCCTATATCACGTGTTTGTGTATACATACGTACGTGACGCAAATATTGAAATTGTATGACAGCTAAGCACAGCTGGAGATTAACGGATCGTGAAATTATTATCGGTTTTTCTTCTTCTCCTTCTTCTTCCCCCTATGAATAATTTAATTATTGCCAGGATTTATAGACAACAAAATACCCATCCCTTCATTTGATTATTAAGGGACCGATTATTAATCACTCATACTTGGTTAACCAAGTGGTAATAACTTAGTGGCAATCTCTTGGGACTTGGTGTGTATCCACATCAGTCATGGGTTTGATTCTCCTTGATAACTAAATTATCACTATTTGGTCAGTCTGGGCTTGGACTTCGATCCAAGTGGTTTACATGGTGGGTCATGACAGATGATTGGTCCACCCCTAACATTAGTCGAAAGGTATTCCAAACTCGGGTCAGGCAGTGTGGTATGCTTTCGGACTAGTCCATTCTGTAGCACTAAGTGCGTTCCTCCCGGGATCGACCGGATCAGCCGATAGGGTTGATCAAAAAAAAAAAAAAATCACTCATACTCTAGCTACGAACAAAAAAATAATATGAGCACGAATAAATTATACTATTGGGTTACTATAATTATTTTTATTAAATTCTAATAGGTTAGATGCAAATCAAATCATGCAATACTATAATAAGTTAAGTGGCACTAACTATAAATCTATGCACATTGAACCGGGACAAATACTTCTGGATTTAGTGAATATCCAAACATCAAATCAAAATGTACACTATTGTCTAGAGTTATATAATCGACACATCTAATGACATTTGCTTACCCAATAAATGTTTTGCATAAAGTGAGCTGTTCACATTCATATTAATGACATACGAGAGGCTTTTAAATTAAGGAAAATTGCATTTTATTGAAATCGTCATCGGTTTGTACTCGTATTTGTTTTTAAAACTAAAATCTAGATTAAAAAAGACTCCAGTAATTCTCTCACTGGCTCAATCCAGCACAGCACCACTCGTGCAACATTATTATATTTTCTTTGTATTATTGACTTCATGTTTCTCGACTGTCCCATATCAATAACTAATGATAATTGATAATGTTTCCCCACGGTAATTTAAGGAAACTAAATAATTCAGTCCTCTTTGTTGTATTTACCAGAAATTACAGTTACTGTATGACTCATCAACATTAAAAGAAAGAAAGCATAGAATTAGAAATGATAATTGTATGTATAAATTTTATATCCACGGTGGATAGTCCACCTAATTAATATAATGATTAACGTTACAACCTATAAGAAGAAAAAGAAGAGTTGGGCTTTTTCTTTTGTTGTCTTGAGTTATAATTTGTTTTATCATCGTGAATCTTTTTAAAAGCCATAATGCGTGGGAAATCGGGTGCAAGCACGTGAATGTCGGCCCATTGTTGCAGTCGAATAGTTGACTTAATTCACATGATTCTGATTATTAAAAAAACATATTTCTTTCTGTTTAACCAGATTAAAAAACTATAGTAGAACTTGCATTATTTTAATTTGAAAAAGGACTTATATGATAAATAGTGAATCGTCCTGGGAGTTTTATTCTGATCCGAAACCTCAAACCAAAACTTAAACATTGAATTTAAACCGGACCAAAACTTATCTATATGAATCTAAAATCTCTATGTCCAAAAAGTATAAAAACCGATTCAAACTCAAATGAAAAATTGAATGTCCATGCATGTTTAAACCTTTAAATTTCTATGTATTTATAATCAAAATATTAGTTCATTTAAAAATTTGTGATATTTTAGATAGTATAAAACTTTAATGTCTAATTTTAAATTTATATAATATATCATTTTAGTTATTTCTGATTTATTTATATTTTATATATTTTCGAGTAAATTCAGTGTTGCTAAAAATAAAATAAAAAGATTGAATTGAAGAATGCCCATTATTTAGAAATTTACATGTATAAAATATTAGAACCAAATTGACACAAAATTGATTAGGAGGACCGATCTACAATATGCAAGTCTTAATAACTATTCTATAAAAAAAAAACTAAATCTAGTAAGAATCTACCCAACTCAAACCCGAATGTCGAGACCTAATAGTGAGTGTCAAGTTTAACATTTTAAAGTTTTAACTTACAAAAATGTGGGGGTATATCGATCAAAGTGTTTCCATCAACTTTAAAAAGGCGCCTCGCATGACGGTTAAGAGCTGTTAAAAAGCATACAAGTTAAAACCCGGATGTGTTCTGCATTAATTAATAACCAAAAAGCATCTTTCAAGTTCGACTGTTTGCTCTCTCTCTCTCTCTCTCCACTTTTTGTTTGTATTCTCGTATGAAACCATGGAACCCCAGGAGCAAGCTCACGGCAGCGACGGAGACGACTGTTCCGTCTCCGGCTTCGACTCCGCCGAGAAAGTCATCATGAAATGGGACGCCACGGCGTCGGAAGAAGCCAGAGAGAAGATGATCTTCACCGATCCGCAGGAAGTTAAGCTTTACCTCCACGCCGTCGACGAAATCCAACGGCACGTTTCCTCCCCCGGAGAGCTCGAGTCTCGAGCCAGCTCAGCGATCCAGATCGCCATGGCTCGCCTCGAGGACGAGTTCCGCAACATCCTCGTCTCACACAGCTCTCCCATCAACTCGGACTCTCTAATGTCCTCTTCCTCCTCTTCTTCTCACCTTGAGGTTGACGAAGACGCGAGTAACAACAACGAAGAAGATGATCAAGAAGAGGAAACGGATCTTCTCAAACGAACCGGGTCTAGCTCCAGCTCCGGTTCAGCTACGGTCCGGTTACCGACCGGGCGGGGAAGCTACAGTAGATCCACGAGCAGCATACGCGAGATCGAGCTGATCCCGATCGACGCGGTGGTGTACCTGAGCTGGATCGCTCGGCGCATGGTCTCCGCCGGGTACCTCCGGGAGTGCATTCAAGTCTACGGCAGCGTGCGCAAATCCGCCGTGGACTCCTCCTTCCGGAGGCTAGGGATCGAGAAGCTGAGCATCGGAGACGTGCAGAGGCTGAACTGGGAGGCGCTCGAGCAGAAGATCCGCCGCTGGATCCGAGCGGCGAAGGTCTGCGTGAGAGTTGTCTTCGCTAGCGAGAAGCTTCTCTGCGAGCACGTGTTCGAGAGCGTCGGAGCTGTTAACATCCACGAGGCTTGCTTCATGGAGACGGTCAAAGGTCCGGCCATCCAGCTGTTCAACTTCGCCGAGGCGATTAGTATAAGCCGGAGATCGCCGGAGAAGCTTTTCAAGATCCTTGATCTCCACGACGCGTTGATCGAGCTTTTGCCGGACATCGAGTCGGTGTTCGATCTGAAGTCTTCTGACTCGATTAGGGTTCAGGCGGCGGAGATACTCTCGAGGTTGGCGGAAGCTGCGAGAGGGATACTGTCGGAATTCGAAAACGCTGTCTTGCGTGAGCCGTCGAGGGTTCCTGTCCCTGGAGGGACGATACATCCGTTGACTAGGTATGTGATGAACTACATTAGTTTGATCTCTGAGTACAGACCAACGTTAGTTGATCTCATCATGTCTAAACCGTCGAGGAACGCTACGGATACAAACGCGCCGGAGATGGACTTCTCCGAGGTTGAGAACAAAGGTCCGTTAGCTCTCCATCTGATCTGGATCATACTGATCCTTCAGTTCAATCTCGAAGGGAAGTCTAAGTACTACAGAGATGCGGCATTGTCGCATCTCTTTGTTATGAACAATGTGCACTACATTGTCCAGAAGATCAAAGGGTCGACAGAGCTAAAGGAAATGATTGGAGATCTTTACTTGAGGAAGCTAACGGGTAAGTTCAGGCAAGCCGCTACGTATTACCAAAGAGCCGCTTGGGTCAAAGTGTTGTATTGCTTGAGAGATGAAGGGTTAAGGACAAAGGGAAGCTTTGCATCAGGTGTATCCAGGAGCGCGTTGAGAGAGAGGTTTAAGTCTTTCAATGCTCTGTTTGAGGAAGTTCATAGGGTTCAGTCACAATGGTTGGTTCCGGATTCTCAGCTTAGGGAAGAGCTGAAGATATCGATATTGGAGAAGCTTAGTCCGGCTTACAGATCGTTTCTTGGACGGTTCAGGAGCCATATAGAGAGCGGGAAGCACCCGGAGAATTACATCAAGATCACAGTTGAAGAGCTGGAGACCGAGGTTCTTGACTTGTTCGAGGGGTTAACTGCAACTCAGCAGCATCAGAGAAGACGATCAGAATGAAGAGATAAGTGCTCTTTCTTTCTACTCTTCATAGAGCTTTACAAAAAAATAGATTCTTTGAATTTTTTTTCGCAATTTCGGGTTCTTTGCGTGAGAGCCAAAATTCAAAGCCAAGAAAGGACTGATTCAACCTTTGATTTTAATTTTTCAGATTCATGAGTTTGTAATGTTGTATGAACTTATAATACATCTGTCTGGTTACTTGCCAAATTCTTAGCTCACATCTTTATTTGTTCATATGATGAAACTTTGTTGTGTCAATGTCATATATCCCTTTGTATGCTTATTTGCTATTGTTGTTTGTTAGTTTTGGTTTTATCCATAATCCATTCTTGTCTTTCATGGACCAAAACATATGTTACAAGACAAAACCTAGCTCAGGTGTAAAATGCAATTTAGGTCAACATTACATTAAGACGAAAACATGGCAACACAACTAACTTAGTTTAACTAACACTACAATACAGGCTGCTGTGGTCAAACTAAACTAAACCCCCGTGACCTATTAGAATACATATAGTAAAATATTAGGTGTTCATTAAAAGTAAAGGTGTAAGTAGAACTGTAGAAGAAGATCGAATGTGACTACTATCCCACTACTTTACTCCCTTTTCTCTTCCTCCAAATCTTTGTCTGATTCTTCTTCGTCAGCTTGTAAAGATCTTGTTTGAGATGTTCTTGACTTCTTGAGACTTCTTGAGAAGGAATCCGAGATGGTTTAATGAGGGTTAGTGTGTAATCATCCTCCTCAAACTCCCCACTTGGATCACCAGAAGATCCAGAGAACGCGTACCTACAAGATGATAATGACGGTACAAACTCATAGACGCCTTGCTATTTGCTTAATCTTCTTGGATATGGTGTTACCTAGTTAAGTTTTGGGATGGAGCCCAGAGAGAACATTATAATACCTAAGAGCTAGAAGGAGAGAAGTTGCCAAAAGGCTGGGATGATCCAAGCGTTTTCCCAGATGGTCTTCCCTTCAACAACCATATCCTTGAGGTCAAGATCACAATGAATGAAGCAGAGGTTGTAAACATCGGTCCTAGTGATCTGGATATATCTTGTTGGCAGCATACCAGACAATTCATTCTCACTCAACGAAACACCAAACACTTGTGGCCAACCAGAATCTTTAGCAGAAGGATGGTGAATGATCTTCTCCATGTGAGCAAACACCGAGTTTAGCCAAATCAGAGGTGCAACACACAGCTCTCTTCCCACCATAAGCTGATCCTCCAATGTATTTTCTGTCTTCTACCTCAAAAACCACAGCATGGATAGCTAGTGAAGATCTGTTGGAAACTTCCTCAGGCCTCCGGAGTGTGATCTTCTCAAAACTGTTAATGCAAGGTTTACAGAAACAAACTGTTGGATACCTTGTGAATTTAATTCAAATAAAGCAAGAAAACTACAGTAAAATTCGATTGAGCCAGATCCCCGTTTTAGTGTTTGTATATTGATTGTGAAAATAAATAAATTATAACCCTTAGCTCCATATTTATACTCCTTAAAAAATTAGTATTACTAGTTTTAGTGTTTGTATATTGATTGTGAAAATAAATAAATGAAAAATAATCGCTGACTACAGGCTATTACATTGTTAACTATCCAAACTAAACTAATGTATACCTAGTTACACGAAGTATATGTTATGTATGACAATATCCCTATTTAATGATGTTATGTGGTTAACATCACGACAAGTTTAATTTCATTCATCAAAAACTGATGTTTGTTTCAGAGACCGTTTAAATTACTTGTTTCATCAATTAAAACATGACCGTAATTTAATTAAAATTTGATTTTAACCAACGTTTTAAAAGCGTAAGAATATTTTTAACATAATCTAATTTATAAAATCAATATTTTTAACATTTTTTTATAAGTAGTGTTTTATATTTTAGTGTATTTGAAAACATATAATTAAATTATTTTTATTTATATTAAATATGAAAGTTATATAAGATATTATGCAATTTTATTTTTTAATTATTTTAATATGTTTTCTTATGAATTTTTAATAAAATGTATGTAATTCGTTTGATTAATTGTGTGATATATACTTATTTGATAAATTTTTAAATATAAAATTTATTTAACGTCAATTTATTAACTTTCATATTTTCTTTGTTTAAAACTTATTTGATGTCAACTTAAACCAAACATAATCTCGCATATATAATTATTAATTATATACTTTTAAGAATAAAGATAATCTAAGAATAAGAATCTAATATGAAAGTTTTACTAAGTTTAATGAATGCAATTTTTGTTTATAAAATATAAATAATATAATTAATTAATTTAATTAATTTATATTAAACAAATAAAATGTTAGAATCAGTAAATTGACATCAAATAAGTTTTATAATAAAAATAATAATCAAATAAGTATATATCATACAATTAATTAAATGAATTACATAAATTGTATTAAAAGCTAATAACAAAACATATTAAATAATTAAAAGACAAAATTTAATAATATCTTATATAACTTTCATATTTAATGTAAATAAAATAATATAATTATATAGTTTTCAAATACACTAAAATAAAAATGTTAAAACAGTACTTACCAAAGTTCTATAAAACATATTGATTTTGTAAACTAGATTTTGTTAAAAAAATTCTTACGTTTTTAAAATGCGGATCAAAATCTAATTTTAGTTAAATTACTGTCAGGTACATCATATCTTAATTGATAAAATGAGAGATTTAAACTGTCTCTGACATCCACATCACTGTTTGGATGAATAAAATTAAACTTGTGATGTTAACTATGTAACATATACTTCGTGTAACTAGATATACATTAGTTTAGTTTGCATAGTTATCCATGTGATGGTCAATACTTCATGTAGTCAACAATAATTTTTCCATAAATAAATTACAACCCTTAACTCCATATTTATACTCTTAAAAAAAATAATATAATATTACTATTCCCTTTACGAAAACTATCTTACCTACTAAAATCGTTTTTTCTAAGGGAACAATGTCATTTAAATCACAACTTTCAAATTTGGTTGAAAAGAAGCATGAACTTTCTCGTGGACCATTTAAAGCTTCAACTTAACTTGACGAGCCATTTAACCTCTAACAAATTTTAACTAAACCATTTTAAGACACCGTTAAAGTGGTTAACAGATTGAGTTAACATGGTTAATCTCCGTATTTAGTGGTAAACCACTAGACCACTTACGATTCTGTTGAAATGTATACATACTAATAGTTATTATTATTAAACCTCCAAATCATCTTCTCCCAACCTAAAATCCCTAATTATTTTCTGAATCTAATAAAACCCAAATTGTTGCTTCTCAAAACCTAAGACATAGACGTATCAACCGAAGACATAGAAGTCCGTAGCTCGTGTAACACCTAAAGAAAGTCTTCAACTCTAGTTTGAAAGGAGTAATGAGTGTATCAACCTAAGGATGAATAGAGACACTGATGAGCTCGAAGATTTAGCCCAAAAGCTCAAGCAAGATCACTACCTGGCGCAGCGTATCAACGGTAACTCAGCTCAAATCTAAAGATTTAGGTTAAATCTTTAGAGACCTGACTTCTTGAATCGAAGAACTTAATCAAATTCGATACAAGGCTCTCGTATTGACGACAGAATCGAATCAATGCAAGGCTTTAGAGAAACTCTAGTTTATTATCTTTAAAAAAAACTACTTATCAAAGCCAACTTACAATCCCTTATATAGGATCCTAGAGACGGTTTATAATAACCTAACTCTGTTAAAAATAGAAAATCTACTAAAAGGAATTCATAATTAGAAAAGGAAATCTTCTAAAAACCAAAATAGAAAAACAGTTGCTTGGCGGTGAAGGTATCATGATGCTGCATCAGGTCCCCCGGGGTGAGAAAGATTCGACCTCGAATCAGGAACCGGATCCGGTGGAGCATAGCGAGAGAGATAACGAACATTGAATACATCCGAGGTAGTGATATGAGCTGGAAGTTGCAGACGATATACATTATCATTAATACGCTCCAGGACTGTGAGAGGACCTATTTTCTTTGCCTTGAGTTTGTTATAAGCATGAGCTGGCATTCGATCCTTAGTGAGAAACGCCCAAACTTGATCACCAACTTCAAATAGGACACGGTGAGGATGAGAATCAGACGCTGCTTTGTACTTTGACGAGGAGGACTGAAGATTGGTGATAACCTGCGCATGAACTTGATGAATATTGTCGACAAAATCAGCAGCGACTCCATGAAGACGGGTATGGTCTGGAAGAGTAGTTAAATCCAAAGGACCACGAGGAAGAAGACCATAAACGACCTGAAATGGACTGAAACCTGAACTTAGATTGAGTGCATGATTATGAGCAAACTCTGCTTGAGGAAGTTTTGAATCCCACGATTTAATGAAATCACCAACAAGACATCGTAGCAAGTTACCCAACGATCTATTGGTCACCTCTGTTTGACCGTCCATTTGGGGATGATAAGCGGAACTCATGTCGAGACTGGTGCCGAGAAGCTTCCAAAGAGATCGCCAGAAGTGACCCAAGAAGCGTGAATCACGGTCTGAGACAATAGAATTAGGCAACCCATGAAGTCTATAAACCTCACGGAAGAAGAGTGTCGCAACTTGAACTGCATCCGTCGTTTTTTTACAGGGAACAAAGTGCACCATTTTTGAGAATCGATCCACGAAAACAAAGATTGAATCAAACCCTTTTTGTGTACGAGGAAGACCCATGACGAAATCCATACTGATGTCAGTCCACGGTTGCGTTGGTATAGGTAACGGCATGTAGAGACCAGCGTTTGTAGCATGTCCTTTCGACGTTTGACAGGTCGTGCATCTCTCCACAAAATGCTCAACATCGCGTCTTAGAGCCGGCCAGAAATATGACGCAGAGATCAAATGCAATGTTCTGTCGCGTCCTATATGACCCTCATTATGTGTTTCAGCAATTAGTTGAAGACGGAGGCTACAATCCGGAACGCAGAGACGGTCGCCACGAAAAAGAAACCCATCATGAAGAGTGAAATCGCGTGATACGCCATTCTGAACATCAAGAAGAATCCGACCAAAATATTCATCAGACTCGTATAAGTTAGCAAAAGCTGCAAAGCCGGGAACTGAAACATGAAGAACACCCAGCGAAGAACGACGACGGCTTAGTGCGTCAGCCACTCGATTGGAGATACCCGACGTGTGCTTGATAACAAAAGTAAACTGTTGTAAATAAGACACCCACGAGGCATGACGAGCCGAGACCTTATCTTGACTACTCAAGTGTTTTAACGCATCGTGATCTGTATAGAGAACGAATTCTTTATGAAAAAGATAATGTCTCCAGTGCTTGATTGCTTGAACCACGGCATAAAACTCCACATCATAAGTACTATAACGTAAACGAGCTCCTGCCAGCTTTTCACTGAAGAAGGCGATAGGCCGGTTTCGCTGACTCAAGACAGCACCGATTCCCAACTTAGAAGCATCACAATGGAGTTCAAAGACCTGGGTAAAATCAGGTAGAGCAAGTATAGGAGCTGAAATCAACTTTGATTTGATAATCTCAAACGCGGTGGCTGCGGCGGGAGTCCATGCGAAGACACCATCCCGTCGAATACAATCCGTGAGAGTCGCCATTAAGCTGCTAAACTGTGGCACAAATCTTCGATAAAAAGATGCGAGACCATGAAAGCTTCGTGTCTCAGACAATGTAGATGGAGTTGGCCACGTTTTAATTGCATCCACTTTACTAGGATCCACGGCGAGTCCTTCTGCGGAAACAATGTAGCCGAGAAAGTGGACTGTAGGAGAGCCGAACTCACACTTCTTCATCGTCGCATAGAATTGATCACGACGAAGGATAAGAAGGACTGCTTCCAAGTGTTCTAGATGCTCGGCTAATGACTTACTGAATATCAGAATATCATCAAAGTAAACCACCACAAATTTACCAATAAACGGCCGAAGAAACTGATTCATAACCCGCATGAAGGTACTAGGGGCATTGGAAAGCCCGAAAGGCATAACAAGCCATTCAAACAGCCCTTCTCTGGTTTTGAATGCTGTCTTCCACTCATCACCCGGTTGAATACGGATTTGATGGTATCCACTGCGAAGATCGAGTTTAGAAAAGGTTGTTGCAGCACCAATTTGGTCTAATAGATCATCAAGACGTGGTATTGGAAATCGATAGCGGACTATAATCTTATTAATAGCATGGCTATCGACACACATTCTCCATGATCCATATTTTTTTGGTATGAGCAAAGCTGGAACTGCACACGGACTCAAACTCTCACGCAAGTATCCTTTCGTGATGAGATCCTCAACTTGTCGTCGCAGTTCTTCATGCTCACTTGGACTCATACGGTAATGAGCTCGATTAGGTAGGATAGCATCTGGAACTAGATCAATACGGTGTTGAATATCTCTTAGAGGAGGAAGGCCAGTTGGTAACTCGTCGGGGAAGACGTCCTGAAACTTGGTCAACAGACCTTTAAAGCTATCCGGAATTTGCGGTAAAGATGTGTTGACTGGTGAGTTCAGCAGGATCAGAACACGTCCCTCTTCTCGCATCTCTTGCTCAAAAGGTTTGCGTTGGAGAATAAGGACTGGTGAGGACGGTAAACTCTGCTTCTCAGGTAAAGAGGGTTGCAGTGTGAAGTTTTTATCGTTGAAACGGAAGCTATAGGTATTGTGATAACCATCATGTTTTACTCGATGATCAAATAGCCAAGGGCGTCCTAAGAGAAGATGACAAGCGTCCATCGGTGCTACATCACAATAAATTTGATCCTGGAATGTGCCACCAACTGAATATGATATGAGAGCACGTCGAGTAATGGTCAAGTCTGTCTTCTTGTCTAGCCATGCGAGTTTATATGGATATGGATGAAGTTCTGTTGTCAGATTGAGTTTGTTGACAACGTCCTCTGCCACTACGTTTTCACTACTTCCCGAGTCAATAATAAATTTGCAAACCTTGCCGGCAATAGTACACTTCGAGTGGAACAGGTTATGGCGTTGTGGATTGTCATCAATATGGCGTGGAGCAAGGCAAACACGTCGCATCATCAAACAAGGACCAGTGTCTGCGATCAGGTCCTCTGTTTCTTCTAGATTTTCTGCAATTTCCTCATCATAAATAACCTCTACGTCCTTGCCAGCGGCATCAAGAAGAAGTCCCCTGCGATTTCTTTTCGGACAATTGGCTTGTCGATGACCAATCTCTCCGCAAGCGAAACATCGTAGTGAAGATGGTCGAGTTGTTGTCTTATCCGTCAAAGGCACGAGGGCAGTTTCAGCTTGTTGAGGAAGCGAATCATCGGCTAAATTTGTAGACTGCTGTTGCTGAACAGGTCGGGTAGTACGAGACGCAGACCAAGAGTAATTGCTTTTAGTTTGAGATTCAATGGTGAGTGCCTGTTGGTGAGCTTCTGATAAGGTCAGTGGATTAAACAAGTTGATAGTGTGTTGGATCTGTTGACGCAGGCCGGCAGTGAATCGAGCAACCAACTGTCGTTTTGAATCTTGAATATCAACTCTTGTAAGCAGCAAAAAAAATTCTTGGGAATATTCAGCAACTGAACGAGTTCCTTGACGAATATGATGTAGTCGTTGGAACATTAGCTGATCATAGTTGTAAGGAAAGAATGTCTTTTTAAGTTTTGATTTAAGCTTATCCCATGACATGATCTTGGGTTTTCCAAGACGGGCTCGTGTAGTTTTTAGTTGTATCCACCATGCTGCTGCTCTGTTACGGAATCGCATTGTTAACAACAGAACACAATGTTCCATTGGTGTTCTCTTAAATTCAAGAATTTCTTCAACTGTGACTATCCAATCGAGAAGTTCTTCGGCGGATGAGTTGCCAGGGAACTCTGGAATCTCTGTTTTGAATCCAGTTTCCCATGGAACAACAGCTACTGCACCGCAAATGTTATCTTGACCGAGTACACGGTCGTTGAGAGGAGCGAAGGGGTTCACATGTTCTGCTGCTGCGGCGGCAAATATGTTTGCTTCTTCATCGTCTTCTGCATCGTTGTTGCTCGCACGTTCAACATTATCGCGAACTGGTGGTTGTTGTTGAACATTAAGGTTGTGGAGGGTGGCGGCGATAGTTTGCATCTGAGCCTGAAGCTCAGCGATTGCATCACGGGTGATTTCTGCTTCGGTTCGAACAGGTGCTCGTCGAGGTCTTGCCATGGTGAATGGAAAAATTTTCGAGGAGCGTAGCAAAGCTCTGATACCAACCTGGTGCAGCGTATCAACGGTAACTCAGCTCAAATCTAAAGATTTAGGTTAAATCTTTAGAAACCATACTTCTTGAATCGAAGAACTTAATCAAATTCGATACAAGGCTCTCGTATTGACGACAGAATCGAATCAATGCAAGGCTTTAGAGAAACTGTAGTTTATTATCTTTCAAAAAAAACTACTTATCAAAGCCAACTTACAATCCCTTATATAGGATCCTAGAGACGGTTTATAATAATCTAACTCTGTTAAAAATAGAAAATCTACTAAAAAGAATTCATAATTAAAAAAGGAAATCTTCTAAAAACCGAAATAGAAAAATAGTTGCTTGGCGGTGAAGGTATCATGATGCTGCATCACTACCTCACCACGACATCCTTCAAAACAACATATAATTTTTAGGTTTAGAAACTAATTAGAGATTTAGGTTGGGAGAAGATAATTTGGAGGTTTAATAATAATAACTATTAGTATTAGTACAAGTAAATAGAATTGTAAGTGGTCTAGTGGTTTAGCTTAGTAACAAGTGTAGCTTTGGTCATGGTTTGTTGAATGTAGTCGACCAGTTAAAACGTTGAGATGTGTCAATGGTTCGGAGGTTGCTCCTTGACCGGGTAAGCCTAGGTAAGCCCGTGAGAGGGTTTAAACATTCTTAAGAAATTTAGAGTGTACCTTTCTTTGGGCCTACTGAGTGTCTTAAAGTAGTCCAGTGAAAAGTTAAAGGTTTATTTGTGACATGGAGTGGTTTTATTGATAGGTTACAAATACAGTTGATGTTTTCTGAACCTATGTGTTTATAACAAGAATATAAATTAAAAACCTTCTTAATCGCAAGCAACAGGTCATCAGATTCAGGACAATGCTGATATTAACTCACTTGAACATTAGCACTCTAGGGACTCAATGCAAAACTTTGTAAAGAAAAAGATAAATTCATAACAATTATCATATGGGATTATACAAACATTTATGAAATTTGTATACAATCACTTGTGCTAATATATAAATGTGAATTGTTTTGTAAAACACAGCATATACTAACTTTTTGTAAGAAATTACAAAATTTGTAGTGTAAAGTGACTGAAGAATTACAGAACAGAACATAGTGTAAAGAAAGAAAACAAAGGAAGTTTTTATATAAACTAAGGTTATCCACCTGAAAAATACAAAACTACGTACATGTATGTATATATACAATTCTCTCTTTATATACATACATGCATGTAGGCATATAACTATCTCATGTACTGTATTCTAATGTTGTAGTTTCCAGAACATGTTTGTTTATGGACTCAAACATGCAAAAACAGAAGAAACTCATGGGCTCTACTAATAGATACCTAAAAATTTTCATCTGAAAGAAAAAGAAAGTTGATTGATCGTTTCTTTTTTGAATTTTGTTTGTCTTGATACCACTGAGATTCTCTCTACCTGTAAAGGCATAAGATCTAATATCAGATTCAGGATCAAAAGAAGCAGAACTAACGAAATAAAGACTTATTGTTCAGGTTAACTAATTACCTGTATTTTCTTGTAAGAACATGAAGAATGGAAAATGGGATCAGATCTCAAGAACAATGACTGCAACCAAAACAAAGAAGAAGATCTAATCAATTCTTGAACATTTTTTAAAATTTTTTTAAGAAACCAAAAGATCTGAAACTCACAATCAGAATCTGTTTTAACCCATTTGCTCCCATCACTACTTCTTCCTTCTTCTTCCTCGTTCTTTAGTGAAAGCTGTTGCTTATCTTCCACGTATCTCTTTGTTGATGTTTGCTTCGAGGAAGCTTGAGCATTAATCTTCTTGTGTAGCATCACCCTCAGTAACTGTATATATATATAGTGTAAATATTAAGTTACATGAACAAAACACTCTACTTAGTATTCAAAATGGTGTTATGAGCTTTAGTAGTACCTTTTCCATTCTTGATTCTTGAAACGTGTCTCTCAAGCTAGGGTTGGGAAGAGGAGATAACCCCTCTGAACATACAAACATCTTCTTGAAAAGATAAAAAACAGAGGTTTTGATCAAATCTCTCTTACTCTTCTTCTTTTTATTGCTACTCTCTGTAGAAATAGCTTTGCATCTTCCCAAGATAACACTGATTGTACGCTCCATTTCTTCTTCGTTCTCATCAAAATCACCACCACTAGCGAGCGCGTTGCTGATTCGTCTATCGACTTCAAGACTCGAAGGACAGTTCAAGAATCTATCCAAAGGAAGATTCCCAAGTTCTCTATTTACATCAGACTTCCTCTTCTTGTTCTTTCTTGTCAAGAGCTTGGTCAGTTCCTTTTGCAGTTTCCCGACTTCCTCGGGAGTAAAATCATCAAGATCACCGGAGAAAGAAAGATCTTGATCTCTATGAGCTTCCATGTTCACGTCAGAGGGATTCTCCTCTTTGAACACTTCTTGAACAACTTGTATTTGTGTTTGCTCTTTGGCCACACTACCGAAAGTTCCAATCGAAAGTAATCCTTGAGGCCAGTCGCTGAACTCCTCTCTGGGTTGATCTGTGATTTACAAACAAAAGACAAACAAAAATGATCAGAGAGCCAATTAACTACAAGGGGTTGCTTTGCACATATTCCAAGTAGGACAACATCTTTGGTAAATAAAAAGGTTTATTTCGTAGAATAAGTAGACAATATAATCTAATGTGTTTAATCTTTAACTTACGAGAAGAAGCAGAAGATATGCTTGGTCTATGAGTGTTCCCTTGTTTCCCATGTAGCTTGTTCTGCATCCATCCGAAGAACTGAAAACAAAAAAAAACGTTTATGAGTACTTGTGTTCATTTTCAGACACATCTGAGAGATCAATGAACATGAGTGGTGAAACGGACCTTCATGTCTTATTGACCCCGAAGAAGAAGAGGAAGAGAAAAATGTGAAAAAGAAATGAAAAATAGCTCGTTTTCTTGGTGAATCAAGAAGCTTAAATACAAGCAAGAATTCGAAAATAAGATATTTGAATATATTTGTTTTGATGAATTTAATGGTTCAAGTTCCAAAATTGACGGTCTTAGTTCTTTGTCCAGATTCACTTCTTCAAAAACAATAAGGAAGGAAGAAGAATTTTTTTTTTTTTTTTTTTGTTGTAATAAACTCAGGATTTGCTTGGTTAACTTCTGTTCAGTTCTCACACTCTTCTTTATACAGCTCACAATGCACGGCTCATCTCCCCATGCAAACGATCCAGGTCCAACGAAATATTCTTACGAGTGTATTTAATTTGTATTATAATTTATTAATATTATAAAAACGCTTAACTGGTATTATAAAATATTGATTTTGTATCGGAGAGAACGTCACGGCTTTGATAACAGTTCGTATAAACGGCACCTCGTATTTGTTTTGTCATTGAGTGGTTACTATGTCGACGCGAAGATACTGAGGCTTCCACACATCTTTGCTTATTTGTGTGTTATTTTCGTAGAATTTGGCCTTTTTCTTCTTCTTCTGATCATATGAGATAAATATGGGGTTAATTTGAGTACTAGCCATAAATCGAGCCTAAATTAAGTAAGTAACTTTGATTTTGACATAATTTAGTTTAAAGACATTTCGTACACAAACTATTCAGTTTTGCCACGTACCTTAACAAGTAACCAATTACAAATGATAGTACGTGATGTCATGCGTTGTGTGTCGTGATGAGAACCACATATCGAAACACAACAAAAAATTAACAAGAACAAAAATGTTTTCAATGTTTACATTTTTGACAGTAAATAATTTTAATGGTAACATTTTTGAATTTCTATGCTGACATCAAAGTATGTACTGTTTATCCAGCCTGAACCAGAAACTAATATAAACTAAACTGAAAGAACAGTATTCCAATCCATCTGTAAAGTATAAAAATGAATAAAGTCATTCTATAAAGAATAGCTGACATATTATATTCCATATTACAAAAATTGTTTAAAACACCAACCCCATCCCAACCCCTAAAAAATAAACCAAAATTTCACACCACCCCCAACCCGAAAATACTAAACCCTAAACTCTTATCATAACACTCTAAACTCTGATAACTAAACATTAAACCCAATTAGAACATGTACACTCAAATGTAAACACTAACCCCAAATAAAATGCAACAAAATAAATAGTATACAACATAATTGGGAATACTAAACCCTAATCTCTAATTTGTAAACCATACACACATTTTAAAACCGTACACCCAAATATGCAACTCTGGAAATAGTACATAAATTTATATACGGTTAAATTATACAATATAGATCGGTAATTGTAATAATATACTTTAAAGTGTAAACAATACAATATTGATCAATAATTGTTAAGGGTGACATTTACAAATAAGCTTATGAAGACGTACAAGTACACATATCACATATTTGAGTTATTTTATAATTTTCTCACATTCCATATGTACGGTATAAAAAATGAAGACATCCATTCTATATGGAATAGCCGACATATTATATTCCATACACCAACCCATCCGAACTCCTAAGAAGGTCCAACTCATCCATGACAAACCTGAGAAAAGAAGGAAAATGCAAAATTGCAGGTCAGTGGGGTATGATTAAAAAAAGAGAATATGCGATGAACAAAGTAGTAGTGAAACAGAGCCAAAGATAATAAGTTCTATGGAACATAGCATTGTCCGTCCGAAATAGTATGGAATTGAATGAAATGGAATTGAATGAAATGGAATGGAAATTCAACTCAATGAAATGGAATGGAAATGCAACATATGCTACTATGGAACTTCATTCCCACATACTACACGTAATGATACAGTTACACAACTATAAGATAAGATATTTCATTTCACACATAGTTATTACGCTATTCCATGTAACATAGCATAGTAGCACAAATATAGTTCTACCCTCATTTGTTCCTTTTGATTACAAACACAAATTTATCCAAAAATTTGCAGTAAACATATGATTCCAACAAAACATGTAAGTAAAACACTCAATTAATTCAGGGAACTATGGCTACCAGATCCAACATGCAACTGAACTGATGAGTTAGATTTAACAACTTAGAGGCAGATAAAACTACGATATCCCACATAAGGGAAACGAGCAGAGCAAGCATAGAATGGCAGACACAAAACCGAGAACTTACAGTGTTGACACCGCTCTCAGTCGAATCGCCTCTGTAAAAGAGAAGACGCTCGGGTTCTCCTTCTCTCCGCTTGGACTGTAACGCCACTTGTTCGCAATCGATTTCTGAGTTAGCTCGGCTATTCCCTTTTTACTGGACTTCAAAAGCAGAGAAGTCCAACGGTGACGACAATGTAGATGAAAGCGATGGGTTCGAAGAGAGTGAACAAACCGGCGACAGAGTCCTTTTAGTTTCCCAAAAGTTACCACGTGAAGGTAAAAGAAGAGATGGTGTGATTCTAATTTAACCACGAATAATTGTGACAGTTGATAATTAAGAATTTTTTATATATTTTTTTTGCAGGTTTCGCCGTGAAAGGCAAAACAGAATTAATACATAAAAGACAATGGCTGTATTAAAAAACTAGGGCTTTTGGGTGAATTATGATTTATTTTGACGTTATAAAAATCAATTTCCCATATATACATGGTAATGTATGTTGGCTTATTTTTTTCTAACTAAGTGCATGCAAATAGTGCCACTACCAATTCTAAGAAAAAAGGCATTATCAGAATTTTAATGCCATTGTTATTTGAAATACTTAATTTGTAATGGGTTTGTGCGAGTGGGAATATAGAGTTAAGATTATTTCTAAATATTAGATAGTAATTAAGCGTTGTATATTTTAATTCTTTCAAAACTAAATAAGAAATTTGTCGTTTTTATTTGTGACTTCTTATTGTGCAAACGGTTTCTTGACGAAAACTCATTGCACTTCAAATTTTTTTGCTCCACTCGTAATTTATTTTTAAGAAAACGATCATGTGACATGTTCACTATTATTCTAAGGCTGATATCAATTTCTAGAGAATTTCAGAAAATTCTAAGAGGGAAAGAGACAGATAGAAAGAGTGAAATTTATAAAGCCAAACCCCACGAAGGAACTCATGCCAGTGTCCCCTCACCCTTTGGATTTCTACGACTACGATCTTAGTGTCTCTATACAATGTAATTATGTATCTCTATCTTCCATCAAATTATTGATTCATAATGTTATGGACGTGTAACACATTTTACCCAATCATCTTTTAGGTTTGACGGCAAACTAATCATCCATATTTCATTTTATGGTGCCACGTTAGTGTTACAAAGCTACATAGATGTATATATTTCTTTCCATATGGTATATGAAAATTAAACTAATGATGGAATCTATATGACTTTATTAATGGCCTTACGAAACCTTGTAGACCAGATTTGTGGACATCTTACCAAATCGATTTCTGAGTTAGTTGTTTGACTAATTAAGCCGTTGGAATATTAGCATAAATGATTTGATATGACACTGATAATATATATAATACATGGTTTATATAGACATTATCCGTTTAATATTATGGTTTTAATATTTGTTTGGAATAAATCATTTAAACAATATTAACATGGCCTCTATATCTTAAATATTTTACATTTTTAATTTGTGACATAATAATTCCTAAAATAAAATTCTAAATAGGACATGGTGAATTGATATTTTTTTTGATAAAAAATAAATTGATTGTTTACTAGATGTTATTCGCAATCTTACACAATCACAATACGGAGTAATTTTATTATTCACCGTTTTATATAATCATATGTTATTTGTATGTTTTTTTAATTAGAAATCCATTATCCATAGTTTCTCATTATTGCTTTCTTCTTCAATTGGGGATTTAATTAGGTTTATGGAAATAACATAGTAGGAGTGGAAGAACTGAGAATAAAGATAGAAGGAAACAAAAAAGGAAACAAAAGGAAAGCAACAAAAAGCAGTCTCGCTTTATCGTCGGAAGGTTGAGCCCACCTCACCACTCCCGATCACGTTGATTCTGGTGCAATAGACATTCGCCACATCATTTCTAACTTGTGTCCACTTGTCCACTAATTACTTTTATTAATAAGTTACTGCACTAGTAATTTTTACAAGGGATCATATAAATTAATGAATAAAATGCTGAGAGAGCTACGGTGCCACCTAATGTGTAACCCTTTTACTAAAGAGTTCGGGTTGACTTTCAACGGCTACTAGCAGCTCCAGATTCACTAGCCAAAGAGCCCTCCACAGTCGTCTACTAATTTAATTATGCACCAAAATCCAAGACTTAACATAACAGTTTTGTTATTTGATAAAAAAAAAAAAACATAACAGTTTTGTTACTGTATGGAAAGATAACATAGTTTTTTTAACATGAAAGATAAAATAGTTTATTACTTACAGTAAAGGCATAAGTATAATGTTAAAATATTCTAAATCAATTATTATTAAGTTTAATGTTAAAATATTCTAAATCAACTATTATTACAGATTCTGGTACATTCACTATCCATCCATGTTGGTAATTCTAGCAATATATTATAAAACACACGATATAGTAGATTACAATACTACTCCAAAACAACACTTCGGTTTATTTAAAAGTGTTGATGTTTTTCACTATTGTAATTGTTGAAGTTGAATAAATTACATATATCATTTTAAGAAGACTAAACACCCATTAACCTATATACAATATTCAGATGCATATCAAATATACAACAACAAAACAATTGGAATTGTATCATTTGATTAAACATGCAAAAGAAGAAAGTTCAATGAAAAAATCCAAAAGTTGTGTAGAAAAAAAATGCTACACATTAAGAAAAATAAGAGTAACTAGTTAGTTTTAATCAATCGTTAACAAGAATAAAAAGTTTTAATCAAAGCTAACTAAGCCAGAATAGTTGTTGGAATTGTTTGCAGCTAAATCAAGAGTTCTAGTTTTGACTGTAAACTTAGTTTAGTGCATAAAGTAGAAGCATGGACAAGTGGTAGCTGTTTATGTAAGAAATATCCAAGAAAATGATCCAAATTATCAACGTAGAAGTTGAGAAGAAAAATGTCTCTCTGGTTTTCTCTCTAAACAAAAGAAGCTAAAAGAAACAAAGATACAGAGCTGAGACAAAGAAAGAGAGATATAAAGAGAAAAGTTCGAAATCAGTTTTTCAACATTCCTACAACACTAAGTTTATCAATGTGTGTTTCTCATATCTCTCATTCTGAAGTTCCGGAATTTGTTTTGTCTAGCGATCTTATATTCTCATACAGTCTCAGTCTCTCAGTTTCCATATAGTCAGAGTATAAGTCCAACAGAAATTATGTTGGAACAAAGTTACAAAATATTTATTCTACACTTGTTCCTAAGGCGAATAAATAGAAACAAATCTAAATAAAATGTATACGTTGTATTTTTAGTAAATGGATCAACTTGATAGTATTTCATAGTATAGATTTTGACTAGTTTAAATAATTATTGACTAATATTTATATACAGTACACAGAATCAATATAATTAATAAAGGGGAATATCAAATTCCAATAGCGTTTCATCTTACCAAATGAACTAACATCATTGGAGGAAACATGCATATCTTATTTGTCCCCATGAAACTTTGGTTTTACTTCAACTTCTTCTCTCGCCTTCTTCTCTTTGGTCTCCTATGGTTGTACTATTATTTAATTAACAGTAGTATCTTTAGCAAAATCGAGATTAAGTTAAATACTAATCTGAGTGTTTGTGGCGACTTGACTGTTACACGCATGCAATACGCGTTATTACAAATTTATAAATGGTACATTGGTCTGAAAATGGGAGGAAAATAAGGACAATGAATGGATTAGGGACCACTTAAATAGTCATTATTGTATCGAATGTGTGGTTAATATAGTTGATACGATGCCTTAAACATATGCTAATCGTGATTAACAACAAAAGTGAGGTTGTGAGATGTTTTGTGATTTTAAACAGTACACGTGTGAGGCATCTGAATTATAAATATATAGTTTATGAAACTACTGGAAGTAAATAATCGATGTACTATAAAGTATCAAAAGAAACGCACCAGACGAATATATACACATGATCGTCATGCAAGTCGTCAGCATGCTATTCCTTATGAAACATATATCTTATGGTCAAACTAGGCAAACTTTTTATAGTTTATTTAACATATTTTGGGACCAATCCTACGATGGTTCAATTAGCTAGTTTGATGGATAAAACCATCTTATTATAATCTCTGTTGATTGCTTGTGTGATCACAATGTCGGACAGAATTTGAAACGGCGATTGTCAGACGTATGTGTAGCCGCAGTGGCGGAGTCAACCAAACTTTTTAGAAGGGTCGATTTAAATAAATAACATATTTTACCAGGGTCAATAAGCTATTTTTGCAATATTTTTACAGTTTTTTCTTAAATACAAATATTTTATTTTAAATATATAGAATCAAAATCTGGCTATGTAACAGTCTTTTATAAGACCACATTTTCTGAATCTCTGTACGTGCCATGTTACCTGGAGATAACAATATTATAATATATGAATGGTCAAATAGCATGGCAGTCCAGCAATTGAAAATCCATGTAGCCAAGACCATAACGTAGCTAAATTATGGAGCATAGTACCTAATATAAGAGATATATACCTTGTATGTATTTTCATCTTGAGGACGCTACAAAAACCTAGCCTCTTTCCGAGTGAATGAACTTATTAATACTTGTATAAAGTCAGATTTAAGATTTTACCATTAGAGAAGACCACCTTCAAACCTCAAATTTAAGGTTCACCCAACCTTAAAAATAAAGTTGCTCGTGGAAATATTCTTCAACGGTGAAATTAAGTCATAAATAATCGGACGCACATGTCAATTTAACTTTAACAATTAACAACTAAGCATTATAACACATTATAAGAATTTAACTAATTTTAACTTTAACAAATCTAAATTTGATTATTGAAAAAAAATTTGAATTGCTCTACACATATGAACATAAATTAAAAAATATATTCTCCATTTAACAAAGACTTTGTAAAAAAGTAATCTCATGCTTTAAAGCGCAGATTAAAATCTAATACACATATATATATATTAATATTAAAAGATATTCCAAACTAGAGCCTTAATACATTTTTATCTTAGTAGCTTGAAAACATAAGTCAGAAATTGATATTTTGTTAATAATTCAAATATAAAAATATACTCCAATTTGTGAAACAAAAGAAAACTCTACTGGTTAAAGCTTGGTTGGCACAACATTAACATAACCATTATGCTCCTTATTATCTAATCAAGAATGATTACTATAACATTTAGAATAGCATTCAGAATATGCAAATGCTATATAAATGTGTTTTGCCCAATGCTTTCACATGAAACTTTTTGTATAACATTTGCATTAAATATATAATTTTGTAAAGAAAATTATATAATTTATTTCTTTTATTCAATAGTTTAAAAAAATTATATTTGTATCCAAAATTAAATTTCTATTTTTAAAATTAAAAAAATTAAATTAAAAAAAAATTTAAGAAGAACAATTTTTCACATTTAGAATATAAATTATTATTGTAGATAAAAATAAAAATTAATATATATATATATATATACATGTATATTATAAATATAATTATATATATTATTTAGAAACAAAAAAATTATATATTTTATATTTATTTTATGTGATAGTTTTCGATATGAATTATTATTGCTCTAACAATCAATTTATTAGATATATTTATGAGATCATACTATTTCAGTAGAATATTTTTACTGTTTTGTTATTAGCCCTGACAATCAAGTTCTAAGTCGATTTGGCTGACAGTCAAATAGTTGGAAAGTAAAGATATTAGAGCCGTAAGGGGTTTAATTTACTTAACTAGACTCGAGAGAGTGAAACACATCGAGATTAGAAAAAAAGAGAAGAAAGTGTTAGGAGCACATGGAGTGTGAGCATGACGAGGTCTCTTTGTTTGGTAACCTTTCCATTAGTGTACCAAATCCTTCTATTTCTGGAATGTTTTCTCTCTTCCGCTTCCTTTATCAATCTACTCAACTCTTCCTTCTCCAATGCTCTTTAAAAGAAATCTCCTAATCTTTTAACCAAAATATTACCACTCAATTTTTTCAAACATATATATATATATATGTTATACATGTTTCTTTCTCACTGATTCTCTTTAAGTCAAAATTTTTACATGCCAATCTTAGGTACATCAGAAGATAGTTGATATTGTTGGAATTGTGTTTACTGCTGTCTATTGGTTTATTGGTACTTGTTCTCTTCGTCTTTGTGTCCCTAGAACATATCAAATGAACGTTTTCAGAAGATAGATAATCTTGGATTCTCCAAGGATGCTTAGATCACTGCCTAGTAGTCCATCTAAAGACAAAGACGATGACTGTGCTTCAAATGTTTTGTCTAAGTCCGATTGTTGTTTCGCCAGCTTGACTTGAAAAGTTCTTTGTTGGAGAAAGAAAGTTCAAGCTCTTTGATGGAGAAAGAAAGTTTAAACCGAACGATCTGGTTTTTAGATTTAAAATGTCTGTCAGCTACCAAAATTGTTGTCTGCGTGTGTGTTTTGCTGGATTTGTGTACATGTGTAAAATTTTGGGCTAAATGCTTAGAACTTATCGAACAAAACTTTGGTTGACCAATCAAAGTGTCACGTAGATAATTAATTAAAAAATATTAAATCTATTTTAAAATAACTAAAAAAAGAATAATACTAATTTTAACAAGCTGATGCCGCCAGCTAAACCGTAAACCCGAATCTTAAATTCTTAACCCTAAACAGTAATTCTTAAACCCAAACCCTATATCTTAAACCTAAATCCTAGACCTTAAACCCAAACCATATACTCTAAACCCAAATCCTAGACCCTATAAACCCAAACCGTAAACCTTAAATCCAAACCCTATACCCTAAACCAAATCCTAGACTCTAAACCCAAATTGTATACTGTAAACCTAAATCTTAGACTTAAAACCAAAACCGTAAACCCTAAACCCAAACCCTAAACCTAGACGCTATAAGGTTTGAGTTTAGGGTCTAGGATTTAGGTTTAGGGTATATGGTTTGCGTTTAGGGTTTATGGTTTGGTTTAGGGTTTAGTTTAGGGTATACAGTTTAGGGTATACAATTTAGGTTTATGGTATAGGATTTGGATTTAGGGTTTAGGGTTTGGGTTTAAGATTTGCGGTTTAAGGTATAGAATTTAAGATTTAGGGTTTACGGTTTAGCTAGCAGCGTCATCGTCGTTAAAATTGACGTTATTCTTTTTTCTAGTTATTTTTAAATAAATTTAATATTTTTTAATTAATTATCTATGTGCCACTTTGATTGGTCCTAAAAAGAGAGGTGAATTTAAAGATTCACCCTAGGGGATGAACTTAAGTTTTGTTCAAAAAATAAACAATTCTTTCACTTGTTAAAAAAAGTTTTTATCATTATTATTTTCCTAAATTGGTACTACTTTGAAGGTTTCTAACTCGAATCATAACCAACTAAAGAATGCAGAAAACACGTACAACTTAGTGGAGCTAAGAGCATCTTCATACCCATTCCATAATTTACTCCATAAATAGAAGGAGAAATGGAGTAAAAACAAAAAATAAAAAAATCATTCTATTTATGGAGTAATTTTTTTTTTTTGTTCATATTCTATTTTTAGAGTAAATTATGGAGTAGGAATGGAGATGTAGTAAGCTCCGGTGAAGAATACCACATTTAACCACTTGACTAAAGATACTTTCTCAACCTAAGAGTTTATCTAGAGTATACAAAGAATTGAATGATCTTTAGAGCTAATTCGGTTTTGAACTTTAAGACATGGTAATTTTTTTTGCTTTTATACATAAATATAGGTTATGTGTATGTGCGACCAAAAGAAAAAAACATATGATATCTGTATGTATTTTTGGTAGGAGATTTGTTTTTGATTTTAAGAAAAGTATGTAAGAATATCTTGTCCAAAAATTGTCTAAGTATATATATATAGCTGGAATGGATATTAAAAATATAGGATCAATTAGATAGGATCATGCCAAAAATTTAGACTAGATATTTACACCATTATAGAAATGTAATTAATGTTATTAATCTAAAATTTATACGTAATAAATAAATTTATTTAACAGTTTCTTCAAATATTATTATTTACATTTTAATATAAAGTGTTTGCTTTTAATTTTCATTATATTCTATTAAATATGGAATCATTATATTGTAATATTATTTGTTTATTTAAGGTAATTTATTTTCAATACAGACTTGGTATATACTATTTATAAATAATATACTAACTTAATATAATTATTTTACTAACTTAAAAATATCAAAGGATAAAAGGTGATAAAATAATGAAAGAGAGTGAATGTATTTTAATTTATGTTTGTTATTCACATAAAGTAAGATATCTAAGAATTTAAAACAATAAAATGTCTTTCAGTAATTGAAAAATGTAAGATTGTTTACCATAACGATTTTGTAAATTAATTATTATGATTCTCTTTCCATTGTAATTTTTAAAAATGTTTCCTAGTAAGAGATTCCCTCTATGTTTGTATCGTCAATGTTTACTTGTATATAAAACATTCATTCTTTATCACGTTTTCAATATCAAATAAAAATAATAATTGTTTAATTAACATAGTCATCTAATTATTCAAAAGTCATGACAAAATTCTTGTGTTCGTATCTGGTCATCTCCATGTTTGTTCTCTCAGGTAAGGATTTGTATGCTTTGTATTGCATTGGTATGCTCATCTTCCCTTGATCTCTTTAAGAAGAGTCAGATCATTCTTCAGGTTCTTTGTAGGAACCCTTTGGCTAAAGTACTATTCAACTAATTATTTTCAAATGAACTATTCTCGTTTTGTTTGCATAATATACTTAAATTCATTTGTAGGCTTGTTAAATATTTTTATTTGTTTTTAGCCTTTTTGGCTTTGCCAAATGCACAGAAAATATGCAGGGTGAATCCGAACCTTAGGAAGGCATGCAGTTTTCAAGAATGCACACCGCTTTGTCTTCAAAAGTACAACATGGATGGCATTTGTATCGGAAATAACAAGAATATTTTCACTTGCATTTACAATTGTTAAATTAGAATGTTGCTAAACTAGACCCAAAATCTTATTATATGGGGCGTTAATGACCTTAACTCCATGTATTTGGAGGATATGGTCATATCATATTTGAATAAACGTTTTTTATATAGTATATCTGATTTTGAATGAAAATCAAGTTTCATGTGATTGCCTTGGAACAAGCAAGGTGTATTTGCTAATTTTTGGAGGTTGGGTGTAAACGGTGACCAAAAAATGAAAAAAAATAATGTATTTCTTATTATTCCTAATTTTTTTTACCATTTATAATGAATTGTTTTCTTTTTACATTTCTTCTCATTCTTTTTATTTTAGTCAATAAAATTTGATAATGAATAATTTTCCTTTCATTATTTTACTTTTATTTCTCTGTATTTTTTTTACTTATTCATAATGTGTATGTAATGGTGGCCAGTTAAACCCTTTCGGCTTGGCTTGGTATTGATAGGCAAGAAGTTATTTAAAAATTGTGTGAACCGGGGTTTATAAAACCGGAAAACTGAACCAAACTAAACCATAAAACCGGGTTATGACTCCGGAAACAAAAACGCGACAAAAAGAACGTAGAACCAAAGTAACATTCTGTCTGAGTCGAAGGGACTCTAACGTCATCAAGGTTTCATCCTTTTACGCTCCGCCGTACAAATGGCGAGCAACGTCAGAAGGCCGTCAAACCTAACGGCAGCAGCCGTCCGGTTTCGACTTGCTCCGTTATTACCGTTCTCCGGAAGTTCTGGTTCCGTTAACTCGGACACGACTCGTTGCTCCGAGTTAATTCGAGTGCCGAGTTTAGTCGAAGGCTGCGACTACAAGCACTGGCTGGTGCTCATGAAGCCTCCCAACGGATACCCACCCCGAAACGACATCGTACAAGGCTTTATCAGAACGCTCGCCATGGCTCTAGGGAGGTAAACTAATCAAGAATATTTTCACTAAATTTTGTTGTATCAATAAAAGTTATGGTTTGTGTGGTGTTCGTTCTACTAGATACATTGCCATCGGAAATCTTTATTTTTTGCAGGTTATAAAAGCCTAGGGAGACTAAGAAACCTGCAGATTCTGGATCTCTCTTTTAATACATTCAATAGCAGTATCTTTCCCTTTCTTAATTCTGCTACATCAGTCACAACTCTTTTTCTTCGGTGTAACTACATGGATGGCCCTCTTCCTGCTAAAGGTATGTTTCGAGTGGATACACCGAATGACCTTATTATTGATGATGACTCTGTTGTTATTTCAATTCAGTAATCAGAGTTACTGTTATAGTTTAAATCTTTTACCTGTTGGATTTCCTTTCAGAACTTAAAGATTTGACAATCTTGGAAGTGCTGGATCTCAGTGAAAACAGATTTAGTGGCTCCATACCAGTTACAAGGTAACTCAGAGAATTTAGTGGATTTAATGACTGCATGCATATAAACTTGGTTCTTATAATCTTTCAACTCGTTATGTTATAAATAAAGATGCTCATATTTGTGTTGGTTTTGTCTTGTGGCAGAGTTATCTGCCCTCAGGAAGCTGAAATCTTTGAATCTACATCATAACCAATTTTCTGCACCAATGGGATCGCAAGGCAAGTATGCTTGAATGTTAGCAAGATTCTCACTTGCATCTATCCAAAATAAAAGGTTATCATCTGCAGGTTATAAAAGCTTAAGGAGATTAAGAAACTTGGAGATCATGGATCTGTCTGAAAATGCATTCACCAACAGCATATTTCCCTTTCTTTGTGCTGCTACCTCACTTAAATCTCTGTTTCTTGGGAACAACCGCATGGTTGGCTCTTTTCCAGTTGACGGTGTGTTTTTCCTTTCCCTTCCTATCTAGCAACTGGCCTATACTTCTTAGTGATGTATATTTTGTTCACTAGTTCAGTTTTATCATTGTTGGTCTAACATTATATGTCTCGCATCTAATTTCTAACGTTCTTATTTATGTTGAACTCCCTTCCAGAACTTAAATATTTGACAAACTTGGAACTGCTGGACCTTCGTATCAACAGATTTAATGGCTCTACACCAGTACAAGGTATCTAATATAATATACTGTCCATATAACATTTTTTCTTTGGTTTGCCATCTTTGAGATCATCATGTTCGTAGGTTAAGGTGCTTACCCTTGTCTTGGATTTGTCTTGTGGCAGAGGTATCTGCCCTGAGGAAACTTAACGCTCTAGATTTGAGTGATAATGAATTTTCTAGCTCAACAGAATTGCAAGGCAAGACTAAACATATCCTTAGCAACTCCACTGAAATCGGTGGGATGAATTAACGTTTATTCATGTGCATAAATTTTTTGCATTTGATTATTGTAGGAATTTGCAAAATGAAGAATATGCAAGAGCTTGATCTCAGTCGAAACAAACTAGTAGGTCCGTTTCCCTTATGCTTAACTAGCTTGAGTGAACTTAGAGTTCTTGATCTCTCATCAAACCAAATGACTGGGAATGTACCATCTGCTCTCGGAAACCTTCAATCTCTCAAGTACTTATCATTGGTTGATAACAACTTTGACAACCTCTCCAAGCTGAGGGTGTTAATACTTGGTTCAAAATCTAAATCATTTCAAGTAGAGTCAAAAAGTTTTTGGAAGCCAAAATTTCGACTAAGTCATATTGCACTACCATCTTGCAACTTGGAGAAGGTTCCTCATTTCCTCCAATACCAGAAGGATTTAAGTCACATTGATCTTTCTGACAATAAAATTTCTGAAATTTTTCCTCATTGGCTATTGGTAAACAATACAAAACTCGAAAGTCTCCTTCTGCAAAATAATTCATTTACTAGCTTTCAGTTACCATAATCTGTTCATAAGCTGCGTCTTCTGGATGTATCAGTTAATAACTTCAATCATTTCTTCCGGAGAACATTGGATGGGTACTTCCTCATTTAGAGTATATGAAACTAGCTAATAATGGTTTTCAAGGAAATCTGCCATCTTCTATGGGTAACATGAAAAGTATTAGTTATCTGGATATATCTCACAACAGCTTCAACGGGGAACTACCAAGAAGCTTTGTAATGGGTTGTTATTCCATATATTCCTTAACATTGTCACATAACAAACTAAGTGGAGAGGTGTTTCAAGAATCCGCCAACTTTACTGTTATATGGGATCTTTCCATGGAAAACAATATGTTTACTGGAAAGATTGGAGAACGTCTGCCGGACATGAAAAGCTTGAAACGGCTTGACATTTCAAACAACAATCTCATGGGCGTTATTCCAAGATGGATTGGCGAACTTCCAGACTTACGAGAGCTACATGTTTCAAACAACTCGTTGGAAAGTGAGATACCTATTTCGTTGTTCACCATACTGTAAAGAAGATATCTCATTGATACTTTGTATATTGATGATTCTCTGTAATTATAGTTTTCCATTCTAGGATCTTCTATTCTTGTATATAAGTGTAGTGTACATCTTAATAATAATCATCCTTCACATCTTATATGGTATCAGAGCAATCGATACCCTAATTTTTCTTTCCTTTTTCAACTTTTTTCTCTTACGCTTAAGCAACGCCGCCGTCTGCAATGGCAGCCACCGGTGAAACAATTCAAACCCCTTCCCACATTACTGGTGAAACTATCCGAACACCTACGCACACCTTCTTCAACGTGAACACATTCAATGTCACCAAGTTAACTTCCACCAACTACTTTATGTGGAGTCTTCAGATCCATGCCTTGCTAGATGGCTATGATCTCGCTGGTTTCCTTGATGGATCCAAAGTCACACCCATGCCACTCTTAATGTTGAAGAAGCTATAGTCGTTAATCCTGACTATACAGAATGGAAGAGACAAGATAAGCTTATCTTTAGCGCCTTGCTAGGAGCTATCACTTCATCCATTCAGCCTGTGGTGTCAAGAGCCACAACCACTGCTGAAGTATGGCATACTCTGGCGTCTACATATGCCAAACCGAGTCGAGCTCATATCAAGCAGGTGCGAAACCAGATGAAGCTATGAACAAAAGGTACTCATACTATTGATGAGTACTTTCAAGGCTTCACAGTACGGATTGATCAACTTGCAATCCTTGGCAAGCCTCTTGACCTGGAAGATCAGATTGAGTTCATTCTTGAGGGACTTCCTGAGGAGTACAAGCAGATCGTTGATCAAGTTGAAGGCCGCGACACGCCACCGTCTCTGACGGAGCTACACGAACGCCTTCTGAATCATGAGATCAAGTTGCTCTCTGCGGCTCCACCATCGCATCTGCCTGTCTCTGCTAATGTGGCGTACAACACCACCAACAACAACTCTCGGAACACTCCACGCCACAACAACTCGAAGCAGTACAACAACATCAATCAACAAAGCAACTGGAATGATTCCAATCAAAGGCAGCACAATCGCTCTGGTAACAGACAGCCTCGTCCGTATCTCGGTCGTTGTCAAATCTGCAGCACTCAAGGGCATAGTGCTCGACGTTGTCCACAGCTCCAGTTAATGCAACATAATGCATCTCCCTTCCCAGCCACTGCAACGATGCCTTGGCAACCACGTGCTAATGCAGCCATGGTCTCTCCCTACTCAGCCAACAATTGGCTACTTGACAGTGGTGCAACGCATCATATCACAAATGATCTCAACAATCTTGCCCTTCATCAACCTTGTCAAGGTGGAGATGGAGTTTTAATCGGTGATGGTTCGCCTCTTGCCATTTCACATACTGGTTCCACTCTCTTGTCCTCTCCAACTCTATCTCTTACTCTGGATAAAATACTTTGTGTGCCTGATATTCAAAAGAACTTGATTTCAGTATATAGACTATGCAATGCTAATCAAGTTTCCGTTGAATTTTTCCCGGCTTCATTTCAGGTGAAGGACCTAAGTACGGGGGCCCTCTTCTTCAAGGCAGAACCAGGAATGAACTTTATGAATGGCCTATGAGTGCACACAAGCACAAGTATTCTTAGCTTCAAACAGAATCAAGACTACTCGTGATGTGTGGCACTTGCGTCTAGGGCATCCATCTCCGCCATTACTTCAATCTATTATCTCTAAAAACTCTCTTCCTGTTGCTGCTACTTCTTTGGATTTTCAGAAACCTTTCTTTTGTTCTGATTGTCATATCAATAAGAGCCATAAAATGCCTTTTCAAGAAACATCTATTGCTTCAACAAGGCCTCTGCAATTTGTGTTTTCAGACGTGTGGTCTTCTCCTGTTTTTTCTCATGATAACAACAAGTATTATGTGATTTTTGTGGATCACTACAGTCGATACACATGGCTCTATCCACTACAAAAGAAATCAGTGAAAGACGTTTTCTTAGCATTCAAACCACTTGTGGAAAATCACTTTCAAACGAAGATTGGAACTTTGTTTTCGGATAATGGTGGTGAATACATTGCACTACGTTCTTACCTTCAGACGCATGGCATCTCGCATCTAACTTCTCTACCGCATACGCCGGAACACAACGCCTCTCTGAACGTAAACATCGGCATATTGTGGAAACTGCGATTTATCTTATTAATCGTCTTCCAACACTGGTGCTTGCAAATCAATCTCCCTATCAGAAGTTATTAGGACAAGCACCGAACTATGAGAAGTTGAGGACGTTTGGTTGTTGTTGCTACCCGTGGCTTAGGCCATACTCAACTCATAAACTTGACGATCGATCAACTCCATGTGTCTTTATGGGTTACTCGCTCACTCAGAGTGCTTACTATTGTCTTGACAAGCTCACTGGTCGTGTCTATACATCCAGACATGTGCAGTTTGATGAGTTCACGTTTCCGTTCAGCTCACTTACAGATCATGCTAAGGTTCAACAGTCAGAGGAAGCACTGTCTCAGAGTTCAGTTTCGTTCACTAAAGTTCATATGGTTCAGCCTTTGGGTCCTCACCAGCCTGTTCCACCAACCGCCTCTGCTACAACTCCATCTCAGGTATTACCTTCTTTAAACTCTTCTTCTTCATCTTCTAATATGTCTTCCTCTCTCAGCCCCACTGGCCAACCAACTCTCCCAAATAACCTGTCTATTCCAGACCAACCTAACTTAACCACCGAAAGGCCCACTGGTCCAGCCACTGTCCCAAATACACAAATAGATACCTCCACCTCCCAAAGACCCACTGGTCAGTCCTCTGCACCTACTATCTCTGTACAACAACCCTCAACCACCACAAAACACCCATCAAATGAGAACTAGAGCCAAAAATCAGATCTCAAAACCTACTAAAAAGTTTTCCCTCACTGCTGCATTTCATCAAGCGTATGAGCCTGAGCCTTCTACTTACAAACAAGCGCTAAAAGACAAGTTGTGGTGTGACTCCATGTCTGAGGAGATTGCAGGTCAGATTGAAAAAGAAACATGGGATCTAGTACCTGCTACACATTCACAAAACGTTATTGGCTGTCGTTGGGTCTATAAGAACAAGTTTTTCTCTAATGGCAAGCCACGTCAACGCAAATCACGCTTGGTAGCCAAAGGAAACCATCAAGAGTATGGGCTTGACTATAAGGAAACGTTTAGTCCGGTCATCAAAGCGGTCACCATTCGTCTTGTTCTTGGCTATGAGGCAAGTAATCTTGGCCTATTCGTCAGTTAGATGTCAATCAAGCGTTTCTCCAAGGTACTCTGAAGGAAGAAGTTTTCATGGAACAACCACCAGGGTTTGTTGATGCTGATCGTCCCACGCATATGTGTCGTCTGAAGAAAGCGATCTACGGTCTTAAACAAGCTCCTCGCGCTTGGTATATGGAACTCAAAACATTCCTCTCTCAGTCTGGTTTCACTAACAGCTATGCAGATGCCTCACTCTTCGTATATTCTCAAGGGAATCTTCTTGTCTACGTTCTCATTTATGTCGATGATATTCTAGTCACAGGCAACAATGATGAAGCAGTCTCTCGTGTCATTACAGCACTAGGTCAGCGGGTTTCTCTCAAAGATCAAGGTGAAGTTGATTACTTTCTTGGCATTGAAGTTACAAAAACAAGTCAAGGTCTGCATCTCATGCAACGCAAGTACATACTGGATCTCCTCGTCAAGACAAACATGCTTGACGCAAAGACAGTCGCTACTCCGATGCAGACCTCACCGAAGCTCTCTTTGAAGTCTGGAACACCGATCACTAATGTTACTGAATATTGTATGGTAGTGGGAAGCTTGCAGTATCTAGCGTTCACTAGGCCTGATATCTGCTTCGCCGTCAACAAACTTTCTCAGTTCATGCACTGTCCTACAGACGAGCACTGGCAGGCTACTAAACGCGTCCTTCGTTACCTCGCTGGAACCTCGTCTCATGGCATTCTTCTCCGGTCCAACAATGTTCTCAATCTTCATGTTTTTTCGGACGCAGATTGGGCAGGTGATGCTGATGACTATGCCTCTACCAATGCTTACATTGTCTATCTTGGCAATCAACCTATTTCTTGGTCAGCAAAGAAACAAAATGGAGTTGCGCGGTCTTCAATGGAAGCTGAGTACCGAGCTATTGCCAATGCAGCATCTGAGGTTCGATGGATATGTAATGTTCTCTCTGAACTTCACATCAAGCTTCCGAAGGCACCGGTAATTTACTGCGACAATGTAGGTGCCACATATCTGAGTGCTAATCCAGTTTTCCATTCGCGTATGAAGCACCTTGCGCTTGATTATCATTACATCAGAGGTCAAGTCCAAGCTGGTATTCTACTAGTAACTCACGTCTCTTCCAAGGATCAGCTCGCAGACGACTTAACGAAGCCCCTACCTCGTGCAAGCTTCAAGGTGGCATGCTCCAAGATTGGAGTGATTCACCTCCCTCCATCTTGAGGGGGCGTGTAAAGAAGATATCTCAATTGATACTTTGTATATTGATGATTCTCTTTAATTATAGCTTTCCATTCTAGGATCTTCTATTCTTGTATATAAGTGTAGTGTACATCTTAATAATAATCATCCTTCACATCTTATACATACCCTATCTTCAGCTCCTTGACCTTTCTGCAAACCATTTATCTGGGAATATTCCTCCGCAAAACAATTTGATACAGAGAAATAAGAGTGACAAATGGCACAAGAATAAAGGCGAAGGAGGTTTGTTACGGGTTGTTACAAAAGGACGGAGAAGTGGCCAGGTGTCAGCTCATTAGTGGTTGTTCATCTTTCCGTTGACTCAACTATAAACAGAAACGAAAGTTCAATTTTGTTAGATTCATTCATGAAAATTGTATTGTGATTCTCTTAATCTGGACTTATCTCTGTAATTCGTATTTGGGGCTTATAATTGGAAATGATCGTTCTCTTTCGGTATTCTTTACAAATAAGCTACGATTTGGTGTTTGTAACGAACGCCAGATCGATTCTATAGCGAAAGATACTTTTATCGCTATCAAGTGGTATCAGAAGCCGTCGTATCCTCGGAAATTTTTTCTCGTGGTGTGATCGGAATCTATGGCGGGAACAAGGTCGCATGCGTTATCAGACGGTTTGCGGCGAAGGAGATGGAAGGCGCGTTGGCAAATTGATTTGAGGCACTGGAGAAGGCGATCACATCTCAGATCGAGCAGAATGAGCGTCGCGATGGAGCGAGGGAGATGATCGAAGCTTTCAAAGTAATGACGAATCAAAATCCGGCGAATGCTTCGACAAGTGGTGAGCTGAATCGCGGCGAAGTTCAGGGCGTTGGTGCGATGAGAAATGAACCATACCGTTACAATCGTCACGATCAGGTACATACGTACCCAGGAAGAACGCGATTGACGAAGATTGATTTTCCAAGGTTTGATGGTGGTAAAATCAATGAGTGGTTTAGTAAGGCGGAGGAGTTCTTTACTATTGATAATACACCGGAGGAGGCTAAAGTGGGGATTGCGTCTATGCATTTTGATGGCGATGCATCGACTTGGCATCAGGATTTACGTCAAGAGGATGAAGAAGCGGTGGTATTGCGTAACTGGAGAGCTTACAAGAACAGACTCAAAGAAAGATTTGAGGAAGTTCTTGTTGATCCGATGGCAGAACTGAAAGAATTGAGAGAAACTGAAGGAATTGCTGCATATCATGCGAAGTTTGAGTTGATAAGATCAATGTTACGAATGTCTGAGGAATATTTGCTGAGTGCATATCTGGCAGGTCTAAGATTGGATACACAGATGCATGTACGTATGTTCAGTCCACAATCAACTAGACAATGCTTGGTGCTGGGGAGATTATATGAGAAAGCACATCCGAGGAAGGAGAGCAAAGCTAGTTGGGTGCCTCAGAGGTCGCAATCAAACCACAATCCACAACGAGGGTTGATTGCACAGCCGAAGGAGGAAGGAAGTAAACAGAAGGAGGCTAATGGGAAGTTGAAACCTTTTCTATCTCAGGCAGAGATGAGTGAGAGAAGAGCAAAAGGATTATGCTATTACTGTGATGAGAAGTACACGCCTGATCACTATATGAAGCATTAGAAAACACAATTGTTTTTCATGGAGTGTGAAGAAGATGACGAGTTTCATGAAGCGTTAGAGTACGTTGAAAATGAGGAGCATTATGCAGAAACAGAACAAGCCAGGATTTCAATCAATGCGATTGCTGGTATCAGTGACTATACTACAATGAATGTTCGAGGAATTCATGGCAAGAAGACGTTATATGTGCTTATTGATTCGGGATCAACACACAATTTCATTGATAAGAAGGTGGTAGAGATGCTTGGTTGTAAAATTAAAGAGGCAGGGTGAACCAAGGTTTCTGTCGCAGATGGGAATCAAATTACAGTTTGTGGAAGAGTTGATGATTTCAGGTGGGAATTTCAGGGTCATCAGTTTCTATCTGACTTTATGGTGATACCTTTGGGAGGTCATGATGTGGTGCTTGGTGTACAGTGGTAAGCGAGACTTGATCCAATCACTTGGGACTTTGATAAGTTGGAAATGAGGTTTAAGTGGGAGCAACAGAAGGTTGTGCTAAATGGCTTGCGACCGAGGTCAGTGAGAGAAGTGAAGTTTAAAAAGAAGGATAAGAGCGGTGATTCTACAATGCAGTTGAATATGATTTATACATATGAGAATACTTAAGAGAGTCTGTTGTCCTTGAGGGTATTGAGTAGTGAAGCAGGACAGAAGAGTTTGAAAGGAGGTATTGAGAGATTAATAAATGAGTATGCAGACATATTCACAGAACCTACATCCTTACCACCTTTCAGAACTAATCACAATCACAAGATAGTATTGAAGGAAAGGTCTGACCCGGTGAACCAAAGACCTTACAGATATGCGGTTCATCAGAAGAATGAAATTGATAAAATGGTGCAAGAGTTATTGAAGGCGGGAACAATACAAGCTAGTTCAAGTCCTTATGCATCACCAGTTGTTCTTGTGAAGAAGAAAGACAACACTTGGAGATTGTGTGTGGATTATAGAAGGCTGAATAATATGACCATCAAAGACCGGTTTCCTATACCATTGATCGAAGATTTGATGGACGAGCTCGGCGGTTCACGTGTGTACTCAAAGATTGATCTGAGAGCATGCTATCATCAAGTCAGAATGGAGGAGAGTGACATTCATAAAACGGCTTTTAGAACACACAGTGGTCATTTTGAGTATTTGGTACTGCCCTTTGGCTTAACCAATGCACCGGCGACATTTCAGGGCTTAATGAATCATGTTTTCAGTGAGTTTCTCAGAAAATTTGTGCTGATATTCTTCGATGACATATTGATGTATAGCTCATCTGAGGAAGAACATGAATTACATTTGGAGGAAGTTTTTAAGCTGATGAGAGCTAACAAGTTGTATGCTAAAAGGAGTAAATGTGAGTTTGCTACGGATCATGTAGAATACGTTGGCCATTTCATTCAGGCAAGCGGAGTCTCTATTGATCCACGCAAGGTTAAGGCAGTTGAGGAGTGGCCTCAACCAAAATCAGTGAAAATGCTTAGAGGGTTTTTTTTATCGGGGTACTACAGACGCTTTATGAAGGATTTTGGTATCATTGCTCGACCCTTGACTGCATTAACGAAGAAAGATGGATATGAATGGAATGGGGAAGCACAAGTAGCGTTTGAAGAACTGAAGAAAACGCTATGTAATGCTCATGTTCTAGCTTTACCTCAGTTTGATAAGCCTTTTGTAGTTGAGACATATGCTTGTGGCAATGGTACTGGTGCAGTACTAATGCAAGAAGGGCACCCTTTGGTTTATATCAGTCGTCAACTAAAAGGAAAACAATTGCATTTATCAATCTATGAGAAGGAGCTGTTAGCAGTGGTATTTGCAGTTCAGAAGTGGCGCCACTACCTTCTCACAAATCACTTTGTGATTAGGACGGATCAGAGAAGCATTAAGTACTTTTTGGAGCAACGATTAAACACCTCAGTGCAACAACAATGGCTTCCTAAGCTGTTAGAGTTTGACTATGAGATTCAGTACAAACAAGGGAAAGACAACGTGGCCGCAGATGCTTTATCTCGAGTAGAAGGATCTGAGATATTACATATGGCTATGACTGTTTTACAATGTGATTTGCTCCAGAAGATTATGAGTGGTTATGAGCAAGATCAGTTGTTGATGGAGATAATCGAGCAGTTACAGAAGGATCCGAAAGCTAAGAAGCATTTCTCTTGGTCTCAAGGAATCCTTAGGAGGAAGAATAAGATTGTGGTACCAAATGATGGAGAGTTACGAAATTAAATATTGGAGTGGTTACATTGTTCAAGTCAAGGGGGACATTCGGGAAGAGATGTGACGGTCCAACGAGTTAAAAGCTTGTTCTATTGGAAGGGATTGGCTAGGGATATTCAGGCTTACTTAAGAGGATGTGGTGTGTGTCAGAGGTGCAAGTATGATAATGCCGCATCACCGGGTCTCTTACAACCATTGCCTATTCCAGAGGCTGTGTGGGTTGATATATCAATGGATTTCATCGATGGTTTACCGGTTTCTTATGGGAAGTCGATCATCTTTGTCGTCGTTGATAGGTTGAGCAAAGCAGGTCACTTCATGGCGTTATCACACCCTTACAATGCTGCTTCTGTGGCTCAGGTCTTCTTGGATACAGTCTATCGTCAACATGGGTTCCCTCGTTCGATTGTGAGTGACAGAGATGCTATCTTTCTCAGTGAGTTTTGGCAAGAATTGTTCACACTACATGGTTGTTCTCTTAACCTTTCTACGGCTTATCACCCACAGAGTGATGGCCAAACGGAGGTGGTCAATCGTTGTGTGGAAACATATTTGAGATGTATGACAAGTGATAAACCGCATCTCTGGAGCAAATGGTTGCCATTAGCCGAGTTTTGGTACAACACAGACTTTCACTCTGCTACTCAAACTACTCCTTATGAAGCTGTTTACGGTCAACCACCACCAGCACATCTTCCATATATGGCTGGAGAATCCAAAGTTCAAGTGGTTGCTAAGTGTTTGGAGGATCGTGAGAAGATGATTTTAATCCTCAAGTTTCATTTTTTGCGGGCACAGCATCGCATGAAACAGGAAGCTGACAAGCACCGCCGTGATAGGAGCTTCGAGATTAGAGATTTAGTCTTTGTCAAGCTACAACCTTATCGTCAAAAATCTGTTGTCTTGTGTGGATCTCCGAAACTTGCCCCTAAGTTCTATGGTCCTTACAAGATCATTGGTAAGATGGGAAGTGTGGTATATAAGTTGGAGTTAACCTAGTTCCTCAAGAATTCATCCGCTGTTCCACGTTTCGCAGCTCAAAAGAGTGATAGGTACTGCGATATCAACAACGCAGCTCCCTATTATCTTGACTGACATGGTGATCAAGGTTCCGGAGACTTGTTTGGGAAGGAAGATTGTGAAGCGACAAAACAGAGCAGCTACGATGATTCTTCTGAAGTGGAGGGATGAGAGTGAAGATACTGCAACCTGGGAATTTCTTTATGACTTGCAGAAGAAGTTTCCATATTTTTTACCATAACCTTGTGGTCAAGGTTCTTTTGGAGGGAAGGATTTGATACAGAGAAATAAGAGTGACACATGGCAAAAGAATAAAGGCGAAGGAGGTTTGTTACGGGTTGTTAAAAAAGGACAGAGAATTGGCCAGGTGTCAGCTCATTAGTGGTTGAGTTCATCTTTCTGTTGACTCAACTATAAACAGAAACGAAAATTCATTTTTGTTAGATTCATTCATGAAAATTGTATTGTGATTTTCTTAATCTGGACTTATCTCTGTAATTCGTATTTAGGGCTTATAATTGGAAAGGATCGTTCTCTTTCGGGATTCTTTACAAATAAGCTACGATTTGGTGTTTGTAACGAACGTCAGATCGATTCTATAGCGATAGATACCTTTATTGCTATCACAATTCAGAATATACAGAAGCTTTACTCCTTCAAGACAATCATTTATCAGGACAAATCCCATACACCCTGCTAACGAATGTCTCTGTACTTGATCTGAGAAATAACAAATTGTCTGGAAATATTCCAAAAGTTCATCAACACCCAAAACATCAGTATTCTTCTTCTGAGGGGGAATAATTTAACAGGCAGTATTCCTCGCCAGTTGTGTGGCCTAAGAATGATCCAACTGATGGATCTTGCCAAAAACAGATTGAATGGATCCATACCTTCATGCCTCAGCCATACATCCTTTGTTTTGGGGGAAAAAGATTCTTTCATAGGTTTTTCGCAGTTCTTTGGTTTTTATCTGAAAGGTGCTTTATATTTCAATTCTGCTATTGTGCAGGACAAGCTAATCACGGAAAATTGGTCAAACGACCAGATTAAAATTGAATTTTCAATGAAACACCGATATGATGCCTACCTAGGTGGAAATCTCAAATTACTGTTTGGAATAGATCTCTCAGAAAATGAGCTCAGTGGTGAGATCCCAGCCGAGCTTGGAGGTCTTGTGGAGCTACAGGGTCTCAATCTCTCTCACAACAACTTATCAGGAGTAATACCAGAAAGCTTTTCAGGTCTGAAGAATGCGGAAAGCCTTGATATCTCTTTCAATAGGCTACAAGGTCGGATCCCACAAGAATTAACCGAGTTGAACAGCCTTGCAGTCTTCAATGTCTCGTTCAACAACTTATCAGGAGCCATTCCACAAGGAAACCAGTTCAATACCTTTGATACACAAAGCTTCTTAGGTAATTCTCTTCTCTGTGGACAACAAATCAACAGAAGCTGCGACAACAGTAACTTTCAAGTACCAGATAATGAATGGAAGGAAGAAGAGAGCCAAATCGACATAGTATCTTTCTACTGGAGTTCTGCTGCAGGTTATGTGACAGTACTTCTCGGAATATTCTCATCTCTCTCTTTTGACTCTCCTTGGAGCAGATTCTGGTTCTACGTGGTTGATGCTTTCATCTACAAGGCGAAGAATTTGTTTTGGTAAAACTACGGTTGGTTGTGCCACATCCTATTTTCAAAAACTCATGCTTTGTTTCAAATAACCTATGTACTGTCCTGTCATTGAATAAATGTAATGCCCAAAACATATCTTGGAGCTCTGGTTGATGGTTTGATAAATGATATTTACTAAAACATATTTACGTGGCTTTACAGTTTTTTCTTTCTTTCTGAACTACCACCATCCTGAAACGAAGAAAACCACTTGTATATGTTTAGTGTTTCTCAACAGGTTGCTGAGAAAGTTGTGAATCTTTTTAGCTTCGCGACGTTTAAGAATCTTGAAGTTAACAGAGGAGATAAAGAGAGACTGGATTGTCCTGCGGTTTATGCGTATTTCAGGAAAGGAAAGGTTGGAGATTGGGCAAATTATCTGACTCCGAGGATGGCTGCTCGTATCCATCAGTTAGTGGAAGATAAATTCAAAGATACTGGCTTGCTTCAACATGATCAGTGAAATGCATTTTCTTTAATTTCTTCAAGATGCTCTGTTTTTCTCTTTGGTTCTGGTTTTACACCATTGTCTATAATTTGTATCATCTTATTTATAACGAGGGAAAGGTTTGAAGTTATGATCCTAATCAGGACTGGCTCGTTAATTTTGTAAGCTCTAGAATAAATAACAAATACAAATTTTAAATTTATGTTATTAAACTTTTTTTAGTACACTTTTTTAAAATATTATAAGTAATATTTTCTTATTATTAAATTTATTATGAAAACATAAATATATTCATATAGAATAATTTTAGACTCATTTTCTTATATTTAATATAACAGTATATATTTATAGAAACTCGAGGCATTTTGTTAAAACTTTGACAACACGCGATAAGGTTCGGGAGCGGTTGCACCACTTGTCCCCTTACTAACACAAAAAACGATGTAATTTCCCCATTATCACAGACCTACTTCATGTGATGCGTATCTGTATTATGAATATAAAAACACAAGTTGCAGACGATCGAGACTACACCATATCATGCAAAGCCAATTCATTTTTCCTATAGACAGACAATACATTCATATGAAACAGAAACAAGTTTTATTCATCCAATATGTAGCGTAGTACATAGATAATCGAAAAGAGCAAACTTCTGCTTTAAACAAGCATACAAGGATCAGTCGTTTTCCCCCTAACACGAACTAGCTCATTCACCGTTTTCAAGCAAACCAGTACCCTTGAACTTCTCCTCCATTATCCCATCCATACGAGCAGCCATCTCTGGAGTCAGATAATTCACCCAGTCTCCGGTCTTTCCTTTCCTGAAATATGTGCTGTTTGTATAAGGGGAAGGGTGATCTTCTCTTTCCTTATCTCCTTTGTTAGCTTCAAGATTCTTCATTGTCTCGAAGCTGCAAAGATTCACAACTTTCTCAACAACACCATTCTTCTTTTCCTCATCTGTGAATCCATAACCCATGAACTCAGCCAATCTCTTCAAATAAGGCAAAGGATCAGCTCTCACAGTCTCGTACTTAAGGAACAAAATCTTATCTGGATTCTCTTGGTGAGCTTTCCAGTAACCTAAGACATGATCAAGATAAGGACCTTCCCCAGAAATACCTTGGCAGAACATATCAAAACACTCCTCAAGACTACTGAGCGGGCCACGAGTTGACCTTTGCCTTTGGATGAAACTCCAAAAGGAGATGAAAGTGTCCTTTGGGTCTCTCCACATGTAAACCATCTTACAATCCGACTTGACAACCGAATCGGGTAAGAAATCGTGTGGCATATGAGTTGAAAACAGAGTGTTCCCTTCGTCTTGGAGAACATCAATGTGAGGAAACAAAGGGAACTCGATCTCAAGGAAAGGAATAAGCTCATGAGGGTTACGTTTTAGGAGAGGGTTTGTGGAATCGTCGAAGCGAGATCGATTGGCTATTGTGAATGTTAGTGACTTGAGCCAAGTGGAACCTGTCTTTGGGTAGCTACAAACGAGGAAGTCATTGGGTCGCGCTTGGAAGAACTCTTGCGCGTATAGGGAACCTTCAAGGAAAGACTGTATCCACCAATGACCACCGTACCAAATCAGGGGAGATTTCGGCCTCCAGCCTTTCACGTGAGGCAGCGTGGAGATCAGGTCTTGGTACCGTTTCTGATTCTTTTGGAACTCTGTTAACTCCGTCTCGTCATGGTTTGGCACGGTACTGTCTCTTACGGTTTCTGTTGCCATTGGAGATACAGGAAGAAGATTGGAGGACATGTGTTTCTGATCTGTGTGAGATGAGAAATGGTTGTTCGGACAAGATCGGATCAGAGCGGGCTTTATATATTAGAAGCAACGACATAGACATTGACGTTTGTTTTTTAATTGTACCTGTCGTCGTTATACTAATCCTAATTACTATATTCATTTTTTATAATACTTTCATTAAAAACATAGTATAAAATAGACTGGTCACTGGCCACTATCCACATGCTTCATGTGTTTACCAAGGACCGGATCTGGATCCGATTACGTTTAGTAATGAAGCTAATTTCGTTTATCCACGTAAAACATTTATGAGTATGTCGATTTGCGCACGATGTACGATGGTGCCATTGCTGACGGGTCCATGATGGCAGCGATATTTAAAATACATGTTGCAGATTCTTTAGGCGCTTACTTAACAGAAGACGATTAAACAAAAAAAAAAAACGTAAGTGGAGATAGAGAAGGCTTCTTGTTTACGATTTAGTGTTGTTTAAAATTAACCAAAAGAAATTAAAATTTATCTTATATAATACTCTCTCCGTTCCTAAAAGATCTAGAGAAAAATTTTGTTTATATTTCCAATATAATTTTTGTCAACTAATAATAAAAAAATGTGAAGTTCAAAAACATTAATTGCATTTGTTAAAATTTTATTGGTTTAAAAATATAGGAAATATAAAATTACAAAAAACTATGCATTTATAGCTAAGTTTTAATATGTTTTATTAAAAAATGTGAAAATTCTAAAACATGAATCTTTTAGGAACGGATGAAGTAACTTTTTTATCAAAACAAAGTTAGACGCATGATTACACAATCGAACTAAATTCTTTAATACAAAGAAAGAGCAAGTGATGAGACTAAATCATTATAACAAAAACATAAATCTTGTTTATCAGATCGAGGGGAGAAAAACAAAATTAATTATATATGATTAAAAATCCATTTTTATTTATCTTTTAGTTAATTTTATTTAAAGAATTATAGTTTATAAATTTGTTTTAGATTTTTGTATATTTATAAAATAATTATTTGTTTTATTTTTAAAATAATGTTACACAAACGACATCTATGTCATTAAAAAATGATTGTGATATCGACACCTTTAAAATTAGCTGATGTGACGGTCGATGTATATATGATTTCATCAAAAAATTATATAAATATATGATACTTGAACATTTTTAAAATTATATATAGATTCGTACTAATTAATTTAAAAGTTCAATATGACAATATTTTGAGCCAATACACTTGTGCACCATGCAAAGCCAATTTCATTTTCCTATTGATAATACATTCACTTGAAACAGAAACAAGTTTTATTCATCCAATATATAACGTAGTACATATATAAAAAATGTGACAAAACATATGCTTTAAACAAGCATACAAGGATCAGTCGTTATCCTCATTTACCATATTCAAGCAAACCAGTACCCTTGAATTTCTCTTCCATTATCCCATCAATACGAGCTGCCATGTCTGGAGTCAGATAATTCACCCAATCTCCGGTTTTTCCTTTCCTGAAATACGCGCTCTTTGTGAAAGCTCTCTCTCCTTATCTCCTTTGTTAGCTTCAAGGTTCTTCAACGTCTCGAAGCTGCAAAGATTCACAACTTTCTCAATGACCCCATTCTTCGCTTCCTCATCTGTGAATCCATAACCCATGAACTCAGCCAATCTCTTCACGTGAGGCAAAGGATCAGCACTCAAAGTTTCGTACTTAAGGAATAAAATCTTATCTGGATTCTCTTGGGGAGCTTTCCAATATGCCAGGACGTGATCAAGATAAGGACCGTACCCAGAAAAACCTTTACAGAACATATCAAAACAATTCTCAAGACTGTCGAGCGGGCCACTATCTGACCTTTTCTTTTGGAAGAAATGCCACAAGGAGATGAAAGTATCCTTTGGGTCTCTCCAGATGTAAACCATCTTACAACCCTTTTTCACAACTGAATCGGGTAGTGACTTGTATGGCATATGAGTTGAGGACAGAGTGTTCCCTTTGTCTTTGAGGCTATCAACTTGAGGGAACACAGGGAACTCGATCTCAAGGAAAGGAATAAGCTCATGAGGGTTACGTTTTAGGAGAGGGTTCGTGGAATCATCGAAGCGAGATCGGTTGGCTATTATGAATGTTAGTTATTTGAGCCAAGTGGTACCTGTCTTTAGATAGCTACAGATGAAGAAGTCACTGGGTCGCGCTTGGAAGAACTCTTGCGCGTAAAGTGAACCTTCAAGGATTGTCTGTATCCACCAATGACCACCGTACCTGATAAAGGGATCTTTAAACCCCCAGCCTTTCACGTGAGGAAACGTGGAGATCAGATCTTGGTACCGTTTCTGATTCTTCTCGAACTCTGTTGACTCTATCTCAGTCTCGTCATGGTTTGGCACGGTAGTGTCGGTTACGGTTTCTATTTCCATTGGAAGACATGTGTTTCTGATAGACATGTGTTTCTGATCTGCAGGATATGAGAGATGGTTGTTGTTCGGACAAAGATCGATTCAGAGCGGGTGTTTTATACTAGGAAAAGTTTCTCAGCTACACCATGTATACTATAATATGGTGCAAACCATCCAGACTATATAAATGTGTCGATAACTACACAATGTATATGATAAATACATGCCACATATACGACGTTAATAAAAATATGGTGCCAACATCATAACGAGGTTCAATTGATTTTAGTTAAAATAATTGGGGTCAGAGCGTAATTAATTAAAGTTAAACTCCGACCCGAACCAAATGAAAAACCCGACCCAGACTTAACCACTTCCTCCCCCAAATCGATTTCATTTGGAAATCTAGGGTTCATCCTTCAAAACAGAGAGAAAGAGACAGAGAGAAAGAGACATAAACAGAGAAAGAGAGAAAGAGAGATGGAATTTGGTGGAAGATGGAGCAATAAGGGAAAGGGCAAGGCAAATGAAAGCAATGTGCTTTGTTACTGTGGGTTGTTGGCGAAGATATCTCAAGCTTGGACTGACAGAAATCCGGGTCGAAGGTTCTATGGGTGTGAAAAATTCAAGGTATAAACTAATTGTGAATCATGTATGGTATAGTCATGGAGTTCTTTGGGAAGTTTTAAATTTTGTGTTTGTGTTAGAGTGGAGGTGATTGCGGGTTTTTTCAATGGTTCAATGAGGGAGAAGCTTTTGGATGGCAAAAAAAAGCTTTGATTGAAGCTAGAAACGAAATTCGCCAGAAGGACAAGACTATTATGGGATTGAAGAAGACCAAAAATGCCGAAGTGGAAGAAGACATCATTAACGCCTTTCTCAAGCTCTAAAGACATGCTCATTATCTTTAAAAACCTTTGTAATGTTGTTGTTGTAATGCTTAACTATGTAATGGTTTGACAATGTTTGGAAATCAACTTCAGTTAGCAATAAAAAAATGAGTTTGAACTCATTGCTTTAACATCCAAAATAGGTGATCATACATAACAAGAGAGACATATCCGAACAGAGAAAGGTCATATCCAAAGACCAAAGACGACATCGAAAGAGGAAAAAAAGACATCCGAGAGAAGAAAAAGACATTCTAGAGAAGTCAAGGTTGTGTAGCAGGTGGTGCAGTTGAGGAAACGTCCTCGATTGCTTGCTCATGTGATTGTTGTTCCATGTTGAGACGCCTACGCTTTCTGCTTTCATCAGACTGCAACATAATAAAGAGAATCAAACACGAGAAAGAAAAAAGGTATACAATTGTGACGACGACAATGTACCTCACGAGGACACTTCCTTGAGTTGTGGCCTTCACCACCACAAAGACCACAATGACCTATTCTTCCTTTTCTATCAACTTTAGTCTGATTTTTCTTCGGGGATTCACGCACTCCTTTAATCCTTGCCTTCCCCTTTGGTCTTCCAGGCGGTCTCTTGTATGGTGGTGCTTCAATACGGTCTTCACCAGATAGCTTCCAAAACCTTGGACCATTTATAGGCCCCAACCCACCCATGTAAAAACCTCGCCACTTCGATGTCAGATAATAATCTGAAATATAATCTTCAACCTCGAAACCATTCTCACGGATAACAGATACAGCATGGCGACATGGGATTCCAGACAAGTCCCATTTCCTACAAGCGCAGCTACGAGAAGGCAAATTCACCGTGTAACCATTTGAAAATTTAACACACTCATAAGCACCACATGTGCTAGGATAAGAATAGCAATGCTTAGCTTCATCACAAGACTTTTCAACCTCCTTTCTTGCCTTCTTTGTAACGAGACCCGTCTCATTTTTCGCTGTCTTATATCTAGTAGCTATCCTCTGCATTGCATCTCTTCTAATCAACTCAAGCATCTGAATAAATGGCTTCTTTCTTGCTATCTTCAAGGTCCTATTGAAAGACTCTGTGAAGTTGTTGTGTGTATCAGAACAACACGAACCTATCTGGAAAAATGCCCTGCACCAAGTAGAACGATCCTTCTTCATAAGTTCTTCAGCTGCTAGCGGATCAAACTTTTTGAAAACGTCCAAACTCCTCTCATAGTCACCCTCGTTGTAGCTACTTGCAATGCGCCAGAAGAGAGGCTTTAGTTTATCAGACTTATGATTCTTCTTCAGATTAGAGTAGATGTGCCTAGCACAAGCTCTATGTTCAGCTCTTGGCAACTCGACAACAACTCCATGAATCAATCCCCTATGCTGATCTGATATGATTGTCACAACATCACCCTCGCCTAAACCCAAATGAATCTTCAACCTGTGAATGAACCATTGCCAATTATCATTGCTCTCAGAGTCGACCACAGCTCATGCTATTGGGTATATCTGGTTATTGGGATCCCTTCCTATCGCGGTAAGAATCAGTCCTTGTAGAGAGTTGTGCTTGAGGAATGTCCCATCTAATCCAATAACCGGCCTGCAATACTCCTTCCATGCCACGCGGATTTTGTCAAAACAGATATACATGGAGTGGAATGCTTTCGCTCCATTTGGTTTCGTTGTTGTATTGATCTCTATTTTGCTATCAGGATTTGAGCTGCATTTAAAAAAAATAAACCATTTAGTCATAAGAACACTTAACCATAAACAATATTAAGAAAGTTTAAAATTAAAAAATGTTACCGTAATAGTTCCATCTCATAGTCTCTTAGCCTTGCAAAATGTTCATTGCATTCGGCCTGTAGCTTATCAAGAACAATACGCCTAGCAATCTTTGCCTGCTCGGGGGAGATAATGATGTTGTACTTCTCCCTAAACTCTTCTCTAATCATTGAAGCACTCATTTCAGGTTCCTTCCTGATTTTCTCCAACATAACTTCAGCAATGGCAGGGCTTTTGATGAGTTTACACTTACCTGTGGGATGGCAAGTATGTGTGTTAACGTACACTTTCACCATCCATTTCTGAATGGATCTCTCTACTGAGCAGTATATACGCCACACACAACCTCTACCACTGCATTTAGCACCAATCTTTGTCTTCTCCCATCTGTCATAGACTACATTTCTTCTTGACTGCAGAATATACTTGATCACTTGCTTCTTGAACTCTTCACCACTGTAAAAGGTCTGCCTAAGACTATAAATGCCATCTAATTCACCCCTATTAGCCATCCTCTCAGCTTGTTCCTCTTCATCATCAGATGACTGTTCCGTGTCAGGATATACCTCATCATCGTCTACAATCTCATCGTCATAGTTCTCATCCCTAAACATCTCAAGATCCTCTTCAAAATTTCTGTCAAGATCCTCTTCATCATCAGATTTATCACTCGCTTGATACTCATCTTCACTCTCTTCTGCTTCATCATCACCATCAACCTCGTCGTTTTGTAGCTCAGCATCAACCTCTTTACCATCAACCTCGTCATTTTGTAGCTCAGTCCTTGCAGCCTCTCTACCATTAACCTCGTCATTCTGTAGCTCAGCATCAACCTCGTCGTCTTCACTAGTTTCAGGTTTCTCTATGAAGACATCAAGTTCCCCATAATAACGACCATTAGAAGCCATCCTCTTTTTGTTTTTCTCTCCATTCTCAAGCAACTCCTTCTCTGAGATATCCTCATACGGTAACTTGTACCACATTCTCCCCACACTAACTTTTAGAACCATGATCTTCAGGAATTCTTCAAAAACTTCATCACCATTGACTTCGAACTGATCCATAAAACCATCGACATAATATAGCTTCCCATCTTCATCATATTTCAACACACCGGAATGGAAGCAATTAATCTTCACCGGTATTGAATCGCTGTTGCCATTAAAATAGCATTAGAACATGGTAAAGCCATCAATTGATTCTAATAATCAAAGTAAACAAGCAAGGGTTCTTACCTCATTGTCGCCTTGTTTCTTCGATTAGCTCATCCGGATTCCAATTCACTCATATTTAATCGATAACACCAAACCCCTCTCTGTCTCTTTCTCTCTGTTTTGAAGGATGAACCCTAGATTTCAAAATGAAATCAATTTGGGGGAGGAAGTAGTTAAGTCTGGGTCGGGTTTTTCGTTTGGTTCGGGTCGGAGTTTAACTTTAATTAATTACGCTCTGACCCCAATTATTTTAACTAAAATCAATTGAACCTCGTTATGATGTTGGCACCATATTTTTATTAACGTCGTATATGTGGCATGTATTTATCATATACATTGTGTAGTTATCGACACATTTATATAGTCTGGATGGTTTGCACCATATTATAGTATACATGGTGTAGCTGAGAAACTTTTTTCCTTTATACTATTAGAAGAAACGACAATTTTTGCCCCCCCCCCCTAAATATTTTTATAAATAAAAATGCTTATTTAAAAGAAAATTGTTTCGATTAAAAAGAAGTTATAAAATATTCCTTATATATTAAAAGAAAAGCATTGTAATAAATGCATTCACACTATAATAGACACGTGGCAACTTCACAATGATTTGATAATAAATATGTTAACGCGTTTACACTATATTCATAAATGTGCTTACACTATATATTTTGTATTTTTTTAATATAAAACTCACATGCATGGTTCCAATAAAACTTTGGATTTTTCGGTTTGAATCAAAACAAATAACGAATCAAAAACTAAACTAAACTATATATATATATATATTATTTTTGTTGTTTACGGATAAAGTTGGGCAAAATATTTATAAATTTTGATTTGATTCGTTATCCGTTTTGATTTGAACCAAAAAAATATGGATATCCGTAACTCTACGAAGCAAATCAAATACTAAAATACAATATAAAAAAAAACAAAAAAAAAATACCTATATTTTTAGGAACGGATATCTAATTCGATCTGTTATATGCATATATATACATATATGTTATATATATTATAGTTTATATAAGTTTTACAATATTTTTTATGAATTAAATTTATTATATTAGGTATTAAAATTTAAAAAGTTAAATAATATTTTATTTTTTAATAAAATGTTATTATTAAAATTTTCAATTATTTTTAAAATTTTATTTTATTTACGGATCAAATCGGATATTCTTAAAATTCTAAATCATTTCGGATATCAGAGTCACCGACTATCCAGGTGGCTAAAGATTGAATCGACATGAATGCCTCCAAATACTCGAATATTCGATCTGTGTCCACCTCTATTTACGGATATAATTTATTTTTCTTTATATGAAAAAAATTCACTAATGTCAAGGCCTTTTTAATTTTTAATTAATTTTAATTTTATGTTTTATGTATTATTTTTAACAAAAATATCATTTAATATTAATCAACAATATCTTTATATATTTGTCAACTATTTTTATATACTTTTACGTGCACATACATCTGCACCTTGATGTGACCACCTTGTGACTAAGTATTTACCACAACTGAAGTATCTATTTTTTTTTTTAAGTTGAAATATTTTTTTCTTAATGTTTCACTACTGACCAAATTGTAGTGAAATGATTTGTCTTAATAATTTTCTTTTTTTTTCTTGAACTATTATCCGTTTACAAACTATGATATGAAACCATTGGTTCGACATAACGACTATCTAAAATTCATAACATGAAAATAAATAAATAATAGTAATTTTTTCTGAAAAAACTAAAAACTCAAACATTCTAACCGAATAAGCCAAAATAAATATTAATTTAAAATAATAGTTATATTTTAGGAGATTAAAAACCAAAAAATAACTTAAAACCGAACCAATATCCAGATTAAATAGATTTAATGTGTTTTTATTAAAAATAATGAAACTAATAATCACATTCCGCGTAAGGCGCGGATTATTACCCAGTAGTACGCGTAAGATAGAGACACTGACTTTTGGTCTATAATTGGCAATTTGCGTTTACTTTTTGTCGTTTGATTAATCCATCCTAACTACCCTATATTATTTTTTTATAATATCCAGATCCTGATCTGCTTCCGATTATGTTTATTATAATGAAGCTAACGTTTTTTAAACATCTGTGAGTATTATAAGAGGGAGAAGAGGACAATCGGAAAATCAGAACTGACGGGAAAACCCCGATGTGTAGAGATCCTATAGAGATCCACCAGGGCTTTCTCATACTCAAACTCTATAGAGATCCTATTCAAAAATAAACAAAGCCCCTTTTGATAATAAGAAGTAATATATATATATATATTTTCTAATAAAATATTGTTATATTAGGTGTTTTACCCGCACATACAAACTTATATTTTTATGAATATTTATTAGTTTATATTTTATTAATTCAAAAATCATCATGATAAGTTTTTTATTTATGTTTAAAAAAATTAAATCGAACATCAAATTATTTATATACGACAAAGAATTTTATTTGCATGAAAAAGTTTTCCATTAAAATGTATTTTTATTGTTGTATTGAAATTTTAAAAAACTCACATATTAATTTTTTAAAAAAAAATATCTTTATATAAATGTTTTTTTATTAATATTTAATTATAAATTGTTATATATCTTAATTTTTAACCCTTATAATAGAAAATAATATTTAAAGATAACAATACAATATATAAGAAATATCTTAATTTTAAATTTAATATTATTAATAAAAGTTTGTTTTTAATTATATATAAAAATTCATTAAGAATATAAACGATATTAGACACTCTAAATTTTAACGTGGGAGCTCCGCTACAAAAAACCACTTCGCTAATAATAGTATAGAAAAATATTTTTAAATTCTTTGCCAATTTTTTTTCAGAAATTATCACATTGAGTGACTTTGATTGTTCTAAAAATTTTATCTTAAAAATAGATAATTCATTATATCTTATGTGATATATGTTTTTTTGAAATTAAAAAAAATTATTCCTCAAGGGGAATCGAATCCGTGACCAAAGCTTCATTTGTTACAAAGGTAAACCACTAGATCACTTACGATTCTGTTGAAATGTATACATACTAATAGTTATTATTATTAAACTTCTAAATCATCTTCTCCCAACCTAAAATCCCTAATTATTTTCTGAATCTAATAAAACCCAAATTGTTGCTTCTCAAAACCTAAGACATAGACATATCAACCGAAGACATAGAAGTCCGTAGCTCGTGTAACACCTAAAGAAAGTTTTCAACTCTAGTTTGAAAGGAGTAATGAGTGTATCAACCTAAGGATGAATAGAGACAGTGATGAGCTCGAAGATTTAGCCCAAAAGCTCAAGCAAGATCACTACCTCACCACGACATCCTTCAAAACAACATATAATTTTTAGGTTTAGAAACGAATTAGAGATTTAGGTTGGGAGAAGATAATTTGGAGGTTTAATAATAATAACTATTAGTATTAGTATAAGTAAATATAATTGTAAGTGGTCTAGTGGTTTAGCTTAGTAACAAGTGTAGCTTTGGTCATGGTTTGTTGAATGTAGTCGACCAGTTAAAACGTTGAGATGTGTCAATGGTTCGGAGGTTGCTCCTTGACCGGGTAAGCCTAGGTAAGCCAGTGAGAGGGTTTAAACATTCTTAAGAAATTTAGAGTGTACTTTTCTTTGGGCCTACTGAGTGTCTTAAAGTAGTCCAGTGAAAAGTTAAAGGTTTATTTGTGACATGGAGTGGTTTTATTGATAGGTTACAAATACAGTTGATGTTTTCGGAACCTATGTGTTTAACAAGAATATAAATTAAAAACCTTCTTAATCGCAAGCAACAGGTCATCAGATTCAGGACAATGCTGATATTAACTCACTTGAACATTAGCACTCTAGGGACTCAATGCAAAACTTTGCAAAGAAAAAGATAAATTCATAACAATTATCATATGGGATTATACAAACATTTATGAAATTTGTATACAATCACTTGTGCTAATATATAAATGTGAATTGTTTTGTAAAACACAGCATATACTAACGTTTTGTAAGAAATTACAAAATTTGTAGTGTAAAGTGACGGAAGAATTACAGAACAGAACATAGTGTAAAGAAAGAAAAAAAGGAAGTCTTTATATAAACTAAGGTTATCCACCTGAAAAATACAAAACTACGTACATGTATGTATATATACAATTCTCTCTTTATATACATACATGCATGTAGGCATATAACTATCTCATGTACTGTATTCTAATGTTGTAGTTTCCAGAACATGTTTGTTTATGGACTCAAACATGCAAAAACAGAAGAAACTCATGGGCTCTACTAATAGATACCTAAAAACTTTCATCTGAAAGAAAAAGAAAGTTGATTGATCGTTTCTTTTTTGAATTTTGTTTGTCTTGATACCACTGAGATTCTCTCTACCTGTAAAGGCATAAGATCTAATATCAGATTCAGGATCAAAAGAAGCAGAACTAACGAAATAAAGACTTATTGTTCAGGTTAACTAATTACCTGTATTTTCTTGTAAGAACATGAAGAATGGAAAATGGGATCAGATCTCAAGAACAATGACTGCAACCAAAACAAAGAAGAAGATCTAATCAATTCTTGAACATTTTTTTAAATTTTTTTAAGAAACCAAAAGATCTGAAACTCACAATCAGAATCTGTTTTAACCCATTTGCTCCCATCACTACTTCTTCCTTCTTCTTCCTCGTTCTTTAGTGAAAGCTGTTGCTTATCTTCCACGTATCTCTTTGTTGATGTTTGCTTCGAGGAAGCTTGAGCATTAATCTTCTTGTGTAGCATCACCCTCAGTAACTGTATATATATATAGTGTAAATATTAAGTTACATGAACAAAACACTCTACTTAGTATTCAAAATGGTGTTATGAGCTTTAGTAGTACCTTTTCCATTCTTGATTCTTGAAACGTGTCTCTCAAGCTAGGGTTGGGAAGAGGAGATAACCCCTCTGAACATACAAACATCTTCTTGAAAAGATAAAAACAGAGGTTTTGATCAAATCTCTCTTACTCTTCTTCTTTTTATTGCTACTCTCTGTAGAAATAGCTTTGCATCTTCCCAAGATAACACTGATTGTACGCTCCATTTCTTCTTCGTTCTCATCAAAATCACCACCACTAGCGAGCGCGTTGCTGATTCGTCTATCGACTTCAAGACTCGAAGGACAGTTCAAGAATCTATCCAAAGGAAGATTCGCAAGTTCTCTATTTACATCAGACTTCCTCTTCTTGTTCTTTCTTGTCAAGAGCTTGGTCAGTTCCTTTTGCAGTTTCCCGACTTCCTCGGGAGTAAAATCATCAAGATCACCGGAGAAAGAAAGATCTTGATCTCTATGAGCTTCCATGTTCACGTCAGAGGGATTCTCCTCTTTGAACACTTCTTGAACAACTTGTATTTGTGTTTGCTCTTTGGCCACACTACCGAAAGTTCCAATCGCAAGTAATCCTTGAGGCCAGTCGCTGAACTCCTCTCTGGGTTGATCTGTGATTTACAGACAAAGGACAAACAAAAATGATCAGAGAGCCAATTAACTACAAGGGGTTGCTTTGCACATATTCCAAGTAGACAACATCTTTGGTAAATAAAAAGGTTTATTTCGTAGAATAAGTAGACAATATAATCTAATGTGTTTAATCTTTAACTTACGAGAAGAAGCAGAAGATATGCTTGGTCTATGAGTGTTCCCTTGTTTCCCATGTAGCTTGTTCTGCATCCATCCGAAGAACTGAAAACAAAAAAACACGTTTATGAGTACTTGTGTTCATTTTCAGACACATCTGAGAGATCAATGAACATGAGTGGTGAAACGGACCTTCATGTCTTAATGACCCCGAAGAAGAAGAGGAAGAGAAAAATGTGAAAAAGAAATGAAAAATAGCTCGTTTTCTTGGTGAATCAAGCTTAAATACAAGCAAGAATTCGAAAATAAGATATTTGAATATATTTGTTTTGATGAATTTAATGGTTCAAGTTTCAATATTGACGGTCTTAGTTCTTCGTCCAGATTCACTTCTTCAAAAACAATAAGGAAGGAAGAAGAAATTTTTTTTTTTTTTTTTTTGTAATAAACTCAGGATTTGCTTGGTTAACTTATGTTCAGTTCTCACACTCTTCTTTATACAGCTCACAATGCACGGCTCATCTCCCCATGCAAACGATCCAGGTCCAACGAAATATTCTTACGAGTGTATTTAATTTGTATTATAATTTATTAATATTATAAAAACGCTTAACTGGTATTATAAAATATTGATTTTGTATCGGAGAGAACGTCACGGCTTTGATAAACAGTTCATATAAACGGCACTTCGTATGATCATAAAGTCTAAAATCTCTTTTTACCATGATCCATAAAGTCTAAAATCTCTTTTTACCATATTTCGACTATCTATAAAAGGAGAAAAAGAGTTACGTTGAAGCCCTAGAACATGTACACCCAAATGTAAACACTAACCCCAAATAGAATACAACAAAATAAATAGTATACAACTTAATTGGGAATACTAAACCCTAATCTCTAATTTGTAAACCATACACACATTTTAAAACCGTACACCCAAATATGCAACTCTGGAAATAGTACATAAATTTATATACGGTTAAATTATACAATATAGATCGGTAATTGTAATAATATACTTTAAAGTGTAAACAATACAATATTGATCAGTAATTGTTAAAGGTGACATTTACAAATAAGCTTATGAAGACGTACAAGTACACATATCACCTATTTGAGTTATTTTATAATTTTCTCCCATTCCATATGTACGGTATAAAAAATGAAGACATCCATTCTATACGGAATAGCCGACATATTCTATTCCATATTACAAAAATTGTTTAGGACACCAACCCATCCTAACCTCTAAGAAGGTCCAACTCATCCATGACAAACCTGAAAAAAGAAGGAAAATGAAAAATTGCAGGTCAGTGGGGTATGATTAAAAAAAGAGAATATGCGATGAACAAAGTAGTAGTGAAACAGAGCCAAAGATAATAAGTTCTATGGAACATAGCATTGTCCGTCCGAAATAGTATGGAATTGAATTAAATGGAATGAAAATTCAACTCAATGAAATGGAATGGAAACACAACATATGCTACTATGGAACTTCATTCCCACATACTACACGGAATGATACAGTTACACAACTATAAGATAAAATATTTCATTTCACACATAGTTATTACACTATTCCACGTAACATAGCATAGTAGCACAAATATAGTTCTACCCTCATTTGTTCCTTTCGATTACAAACAAAAATTTACCTAAAAATTTGCAGTAAACGTATGATTCCAACAAAACATGTAAGTAAAACCCTCAATTAATTCGGGGAACTATGGCTACCAGATCCAACATGCAGCTGAACCGGTGAGTTAGATTTAACAACTTAGAGGCAGATAAAACTACGATATCCCACATAAGGGAAACGAGCAGAGTAAGCATAGAATGGCATACACAAAACTGAGAACTTACAGTGTTGACACCACTCTCAGTCGATTCGCCTCTGTAAAAGAGAAGACGCTCGGGTTCTCCTTCTCTCCGCTTGGACTGTAACGCCACTTGTTCGCAATCGATTTCTGAGTTGGCTCGACTATTCCCTTTTTACCGGACTTCAAAAGCAGAGAAGTCCAACAGTGACGACAATGTAGATGAAAGCGATGGGTTCGTTGGGTTCGAAGAGAGTGAACAAACCGGCGACCGAGTCCTTTTAGTTTCCCAAAAGTTACCACATGAAGGTAAAAAAGAGATGGTATGATTCTAATTTAGCCACGAGTAATTGTGACAGTTGATAATTAGGAGTTTTTTTTTTTTTGTTTTTTGCAGGTTTCGCCGTGAAGGGAAAAACAGAATTAATACATAAAAGACAATGGTTGTATTAAAAACTAGGGCTTTTGGGTATTCAGTGAATTATGGTTTATTTTGACGTTATACAAACCAATTTCCCATATATACATGGTAATGTATGTTGGCTTATTTTTTCTAACTAAGTGCATGCAAATAGTGCCACTATCAATTCTAAGAAAAAAAACATTATCAGAATTTTTAATGCCATTGATATTTGAAATACTTAATTTGTAATGGGTTTGTGCGAGTGGAATATAGAGTTAAGATTATTTCTAAATATTAGATAGTAATTAAGCGTTGTATATTTTAATTCTTTCAAAACTAAATAAGAAATTTGTCGTTTTTATTTGACTTCTTATTGTGCAAACGGTTTCTTGACGAAAACTCATTGCACTTCAAATTTTTTTGCTCCACTCGTAATTTATTTTTAAGAAAACGATTATGTGACATGTTCACTATTATTCTAAGGCTGATATCAATTTCTCGAGAATTTCAGAAAATTCTAAGAGGGAAAGAGACAGATAGAAAGAGTGAAATTTATAAAGCCAAACCCCACGAAGGAACTCATGCCAGTGTCCCCTCACCAGTGGCGGAGCTACGCTAGTGGAGAGGGGGGGCAGCTGCCCCAGATAAAACTAAATATTTATCCAAATCGTTAAGTAATTAACCAAAGTTTCACTAGATCACCTTGTCTTGCCCCCGTTGAAATTTTCTTCTTGCCCCTACCAAACCTTCGCTCAAGCCTCACATCTCACCATTTCAGTTTTTTTTAATCTCGTATTTATCACTCGTAATAAATAATTGGTACTTTCCTATTTTGCATGTACACTGATATCCATGACAAAATATTCAATGCATTTTTGTATTTAATTTAAAGAGATTTGTTAACTTTCGTTGTTCAATAACTCTTTTATATATTTTTCATTGGTTAACTATTTTGATGAGATAATTAGGTTTTTATTATTTCCTCATGAACCATGATTAGGTTATTTTCTTTACAAATACCATATACATTTTTTATTAAAAATATTTAAGTTATATGTTAAATCATATAAATAATAAAAATATTTATTTAAAAATACCAGCTGTTTATCACTTTTAATAATAAATATTTATTTATTTATATAAATAATTTATTTAATAGTAAATATTATTTGAAAAAAAATTATGCCCCCGGTAAAAAAAGTTTCTAGCTCCGCCACTGCCCCTCACCCTTTGGATTTCTAAGATCTTAGTGTCTCTATACAATGTAATTATGTATCTCTATCTTCCATCAAATTATTGAGTCATAATGTTATGGACGTGTAACACATTTTACCCAATCATCTTTTAGGTTTGACGGCAAACTAATCATCCATATTTCATTTTATGGTGCCACGTTAGTGTTACAAAGCTACATAGATGTATATATTTCTTTCCATATAGTATATGAAAATTAAACTAATTATGGAATCTATATGACTTTATTAATGGCCTTACGAAACTTTTGTAGACCAGATTTGTGGACATCTTACCAAATCGATTTCTGAGTTAGTTGTTTGAAGCCGTTGGACTATTAGCATAAATGATTGGATGACACTGATAATATATAATACATGGTTTATAATACATGGTTTATATAGACATTATCCGTTTAATATTATGGTTTTAATATTTGTTTGGAATAAATCATTTAAAAAATATTAACATGACCTCTATATCTTAAATATTTTACATTTTTATTTTGTGATATGATCATTCCTAAAATAAAATTATAAATAGAACATGGTGAATTGATATGTTTAGAAAAAAAATTGATTGTTTTGAAAAATACTACTAGATGTTATTCGTAATCTTACACAATCACAATACGGAGTAATTTTATTATTCACTGCTTTATATAATCACATGTTATTTATACGTTTTTTTAATTAAAAATCCATTATCCATAGTTTCTCATTATTGCTTTTGAAGAACCCTAAGGAACGAACACTCAACCGTATCTGATGATATGAACTCGATCTGAAGAGATAGAGAACTTGATGGATTGTTTAGTGACACAAAGGGATGCGGAAGTCCCAATGATACTACTAGAACTCTCAATGGCCGCTTGATTTGACACACAAGTCCGGCTCAAAGAAAGGGGATTCACTTGGAGATAGCCTCACCAAGGGAACAAGAATGTTCTAATCAAAGAACAAAGAAAGAACACTCAAAAATGAATAAGGAAAATCGATTATTTCATCTCAAAGATGTGTTCTCATACTTATACAACTTGTAGTCAAAGATAATAAGTAGAATGTATGAAAAAGAGACATAGAAAATAGATAGAAGACCAGATCTAGTCAAAGCACATAAAATAATGTTGACTGGTCGATTTGAACTCTTCGGCTACTCTTGTCCAGGTTCGGTGTAACTGATAGCACGTCCCGCGGTGAGAAGAAGTACACGGCCGGTTCGTTCTTCATGTACGGACGGGTGACTTTCATGGACTGTTCCGGGCCAAAAGGTGGCTAAGTCTTCGGACAACCTCAAGAGTCTTGCCTTAGAGAGATTTGGCTGATCAAAGTTCATGAACTGATCGAAGTGTCGGATCAGTTCATCAGAACAATCGCCGATTCGGCCCAGACGGCTTAAGAGAGAGAGACCATGGTCGGATTTGGATTCCACTCGAACAACTTCACTTCTGGCTTGACCAATGGACTTAGCATGACGAACAGGACGGGAAAGGCGAACTTCAGTGCGGTTGATTTGACCATCTGGTCGTGGGTTATGCTGAAGCTCCAATCCGGACGAGTGCGGGTCAAGACGATACACGGCCCGAGCGGTATGTTCGGCCCGATCGATGGATTGAACCTCAGTTGCGTTGTTCCGGACGTTCTGATCCTCGTTCTGATCTGATTCCATGGACTGATCCTCGGACTGGGGCACATCAGCTTTCTTCTTCAATTGGGGATTTAATTAGGTTTATGGAAATAACATAGTAAGAGTGGGAAGAACTGAGAAGTTATAAAGATAGAAGGAAGCAAAAGGAAACAAAAGGAAAGCAACAAAAAGCAGTCTCGCTTTATCGTCGGAAGCTTGAGCCCACCTCACCACTCCCGATCACGTTGATTCAGGTGCAATAGACATTCGCCACATCATTTCTAACTCGTGTCCACTTGTCTGAAATCGAAGTTTTCCTTAACTAATTACTTTTATTAATAAGTTACTGCACTAGTAATTTTTACAAGGGATCATATAAATTAATGAATAAAATGCTGAGAGAGCTACGGTGCCTCCAAATGTGTAACCCTTTTACCAAAGAGTTCGGGTCGACTTTCAACGGCTACTACCAGGTCCAGATGCACTAGCCAAAGAGCCCTCCACAGTCGTCTACTAATTTAATTATGCACCAAAATCCAAGACTTTACATAACAGTTTTGTTAACGTATGGAAAGATAACATAGTTTTTTAACATGAAAGATTAAATAGTTTATTACTTACAATAAAGGCGTAAGTATAATGTTAAAATATTCTAAATCAACTATTATTAAGTTTAATGTTAAAATATTCTAAATCATCTATTATAATATAGTAATAGCAAAGTGGTGTTATTACAGATTCTGGTACATTCACTATCCATCCATGTTGGTAATTCTAGCAATATATTATAAAACACACGATATAGTAGATTACAATACTACTCCAAAACAACACTTCGGTTTATTTAAAAGTGTTGATGTTTTTTTACTATTGTAATTGTTGAAGTTGAATCAATTACATATATCATTTTAAAATACTAAACACCCATTAAACTATATACATATTCAGATGCATATCAAATATAAACAACAAAACAATTGGAATTGTATAGAAAGTTCAATGAAAAAAATCCAAAAGTTGTGTAGCAAAAAATTACTACACATTAAGAAAAATAAGAGTAACTAGTTAGTTTTAATCAATCGTTAACAAGAATAAAAAGTTTTAATCAAAGCTAACTAAGCCAGAATAGTTGTTGGAATTGTTTGCAACTAAATCAAGAGTTCTAGTTTTGACTGTAAACTTAGTTTAGTGCATAAAGTAGAAGCATGGACAAGTGGTAGCTGTTTAATGTAAGAAATGTCCAAGAAAATGATCCAAATTATCAACGTAGAAGTTAAGAAGAAAAATGTCTCTCTCGTTTTCTCTCTAAACAAAAGAAGCTAAAAGAAACAGAGATACGAAGAAAGAGAGGTATAAAGATAAAAGATTTTTTTTTGTAAACTATATAAAGAGAAAAGTTCGAAATCAGTTTTTCAGCATTCCTACAACACTAAGTTTATCAATGTGTGTTTCTCATATCTCTCATTGAAGTTCTGGAATTTGTTTTGTCTAGCGATCTTATATTCTCAAAAAGTCTCAATTAACCTCGGTTTCTTAATGAGAGTTCTTAACTTCGGATAAGAGACGGTTCTTACATTTTTTTATTTAAAAACTAAGACCATGATTAACCCGGGGTTCTTAGAGTGGGGTTCTTAGCGGAAGTTAAGAAACAGTTTTTTAACTTCCACTAAGAACCTCATCCTAAGAACTCCGGGTTAATCATGCTATAAGAAAAGGTAAGAACTGTCTCTTAAATAAGAGATATAAGAACTGTCTCTTAGCCGAAAAATGTAAAAAATAATAATAATATCAAATCATGAGTTAAGAACTCCGGCTAAGAGACTGAGGTTAATCATGCTCTCAGTCTCTCACTTTCGATATAGTCAGAGTATAAGTCCAACAGAAATTATGTTGGAACAAAGTTACAAAATATTTATTCTACACTTGTTCCTAAGGCGAATAAATAGAAACAAATCTAAATAAAATGTATACGTTGTATTTTTAGTAAATGGATCAACTTGATAGTATTTCATAGTATAGATTTTGACTAGTTTAAATAATTATTAACTAGTATTTATATACAGTACACATAATCAATATAATTAATAAAGGGGATTATCAAATTCCAATAGCGTTTCATCTTACCAAATGAACTAACATCATTGGAGGAAACATGCATATCTTATTTGTCCCCATGAAACTTTGGTTTTACTTCAATTTCTTCTCTCGCCTTCTTCTCTTTGTTCTCCTATGGTTGTACTATTATTTAATTAACAGTAGTATCTTTAGCAAAATCAAGATTAAGTTAAATACTAATCTGAGTGTTTGTGGCGACTTGACTGTTACACGCATGCAATACGCGTTATTACAAATTTATAAATGGTACATTGGTCTGAAAATGGGAAGAAAATAAGTACAATGAATGGATTAGGGACCACTTAAATAGTCATTATTGTATCGAATATAATGTGTGGTTAATATGGTTGATACGATGCCTTAAACATATATGCTAATCGTGATTAACAACAAAAGTGAGGTTTTGAGATGTTTTGTGATTTTAAGCAGTACACGTGTGAGGCATCTGAATTATAAATATATAGTTTATGAAACTACTGGAAGTATATAATCGATGTACTATAAAGTATCAAAAGAAACGCACCAGTCGATTATATGCACATGATCGTCATGCAAGTCGTCAGCATGCTATTCCTTAAGAAACATATATCTCATGGTCAAACTAGGAAAACTTTTTATAGTTTATTTAACATATTTTGGACCAATCCTACAATGGTTCAAATAGCTAGTTTGATGGATAAAACCATCTTATTATAATCTCTAGTTGATTGCTTGTGTGATCACAATGTCGGACAGAATTAGTAACGGAGATTGTCAGGGTCGATTTAAATAAATAACATATTTTGCCAGGGTCAATAAGCTATTTTTGCAATATTCTTACAGTTTTTTCTTACGTACAAATATTTTATTTTAAATATATAGAATCAATATCTGGCTATGTAACAGTCTTTTTTATAAGACCACCTTTTCTGAATCTCTATACGTGCCATGTTTCCTGGAGATAACAATAGTATAATATGAATGGTCAAATAGCATGACAGTCCAGCAATTGAAAATCCATGTAGCCAAGACCATAACGTAGCTAAATTATGGAGCATAGTACCTAATATAAGAGATATATACCATGTATGTATTGTCGTCTTGAGGACGCTACAATCTTTAAGAAACCCAGCCTCTTTCCGAGTGAATAAATTTATTCATACTTGTATAAAGTCAGATTTAAGATTTTACCATTGGAGAAGACCATCTTAAAACCTCAAATTTAGGGTTCATCCAACCTTAAAAATGAAGTTGCTCATGGAAATATTCCTCAACAGTGAAAGTCTTGAAAAACATAAATAATCGGACGCACAATGTCAATTTAAGTTTAACAATTAACAACTAAGCATTATAACACATTATAAGACTTTAACAAATTAATCTTATTATTTATTTTTAACCCAATAATTTTAACTTTAACAAATTTAAATGTGATTATTGAAAAAAAAAAATTGAATTGATCTACACATATAAACATAAATTAAAAAAAAAAAATATTCTCCATTAAACTAAAACTTTGTAAAAATTTAATCTCACGCTTCAAAGCACAGATCAAAATATAATATATATATATATTAATATTAAAAATATTTCAAACTGAAGCCTTAAAACATTTTTATCTTAGTAGCTTGAAAACATAATTTAGAAGGTTATGATTTTATTGATATTTGTTTATAATCAAATATAAAAATATACTCCATTTTGTGAAACAAAAGAAAACTCTATACTAGTTAGAGTTTGATTGGCAAACCATTAGCATAACCATTATGCTGCTTATTATCCAATCAAGAATGATTAGTATAACATTTAGAATCGCATTCAGAATATACAGATGCTCTATAAATGTGTTTTGCCCAATGCTTTCGCATGAAACTTTTTGTATAACATTTGCATTTATATATATATATATATATTTTTTTAAATTATATAATTTATTTATATTATTCAATAATTTAACAAAATTATATTTGTATCCAAAATTAAATTGAGCAATTCTTTCAAATAGTCTTTTTAAAGTTTTTGTCACAAAAATAGACCTCAAGAAAGAACATGACCAAAATAGGTTTTTTTTATTTTGAAAAGTTTAATTTTTATTTTTTATTTTTTTAAATTTGAAACCCTATCCCCAAAACCCTATCCCTTAACTTTAAACCATAGGTCTAGATTAGTTAACCTTAGGGTAAAAATGTATTTTTAAACTGTATTTTTATCATTTAATAAAACTTATTTTGCTAATTTTCTTCTTTGAGTGCTATTTTTAAGACAAAAACTTAAAAAGGGATATCCTAGAGAATTTCTAAATTAAATTTATATTTTTAAAATTAAAAAAAAAAATAAATTTAAATATTCTAATTTTAAAAAGAACAAATTTTCACATTTAGAATATAATTTATTATTGTAAATAAAAATAATATATATATATATATATATATTATAAATATAATTATATATATTATTTAGAAACAAACAAATTATATATTATATTTTTATTTTATGTGATAGTTTTCTATATGAATTATTACTGCTCTAACAATCAATTTTTTAAATACATTTATGAGACCATACTATTTGAGTAGCATATTTTTACTGTTTTCTCATTAGCTCTGCCAATCAAAACCTAAGTCGATTTGGCTGACGGTCAAATAGTTGTAAAGTAAAGATATTAGAGCCGTAAGGGGTTTAATTTACTTAACTAGACTCGTGAGAGTGAAAAACATCGGGATAAGAAAAAAAGAGAAGAAATTGTTAGGAGCACATGGAGTGTGAGCATGACGAGGTCTCTTTGTTTCGTAAGGCCATGATTATCCCTAAGAAACCCAATGAGTTTCTTAGTTTTTTTAAAAAATAAAAATAAAAAAAAATTAAAAAGCAAACCAATCGGGGGCCGCCACGTGTCAGTGGGGCCCGCGAACAGTGTAAGAAACTCACTAAAATCGGTTCTTAATTAGTAGTTTTTGTAACCGATCCTTAAGGGTTTTGTGGGGGCCCACGCACTAAGAAACCCACTAAGGACCCCGGATAATCATGCTCTTAGAGCATGATTATCCGGGGTCCTTAGTGGGTTTCTTAGTGCGTGGGCCCCCACAAAACCCTTAAGGATCGGTTACAAAAACTACTAATTAAGAACCGATTTTAGTGAGTTTCTTACACTGTTCGCGGGCCCCACTGACACGTGGCGGCCCCCGATTGGTTTGCTTTTTAATTTTTTTTTTTTTTTTTTTTTTAAAAAACTAAGAAACCCCAATGGGTTTCTTAGGGATAATCATGGCCTAACCTTTCCATTAGTGTACCAAATCCTTCTATTTCTGGAATGTTTTCTCTCTTCCGCTTCCTTTATCAATCTACTCAACTCTTCCTTCTCCAATGCTCTTTAAAAGAAATCTCCTAATCTTTTACCCAAAATATTACCACTCTATTTTTTCAAACATATACATATATATATATATATATATATATATATATATGTTATACATGTTTCTTTCTCACTGATTCTCTTTAAGTCAAAATTTACATGCCAATGTACATCAGAAGATAGTTGATATTGTTGGATTTGTGTTTACTGCTGTCTATTTGTTTATTGGTATTTGTTCTCTTCGTCTTTGTGTCCCGAGAACATATCAAATGAACGTTTTCAGAAGATAGAGAATCTTGGATACTCCAAGGATGCTTAGATCACTGCCTAGTAGTCCATCTAAAGAAAAAGACGATGATTGTGCTTCAAATGTTTTGTCTAGGTCCGATTGTTGTTTCGCCAGTTTAAACCGGACGATCTGGTTTTTAGATTTAAAATGTCTGTCAGCTACCAAAATTGTTGTCTGCATGTGTGTTTTTCTGGTTTTGTGTACATGTGTAAATTTTTGGGCTAAATGCTTAGAACTTAAAATAAACAATTCTTTCACTTGTTAAGAAAAGTTTTTTATCATTATTCTTTTCCTAAATTGGTACTACTTTGAAGGTTTCGAACCCGAATCATAACCAACTAAAGAATGCAGAAAACACAACTTAGTGGAGCTAAGCTCCGGTGAAGTATACCGCATTTAACCACTTGAGTAAAGATACTTTCTCAACTTAAGAGTTTATCTAGAGTATACAAAGAATTGAATGTTCTTTAGAGCCAATTCGGTTTTGAACTTTAAGACATGGTAATTTTTTTGCTTTTACATAAATATAGGTTATGTGTATCTGCGACCAAAAAAAAACATAGGATATCTGTATGTATTTTTGGTAGGAGATTTGTTTTTGATTTTAAGAAAATTGTGTAAGAATATCTTGTCCAAAAATTGTCTAAGTATTTATAAATATATTAGAAATATATAACCTGGAATGGACAATAAAAATATAGGATCAATTAGATAGGATCATACCAAAAATTTAGACTAGATACTTACACCATTATAGAAATATAATTAATGTTATTAATCTACAATTTATACGTAATAAATAAATTTATTTAACAGTTTATTCAAATATTATTATTTACATTTTACTATAAAGTATATGCTTTTAAGTTTCATTATATTCTATTAAATACTGAATCATTATATTGTAATATTATTTGTTTATTTAAGGTAATTTATTTTCAATACAGACTTGGTATATATTATTTATAAATAGTATACTAAATTAATGTAATTATTTTACTATCTTAAAAATATCAAAGGATAAAAGGTGATAAAATAATGAAAGGAGAGTGAATGTATTTTAATTTATGTTTGTTATTCACATAAAGTAAGATATCTAAGAATTTAAAACAATAAAATGTCTTTCAGTAATTGAAAAATGTAAGATTTTTTACCATAACGAGTTTGTAAATTAATTATTATGATTCTCTTTTCATTGTAATTTTTAAAAATGTTTCCTAGTAAGAGATTCCCTCTATGTTTGTATCGTCAATATTAGTACTTGTATATAAAACATTCTTTCTTTATCACGTTTTCAATATCAAATAAAAATAATAATTGTTTAATTAACATAGTCATCTAATTATTCAAAAGTCATGACAAAATTCTTGTGTTCGTATCTGGTCATCTCCATGTTTGTTCTCTCAGGTAAGGATTTGTATGCTTTGTATTTCATTGGTATGCTCATCTTCCCTTGATCTCTTTAAGAAGAGTCAGATCATTCTTCAGGTTATTTTTGTAGGAACCCTACTTAAACACGGTTTTTTAATTTACAAAAAAAATGTTAAGATGATTTTACGAGTTAGATAGAGCTATTCATTATATTTGATCACATGACGTTTAAATATCGTAAATCACATTTTGTAAGATTTTAGGCTAAAGTACTATTCAACTAATTATTTTCAAATGAACTATTCTCGTTTTGTTTGCATAATATACTTAAATTCATTTGTAGGCTTGTTAAATATTTTTATTTGTTTTTAGCCTTTTTGGCTTTGCCAAATGCACAGAAAATATGCAGGGTGAATCCGAACCTTAGGAAGGCATGCAGTTTTCAAGAATGCACACCGCTTTGTCTTCAAAAGTACAACATGGATGGCATTTGTATCGGAAATAACAAGAATATTTGCACTTGCATTTACAATTGTTAAATTAGAATGTTGCTAAACTAGACCCAAAATCTTATTATATGGGGCGTTAATGACCTTAACTCCATGTATTTGGAGGATATGGTCATATCATATTTGAATAAACGTTTTTTATATAGTATATCTGATTTTGAATGAAAATCAAGTTTCATGTGATTGCCTTGGAACAAGCAAGGTGTATTTGCTAATTTTTGGAGGTTGGGTGTAAACGGTGACCAAAAAATGAAAAGAAATAATGTATTTCTTATTATTCTTAATTTTTTTTACCATTTATAATGAATTGTTTTCTTTTTACATTTCTTCTCATTCTTTTTATTTTAGTCAATAAAATTTGATAATGAATAATTTTCCTTTCATTATTTTACTTTTATTTCTCTGTATTTTTTTTACTTATTCATAATGTGTATGTAATGGTCGCCAGTTAAACCCTTTCGGCTTGGCTTGGTATTGATAGGCAAGAAGTTATTTAAAAATTGTGTGAACCGGGGTTTATAAAACCGGAAAACTGAACCAAACTAAACCATAAAACCGGGTTATGACTCCGGAAACAAAAACGCGACAAAAAGAACGTAGAACCAAAGTAACATTCTGTCTGAGTCGAAGGGACTCTAACGTCATCAAGGTTTCATCCTTTTACGCTCCGCCGTACAAATGGGGAGCATCGTCAGAAGGCCGTCAAACCTAACGGCAGCAGCCGTCCGGTTTCGACTTGCTCCGTTATTACCGTTCTCCGGAAGTTCTGGTTCCGTTAACTCGGACACGACTCGTTGCTCCGAGTTAATTCGAGTGCCGAGTTTAGTCGAAGGCTGCGACTACAAGCACTGGCTGGTGCTCATGAAGCCTCCCAACGGATACCCACCCCGAAACGACATCGTACAAGGCTTTATCAGAACGCTCGCCATGGCTCAAGGGAGGTAAACTGATCAAGAATGTTTTTTTTGTACTTAACTAATCAAGAATGTTTTCACTAAATATTGTTGTATCAATAAAAGTTATGGTTTGTGTGGTGTTCGTTCTAGTAGATACATTGCCATCGAAAATCTTTATTTTTTGATAAAAAAGATTGAAGCTTTTGTGGTAATATTATGAATGTGGTTGCTTGTTGTGTTGTGTGCAGCGACGAAGAAGCTAAGAAATCGATATACTCTGTTTCAACAAAGTACTACTATGCATTTGGCTGCAGGGTTCATGAGCATTTGACTTACAAGATAAGATGTATTGACACATATCCTTTTGAAAAACTCATCTTCTTAGTTTTGTGGCAAATGCTGTAACTGTGGGTTATGTTTTGATTTGCAGCTCTGCCTGATGTTAGATGGGTTCTACCAGATTCGTTTATAGTGGATGGTGGTGACAGTGGATATGGAGGTTTCATTTGCTGCTTAAGTTTTGTTTCTTTGTGCACTGAATCAATGATTCTTTGGGAGACAAGATGTTGTATCTTTGTATGTTTAATAGTACCTGCAGTACTATTTGTATCTTAATCATGCATTTTTTTTTTTGTAGGAGAGCCGTCCGTTGACGGGGAGGTTGCCCCATACGATGAGAAGTACCATGCGGACTGGCTACGGGATCAAACTGATGAGGATGCTAAAAACCGACTAGTCAAAAAGAAGCCTAGGAGGAAAAGAAATAAGAAGTTGAACTAGTTTTGGAGGTCTTTTTGCTTCAGTGTGGCGTTACTCAAGCCTGAGGGGTTTTTTTGGAATGTGTCTTCTAGTGTTTACTACCATTAGCTATTATTGTAAAGAATCATATGTATAATGGTAGAGGGAATCAATATTCAATCAAACCCGATATATTGTGTAGTTTCCACATCATTATGTAGCTACTGAGCTTAGGTAGGACCTAAATGGAATCTGTCTTCAAGTGAAAAATCCAGAGAGTCTCTTACATATGTGGAAAAGCCAGTCCCAGTACTAGATCTGTAATGTTATACCGATCTCATCAAAATTAGATGATTAACGAGCTGTTGGTTCGTTTCCGTATTGCTTCGGTTTTGTTAGTGACATATAACCTGTTATCCGTTTGAAGTCTCCTTAATTAGAAAAATAGACAAGACCACCAAATAGCTGCTTCTTGTCCCTGTTTTGTCAATCAGGGGCATGTAGAAAATTAGAGGTGACATAAGCAACCACAAAAGTGTTTTTTTTTTCTACAAGTCTTTGAGTGGGGTTCGGTAGGACTAAGAAGTCTTTCTTCATAACCAAGGTATGTCATCTAATCTGTCTGTATATGAAACTGTTCTGTCTGAAATTTGGAACATGCTTGCATATGTACCCATATTCTAAAACATTGACTTAGAGTACACGCTTACACCACTGAAAATTCTTTGTTGGTGAACTACAGTCAATTTAGGATAATGATGTTGAGTATCCAAGTAATAATATCCCTTTTGAAACACACATACAATTACGACTTATACATCTGTGGTTACAAAACTGAAAATTGACTTGTAGCTAACGTTTCTATCAAAACATCTACAGAATTTCATCGAACCTTATAGTATTTTCATTTATCTAACACAACCTTTTTGTGTATTTCTCCGGTATACTACTGTCTCCTAATATACATACCTGTATAAAAAATAAACATTTATCTTCTGTGTGATCAGTTACATTTGATGTCATGAACTTTATTTGCGCCTGCTACTGGAACAATGTACACAAACGGTCCGTTTTGGATGTCCTTGAGGTCTAAAATTCGCTCTAGGGTCTTGACGACAGTGGCCATAGTAGGCCGTGACTTAGGGTTGTGGCTCAGGCACTGGTACGCTAAGACAGCTGCTTTTCTGATGCCTTCAAGCGAGTATCTCCCTTCTAAACTCGGGTCTATGATCTGTTCAAGTTTGTTGGGATCCTTTAACATGGGTCTAGCCCATTCCACTAGGTTCCTCCCTCTCTGTGACCGGTACTTCTTCACTGCCTTTCTAGCTGTTAGCATCTCCAGAAGCACCACACCGAAGCTGAACACATCGCTCATAGTCGTCAAATGACCTGCTGAGATGTATTCTGGAGCAGCATAGCCTTCTGTGCCCATTACACTTTTGGTAAAGTCTGCGTCATCTGCCTCTGATCCATCTGTGGCTAAGCCGAAATCTGAAAGCTTAGAGCTGTAATCCTAAAAGTTTCAGATATAAAGTTATTTGACATGACAATAAGTATATTGAGATGCAAGATAGGAAGATAAGCTTTTGAATTACCGAGCTCAAGAGGATATTGGAAGGCTTAAAATCTCTGTAAATGACAGGTTTCTCTTCCTTGTGAAGGAAGTCAAGGCCTTTAGCAGCACCAAGCAGAATCTTCACTCTTGTTAACCAAGGTAAGGCTCCACCATACTCTGCATTGCACCAAACAGTACTCATATCTTTAGTAAACTGCATCTCTTTAAACTTGTATGATTTAACTTGACTCACTTTGAAATAGATGGTCTTCCAGATTGCCTCGTTCCATGTATTCGTAAACTAGAAGCCTGTGATCATCCTCACAGCAGTAGCCGATCAAGTTCACAAGATTAGGATGCTTCAACTGACCAAGGATTACAACCTCAGCCTGCATAAATCATAATGCCAAAGAAACGTTTATTTTTGGTATTTGTGATCCCATTCTCATATGAGCTGACATATAATAGTTGAAAATTATTACCAGCCACTCTCTATGGCCTTGTCCACCTTCTCGTTTCAATGCCTTAACAGCAACAGGCTGAGCTTTCAAACCAGTCTTGACGCTGTCATCAGCAAACCCTTTGTAGACTTCCCCGAATCCTCCTTTACCGAGGTAATTATACTTTGAGAAGCCTTGTGTGATCGTTTTGAGCTCTTCAAAGGTGAGGATGTGAATGTCTATGAGAAAAGAGTTTGAGAAGTCGTTGAGTGAGATTGTTGAGTTGCTGAAATCCGACAAGTAGACTCTGCTTCGGACAGAGGTTTGTTTGGATAGCAGAAGAAGTCTTTCCTTTGATGGGTTTTTTGTACATGTAGTCTTCTGGTTTGTGTTGTTGATGCAGCTTATGGGAAGACATGTATTCTTCCAAGAAAATCTTATTCGTTTCATCTGAGAGAGTGGATCTTCTTGTGTTTCTTTGAGAAGTTTTTGTCTGTCTATTGTTAATGGTTTCCTTCTTATGAATATATATATATATATAGGAGATGATGAAACTTATTTGAAAAGGGCTAGTGAGAAAGTGGAGAGAGGTGAAGACTCTCAAAAGAAAGTCTGTAGTCTTATAAAGACATCCTAGGATGCATCAGCCACTAAGCAGTCAATTGTGAATAAAATATGCAGATGAGTAGACTTTTGTTAGACTTGCTCTTTTCAAACTTTTATTTTTGAAACAAAAAAAGAACTATTTATGAAGCTACATAATTCCCAAACTAAACTACTAAAAAGAAAGTTTATATTTCATTAATGTATTATAATTTGACATTCTTTTGTGATAATGGATAGCTTAGTTTGTGTTATTATAATGTGTACAATACTCTTTCATTGGCAGTTTTGGATCTATTAGAAAATTCTTTGACTTTCTCAAATCATCTCATTCTTTTGTTTTGCTTATTGGCTACTATCATACACTTGTAACTTGTTAATGAAATGGTTAGATAATTATCATATATTCATTTTCATATAGAAGATTTTTGCTTCTGCTACATAATTTATGTAAGCTCTCTTAATAATAAGAATAGTAAGTTGGATTATTTTTTGTCTCTTTCTCTCTGGAATTGGAAATTTATAATGTGCAGTCCAATACCTTTGGCTTTGGCCACACCATTGACTTGAAACAATGGTGTCCTCTGTTTAATTTTATCCGTTAGGATGAAGTTGTTTACTATTGCGATTAATTAAAAAAATTAGAACAAATTGTTTATTAAATTCACCCATCTTTCATAAGTGATTTTTTTTAATAGAAACCTCATCACATCATATACTGACCTGCGATTATTGTTTCACTAGATTTTAACTCGCACGTTCGTGCGGATATTTTTTTTATTTTATAAATGTATTTGATATTATTACAAATGTTTTAAATATATAATTTCTATTTTAGTATTATAGATTATGTAACTCTATAATATTTATATTCCGTATTCGGCAATATTAATATATAGTGATTTGTTTAATATATTTTACTTTGTTATTAATTTGTATTACTTACTAATATATTTTGGAGTTAGGTACCGTAAAATCACAATATGAAATAATCAAATAGATAACCTCTTTCAAAATATTATTTTCTTTAATTTATACATTTTGCTATAATACATTTTTAAAATTTATTTATTTATATTATAGAAAATAAATATGTATAAGGTAATTTATATTTACATGTTGTGTTTAAGAAAATATATTTTAACATATATTATTTGCTTTTTACATATTTTATAAGCAAAGCACTGTTTTGTTTAAATAATTTAGTCCTATTATTTTAGTAAATTTTATATATAGTAGCATCTATCATATTAATTTAGTAAATTTTATTGATATAAGATATTTTATTGATGTTATGATATTAAATTTTCTTTTTATTTTTAGTTAAGATTTCAAAGTATTATATTTCTTTAGTTTTTACAGTATATATAGTTTATTTTTTCGTGGAACATTTCAAAAAGTTATTCTTTATTATCTATAATTTTAGTTTTTGTAAAATTTTAAATATTATTTTGAGTTTGAATATTTATTTTTTATATTTTGTCAGAAAAACTTTGAAAAATTACTACTACTATTTTTGAGTTTCGAAGTCTACATGAATTTTTTGAATTTGGTTTTTGCTAATACATTAATAAATTATTTAATAAAAAATATTTTAATTTTGGGTAGTATTTTCTAGATTTTTCTCAATATATTTTTTTATAATTAAAACAAAAAAAATATAATCAAAATTTCATTTGTCATTAGTATTTTAAATGAATTACTAAAATACCACAGTTTCTTAATAACATATTTTTCAATAGGATATGAACTAAAAGTAATTATATATTATTATATTTTTGTATATAAATATTTTAAACAATATATTGTTGTGAGTTTCAAAATAAATAAAAATATAATTTGTAGTTGTAGATACACATGTTTAACCTATGTTGATAAATTTATTTTTGTATAACAATATGATATATTTTACGAATTTTAACTCATTTTAATGATGAGTGGTAATTTATTTAAATAATTTTTTTTTTTTGTTAATTTACCTATTTAATACATTTTCAAATTTAATTCATATAGCAATTCTATTTATATATATTACATAATATAATTATAGAATTTATTAGAAAAATAGTATATAATTTTTATTTTTTGTTTTCTAATAAAATTTTAGTTAACATTGATTTATAACAATATTATATTACTAATTACGAAATTAATTAATATGTTACTTTATAAAAATATTTAAATTTTAAGTAAGATTTTGTTAGATTCTTTCTCAACAGATTTTGTTATAATTAAAAGAAATTAATGTAAATAACCAAATATTTCACATTAACTAATTTTTTAAGTGCTTGTTAATGGTAGATAAAAATAAAACCATAAACTAATAGATTACATGGGTGTGCATTGCACGAATGTTCTTGATGAAGTCGAGTAAGCTTCTCCTCGACATGTCTTTGTTGATATCGAAAGAAGTTCTTCACTTTAATCACCAGATTTAGTTCGGAAGTTTGTTCTAAGAAGTTGTAGATTCTTTTTCCTTTGAGATATCAATCTGACGAAGACTTGCACTATGAGTTGTTATAAATTTAAAACCATTAATCAATAGGAAGTTCTTGGCATAAAGGGAAGAGTTTAAAGGTTTTCGTAAAGTACACATGAATGGTCCGATGAGGCAGCTCAAGAAATTTCTTGCCATAGACTGACACGTTTACATTTACGTATCTCCATATTTCTAGATGTCAATTTAGTTTAACAAACCCCACGTTTCCACGTATCATCTTGACAGGGCCGACCCTAAGATTTAAGAGGCTGTAGGCGGTTTTTAAAAAATTTCAGCTAAAAATTTTTTTTGGTAAATTTGAGGGTCTAAAAAAAAATTTTTTGGGGTTTTTTTCTATGTAATTTTTTCCAAAATTTTTGGGAGTCTAAGGCCAATGTTTCGTTAGGCTTTGCCCAGGACCGGCCATGCATCTTGATTACGAAGTTGAGGCTTGAAAGTTACAATCGAAACCTATTTTGTTAGACATTTTAAACTCACATTTCTTTGAAAAATTATCATTGAAAACTGAGTTTCAGTATTTTCTAATGAGAGAAACTTCTCAATAAAGACGTGACAAATATAAGAAAAGAAAAGAGGATCAATGATAATAAGAAAAGGTACCAACTGAGTTCTCTATTCTTGTTCTTAAGATATATTAAGAAGAAGAAAAATGAAATAAAGTAAGAAGAAACAGAAGCAATGAAGGTCAAACTAAAGAAAGTCACTCTATTGGTCGTTACTGCTGCTGTTTCTCTGCAACGTTAACAGAACAGGGACACCAAGAAGAATGAACTCCTTCAACAGAAGCGTGTCCACATTTTCCTTAAACTTCTCAGGGCATCTCTTTCATTTTCTCTTCCCCCTTCTTTAAATAGACTGTAAGCATTACACATATTCCTTAAATTTCTCAGAGCATCATCAAAGATGCCACCAGAGCTCTTTTTCTATAAGCATTACACACCTTTAGGACGCCATGAGCACATATGTGGATATCACATACGAAAGTCTTCAAAATACTGTGTATTCAAAACCCACCAATCAAGCTCAAGATTAGGCCTCACCATCATCTTTAAAGAAACTAAGAATGTGCTTTCACTGTAAGCTGTAGATTGGGCCTCACCGCGTGGAGAACCCGATGTTCCCTCGTAGCCAAACTTGTTGAAGTAAGGTTTTTCATTCAATATCAGACCACAGACTTTGGTCTGAGGTAAGAAGCTGCAACCTTATAGAACTGTTGGGGATCAACCTCTCCCTCTAGCTACCACTCCAAGTGCCGAAAAGACTCTTGACACTTCCCACAAATGTACAGTTTTGGGTTGATTCTTAGAGCACCAAAGAGTTAATGAGAACCATCTTTGCCCACTCTCTCGAATGCAAGAGAAAGAAATAGTTAAGAAAATGAAACATTCATTCTAGAGTAACTATAATATTGCTCATCTGGTCGTAAGCTTTATTGATGAAGTGAAAGAACCAAAATTGACGATCCATGCTATAGCTGTTAATCCGAGTGAGTATTGCTATTTGAATCAAAGCAGAGGAAAAACCTAGAGAGAAGCGAAGTAGGGTATTTTTGTTTCCCCAAATCTTCAAAAAAATCTTTGTAAATTAGTTTATATTAAATTAGATGAAAAATTAATTTGGTTCATATGTTTAAATATAATTGTGTGGAAGATTGGTTCATATGTTTAAATATAATTGTGTGGAAGTAGTCCAACTATGACTTTTGTATCGTAGATAAAAAATAGGACTCTATTTTAATAGAGTAGATTCTTTTGGAATTAAGATAATTCAAGTTATATTTTAAATAAAAATGATAGAATTAATGTAGAATTCCACTAAATTTGCTCTTGTCGTGTCATATTCATACGTTTATCTTGTATTTTTATTTTTGAAGCAAATCTAAATTATAGTCAACAAAATCAGTTTAGACTTTCTCTCTCTTAATCATCTGCCCTCTCACTAGGGTTCTCTAACTGATTTTGCCGGCTCACCGGCTCGGGCTGCAGCCGGCATTGGTCTTAGCTGTTCGTCTTTGTTTTCTGGATCTTCGATCTTATCCTAACCGAGGGGAATGAGAGTTTGTGGTTAATCTTGATATGTGTTTCTCAATCTTTCTAGGCAAAGTGGTTTGGGTTCTATTACCCTTCAGGTTTGGTTTCGTTTGAAACCTGTTTGATTTGAATGAGATGCATGTTGATTTTGAGCTCTGTGTGGCTCACATATAGTCTCAATCTTCAACTTGAAAGTTCAGAGACTACCAGAAACAGGAACAAACACACGAGATACCAAGAACGCTTTTTTGTATATTAGAAACCTGATAAACAATCTCCCTAGATCTGTTTAATCTGAATTATTCTCAGTCACACACGACTAGAGATGGACTAATTTCTAATCTCTCGAAATAGAAGCACAAGCTGCACTAACAAGTCACTCGTCTTCCTTATGCTGGCAATAACAACCCTCTTGCTCTAGATTCTTAATCTCTTAAAACGCTAACCTCAGTCTACCCAAGGTAATCAGGTTAAATACCCTTAACACAATATCCTATTTTCCTAATATTGTGATAAGCTCAAATCTTCCATATCTTCTTTGCTTCACGCCAAAGTAATATCCTGAAACCAATGAGACACCGACACGTCATCATCTCATAACTAACTTGTAACAGCAAGTTATACATCTATCAACGCGTGTAACACATCCTCTGTTTCACGATCTGACAAGCTCCTTTTCCTGAGCTTACATTCTCCCCCTTTTTATCTGAATGTGACAACCTAAGCATCCTGCACTGGAAACAACTACACATCACACATCACACATATCCAAGACCATGGAGATAACTAGAATACTCAAAACACTAATCATGAGCTGAAAACACATTCTTAAATAAGTTACAAATATGGTTCATAAAAAGCACAGCTGATACACATAGTCTAAGTCTTAGATGCCACAAGATAGATAACATCAACATCAAACTTTCAAATGAAATTCAGATGTGACACAGTCGTCATTCAGAATCATCTCAATCCTCCTCCTCGTCTTCATCATCTCCATCCTCCTCCTCGTCTTCATCAAACCCAGGATGAGGAACATATTACACATAATCTCCCCCTGCTTAGGTGCACATTAAGATAAAAACATATTTGTTAGACAAGCAGCAGGTAAAGATACAAAAACTGTACCACTCCCTTATTCCTCAGGCGGACTCGAATGGCTTTGAGACCAGCAATGGTACGATTGATGTCTTCTTCAAGACTGGCAGCACTTGAATCTACTCCAGACCCTCGACCTGCCTTAATGTCCTTGACGACCAGCTTTGGAGTTCCAGTGAATTCATCATTGAGCGTGTCAGGAGGTATAGTACGCTGAAAGAGAAGGACCTGCTGAATCAAGGTAGGGAACATGATGCAACGAGTTTTCTCTGTCTTAGTGTTCTCTGCCATTGCCATAATCTGATCATAGACTAGTTTCCCAAAGTCTAATTGATATTCCGTGTTTTTAACGGTTTTAAACTCGTTTTGGAGCAATTAAATGGTCGGTTTTAATTAATGTTTTGGTCTATTTGATGCGTTTTGGTGTTCTTAAGTGTAATATGCAGGTTACTAGATAGCTTGAAAGAAAAGAACGCATTCGGGATTTATTCAGAAGCAAGATAGACCGAACAAAGGACCGAATGAAGTATTGATCGCACAGGACGTGGGATCGACCGATCCGGTAAATGTGGATCGACCGATCTTATGCTTTCATGCACTAGATCGACCGATCCGGTATATGTGGATCGACCGATCTAAGGCTCTACGGGCTCCACACGCACAAACGAGCTTTTCACTCCTTTTTACCCACTCCCCTCAATAATTTAGAAAAGAACTCGACCTTTGAGACTCAAAAAAGACCAGGGGTGACCAAGGAGGAGATTTACAAGTTCTAGAGAGAAGATTTGAGTGTTTTGTACTTGTTTTGGTGTGATTTGTGAAGATTTGTAAAGGAGTTCATCTCAAAACCATTTGGAGAAGATCTTCTGAACCTTTACTCTGTTTTAATACAATCTTATCATGTTTTCTTCATCAAAATCGTTTTGTTCTTGCTTAGTTATGTGTGAGTAGTCATCTAGTTGGGTTTTGGGGTTCTCATAGGCGATTTCTTGATGTTTTGATTCATAAAACGTGTGTAGACTAAGGGATTACGTTTTGGTTCTTCTTCTAATGGATTTCTTACTGCTTGAACTAAATTGATCACTTAGTTCATGATATCAGATTGTTTGATGCACCGAAAGTGATTGTTTGAACTTCCGAAAATACTTTAGATGAGCAAAGTGTCCTTAACCCTCGGAAGTTGATGTTATTGCGCTTTGTGAACATATTGAACTTGTTCTTAATGCTTGTTTAGAAATTGAAACTCAGCGGAAGTTAGTGTGGAGATTTCTATAACATAGAGAATTAGCGCTACGGAAGTAGGTTAATTCTAATATCGTGTTTGAGTTCTAGACGGTTCTTAATATATCTTTGTGTCTGCCATTAATTGCATCTTGATTAAAAAGAAATCCCTGAGAATTTCCAATGCCCAACGTTTGTTTTAAAATAGTTTTCAAATCGTTTAAATCATCTTTTTACATGCTTGTTTATGTTTTGTGACACCTAAGAAAATTAAATAAGAACCATCAAAAATATATCTTGATTCGCTGTAGCTATTAACTTGTCTGCAACTCTACGTGTGATCATCGGTCCCTGTGGATTCGATCCCGCATTACTACTGCGTACTTTACTGTGCACTTGCAGTTAGATAATCGGGTTAAAACTCGAGACATCAAGTTTTAATCCATCATGATGATGAAGTATGTAGACAAACCTGAGACGCTTCTGATTCATAGATGTGTAGTTCATGGTAGGAATCCAGTTCGAGCAGACGAGTTTGTACAGAACCTGATTTGTAGCAGTGAGATACTTCGAGCTCATATTCTCCCATCGTCTTATTCTACCATCAGTGAGAAAACCACAAACTTCATCAATGCTTTCATCCATCCAGTTGGGATCTTCTTCAGGCCCAGGAATGCAATACAGAGAATTAATCAGACTCGGAGAGAAATCAACAAGAGATCCTCTGATATATACAGCTACAACATCGTCTCGTTCCTCAGCCTCAAGGAGATTAGCGGTGAATTCTCTTACTACATTTGGCTGATATGGATCGATATCGGTGAGAGTGTGAATCAAACCTGCTCCAGTCACAATCCTTCTGACATCAGAGACATTGTCGTCTGTGAGAGAAATACACTGTTGAAGAATGAACTTCCGGCCTCGGAAGTCTTTGAAACGCTCAATCGCCGCCAATGAGATGAACTTGCCGGTCATTGGCTTTCTTTGTGGTTGCAGCAGCTCTGGATAGAACTGAGCTTTAGTGTGAAACACTCTGACTCTCCTCATATCTATGTTCTTTGGATCGATTTTCAGGAGTATCAGCTGCAACCAGAGCGTCATCGGGGTTGTCGTCAGAGAATTCGTCATCCGAGAGAGACTCAACTTCTGGCTCAATGTGCTCAGACGGAGGTGAAGTATCACCAGCTGAACCACGACGGCGAACTCGCTTCCACGAGGATGGGCACGATCCCGAAGGGATGTCGGGAGTGTTCATCGGAGCTGTCTCAGAAACACGTGACAGATCGGATTCAATATCCTTCAGCTTCAAGAGCCGTGAGCTTCGTCTTGCTGGTTGCAAGTTGCTAGTGAGAGAGATCGAGTGCGTCGGCCAAAAGAGGAGAGTGTGACACTTGAGATCGGCTGAATCATTCAAGTCACAAGAACCAACCCTAAGCACACTCACAAGGCCCGTTAGACAACAAAAAAAAAACAGGCCCAAAATGTATGACCCAGATACAATGAAAGACGAATTCAAAATCAATCCGTGGCGCTTATCAAAACAACCATGTAACAACATCACTTACGTTTTTTTTAAAACAACCATGTAACAACATCACTTACGTTTGTGAGAGAGATAGAGTTTGTGAGACTAATAATCGAGTCTTCGTGAGCAATACATCAAGCAAAAAAAAACTTATCTTGACCAAATCGCCAGAAGGAATACTCAAAGATGCCTTTAGCGTCCAGAAGAGAGCTACAGAGATTGCTTTCCACTCGTAATAAGCCACCAAGAAGGTTTAGTAGAAATCAGTAAGCCCAACCCAAGTCTGTAGCTATTTCTCAGCCGAGTAGCTGTCACAGACAAGATCCTTCCGCACAACTCACTCACACCTTAGCTCATACAGCACAGTCGTTTGTATGGTCTGGAAACACAGTGTAGACATCTTGTGGGTCCGTCTCTCCAACTCGACGGACATAGTAAACCCCTTTTTGTTTTTCAAGAGTCTGTTTATCAACTCAAGTGAGTGAGATAGTTGTCAATACTAGAGACAAAGTTGGGCTACACCTCGCTCCAGGCTGAGCTATCTCGAAGAGTTGACATCAACCCTGCCCAGTCTGGACAGTGATCGAAATCTGAATCTGAATGTTGTGTCATCCAGCTCCCAAAACGAGTATCCATCATTCCGGGCCTTTCTTTCTTTTCAGTTTTTTTTTTTGCATTATTCTATGCCATGAGTACGCGAGATATGATATTCTCCTTCTGCCTATTTCACTCAGTCTCTGCTGTGTTTCCTCATTCAATCCAGACAGTGATCAATGCTCAGACCGAAAATGTTGTAGCATCCTGGTCCAAGATGAGTGCCTTTCACCAGCGAATCAAATGATTGTACTGTTGAGAAGATAGGTGGAGTAAGCTGCACAGACGAACTTGTTGGCTCAAGGTTTTGGGGTTGTGGTGACATATCGACATGCAGTAACACATATATACAGCAGCTCTCCTCTTCTGACATGGCTTATTCAGAGATTCACAATCCCTAAGGCCTTCCGAAGGCCTAGGAACGTGTTGTAGTCCAGAGGTTTGGTGAATAGATCAGCCAGTTGTCTTTCAATTGATACATGCTCCAAGATCACAATTTTCATCTCAACCAACTCTCTCACAAAGTGATGTCGAATGTCAACATGTTTGGTACGCGAATGCTGAACCGGATTTTTAGACAAGTTTATAGCACTCATATTATCATAATGAACTAGCATAGGGTCAGAGATGATACCATAATCGACAAGCATTTGGCGCATCCAAAGTAACTGAGTGCAGCAGCTACCGAGAGCGATATACTCAGCCTCAGCTGTTGAAAGAGAGACGCAGTTTTGCTTCTTGTTATGCCATGCTACCAAGTTATTTCCAAGAAAGAAACACCCGCCAGATGTACTGTGTCGGTCATCCAGACATCCTGCCCAGTCAGCATCACAGAAACCTGCAAGATTAATGTTACTTTCAAAGGTGTAATGAAGACCGAAATCCAATGTACCTTTCACATATTTGATAACACGTTTGATTGCATTCATATGGTGATTCCTTTGGACAAGCTTGGTATCTAGCACAGATACCAACACTCAGACACAGATCAGGTCGGCTTGCGGTAAGATACAGCAGGCTTCCTATCATAGCTCTATAGAGCTTCTCATCGAAAGGTTTCCCATCATCATCTCGTGACAGCTTTGTAGTTGTGCTCATCGGAGTATTGGCTGTCTTACTCGTCTGCATCCTGAATCTCTTAATAAGATTTTTTGCATATGTGCTTTGTGAGACTGTGATTCCATCATCTAGCTGCTTGACTTGTAATCCAAGAAAATAGCTCAGTTCGCCCACCATGCTCATTTCGAATTCCGTAGTCATTGTCTTTACAAACTCATCAACCATGGACTGAGAAGTTCCTCCGAATATTATATCCTCAACATAGACTTGAATGATGAGGATATCTCTTCCATTTTCGCCAATGAACAGGGTTTTATCAACTCCTCCTCTTTGAAACCCAGCCTGAGTCAGGAACTCTGTCAGTCGATCATACCATGCTCGAGGGGCCTGTTTAAGCCCATACAGTGCCTTCTTGAGTTTGTAAACATGATCAGGAAAGTGAGAATCCTCGAAACCCTTAGGCTGTGTGACATAGACTTCTTCCTGTAGCACATCATTCAAGAATGCACTTTTCACATCCATTTGATAAAGCTTGATCTTCAGATTACACGCCATTCCGAACAACTGTCTGATTGACTCTAGTCGAGCAACCAGAGCGAATGTTTCAGCAAAATCCACACCTTCGATTTGTGTGTAACCTTGTCCCACAAGTCTTGATTTGTTTCTGATCACGTTTCCTTTTTTATCAGTCTTATTCTTGTGGATCCATTTAGTGCCAATGATGTTCACACCGTCGGGTCGTGGTACTAGTTTCCATACCTGTAACCGATCAAACTGCTCAAGCTCCAGATGCATAGACTCTGTCCAAAACTCATCGTTCAGTGCTTCCTGAAGCGTTTTAGGTTCAATCAAAGAGACAAAACACTCAAGCCCGTTCATCTCAGCTGTGAAACACGCAAGCTTGACCATTTTCTTAAAGTCAATCTGCTTCTTTCTTGTGACTCTTTCATCAAACACGCCACCAATCACATCAGCTGAAGAATGATTCTTATGCACTTTGGCTTGATCCAGATCCACCTGCTGTTCCCCAGTCTGGTCATCCTCTTCAATTCCTCTGATCAACTGCCGCATTCTTGCCTTTCAATGACCGAAGTTACCACTGTTCAGCATGGTAGGTTTCTGAATTCCGAATAGTTCCTTCATGGTGTCCATGATATCCGCAGGATCTCAACCTGTTAGTAGTATATGATACCACAGAGGTTTCCTGATCTGATACCAAATGAAAATTCAGAGACTACCAGAAACAGGAACAAACACACGAGATACCAAGAACGTTTTCTTGTATATTAGAAATCTGTTAAACAATCTCCCTAGATCTGTTTAATCTGAATTACTCTCAGTCACACACGACTAGAGACGGACCAATTTCTAATCTCTCGAAATAGAAGCACGAGCTGCACTAACAAGTCACTCGTCTTCCTTATGCTGGCAAGAACAACTCTCTTGCTCTAGCTTCTTAATCTCTTAAAACACTAACCTCAATCTACCCAAAGTAATCAGGTTAAATACCCTTAACACAATATTTTATTTTCCTAATATTGTGATAAGCCCAAATCTTCCAGATCTTCTTTGCTTCACGTCAAAATAGTATCCTGGAACCAATGAGACACCGGCACGTCATCGTCTCATAACTAACTTGTAACAACAAAGTTATACATCCATCAACGCGTGTAACGCATCCTATGTTTCACGATCCGAAAAGCTCTTTTTCCTTAGCTTACACGACTTTCTAGATCTCTCGAGATTTTTTGTACATGTTTGTGAGCTGTCTTGCTCCTTGTCATCCGTTTTAAAATTTAATCAAGATCTTCTCTTCTGTTTGGCTTCAGTTATGACGTTTCTTGTAAATCCATCTTCGTCATTGTTTTTCCAGTTAAAGACTTATGAACTGAAGTTGTTTTGTCTCCTAGGATTTGAAGCTATGTTCTCTTATTCGCTTGGGCTATTAACCATAGGAGGAGACATAGGCCGGAGGTTTGAGCCATGGTTGGCTTCTTTGCCTTGTCTCGTTTCAACGGAGCTCTGTCAACCAAACTTAGTTAACCTAGTTGGTTTAACTAATTTGATCTGGGAGTTCATCTGGCACTAGATTTAACTATTACAGTATTATATGGATTTTAGTAAGAACGATATGAATGAGATCAATAAATCTAATTAAATCAGACCGGCAAGTAATAATAGATATGGACAAAATGTGGATGAAAATAATGGTGTCGAGTGTGAAACATATTAGAAATTAGCAGTGAATTATTGAATTTGAATGTTATTTTTTTGACTTCTGTCTCTCTTTTTTACCACATGAAAGGTCAAATGAAGAAAAATGATTCAAGAAATGAAAAGGAAAGAAATGTAATCATGATTTCAGGTGTTTCAATATAAGACATCCCGATTTTGAGTACATTTGAAAAAGAAAAACATAAACAAAAATGTAAGTTTATTTTGCAGCAGCTGCCGAGTGTGGCCATCAATTAAAGTTACTTTTGACTTGATCTATATTTAGAGCAAAGATAATCACGTGTATTAATACTCTGTGTAAAATACTTACCAGGAGCTTGATTGATAGAACATTATCATAAGCATTATGCTCATTCTTATCCAATCAATAATTTTTTAAATAACATTTAGAATAGCAATCAGATGATGCAATTGTTTTCCAAATGCTTTCTACCTAATGTTTTCATATAAAGTTTTTGGTACAGCATATGCATTTGGAATATATAAAATAATTTAATAGAATTAATTTATATAATAATACCACAAATTATATTTATATCCAAAGCTATATATTTAAAAAAAAAAAATTTAAAATTTCATATTTTAAAAAAAAATTCAAAATAAAATTTTTAATAAAATTTTAATTTTTAAGAAAATACATTTAAATGAAAAAATATAATTTTGTAAAGAAAATATTATAAAAATAAAATTTTAAAATAAAATAAATTTTCATTTTTAAAAATAAAATTTTAAATAAACTTAAATAAAATTTGAAAAAAAAATTAAAAGTAAAATTTAAATTATTTTTCAATAACATTATTTCACATTTAAAATATAATTAAATTAAAATATAATTCGTTTTTTCATAAAAAAAATATTTTATAAATATAATATATATGTATTTATTCAGAAATAAGCTACTTATATATCACATACTAATTTTATATGATTGTTTTATATGATTGTTTTATATATAAATCATTTATTACTCTACAATCACTATATTAGTTGCATTTATGAGAGCATATTACTTTTGTATCACACTGCTTCTATAGCATGCTATTACTGTTTTGCCATTAGCGCTACCAATCGAGGCCTAGGTATATGGATCCGTGTTGCAAATAAAATAAATTTTTAAGTTTTGAAATAATTTTATGGTATTTAAAAAAAACCCGTAACATCCCGGATATGGAAAATGGTGATAGAAGTGAGATTTAAAAAAAATTGATTTAACTATTTATGCCACCAAAAAGCAATTTATCTTTTTTAACACATTTTAGAGATAATTTTATAATTAAGCGTGTTTGAGTTGGATTAATAAAAAATGAGCAATCTATTGAGAAGTAATTTGCAATATCATATAAATGGCCGAAGCACATAGAATCATGTGGTAATAATAGAATCAGTAACTAAATTTTTAAAAATTTCAAAATATTAATGCATCGGTAGTTGTATGGTATGGGACCCACATACCGAATGAGTGGGTGTGGCAGTTTCACATGCCATGGACGGGAGGAGTGTTACAAGTGGTATATATGAGTGTGTAGTTTTGCATGGGCTCATACTAACATGGATGATGATCTTGGGGTACGATGAAGATGTTGCGTTTTTTGAAAATGAGTGATTGTAACATCGCAATTGTGGTATATACTGATGCAAGTGAAATGGCTTTAAATAAATGATTTGTTTATCTATATTATGAAATTGCACTTATTTTTTCAGGTATCCATCTAAAAAAAATTCATAATAAGTGTACTTAAGATTAAGATAGAGTAGTCAAAAAAAATATGCAACCTATCAAAAAGGGATTGCGATGTCATGAAAGTGAATCCCAAATACAGAAGAAAAAAAATTATGTGATGATTGCAGGTAAATAAGTCTTTCAAACTTTCAAAAATTATCACATACATAATGGGATCCACGACCAGGTGAGCAAAGCATGAAAAACCCATTACTCATAGACAGGAGAGGCGTTACAAAGACTTTGATTGTAAAGCATCATATAGTCTACCTAATTATTATAATATCGATCTCATAAGTTATTCTCTAAATGATGCTCTACTTGTTAGTGCAAAGATGACACCACAATTGATAATGCAGAAAATAACTCAAGAAACAAATCACACAAGCACACCAAAGCTTTATTAGAATCTCCTTAAACAATCTATTACAAGATCTGCTTAATTCAGCTTTTACACGTCAGTGTTAACACCCTAACACACGCTACTGAAAGATCTTAAGCTACCTGCTTATGTCTCTTCTCCGTCAAGTACTTCAGCCACTGCTTCAGCACGACCCAGAACACTTCCAAGAGCTTCTCTCTCTCTATAAGATCAGACTCTGTGTCTCTGTCTCTATACAGACGACCCCATAGCTATCTTATAGTTATTCTCCATGTTCCCGAAACCCTAGTCTCAAAGGCAACATGTATGGACATCTTCCATAACAATAAGTGCAACTTTCCTTTTCTTGAAATGCACTTATTCCTCTTTCTTTAAGTCATAAACTTGCTCCTCAAGTTTATTCCTCTTTCCATATCTCCAAGATACTCTCTTGCTCACCAAGTCTACACGACTCCAGCTCAGCATCTTGACTCCACATGGTCTTCACCACTTAACCCGACGTCTGCTTCAGCAACTACGTCAGCGACTACTTCAGGGCAGACATCTTACATCTTCAATCTCCCCCTTTTAGCTTTGTGTGCCGATCAAGCACAACACTCTTCTGGTTCAGCAACCACGTTGCAACCACGTTCCTCACCTGGAAACTTTCATACCAAATGTGCTTTTCCCCCCCACGAGATGTGCACCACACCATGCTTTTCTCCCCCATGAGATATGCATTCTCTGTACCAGAACATCATCATTCTCCCCCTGCTTGATTGCATACAAAGCTAAAACACAGATGCTTAGATGTCAAGCCTTACAGACCCATCCGTCTGTTTCTTCATGTATAATCATGACACAGCCCCTGCTGCAGCGGAATAACAAGTACTGCATCACGATCTGGCGCACCTGTCGAGCTACCTCTCGCCCCACTTCTGTTGAGGACCTGGCTACCTTCATGTGTCGTCTCCTTGACCATGAGCCCTTCCCCATCCGCACCGAGTGCCCTCTGCACTCGTTGCTATTGTCTTGGAGTGATTTCACACCCCTGAAGATCATCTCGCACCACTTCCTGACGCACTTCGATCTCCTTCCTCTTTGTGTCACAGACAACTCCGTGTCCTGACTCCACGCTTGATGCTTCTTGATCAACCTCAAGATCACTCCTACCAGAGCTGCATCCATCTTCTGATGTCTCATCCTTGATCTCATCAAGTAAGCCACTCTTGGCTAAGGACACCTCTTCAACCCTCCTGGGCTTAGTGAACGTCTTGTTCACCTTCTTGGCCATGTTTCTGCTCTTTTCACGAGCAAAACACTCCACCTTCTTGTGTCCAACCTTCCCACAGAACCAACAGCACATCCGATGTTGCTTCTTGCTTGGCCTGACACAGTTGCTGATGCACCGATCAGTCTCCTTCCTTGTACCAGCTGCACAACCATGCTTCAGAACCTCCTGTCTGACCTTCGTGTTGTTGCACTGATGTACTACTTTCGGCTTGTTACTCACAGCTGCGCGCTGTAGAACTTCATGCCTTACTCCCTGTCGTACGTCCCGACGTACTTCCTGCACTACAAGAAAACAGGGGGATTCTGATGGCCGAAATCGTCGGAAATTCGTCGGAATAGACCGATTCCGACGAATTTCCGACGAACCTGTCTGTCGGTATCGTTTCGTCGGAAAAAAAAAATTCGTCAGAATTTCGTCAGAACTTCCGACGACTTTCTGACGAACACCGAGAAACGTCATTCTGACGAACTTCCGACGATATTACGATGCGGATACACGAGACCAGAGTTCATCGGAAAAACTACGTACTGACGGAGAACGTTTGTCGGACAATTCCGACGTAGAGTGTTCCTCGGTGTATTCCGACGAACTTTGGGCGTCGGAATTTACCGACAGACAACGGTCGTCGGAATATACCGACGAACCTCGTTCGTCGGTATATTCCGACGGAAATGTGGTTTGTCGGTAAATTCCGACGGATATATGTCCGTCGGTATATTCCGACGACCATTGTCCGTCGGTATATACCCTTTTTTTTTTACAAATTAATTTTGCATTTTAATATATTTTTTGATATTAATAAATTTAAAAAATCAGAAATTTAAAACTAATAATATTATAAAATTTAAATTCATAAAAACCGAAATAGGAAAAAAACATTCATAAAGTTTAAAATTCATACAAACCGAAATAGAAAAAAAAAACATTCCGAAAGTTTTAAAAAGCCGAAATAAACTAAGATGAACTCGAAGACATCAAACGATCTAGCTTCTGCATAATCTCGGTGTTGAACTTCTTCTGGGATGCCAACTCAGCAAGGATAGTGGCATTCTCCGAACGGATAGTGGCATTCTCCGAAAGGATAGTGGTGTTCTGCTCCTCCAATGCCCCAATCCGTTCATCTTTGTCATGTAGCTCCTCGAGAATCATGGGATCGGCATACGGAGCTTGCGAAGAAGATGCCGGATACGAAGAAGCACGACGGGCCAACCCAACTAAACGGCCTCCTTTCCTTTTCGGAACCGCCTACAAAAATATTTAAAGTAAGTAAATAGGGACAAGTAAGTAATCGACATTATAAAAAAAATATATTAATAAAAAAAATTACCTTTTCAACCATCTCATTTATTTGCAATAGAGACAGGTTGGTTGAAGCTCCCGTGGAGTCGCCGTCATCAGAGAGAGGCTGAGATTGAGAAACTATTTCAGCTTCCACCAAATCAACTACACCTTTGATCACGGGGTCCTGAATTTGACCCGTCGTCTTGTTAGTGTGAGCCACCTTAATGAGTTGGAGATGATCAACGGGATTACCATCATTTGCTTCGATCTAAAAAAACCGCCATTATTAGCCAAGAAATATATAAAATATTTATTTAAAAAATATAAAGATAAATAATAATAAAAAACTTACAAGTTCATCCTCCTTAGTAGACATAGAGCAAGCGCCGAGGTTGTGCACATACATACCTTTCCCGCCACGATCGCTCTTCCGGTTCCTGGAGTTCCTAGAAGACGTCTCTGCAGTTTCTTCCTTCTCCCAATGAGCTATCAACTGCTCCCACACCGCCCCGTTGATGAACCGTGGCTTCTTGTTCTTCTGCCAAACTGTCTTCCACGCGTTTATCTGCTTTGTGTAAGAGTCCATGGCCTTTTCGTTGAATTTCTTACGGACTGTTTCCGTAAGATCGGAGTGCCAGTTGAACTCTTGCTACAAAACAAACACAATTTAATAAGTAAATATATTTAAAAAATGTAAAAACTTTAAAAAAATGAAGAGTTACTATACCGCAAACTGATGAAACCACAACTCTCGTTCGTCGTTAGGGATCACACTCCACTTTGGATATCCAAAACGGAGCATGGAGTACATCATCTGGTTGATGCTCCGGCTAATGCCATTTTTCGACTTGGTGAACCTGTAAAAAAAAATACAAGTTAGCAAGTTAATTAAAGGAAAAAATATAACGGTACAAATAAAAAAAATACTAACCAAGTGCTATGGCCTCGTCGTGGGTTGGGTTGGAGAAACGGGAGATGCTCTCGACCTGGTTGTTGAACCAATAGATGAACCGGCATGACCCCCGGATCCTGTTGAGCAGCAGCGTGAGGGGCAGCGTGAGGGGCAGAGGGAGCTGGAGCGGGAATATATGCGGGAACCGAGTCATGAGACGATCCCGATGCACGGGAACTGCTCACCGAACTACGTCGAAGACGGGCTGCGGGGCGGGCTTCATCCTCGGCCCTAAAAAAAAAAATTAATACATCAAACATATTTTCAAATCATTTCTATTTTTAATGTTTTCATTTATATATTTAAAAAAGGTTTTATAAACGTTTTAAAAAAAACTATTAAACCTTTTATATATATATATATATGTATACAAAATTATAAAAAATTTATAAATATAGAAAAATGTTGTTAAAAATTTATAAATGAAGAAAAATGTTGTTAAATATTTACATTTTAAAAAAAAAACGTTTTATTATACATAGTTTATTAGTGGAAACTTATAAAAAATTATAAAAAATTTTAAAATTTTTATTATACATGATTTACATATATATATATATGTATACAAAATTATAAAAAATTTATAAATATAGAAAAATGTTGTTAAATATTTTTTAAAAATTCTAAAAATGTTTTATTATATATATTTCATTACGGGAAACTTGAAAAACGTTTTTAAAAATGAAAAAAAAACGTTTTAAAAAATCAAAAAACGTTTTTAAAAAATCTAAAAACGTTTTTAAAAATCAAAAAATGTTTTTAAAAATCAAAAAATGTTCCAAAAAAAACTAAAACAACAATCCAAACAACAATTTTAACTTATATATCCTAAACTATCAATCAAACAACCTAAAATCCGAGATCTAACATCCAAAACCCTAAACAATTGAGATTAAAGAAGGTTTGGGATGATTCTTACATGATTTAGGGTTTGGGGGAGGAATCGCCGGTGTAGAGGGATGAATCGCCGGTGTAGAGAGAGGAATCGCCGGTGGAGAGAGGAATTTAGAGAGAGAGATGCGGAGATAACGAAGAAAGAAGAAGGAGGAGGGTTATTATATCAGACGATTCCGACGGACACGGGTTCGTCGGTATTCCGTCGGTATAATTAAAATATACCAAATGCCAATTCGCGAAAATTTTCAAGCGGTTTGGTTCTCCCGGGCAAATTTAAATTCCGACGGAATGTGTCCGTCAGTATATTCCGACGGACACATTCCGTCGGTATATTCCGACGGAATTCCGACGACTTAGTGTTTAGGGTGTTGATTTCAAGTTTCTAAATGCAAAATCCAAATCTTTGATAATATATATAGTATTTTGCATAAAGATTTAACAATAAAAATGTTTTATAACACGATTTTACACAATAACATTTTTTGTAGTGTAAGCTTATATAAATATGATTGTATAAGTATATAATGTTAAGATGAGATGTTATGAAAACAATGATATGCATACATAAATATTTTAATGAGTTGTTATATTTGAACGGTTGCGATCTAATACTATACTAAACACTTATTATGTGTTATTTTCATAGTTTTGGCATCTAAATTTATAGATTTTTATGATTGAAACTTTATAGAAACACATGTCGTCGGTATTTTCCGACGAAATACCGACGACCTTTCCAATTTTCAATGAAACCCATTGTCGTCGCTATGTCGTCGGTATATTGCGAGGGATTTCCGACGGACCATTAAAAAAAAAAAAAAAAAAAAAAAAAAACTAATCAGAATCTTCTGAATCTTCATCAAACTCCCCAACCTCGGCTTCCGGCTCTGAATGTACGACAGCATCATGTCCAAACACAGTCAAATTCTCAACGAGTTGAACATTTTCCAAATCTTCAACTGCCTGGGCGTTGCTGGTAGACTCTGGTTGCAATGGTTCATCATCATCAGAAGTTCCATCCACTCGTCCTCTTGGGTTGATTTGCGTTACAGTAACCCATGGATCGTCTCTGTACGTCACCCGAGGGTAACTGATGTAGCACACCTATACATATCAATTATACAAGTATTAGTAAAATATATAACATTAATTAATTATATTGGTAAAAAATTATGAATAGATTGACATACCTGATCAGCTTGCGAACCAAGAATGAAGGGATCATAATATTGAAGTTTCCGCCGCGAATGAACTGATGTAACACCAAACGCATCAATCTTCACTCCTCTATCTGGGGTGGTGTCATACCAATCACAATAGAATACTACACAACGCAATCCAACCATTCCAGGAAATTGGATTTCCAATATTTCTTTTATGTTGCCGTAGTAGACATCGTCACCAGAAGAAGATGAAACACCAGCATCATATGTTGTCTTAGAATGACCTTTCCTTGTGAATGCATATCCTCGCGTACAAAATTTAGGATATGATTTGACCACATAGTTTGGTCCCTGCACAAATTCGCGTATCCAATCATCGAACACAAGACCTCTGGCCAAACCATCATTCACCTATAAAAAAAAACATATATGATTGCAAAATTAATTAGTTTATATATATTAAATTTAAACTAATCATTTGCATAGGGTAATATGATATATGACTCACATAACTACGAAGCCACGCAGCAAATCCGTTATCTCTAAGTTGTCGAAGCTCATCTTCTATTGCATGCATGTGAGTCATACGCAACTCCGCCATATATACACTATATACAAAAATATTATCAATATGAAATAAATTTATTGAATATTAATCTAACAATAAATGAATAAATATTTTTACCTCTCATATTGTAGAACATCTTCACAGTTGGTGAGCAAATATGTTTGCAAATGAGCGTGCTCAGTGTCTGTAAGTCTCGGTGAATTTTCACTAAGTCGTCCTATTTTCTTGAACATGTTTGGGACAGTAACATGATATGTTGCTCTCTCCCCTCTATCATCATGCCGACCAGGTCTTCGGTGTTTTGTATGCACTTCTGGCGGAAAATAATTTTCAGCAAAGATTGCAGTTTCTTCATTGATCACCTGTGCCACTATAGATCCTTCCACCCTGCTTTGATTTTTGACCATCTTCTTCAGATGATGCATATAACGCTCAAAAATATACATCCATCTGTACTGCACAGGACCACCAAGTTCCAATTCTCTTGCGAGATGAATAGCAAGATGTTCCATTACATCAAAGAATGATGGAGGAAATATCTTCTCAAGGTTGCACATGCTGACTGGTGCGTTTGTCTTCAAATTATTAATACCCTCTTCAGTCACTACTCTGCTGCATAAGTCGCGGAAGAAAACACTAATCCCTACATAGATAAAAGACATAATTTTCGTAAGTATTAAGTTTTTATAAGCATAATTGTTAAATATAAAAATAAATTAAATTGTAAAAATATAATATACCTGCAATTGCTTCATGAACATTACGTGGCAATAATGCTGAAAAAGCAAACGGAAGGAGGCGCTGCATAATTACATGACAATCATGACTCTTCAAGCCAGTAAACTTTCCTTCGCTTCTATCAACGCAGTTCCCCAAATTTGATGCATATCCGTCAGGAAATTTCACTTTATCTGTAATCCAATCAAAGAACTCTTCTTTTCTAGCACCATCTAGCCGATAAATGGGAAAAGGGGCCGTACCGTTCTCATCAACGTGAAGTTCAGAACGATCACAAATATCGACTAAATCCAACCTTGACTTCAAATTATCCTTCGTTTTACCTTGGATGTTAAGGACTGTGTTCATCAGATTATCGAAGAAGTTCTTCTCAATATGCATGACATCTAAATTATGCCGCAATAGATGACTCTCCCAATATGGCAGATCCCAGAAAATACTCTTTTTGTGCCAGTTATGTAGCTCTCCAACCGCATTGACTCGAATGTTTTCATGTCCACCTACATCTGGCGTCCTTTCTGCATCAAAATACCTAAACTGCTTCAACAAATCTTTCCCACTAACTTCCTCAGGTGGACCATCAAACACCTGCTTGTTCTTCGTAAACGAAGTCTTACTCCTGCGGTATGGATGATCAGGTGGTAGAAATCGTCTGTGACAGTCAAACCAACACGTTTTCCTTCCGTTCTTTAGTTGGAAAGCATCTGTGTCATCTTGACAATATGGACATGATAGCTTCCCATGTGTTGTCCATCCAGATAACATACCATATGCTGGAAAGTCACTTATTGTCCACATAAGTACTGCCCGCATCTGAAAGTTTTCTTTGCGCGAAACATCGTATGTCTCAAAACCATGCGCCCATAGTTGTTGCAACTCATATATTAGTGGTTGAAGAAACACATCTAGTGATCTTTTAGGATGATCTGGCCCGGGGACGAGAATTGAGAGAAACAAAAACTCTCGTCGCATGCACAAGCTCGGCCGTAAGTTGTACGGTGTCACAATAACTGGCCATAGAGAATACTGCCTTCCATGCTTTCCAAATGGGCTGAAACCATCAGTAGATAATCCAAGATAAACATTTCTTCTCTCTTCCGCAAATTCTGGATATGTTGACTGGAAATGTTTCCAAGCCTTTGCATCTGAAGGATGTCTAATCTCACCATTTGTGGAATGCTCTGCATGCCATCTCATTGCTTTTGCTGTGCGCTCACACTGATACAACCTCTTCAATCTTTCCGTCAAAGGCAAATACCACATTCTTTTGAATGGGATCGGAACTCTTCCCCTCGTCTCCTGATAACGAGGTTTCCCACAAAATTTGCATACATTCCGTGTCTCATCCGCTCTCCAGTAGATCATGCAGTTGTCAATACATACATCTATCACTTCATACGGTAGTTGAAGACCTGCAACAAGTTTCTGAACCTCGTAGTATGAACCCGGTGCAAGGTTATCCTCAGGTAGAATACCTTTGACAAAATCAGTAATCGCATCCATACATTCTTCAGCCAAATTATAGTCTGTCTTAATACCCATTAATCTAGTTGCTGATGATAAGACTGAATGACCATCTCTACAATTTTGATACAAAGGTTGTTTTCCTGCATCCAACATGTCAAAAAATCTTCTAAGTTCGGGGTTTGGTTCTTCCCCTCTATAATGATCATGTACCATCTGCTCAGTACCTACATCATAATCTATATCCGTTCTAGATTCTTCTAACCTAATATCAGGCTGAGGTTCGCTAGTACTACCATATTCATAACCAGTTTCCCCATGAAGGTACCAAACTTTATAATTACGTGAAAACCCTTTCATATACAAATGAGTCCAAACATCAAATTCTTTTATAACCTTATTATTATTGCAAGAAGAGCAGGGACATCTTAACATACCACTTTTTGCATCCGGTTGCTGTTGAACAAGCCTCATGAATTCTCCAATCCCTTGAACGTATTCTTCCGTAAGCAAATTGGTGTTCGGATCCAAATGAGGTTTATCCATCCACGAACGATAATAAACTTCTGAAGACATGATTTTCACGGAATTGTTATGACTAAAGAGAATGAAGAGAGAATGAAGTGTGAATGAGTTGAATGAGGAGGGGTTGTATTTATAGGAAATTGTTACGGACCTCCGACGACTTTCCGACGAAATTCCGACGGATGTAAAGCAGTCCGTCGGAATTCCGTCGGTATTGTCCAATCTCAAACGGCTATACAACGGTCATATATATTTGTCGGCAACGGTCACATGGTTCGTCGGAATTCCGTCGGAAAATACCGACGGAATTCCGACGACTTTGCTGTTAATCGGAATGTCGTCGGAAATTCGTCGGAATATACCGACGAACTTCCGACGACTACAACGGTTACATTTTTTATCGGAATGTCGTCGAAAAGTCGTCGGAAAATTCCGACGAACCATATTTCGTCGGAATTCCGTCGGAAATAGCCGACGGAATTCCGACGACTTAATTTTTTTGGATTTGGTCGGAAATTTGTCAGTATTCCGTCACAAATGTCCGACGACCTTGGTGTCCGTCGGAACCTCCGTCGGAATTCGGTGTGTTTTCTTGTAGTGCTGACAAGCTCCTTTGGCTCCACTTTTTAATGTGCTCCCATGCACGAAATGTGTCTTCTGTTGTACTTCCTACTCAGCTCCTCGATATCCCAGTCCCCAATTCGCCTTGGCTGGTTGACCCATCGAGAGTATCTTATCCAACTCTTTGGATCCACTGTTGAGCATCCTGATCTGTTTGCGATTCTCAGCCAAATCACGTTCCAGCCTCATTGCTCTCTCACGTTCATCAATAGCAACCTCCCTCAGTTTGCTAACCTCCTACTCAAGAGACTCATTCTTCTCATTCACAGCCGCAAGTTCTTCACGAAGTTCTTCAAGCAACTCGTTCTGCTTCTGAGCCATATCCTCCAATCTCAGATTCTGATCCTTGACCCTCAACCACTTGTTAAGCAGCACATGATACTCCTCATCATCTGTGCCGAGATCTGAATCAGAGGACTTAATAGATCCCTCCTTGCGTGCACCAAATGCAACAAGGTTCTTTATCACCTTTCCATCTTCTTCAGACTCTGAATCATCAAACGACTGCAATGGAACTCCTTTCTCTTTCTTTGAGTTTGGACATTCACGCTGTGTGTGTCCAACACCTCTGCACTCAGAACACTTAAGTTCTCTCTGTTGTGCTACAGGACAGTCATCCCTTATATGACCAACCCCTTCACACTCATAGCATCTAAGACGTTCTCTTCTTCTGCTATTGCCACGATCACCTCCTTGGCGACCATACTGATTCCACCCACCAGAGGAATTCATCATCTTACTCAGATTCCTAGCCAATATCCCCATGGCATCTTCAACATTCGGAGATCTATCTCCATCTTTGTCAGCAGCAAGAGCTATACTCCTTGATGCACCACTTGACGTAGAGACTGAACTACTGTCTTTCTCCATCTCTTGTGCCTTCAGCATACCCACAAGCTTGTCAAACTTGAGCTCATCCGTGTTTGTAGTCATCTGCAAAACCGCCTTGTGAGCTCCAAACTTTGTTGAAAGACAACGTAGTAACTTCTTTACCAGCTTCTTCTCCTTGTACTTCTTCCCAAGTACAAATGCTTCATACGCCATAGCACTGAGTTTGACACTGAAGCTCGCCACAGAATCATTATCAGACCACCTGAGATTCTCAAACTGCGACCCAAGATGATCTAGACGTGTCCTCTTGACACTCTCATCTCCTTCAAACGAATTCAGCAGGATCTCCCACGCCTCTTTAGCCGAAGTACTCCCCTGAATCAGCTGAAACTGCTCTACTTCAACAGCTCCAAAAATCACCGACAACGCCTTTGCATTAAATTTTGATGCATTGCGTTCTACCTCTGACCAATCCTCTTTTGGCTTAGGCTTCTTCTCACCTCCTGTGACTATGGTAGGCTCCTCCCAACCAATCTCCACAGCTGTCCACGCATCTTCATTGATTCCTTAAATCATCTGCTTCATGCGAGCCTTCCAATGACCATACTGGTCCGCATTCTGGTCCGCATTCAACACGATCGCCTTCTGCACAGAGATAATCGTGTCCATCTTCACCTTCAGGATCACACCAGTAACTTAGGTGACCCGCTCTGATACCACTTGTTAGTGCAAAGATGACACCACATTTGATAATGCAGAAGTTAACTCAAGAGACAAATCACACAAGCACACCAAAGCTTTATTAGAATCTCCTTAAACAATCTATTACAAGATCTGCTTAATTCAGCTTTTACACGTCAGTGTTAACACCCTAACACACGCTACTGAAAGATCTTAAGCTACCTGCTTATGTCTCTTCTCCGTCAAGTACTTCAGCCACTGCTTCAGCACGACCCAGAACACTTCCAAGAGCTTCTCTCTCTATAAGATCAGCCTCCGCGTGTCTCTGTCTCTATACAGACGACCCCATAGCTATCTTATAGTTATTCTCCATGTTCCCGAAACCCTAGTCTCAAAGGCAACATGTATGGACATCTTCCATAACAATAAGTGCAACTTTCCTTTTCTTGGAATGCACTTATTGCTCTTTCTTTAAGTCATAAACTTGCTACTCAAGTTTATCCCTCTTTCCATATCTCCAAGATACTCTCTTGCTCACCAAGTCTACACGACTCCAGCTCAGCATCTTGACTCCACATGGTCTTCACCACTTAACCCGACGTCTGCTTCAGCAACTACGTCAGCAACTACGTCAGCGACTACTTCAAGGCAGACATCTTACATCTTCACTGCTGTTTTAATATATATCTAAACTAAGTTACTGTTAGTAAGATTTAATAATTTATAAATATAATTACATTTTTAGTAATACCACATAAGTTATGATTAATATAACAATGCTATTTTAGTTTTAATATAACCACTATAACCGTAAAAACATTAAACTCGTTACCTTTCTGTTTGAATTCACGCGGCCACAAATTTGTTTATACTTTCAACATATTGCGTCTGTGCATACACACATATAATTGCCAGAATAATCTTCATAGACCTTTTCAACGGCACCTTTAAATCATAAGTATTTAGTATTTATAAAAACAATAATTTGAAAGTAATGTTAAATTATTTGAAAACAAAATGTCAATTCTAAAAAGACTAAATTTATAGGTTCTCTAGAGTTAAATATATTTATGACAGGATATAAAATCTAAGATTTAGAGTTTTTTTTGGGTCAAAGATTTAGAGTTTAAAACTTATTAAGTCTGTACGTACAAAAAAAATGTATGTACGTACATACATACAAGTGCAAAATAATCTTGTAGGGCTTCATAGACCTTTTCAACGGTAACTTAAAATCAACCTATTTGTAGTTTTTATGGAAATAAAAAATAATTAAAAAATTTTGGAATAGTTTTTCTTTCTTTTTGACCAAAAAAAAGAAAACTATTCAGAATTTTTTTTTTTTTTTTTAAGTAGACTGCATCTAAAAAATTGAAGGGAAAATTAGGAAAATTCCCAAAATTAAAAGAACACTTTTTGGATTGATAAAAAAAAAAAAAAACAAAAAAAAAAAAGAACACTTTTTGGTTTTGTTTAGTAGAGTTAAATATTTCTGGTAAAGGTTCTTGCGTTAATGTGTCGAACAAAAGAACTTTTCATCTTAACAACACATCAAATCTCAAATCAGCTAATGGTTACAATATACATATGGTTTAACCTTAATATGTTTAGGATGCTAATTAGAGTTCATAGATTCTCAAGCTTGATTATACACTTAGAAAATTCTGTCAGCAAAACTTAAAAGAACCATCATTGTGTTCTTGATTCCCAGTGGTAGATCTAAGTTAGTAAGAGACTAAACCAGGATTGTTCTCATCATGTCCCCTTTTTGTATGGTCCATGAGGGTAAATGTCATACATATCATGTACAAACATTGCAATGGACCGATCTAAGCTTTATGGATTTGGGACCACAGAGACCCATGTGAGAGACTGGTCCTATCTTTGTTTTATTATTATCTAAGTTTCACTGTTGGAAGGTTTCACAGAGGTCAATGGTTAGTTTTAACAAATGCTATAAACGGTATGACCAACACAGGATCTTAAATGAAAAGCTCACATACAATGTAATAATGTGGACAGGTATTACAAGGACTAAAAAACATAGAAGACAAGAATCCATCATAGAGAAAAGTGCCAATGAGTCCCAAGTATCTTTTAGCCAGTTCCTCCAAGAACACCCTTTAGCTTCTTGACTAAAGCAGGGTCAAGGAAAGTAGTAGCCGAAACGAGTTCAGTGGGAAGACTATTAGCAAAAAGCGCGAAATCAAGAATTTGGAGACCAGGACTAGCACTGCTGAAAGTGACAAAGGCTGCAGCAGCTGATTTCCCCGCATTGATCTGGAAGTGAAGCAGGCCTTGTGGGAAAACCATGACCTGTCCTGGTTTTAGTGTCTGGACGTAGACAGAGTTAGCTGAGGAGACAAACCCAGCGGTAATGTAGCCGTCAAGGACAAAAAGAACCTCAGAGGCACCAGGGTGAGTGTGCATTGGGATCACACCTTTAGGAGCTAGGTCAAGTCTAGCTGTAGAGAGGCCTAGACCGTTCAGACCCGGGAACTGAGCGGAGAAACCGGGCGTAACGGCAGCGCTGATGATGTTTGTAGTGTTTCCAGGAGTGCCTAAGGAGAAGACAAAGTCCTTGACTTTGACATGAATGGGACGAATGCAAGGGTAACCGGCAGGGGTTTCAGCACGTTTCAGGTTGGCCACACAGAAGTCTTGAACAGAGGCATTGGATAGAGCAAAAAGGAGAGATAAGAGGAAGATAATGCGCAACATTTTGATTGGTTGGTTTAAGAACTAACACCTTTAATATTTTGCTCTATTCTTCTCTCTTCTCTTCATTGTTTATATAGAGGAGTTAGTTAAGAAACTGTGTGGTGAACATTCGAAAGATGGAGATAAGCTTTTGGAAACTGTTATGGACATCCAAACACAAGGACCACTCTTAGATACAAACAAAATGTATCTTTTCTTTGCCTGCCTGTTCTGCATCATTGGATCGCTGGTGATTCTAATGATGATGTACGCATTGATATTTATTGGCTGCGAAGATTTCGGGTTATTAAAGGAAAAGCATGGTGGATTCAGACCGTGTCTTGGAAGATTTTGAGAAGAACAGAGAGTGAGCTATTGGTGACATCAAGCTTCAGTTTTAACATGTGGCTCAAGTAAGCAGAAGAGAGAAAATCACGCGCCAACAAGACACTCGTTTACTTCGGTAGTTGGAGTTATGAGTCAAGGGCCAAAATTTTGTCACAAGTTGGGTTTAGTTTGACGTAGAAAATACGTATGTGTGTTGTAATGTAGTGTGGACCAGAGTCACATGTGAAGAACCATTACAAGACACTATTTGACAGCTAGAAGAAGCTTAAAAAGGATTCTTATAAATGTCCCTACCACCAGAAGAAGCTTAAGAAAGATTCTTATAAAGATCCCTTCTACTTTTTTGTTTTGCGTGTAAACCATCCCTTCTACTTTTGTTACATGTAACTTGCAAATGCGTGGAGTAAAACTCAACGTAGACTCAATATGTTATATTTCACTCCAAGTTAAAGCATTGACAGTTTGACTGAAACTAACCCCAAAATATCTAACAATTATGATATCTTTCTATCCTAGTGAAGTTTTGGCGGGAAAGATTTAACAGAAAAGTAAGGTTCACCATTGTTTTCTTTACTCAAATTGCACACACGCTGTAATGTTATGTTAGGTGTCTAAAGATAAGCATGCATTGTAAACGTCGTGTTAGCATGATTAACCCACAAACCCATTAGAGTTTCTTAATGAATATTTTAGTAATTAAATGTAATTAAAAACTCTAGTTAAGAGACACATTAATTTTTCACTCCAATGCTAGTTTTTTATTCAGGGGTTATTAGAAAAAAAAATCAGACAAGAAAACAAATTAGAAACAAGTAAGTTGCAGAAACAATCCCAAATAAAGTTACTGCAGCTGAGAATTGCAGGAAAGAGTATCCTAACATTTTACCATAGGTGAATGATTAACCCTCTCTACATCCTAGCTTCATAAAACTAGTTGAATCTACTGGGATTACTTCTTATTATAACTATGCTATGATGGAACTACTAATCTAGATGATGATTCTAAACTCTAATGAGAAAGACCAGTGCTCTCTGTAAACAAGATAAGTACCAGAGCAAACATAATAACTCAAGATACCTTTTATCGATACAATCTACACAAAAGAACTCTCTTCCACAACTCAGACAGCTAACCAAATCCTCAAATCCTCTGGTTCCACACCAATGGCACCTCTTCTTGGCCTTAACCAATTTTCCATTGAAAGGAACCTCCTTTACAGAATATCACACAAAAGCAAAATTAAGAAACTAAATGTGTACACAGAAAAGTGTAAAGCTTTAAGTTTTTTTCTCAATTACCTGCATTTTCCCAAAAGGTATAGGTTCAATATTCTTAGACCTGAATCTTCTCTTAGTCAAAGAAACACGTTCTTCACCTACTTTAACATCACAAGGAGAAGGAGATGACACATTGCTTGTAGTCGGAGAAGGTGGAGAAATAGCCAAATTAAATTCCTACCCTTTAAAGCCATTGGCCATCCCTGAGCTTCTATTGGTGTTGGCTCAGTAAATCCCAGCTTAGCAATTGCGTTGAGAATGTTATCTATCAAACAAATAATCAAAGAGATAAGTCCACAAAATTAAACCACTAAACCAAGAACAAAATAATCATAACTAGAGAATGTTAGGTGAACAAAGCAGCATACTTGCACTCACTAGATGGAAATAGCATCGAGAATCTTATCTATCAAACAGATAATAAAAGAGATAAGTCTACAAAACACAACCACTAAACCCACAAGACATGAACTGAGATAAAGTGTTAAACAAAGAAATCTATATGTATGATAAAACAAAGTTACCAGCTCGGATAATCCATGAAAAGATACAACCTTTACACAAAACCCTAGCTTAATACTGATAAAACATGCAATTTATGAAACTATGAGATCCAAAACAAGAGAAAATTTTCCCAGATTGGAAAATCAACGAGCCAATCAAAATTCTCAAGAAAAGAAAAAATCAATTGAAGTCAAGATTTGACGATATATAAACAAAAAGATCTCACAAAGAATATACAAAATAGGTACTGACCAGTTTGGCGTTGCTGTTCTTGTTTCCAGCGGTGACCATGTTTGTTAATCTGAAGCTCCGGAAATAGAAAGAGGGAGAAGATAGAGCTCACAAGAGATGTCGCTTACTTTCCCTAATTAAGACCCGTAGCTTATGTTTATTGCTATTTTTCGTTTTTTTTTAATTCTAGTTAAACTAAAAAAACGTTCTTACACTACAAGAAAACAACGGTATTCTGACGGACATTCCGACGGAAAATGAAATCCTCGGAATTTCCTCGGAATATACCGACGGAATTCCGAGGAACCATCAATCCGTCGGAATATTCCGAGGAAATTTCGACGAACTAGTGATCGATCGATGCGTTTTTGGACATATACCCATCGATCGATCACATTGTTACGCTTTGGTCCATCTTAGTGATCGATCGATGCATTTTTGGACATAAATCCATCGATCGATCCGTTTATAAAAAAACATTCGAGATTTTGAAACCCCAAACACTAGTTCCTCGGAATTTCCTCGGAATATTCTGAGGAAATTCCGAGTAACACTTGATATCCTCGATCGATCGATGGGATAATCCCATCGATCGATCACATTGTTACGCTTTGGTCCATCTTCGTGATCGATCGATGCGTTTTTGGACATATATCCATCGATCGATCCGTTTATAAAAAAACATTCGAGATTTTGAAACCCCAAACACTAGTTCCTCGGAATTTCCTCGGAATATTCCGAGGAAATTCCGAGGAACACTTGATATCCTCGATCGATCGATGGGATAATCTCATCGATCGATCATATTGTTACGCTTTGGTCCATCTTAGTGATCGATCGATGCGTTTTTGGACATATATCCATCGATCGATCCGTTTAAAAAAAAAATTGACGTTTTGAAACCCCAAACACTAGTTCCTCGGAATTTCCTCGGAATATTCCGAAGAAATTCCGAGGAAGAAAAGGGTTTCCTCGGAATTCCCTCGGAATATTCCGAGAAAATTCCGAGGAAATAGGGTTTTTAAACCGAAAACAACGTTTTTGCGGTTTGAATAACACCTATATAACCCTTATTAAGTGTCTTACGTTCATTATGAAGTCAAAAATTTGTTCCTTACCCTATAATAAACACTTTTCCGATTGTATGAACGAAATCCCCACAACATAAGAGAAACACTTATACACTTTAATGAACGGTAAAGGGAATACTTACAATTCGTTTTGAAATTTGTTATTTCATGGTTTATGCTCATCTATACAAAGAATCCTCAATGGTATGCATTACAATTGTATAAGAAATGAAATACGGCAAAAAAAATTGATGTTTTGAAACCCCAAACACTAGTTCCTCGGTATTTCCTCGGAATATTCTGAGGAAATTCCGAGGAACAATATAAATTAATAGAAATACATGCACATGATATTCTTTTTCCTCGAATTAATGAAAATATTCCGAGGAAATTCCGACGGATATTTAAGTGGCCGTCGGAATTTCCTCGGAATATTTTCATTTAACCGGGCAAACAAGCCGCCAAATATTTCGGAAAAATTGAAATTGAAAATACTAAGGGAATTTCGACGGAAAATATCCGTCGGACCCAAGGTTTTATAAACTCCAAACGCATCTTCTTCCCCATTTCTCTCTTCTTCCTCTCCGGCAATCTCTCTCTCCTTCTGGCGTTCTCCACCTTCTCTCGCGACGAACTCTCCGGCGAATCCTTTCCATTCCCTTACAAATCATGTAAGGACCCTATCCCACTCTCTTAGGTCCTATTTGTTAGGTTTTTAAGTAGATTTGATGATTTTAGAAGGTTTTTGATAGATTTTTGTTAGGGTGATTGGGTAGGATTGTGATTTGTTGTGTAATAGGTTTAGAATTGTGATTTGGTTGTGTTGAATTGATTTAGAACTTTTTTTATAAATTGTTCATTATTTTTGTATTTACAAAACGTTTTTTCTATATAAATTCGATTTTACAAAATGTTCTTTGTATATAAATTCGATTTTTGGATTTATAAAAGATGATTTCATATTTTAAAATTAATTTTGTATTTATAAAACATTTTTTTGATTTATAAACACTATTTTTTTATTTTTGTATTTATAAAAACTATTTTTAAATATACAAACCGTTCTTTGTATATAAATTCGATTTTTGGATTTATAAAAGATGATTTCATATTTTAAAATTAATTTTGTATTTATAAAATATATTTTTTATTTATAAAAACTATTTTATTATTTTTTGTATTTATAAAAACTATTTTGTATTTATAAAAAGATGATTTCATATCTATAAAAATATTTATATTTATAAATCTAATTTTGTATTTATAAAACATTTTTTTATTTATAAACACTATTTTATTATTTTTTGTATTTATAAAAACTATTTGTATTTATAAAAAGATGATTTCATATTTATTAAAACTAATTTTGTATTTATAAAACATTTTTTTATTTATAAAAACTAATTTATTATTTTTTGTATTTTAAATATGTTTTCTATTTCAATTTTAATTTTATATTTTCGAATTTCAATTTAAAAAAAATAAATTTATAAATTTTTTTTTAATTTTGGAAATATTCCGAGGAAGTTTATCCCTCGGAATATTCCGACGACATCTTCCTCATAAATTAACAATTAGATTACTCAGAAATTTAAATCCAATTAGGCCAGACTAAACCGGCTTTGACCGGAAGAGATTTAAAAGGATCAGTTTTCTAATATTAGCCATAACCAACTCTCTAGATACACATGCAAAACCAAAATTTCCAGAAGATTACACTCTAATGGCGTCCATGAAACTCATCGTTCCTCTTCTCCGTCGCTACATTTCCATCGCGATATCTCTCTTCCAAAGCCTCGTTTTGTGTCTATTCGATAATTTCGATTACCCTATCCTCATCAACCTCGCCGACGCGTTCTTATCATTATATTTCATAACATTCTGCGATCTCCGACCAATAACCGTCGATTTAGACGATGGAGAAACCACCGTACATTTCTGGGTCTCCGGCCACCGCAGAAACAACCGCCCAGACCTCGTCATGCTACACGGCTACGGAGGAAACTCGAAATGGCAGTTTATCCATCAGGTCTCAGATCTCTCCAAATCTTTCAACCTCTTCATCCCCGACCTAGTCTTCTTCGGGAAATCTCACTCGAGGAACACCGAGCGGACCGTCGAGTTTCAGGCGAGGAGCGTCGTCGGAGGATTGAAGAGGCTGGGCTGCAGCGAGGGCGGTTTGGCGGTTTACTCGATCAGCTACGGAGGTTTCGTCGCGTACCGGATCGCGAAGATGTGGCCGGAGATGATCGAGAGACTGGTGATCGTGAGCAGTGGAGTGGGGTTTACGCAACAGCAGAAGATGACTGAGATGAAGAAACACGGCGGTGATGTGTGGGAGATTCTTGTTCCGAGGAGTCCGCGCGACCTACGGATGTTAGTTAGGATTTCAATGAATACTGGGATCGCGTTCATTGACTGGGTTCCAGATTTCATCCTCTCTCAATTCATCGCTGTATGTTCTGTCTCTTTGTTTCTTTTTTTCTTAATTACTAATCTGCCCAGAATTATTCTTGTGTTTTTGAAATTAACCCTGACGTTAGAAAATGTGAAATAAACCCTTAAGTTTCAAAATTTCAGGTGATGTATGAGACAAATAGGAAGGAACTTGTTGAGCTAGCCAAGAATTTGCTGGAAAGAGAAGAAGATGCTGAGTTCTATGCAATATCACAGGTCACTAATATTCTCAATGATCAGTTTTTACTTTTTATCCATAAAAAAACATTTGTAACTGAATGATTTAATTTGGTATGTATATTCAGAAAACCTTAATTATTTGGGGTGATAAGGATGAGGTGTTTCCCTTGGAGCATGGACGTCGTCTACATAGGTAAATATGACAATCATGATAACAAAAAAAAAAAAAAAATGTTACAGAAGTACTATTTCCATTTTCAGTAAATGATCATGTTTTCACATACTTTTGGCAGACATTTGCCAAACTCGAGTATAGAGATATTGAAGGATATTGGACACGGCGTGAACATTGAAGCACCAACTACTCTTAACAACTTAATAACCTCGTTTGTTTTAGATGTTTCCTGACTTCTATTTCTGTTCTGACAAACATAGTAAATTTATGTCTGACATATTAATTATATATGTATGTTCCAAGAAAATTACAAACGAATTAATATCAATCTAAACAACGTTTTTGAACTGCCGCGAAATAACCGGTCTCGTGTACACAAATCCTAACAATCTGCAGCCTAATCACAGTGAATTGGGTTCGGGATAGATAACTGGTACTCCAAGTCTCCAAGCCATACTTTTGCAAAAAGAAAAGTAACGAACATATTTAAACCGTATACTGGAATTCAAAATATAGTTTTTTTAACTGAAGTGTAAAATTTTTGCCCATTGTAATATATTTTTACCAGTTTTGATTGGCTATAACGGATATTCAATTGGATCATTAAATATTTTATGATATTCTATTAGTTTATGCTGGTTTTATGCTGGATAAGAATAAGGACCACGACGGTATCTTTCTGATATCTTGCATATTTGCATTGTTTTAATCATTCATTTTTGCACACACTTCAAGAAAACAGCGGTATTCTGACGGACATTCCGACGGAAAATGAAATCCTCGGAATATACCGAGGAATTTCCGAGGAAATTCCGAGGAAACACAAAATTGGGATTCCTCGGAATTTCCTCGGAATATACCGACGGAATTCCGAGGAAACCTCAGTCCGTCGGAATATTCCGAGGAAATTCCGAGGAACAATGTGTTCCTCGGAAAAAACCGATGAATTCCGAGGAAATATTATAGCCGTTGGAGAGCCGTTGGGAGATTTTACAAAATTCCGAGGAAATTCCGACGAACTAGCCTTTTCCGTCGGAATTCCGTCGGAATTTCCTCGGTATGTCGGCATGATTTAATCTATATATACAAGCACTCCTCTTCCTCTTCATTCACTCCATATCTTCATCCTCCCTCTTACTCTATTTACACACGAATTTGATTCATAAAAAATATGTCTTCTTCAAATTATTTTCGTTCTTGGATCGATCGACCTCATTTGGATCCGAACACGAGATTGCTTACGGAAGAATACCAACGAGGTATAACCGAATTCATGGGGTTAGTTCACCGACAACCGGAAGCAAAAACAGGTAAGTTAAGATGTCCTTGCTCTAATTGTAAAAATAGAAAGGTTATTAAAGAGTGGGATGTTTGGACTCATCTATATTTGAGTGGGTTTACACGAAGTTACAAAATTTGGTATCATCATGGGGAAACTGATTATGAACATGGTAGTACTAGCGAACCTCAGCCAGCGGTTAGATTAGAAGAACCAATTAGAACGGATGTAGATTATGGTGTAGGTACTGAGCAGATGGTAAATGATCATTTTAGAGGGGAAGATTTACCCAATGCAGAAGCTAGGAGATTTTATGATATGTTGGATGCTGGAAAGCAACCATTGTACGAAGGTTGCAGAGATGGTCATTCAGCTTTATCATCTGCTACAAGATTGATGGGCATTAAAACAGATTATAATTTGGCTGAAGACTGTGTGGATGCGATTGCTGATTTTGTAAAAGGTATTCTACCCGAGGATAATGTAGCTCCTGGTTCATACTACGAGGTTCAGAAACTCGTAGCTGGTCTTGGTTTATCGTATCAGGTAATAGATGTATGCAGCGACAACTGCATGATTTATTGGAGGGCGGATGAACAGCGGGTTACATGCAAATTTTGTGGAAAGCCTCGTTATAAAGATACGAGTGGAAGAGTTCCAGTGCCATATAAAAGGATGTGGTATTTACCTTTGACGGAAAGGTTGCAGAGGTTGTATCTGTCTGAACGCACAGCGCAACCAATGAGATGGCATGCGGAGCACTCAACAGATGGTGAGATCAGACATCCTTCAGATGCAAAAGCGTGGAAGCATTTCCAATCAAAGTATCCCGACTTTGCGTATGAGAGAAGAAATGTCTACCTTGGATTATGTACTGATGGTTTTAGTCCGTTTGGCAAGAGTGGAAGACAGTATTCTCTATGGCCCGTCATTCTTACACCATACAACCTCCCCCCAAACTTGTGCTTGCGACGAGAGTTTTTGTTTCTCTCGATTCTCGTTCCCGGACCAGAGCATCCTAAGAGATCACTTGATGTGTTTCTTCAGCCACTAATATATGAGTTGCAACAACTATGGGCTCAAGGTGCTGAAACATACGATGTTTCGTGTAAAGAAAACTTTCAAATGCGGGCAGTACTAATGTGGACAATAAGTGATTTTCCAGCATATGGTATGTTGTCTGGATGGACAACGCATGGAAGGCTATCATGTCCATATTGTCAAGATAACACTGATGCTTTCCAACTAAAACACGGAAGGAAAACGTGTTGGTTTGACTGTCACAGGAGATTCCTACCACCTGATCATCCATATCGTAGGAGTAGGAATTTGTTTACGAAGAACAAGAGGGTGTTTGACAGTCCACCTCCGGAAATTTGTGGGAAAGATTTGAAGATACAACTAAGAGATTTTGGTGCAGAAAGGACGCCAGAAGTCGGTGGACATGAGCGTTTTCCGGTAGATGCTGTTGGAGAACTACATAACTGGCACAAAAAAGTATTTTCTGGGATCTGCCATACTGGGAGGATCATCTGCTAAGGCATAATTTAGATGTCATGCATATTGAGAAGAACTTTTTTGACAATCTCATGAACACGATCCTTAATGTTCAAGGTAAAACAAAGGATAATTTGAAGTCAAGACTGGATTTAGTCGATATATGTGCTCGTTCAGAACTTCATGTTGATGAAAATGGTAGGGCTCCTTTTCCCATATACCGACTTGATGCAGCGGGAAAAGATGCGTTCTTTGATTGGATTTCAAACGATGTGGAATTTCCAGACGGTTACGCATCAAATTTGCGTAACTGTATCGACAGAAAGGAAGGAAAGTTTACTGGCTTGAAAAGCCACGATTGCCATGTAATGATGCAGCGCCTCCTTCCGTTCGCCTTCAAGAAACTATTACCACGAAATGTTCATGAAGCAATTGCAGGGATAAGTGGTTTCTTCCGCGATTTATGCACGAGATCAGTGACTCTTGAAGGTATTGAAAATTTGAAGACTAACATAGCCGTGATTCAGTGCAACCTTGAGAAGATATTTCCTCCCTCATTTTTTGATGTTATGGAGCATCTTGTTATTCACCTGGCAAGAGAATTGGAACTTGGTGGTCCTGTGCAGTATAGATGGATGTATCTGTATGAGCGGTATATGTTCCATTTGAAGAAGATGGTGAAAAATTTAAGTAGGGTGGAAGGTTCTATAGTCGCACAGATGATCAATGAAGAAACTTCAAACTTTGCCGAGTACTACTTTCCAGCAGAAGTTCAGACCAAAAACAGAAGACCTGCTCGGCATGATGATAGAGGCGAACGGGCAGCATATCATGTTACGGTTCCAGACATTTTCACAGATGTTGGACGACTTAGCGGAAAACCAAAGGACCGTCGACTTACTGAGCAGGAGCGCAGTCATTTGCAAACATATTTGCTCACCAACTGCGAAGACGTTCTTCAATATGAGAGGTAAATAAATGAGCTTACAAATTTTTATTTTAACAAGTTGAAATTTAAATCTTAATTAATTACATTATTGTCATCATATACAGGATTTTCATGGCAGAAAAGCGGTTCGAGTATAGATACGCCACAGAGGACGAACTAGAAGAAATGAAGCAGAGAGAATTTAGTGGATGGATGTTTACTTATGTGAGTGCTTTAAACAAATTAAAATATATTTTATCACATATTTATACTAATTCACATTTATTGATATAATATATATATATGTGCTATTAATAGGTGTCTGCTGGTTTGGCCAGAGGTGAAACATTTGACGATTGGATACGTGAGATGGTCGTTGGACCAAACTTTGTTGTGAAGTCATATCCGAGATTTTGTACTCGAGGATATGCATTCACAACTCAGAAGAGGAGACGTTCGAGTACGACTTATGATGCTGGCGTTTGTTCTGCATCAGGAGATGATGTATACTACGGACACATACATGAGATTTTGGAAATTAAGTATTTGGGCATGGTTGGATTGCGCTGTACTGTTTTCTATTGTGATTGGCACGACAACACCCCAGATCGAGGTGTGAGAACAGATGCATTTGGTGTTACATCAGTAAATTCGAGGCGAAAGCTGCAATATTATGATCCTTTCATTCTTGCTTCTCAGGCCGATCAGGTAATTAAATGTTAATTATTCAGAATGATTCATCATCATGTGTATTAATTTATAATTTTTCTAAATGTTACAGGTTTGTTATATCAAGTACCCCCGGGTAAGGAACAGAGATGATCCATGGGTTACTGTTACAAGACTCAACCCGAGAGGCCGAGTTCAGGGAAGTTCTGAGCTGGAAGACCCACTACAACCAAGCACATCCGGCAACTTAAGTGCAGCAGAAGATTTAGCTGGAGTTGGCCTTGTAGTCGATTTAACCGACTTTGGAGAGGAAGCCGTCGTTCACGTAGAGGATGAACCAGTGATTGGAGAGTTTCACACGAAGATCCAGATTCAGATTCATCTGGTGATGATGACTCGGAAACAGACTACCATTGAACTTATTTTTTTTTTTTTTAAAGAAATACCGAGGAAATTCCGAGGAACACTTGATATAACCTCTTTCCTCGGATAATAGTTATTTGGTTTATCTAGCAAGGCAAAGCTGAATACGAATTAAAAACTACTCAGAACACAACCAAATAAAACGAAGAAACCATGTAAAAGAAATACGAACTCATAATTAAGAAACCCAAAAAAAAACTCAGTTCAAAATTAACAGAAAATAAGACCATAAAACGTTAGAATAGAAAAGAAAATAAAATAGCCGGTGATAGCTCCTACTCCTCGTCTCCTGCTCCAGATGTTCCTGCATCGTTGGGTCTCTTGGACCTCTTTCTTACCCTGTGTGTACCACTCGAACCCGAACCAGAGGTGGATGGAGAGTTGTCCCGATGAACTACATCATCCTTTTGGCAACGACACGGCCTGATACGTGAAATGGCAGCCCAGATCTTGTGTAGCATGTCGTTGTTTGTCTTTATGCTCTGATCTCTCCAATGTTGTTGCTGGCGCGAAGTGGCGTTCGGTGGAAGCTCTTGCAGCTTGTACTGGCTGGAGTCTGATGGGAGTAGCTGATGGGGTTGTGAATCATCTGGAATGGCTTGTGCAGCCTCATCTTCTCCTTCTTCATCAACCACGCCCTTGCCTTTGGTCTGATATTTTGGCGTGAAGAAGGATGGCTTGTCTACTAGTGCGGTAGCAGGGGGTAGGAACTCAACTGCAGCCTCTGAAAGTAGAGAAGTGAGACCGATCTGAGGTAGGTGGCAGTAGAGTGTTTTCTTCGCTCGGTCCTGGAATACGTAGACGTAAGGACCATCCCGATGGATCCTCGAGTGGGGACCAGCTATGAACTCCTTACTTACTAGAGAAATGACATCCAGGTAGTTCCAAGCAATGTTGTTCGATCTGTCCAGTGCTACCTGCTGGTTCTTGCAGTCTACACCCACATGTCTAAGGATCCGAGTAATCACTGCACCAAATCCACATGCATTGCTCTTTTTTTTGGTTACTTTCCCCTTGTATCCTGCTAAGTTTGCGGCCAGCACCGCTCCCATGTTGAAGGCAGTAGCAGGTGGGAATGTAGAGTTTCCAAATGCCGGTAGCAAATGCCTCACACCTTGGTACAGGAGGCACAACTCCCATTGCGTGACTGATGCGGCTGTGGTTGTCCCGTATAGCAATGAGCCAATGAGGCGTGTGGCATATCTCAGTACTGGGCTCCGGATAAGTGACTCCTTTGCCTGAGAAGATCTATAAACCCCTGTGCCAATCGTTTCCCAGAAGTTCAACAGCTCTGAAGTCCAATAAAGACCAGATGTCCTCTCCCCTGCACTCAATCCAAATAGTCTGCAGAGGTCTGTGAAAGATACCTCATAGTATACTTTCTGCACTACGAATGCCAAAAACCTTCCTGATGGCTATCATCGGGACGGGTGACGTATGCGGATGCTATGAACTGGCGTACCAACTCCGGATAAGTGGGTTCGTTGAGGTTGCATAGTTGGCCTAGACCCATGTTCTGGAACAGTCCTTCAATGTCTGCTTGGATTCCCAATATTGTCATCGTCTCAGGACATGCTAGTTGTGTAGCCGGAACGGCTACCTTCTTCATGTTGTTGTAGTGGGTGGTATCAGACTTATCCCACTTCTTTGGCCTTTGCTTCTCTCGCTGAGACGAACCCTCTTCTTGTGTGTTCTTCTTTGCTGACATTTTCGTGCGCTTCATTCTCTACAAAATAGAATCATTGCTCTCAACATGGTTATAATCAATTAAGAACTCAAAGCAACATGAAAATGAAAAGCGAAATCGAGTTGTGATAAAAAAAAAACCAAATTGAAAAAAATTCTCAATCCCTAAATCATCTCAAATCCTGTTCCAAACTCGTTGATCACAGACAATTGTGTTCTATTCCATGTTTAAACATCTGTTTCATGCATATTTGATCAAGGAATCAACACGGAAATAAGAAATTCACAAAACCCAAAAAATTGCTCAAGAACACGATTTCAGAATGTGGAGATTCGCGGAGTATACCTGTCTTAGGGTGAAGACGAGTGTAGGAATCAGGTAGAGCTCGAAAAATCAAGTGGAATGGAGCCCAAAATTGTTCAAATCGGATGATTATAGAGAGAGAAAGGGGGGGGGCGAATTATAGGGGAAATCGGAGGGGATGAGAGTTCTAAGGTTTAGATCCAGAAAAGGTCGGGTTTTGCCTTATAATTCTGTTTTCCGAACACGCATCGATCGATGCGTTTTTGTTCTATAACGCATCGATCGATCACAATCTTACGGCCCGGTCCATCTTTGTAATCGATCGATTTGTTTTTGTTCAGAAACGCATCGATCGATGCGTTTTTAAAAAAACATACAAGATTTTCCGAGGACATTCCGAGGAAAAATTGAGATTCTCGATCGATCGATGGGATACTCTCATCGATCGATCACAATCTTACGGCCCGGTCCATCTTTGTAATCGATAGATGCGTTTTTGTTCTATAACGCATCGATCGATGCGTTTTTAAAAAAACATACAAGATTTTCCGAGGACATTCCGAGGAACAATTGAGATTCTCGATCGATCGATGGGATACTCTCATCGATCGATCACAATCTTACGGCCCGGTCCATCTTTGTAATCGATCGATTTGTTTTTGTTCAAAAACGCATCGATCAATGCGTTTTAAAAAAAACATACAAGATTTTCCGAGGATACTCCGAGGAACAATTGAGATTCTCGATCGATCGATGGGATTCTCTCATCGATCGATCACAATCTTACGGCCCGGTCCATCTTTGTAATCGATCGATTTGTTTTTGTTCAAAAACACATCGATCGATGCGTTTAATTAAAAAAAATTACGTTTTGAAACCCCAAACACTAGTTCCTCGGAATTTCCTCGGAATATTCCGAGGAAATTCCGAGGAAGAAGAGGGTTTCCTCGGAGTTCCCTCGGAATAATCCGAGGAAATTCCGAGGAAATAGGGTTTTTAAACTAAAAACAACGTTTTGCCGTTTGAATAACACCTATATAACTCTTATTAAGTGTCTTACGTTCATTATGAAGTCAAAAATTTGTTCCTTACCGTATAATTAACACTTTTCCGATTGTATGAACGAAATCTCGCAACATAAGACAAACACTTATACCTTTTAATAAACGGTAAACGGAATACTTTCAATTAGTTTTGAAATTTTTTATTTCATGGTTTATGCTCATCTATACAAAGAATCCTCAATGGTATGCATTACAATTGTATAAGAAATGAAATACGGCAAAAAAAATTGATGTTTTGAAACCCCAAACACTAGTTCCTCGGTATTTCCTCGGAATATTCCGAGGAAATTCCGACGGATATTTTACTATCCGTCGGAATTTCCTCGGAATATTTTCATTTTACCGGGCAAATATTTCGCGAAAATTGAAATTAGAATTCCGACGGAATTCCGACGGATAATATCCGTCGGACCCTAGGTTTTATAACCACGAGCCACTTCTTCTTCCCCATTTCTTTCTTCTTCCTCTGCGCAAATCCTCTCTTCTCTCCGGCGATTTCCCCCTGAAATCCGACGATATCTCCGGCGATCTCCCTCTTCTCTTACACAAATCATGTAAGGACCCTATCCCACTCTCTTAGGTTCTATTTGTTAGGTTTTTGTGTGGTTTTGATAGATTTTTTTTAGGGTGATTGGTTAGGATTGTGATTTGGTTGTATAATAGGTTTAGAATTGTGATTTGGTTGAATGATTTGTTTTGTTGAATTGATTTAGAATTTTTTATAATTTTTTTTTTCTATTTATAAAATCGATTTTTGTATATAAAATCGATTTTTGTATTTTACAAAACGATTTTTCTATATAAATTCGATTTTTTGGACTTTACAAAAAAAAAATTTCTATATAAATTCGATTTTTTGGATTTTACAAAACATTTTAAATATCTATAAAACTTTTTTTGTGATTAAAAACTATTATTTGGGATTTAAAAATATTTTTAATATATATATATATATATATATTATTAAAACTATTTTTTTGTAATTATTAAACTATTTTTATTTATTACAACTATTTTTTGTTATTAGAACTATTTTTATATATTTATTAAAAATTTTAAATATATATAAATCTTTTTTTGTGATTAAATTATTTGGGAATTTTTTTTTTTTTAAAAATTATTTTATATATTTCTGTATTTATTAAATATATTTTTTAAATTTACAGGTCTCATGATTATCAGACCCGGCCTCGACAGCGTCGTGGTCGTGGTGGTACGGGGAGCCAGTCTCGGGATTCCAGCCATTTTCAGGATTCCCCTTCGCCCCACAGCTCCAACCATACATCTCCCTCTGCTGCACCCGCTCCTGCTCCTCTCGCTCCCGCTGCTGCATCCGCTCCTGTTCCTCCGGGTCCTCCGGGAGTGATGCGTGTTGCGGAGTTGGTTCAACAGCCCGGTCGTGACCATCTTCCGTATCTCACTCCGTATCCACATGGACGGGGTCAAACATGGTAATTAAACATTTTTTTTCTTTAAATTTGGATTCATTATTAACCGTTTGTTCTTTTAATAAGGTTCAACCGATCCGGGAACGGGATCAGCGCATGGATCAACCGTATGATGTACTCGGCCCTCGACAGTGGACATCCGACTTTCACTCACTTCCCAACCGACAAGCAGGTTCTGTGGTTTCGTCAGTTTGCGGTAAGTATTCTAATTTTTTACTTATATTTTTAATCTTTAATATAAATTTTCTACTAATTGTGTTTTTTTTTCAGCAAGAGTTCAACTGGAATTCCGATGAGACGCTCTTTATCTATCACCACTTCGTCCATAAAGTAATGGACAACTATGGGAAGCAGATCCACGAGTGGAAGAAGAAGTGGGAAATCAATAAGGTTCGATTTAATTTATTAAACCATTTTTTAATTTATTAAACTATTTTTTAATTTATTAAATTTTTCTTTTTTTTTTTATTAAAAGGTCCCAAAGTCGATGAACGACACGGTCTGGAAGGAGTTGTGTGCGCATTGGGATAAGGAAGAGACGAAAGAAACTTCTTCCACCAACTCCACCAACCGCAAGAGCGACCGTAAAGGGAAGGGCATCTACAAGCATAACTTGGGTGCTCAATCTATTGCCACTCTCGGAGATCGCATGGTAAGTTCAACCGCTTTTTCTTCAATTATTTGAGTTTCAGAATTTAAATTTATTGTGCATTTCTTCTAATTTCTAATGTTTCTTTAATTTATGTTTTTTTTCAAGGCGGAAGAAAATGATGGCGAGCCGGTTGATGATCTCGCCCTAATGAGGAGGGCGTATACCAACAAGAAGACCGGCCAGATTGATGACGGTCTTGTGAGGGACGTGGTCGACCTGGTCCAAACTCAGGTGGTAGACGAAGTGTCTCAGCTTCAAACCGAGGATGACGCTTCGACGGCTTCGACCAACTTGTCCCGGTTTCGAATCAACGAAATCGTTGAATCCGTAAGTTCTTTGTTTTTAAAAGTTCAATTCATTTATTTCTTGGTTTAAATTTCTAAATTTGGCTTTTTTCTATTCAGTCGGTTTCAAAGAAGAAGGGACGTTTGGTCGGTTTGGGTCGTCGCACCCGGTCGGTTCCCCCTTCTTCTGCACCACCGCCCTTTGTTGATCCAGAAGTACTTACGGCCCAGTTGAAGGACAAAGATGATCATATATCTTTGTTAGAGACCCAGATGGCGGCTCAACAGGCGGGCTATGAGGCACAGAGGAGGCTGAACCAGCAAATGATGGAGATGATGCAGAGGATGTACCCGAACGAGGTGTTCCCGGACGTGCCAGACCCGTAGTTTTTTTTTTTTCCACAAACTCGGAATGTTTTATTTTTATTTGTGAAACTTTGAATATTAATTAATATGATTTCAATTTTACTTTTAATTTCATATTTTTGAATTTAAATTTCAGAAATTTTTTTTTTTTTTTAAATTAATATTTTTTACATTCCGAGGAAATTAATTATATTTTTCACTTGATCGATCGATGCGTTTTTGTTCAGAAACGCATCGATCGATGCACTTTTTAAAAAACGTTCGGGCTATACCGAGGGACAGGTTCCTCTGTTTATTCTGAGGAACTTTTCCCTCAGTATATTCCGAGGGACATCTCCCTCGGAAAATTCCGAGGGAGCTGTCCCTCGGAAAATTCCGATCGGAAAATTCCGAGGAACTGGTCCCTCGGCATATACCGAGGGAAAAGTTCCTCGGAATAAACCGAGTAAAATGTCCGTCGGTATACTCCTATCGATCGATGTATATATGTCCAAACACGCATCGATCGATGAACTTCCGAGGAATTATACCGACGAAGTTCTCCCTTGGTATATTCCGAGGACATTTCCGACAAACTAGTGATCCTCGGAATTTCCTCGGAAATTTATTTCCTCGGAATTCCGACGGAAAATTCCGAGGGATTTCCGAGGAAAAAATAAATTCCGAGGAATTATTTCCGACGACGTGTTTCGTCAGTATGTCGTCGGAATAACGATATTCCGACGAAATTCCGACGATTTTTTCCCTCAGAATCCTTGATGTTTTCATGTAGTGACATGTTGAATCATTTAGATTAATATTTAGACATTTTTAGGTTCCATATTGCATACATAAGTCTTTATTAGGTGTTTGAGCATCCTTTGGAGTTTTTGGAGGTATTTGGAGACATTTGGGCTCTTAAGGAGTAGAAAATGATCATCTTGGCGAAATGGGAATTTGAGCGAGGTTCTGAAGCGACCTGATGCACCCGCTCTAGACGATTGGAGTGTAGAGCGACCCACTGGAGCGAGGTATGACACCCGCTCTGTACCAGAGCGACCTCTCGTAGCGAGGTAGCGTACCCGCTCTGGCCCAACATCCCGTCGATAACTTTCGAGAACCGGAGCGACCAAGATAGAGCGAGGTGGGTACATCGCGCGTCAAATCCATGAAGTGCGAAGGAAGCCAGAGCGACGTCCCAGAACGAAGTAGCGAACCCGCTGTGAAGCTGGAGCGACCCACCAAAGCGGAGTCACGAACCCGCGCGCAAGATTTATATTTGGTCGATTTTTAATGTTTTGTTGGCCTTCTCAGACTTGTTTTTGAGGCCCACTAGGTTTTTAGGACTCCTATAAATATTCTCTAAACCTAAAATTAGGATTTATCTTGTTATCTATCAAATCAAAGACCACTTTGGAGTGAAAGATCTAATCTTGATCATTATCTTTTGTGATTGCTTGACTGCTTTGATCATTAATCATGTTTAGACTTAGATCAACTAATGATTTAGTGTCTACCATGATAATGAGTGAGTAGTCATCTTTGGATTCATGAGCTATGATGATTAGGATGATTAAGTGATGATCTAGAATGTTTTAGAGTAGATTAATATGTTTCCTTACTTGATTGAGTGATCTTAACGCTAATCTAGAGTTGGCCATTTTAGATTGGAACTCTAGACATTTCATTGCCCAGAAGGTATTCGATGAAATGTCTGAGTCAACTCAACATGCTCTTAACTTACCCTACCAAAGGGATTTGAGGTTAGGGGAGTTTAGAAAGTTGAATGATCTGTTCTTAATGATTGCTTGATTGACACAAACCAGATGAATTTGATGTTTGATCAATGAGAGTAAATGAGTTTTTGTTTTGAAAAAGAACTTGCTTAGAATTGCTATCTAGATTTAGGGGAATGTGTTGATTGAAACCTTGCCACTTTAGATTAAATCTTAGTCATCTGAAATCAAAATCTTATGTCCATGATTCCTCATTTATCCATTTGATTGAAAGTTGCTAGTTAGTTGTGTTAGAACCTTGTTAGTTTAATCAACCACTTCATTGAACTGAATGCAGTTAGATTAAGTTTGAACCTACATTCTCTTTGCATCAAAATACTTAGAAATGGATTGACATCTTAAATACTACATGATTTAAATTAGGATCCTTGAAAAGTCCATTTTCACTCTCAAACCGGACCTGTGGAGGAGAGAAGTGCAGTGGAACGAGATAACAACTGGTCACCAAACCAAACGCCTAATAAACAGAAGTGGCAGAAGATAGTGTTAGGCCCGGTTCAGATTCACAAAAGCAAGAAATTGTAGTTTCAAGCATTATTTAGGTGATGTGTGACAGTGGCAGAGATGATTAGATTTATTGTATACTTAAACACAGTAGAATCTCTTGCAATAGTTTTGGTTTATTGAGTTTGAACTTTTTAGTACTAAATTTTAAATTCATAACCTATCAGTATGCTACAAATTATCCAAACATATTTTTATAAAAGTGCATGTCATATAATAATTCTAATTTTTTTGGAAATTGCATATACTTGAAATATCCGAGTTCAATATTTTCGGTTTATTAAGAGTTTGAACTCTGAATAGTAATTTAAATACATATATTATTTATATGCTACAGAATTATCTATATGCTACAAAATTATCCATACTTTTTCTTATGAAAGTAAATTTACTATAGTAGTCTTAAAAATTAAATTTAAATTTACATTTAATATACTGGCACACCTTTAACCTCCCTTATCAACTCCACAGAATTGAGATGCAGGGTAAGTACATGCGAAAAATATTTTATTTAGAAAAAGGATTTAAAAGAGATCAGAACATGTATACACATACTGACGTACATATATATTCCTCTCAAATCTCTCTGTCTCAGACTGTTTATCTTAGAGACGACAAGTAGATTCCTTTTTATTTACTTTACCAACATCCAATAATTGTCATATTATTTCTCGAGAAATAAGATTCTTGTTTACTTCCCGACAAAATACAATCTCGATTTCATCTCTGCTTTTATCTGTACGTCACTGAGCTTGTTCTTTTCTGCTTCTAAAGGTAAGAAATATAATCTTTTTTCCTATTCTTGTATATAGTCAAGCTTTTGAATTATTTTTGCTTTGCTTTCTGGATTTGTAGATATGAATCTTTTGGCTTCTGATGTTAGTTTAAAGACGTTACATAGTGTTATGAATTTTATGGAATCGGTTTCTACTTTTGATGAGATTATGTCCCTGTCTCTGGTCTACTTATAGAACAAGTCTGACTTCTTCTCTTTTTATCTATACATAGATCTCTTTTCACATAACATTGATTGGTATCTTGTCCAAAACTCAGGGTTCTGAGATTGACTGATAAATATAACTTAAAAATTATTTTTATCTTTGCTTTGTGCTACTGGAAAAGTTGGAATCTCATGTGAGATCAAGAGCTTATAGACAAGTTCAACGGAAGAAGTAGAAGACTTAAGCTTTTTTGTTAAATGTATCATATGTATACAAGGGTAGTTGATATTCTCCAATGGTTTTGTTATATTCTGATACCAGATGGATGGCAAAGTGTTGCAGAATTTCCAGAAAAGCTTTCTTCAGGTTCGAGATATTCTTGATCAAAACAGGCTTTTGATCAACGAGATCAATCAGAACCACGAGTCCAAACAAGCAGATCACTTAGGTCGAAATGTTGGTTTGATAAGAGAGCTCAATAACAATATCAGAACTGTGGCAAGTCTTTATGGTGGTCTCTCTCATTCTTTTGCCAAATCCATTGATGCTTCATCAGGAGAATCCACTGGGACCTTGAGATCTAATGGGAAGGCTAATAACCAAAAGAGATCTAGATGCGAGTAATGTAGCATAGACAGACAAATCTTTGTGTTATGTAGATTCAGTGCTAATGTGACTGTGGAGTTAAGGAATGATTTGTTATATTTGTAAATTAGCTTGAAGTTCTTCAACAGTGTTGCTTCTGTAATCTTTTGTTGAAATGATATCTGCTAATGACAAATAATATCTTCTCTTCATCAACAGAAAGATGTTTATAGAAAATGACACTACAAGAAAATTGTGCGTTTAATAGCAGACCAGGATAGCGTTTTTTCGCTTTCTGCTATGGTTGACATATCCAGTGGTTTTAGATAGCGTTTGTATTTTTGGAAACGCTATGATAGAGCGGCATAATTGGAAACGCTATGATAGTATTCATTTAATAGCACATAAAATAAAAAACGTTATAATAGTATACTTCTTGAATCCATAAACCCTAAACAAACTTCTGAACCATATACTCTAAAAAGCTAAATTTAACTAATATAGTTATAATCTTTATAATATTTTAGAAATTAAACTCCAAATCTTAAATATAGAACTATAAACTTAAATATTTTAAAATTAAACACCAAACCTATATACATTAAATCCAAACCCTATATCATACATAATCTCTAAATCTAAAATCATAAACTTCATATTTGATAGTTCTAAAATTTCAATACTAAAACATACACGTTAAGACTAAAATAAATTTATTATATCTATACTCACAGAACTTCAACACAAAACCTTAACCTTTTTTTTTATCAAAAATCTGAAAGATAATACTTATAAAAATATAATCTTTTCAAATTTAATTTTTCAAACCTTAAATCTAACCTTAGAACTCTATCACATAGACTTTTGCTCTAAAATCTTATACTTTAAATCTGAAATTCAATAGTTCTTCATTAACTTTATAAACGTAAATGATAATTTAGGTTATATATTAATAAAATTAGTTACACAATAAAACAGTTTTTGATTGGTTTTAATCCAATCGTTATAACTCATTCTTTTGTTAATCTTTTTTCTTTTTTTTTTTCTAATTGGTCAGTTAACAAAACAAAGAGAAAATTTTTTCATTGGTGAAAACAGGAGGATGAGGATAGCTTCTATATTTAATCTCCACCGTAGATTTAACTCGATCTAAGGGGCATAAGTGATTCACTTTAATATTTTTTTTTTTTTTGCATTTCTCGTCTCCTCTTCTCTAGCAATCTCTCGTCTCCTCCTCTCTCACCATCTCTTCAATCCTCATCTCACGATCTCTCAAACTTGCTGTCTGTCATTACGGATTTAAGCTCACCACCTTTGCTCAAGTCTGGAAACCATGACCCCTCGCCTCCTCCCCTTGGTCTATCTCTACTTAAGCGTTCATCTTCTTTTCATCTTTTTTAAATAAAATCTATTGCTTTTGTTTACAGATCTGGAATAATGATGACATAGAGGGGGTAATGATGATCCAGAGACAGAGGCGGCGGCCGACACACAAAGAGGTTGAAGACGGCGGGGAGTTACGAAGACGACAGGCGATGCACAAAAAGAGGCCTACGAAGTCATAATGGAAGAGGAAGGGTAAGCTAGCTGTAGTGATGGAGGTAGATTCAAGAAAGAAGAGAAGAGAGGCGGGCAAGAGAAGAAGAAGAAGAAGAGAGGCGGAGAAGGAACGTAGACTAGGTTTTAGTTTTAGGTTTAGCTTTTCAATTTTTCTTTAAAAAATTGGTTTAGTTTGGTTTACTTTCATGTATCGGCATAAAAAAATTGATATATAAAATTTTTTAAATTATTTTTTTATTTTATTTTTTATTTTTTAATAATGTAATAATAACAAAAATTATACGCTATTAAAGAATATTTAATTACAGATAGAAAAGCGCTATCGTAGCGGAAGAAAAGATACCAGTGTTAAAAACCGCTATGTAATGTCCTTTACCTACTATCACGGGCGATGATACAGCGCTTCAAAAACCGCTATCGTATCGTTATATAGCGTTTTTCGTCCGCTAATAAAACTTATTTTTCTTGTAGTGTGATGATCTCTAATGTTCTGTTTTGTTCATCCCACCTTCAAATCTTTACATATTTCACTTAGGGGTAGGCACATATCGAATATCCAAATTTTTGGAGGTATTCGTTCTCTGATCCGTTTCGTCCGAATAATCAATTATTCGCTTTGATTCGATCCATAGCCATCCAGATATTCGGTGTCCCGGATATCTAGAAAATTTTAGTTTTTAGCCAGATATCCGATTCGATCCATATAAATAAAATAAAATTTAATAAATAAATAATAATCAAAATAGTACTAGTTTATTACAAAAATATTTACTTTTTAAAAAAATTTAATAACTAATATAATAAATTTAACAAATAAAATATTGTAAAACTTATATAAAATATAATTTTGATCCTACATGGATCAGATTGGATACCCGTTCTTAAATTTTTTATTATTTGTGATTTGCTTCGTTTCTTACGAATATCGCATATTAGTATTTGTTTTGCTTGTAGAGTTACGTATATCCGAATTTTTCGGTTCGGATTGAAACAGATAATGAATCGAATCATAATTTACTAATATTTTGTCTAGCCCTATTTTCACTATGTCTCTGCATTACTTTGATCAACTGTCCTTCCCAGTCAGAAACAGCCTCTTCTCCATTTTAAAACTGACAGAGTCAAAGCCTCATCAGTAATCTTTGTATTGGAAGTAGCATCAAATAAAACTTGTCTACTGGTTTTCTTCTTTCCCTAGAAAAGCAAAGAATGTTATCTACCTCGAATATCAGTCCTATTGGTAGTAGGATCACACTTAAAACTTCAACACATATGCGAGCAGCATCTTCCTTGCTTATGCTTCCTTTGGCTGCAGCACCATGTTTCCTTCATGAAAATGTTGTTGAAACCAAGCGGGTAAAGTCAGCATATGATTTGTCTTATTATAAGATGGCTTAACAGACAACTGCAGCCTCATTAAACCATGATCTCGCATATTCAAAACATGCCAAAAGGCAGTTTCAATAGAGAAAAGAAAAGGTTTGGTTCTCTCCACGCTACTGTAAATCTTCTCCCTAACAGTTCAATGTAACCCTCTAGAAGAAGAAGAGGTTTTCCCAAACTTCGCGGATAAGATTATCTTCACTCTTCTCTCTCTGCCAAGTGCTCAAAGTCCAAACCTTATCTCTAACGTCATTTTGGTGTTATGTGGTTTTGATAAAGCTTAAGACTCTCTTCATCGCTTTTACAGTTGATAAATTGTTTTTCTTGTTGTTTACTAGTTTTCTTCTCCTTTTGTTAATATCTCCAGTGAATCTCTTTGTTAAGTAATGATATTATGATCTTAGCTTGTTCTTACTTGATATACAACTTATTTCACTAGTAGTCATCGTTCTTGCTTTGAGATAATCCATTTACATCTTGAGTTACTCCTTATGTATGATTCTTATATGTAACTATATGTTGATCATTTTCTGCTCGGTGTTTTTGCTTAGCATTGATCCATCTCAACCCTAATCCTTACACCAGATTTGATGGTAAAAGAGGATCCAGAGACGATGCTTATAGTAAAACTGGAGTTTAATAGTCTCTCTGAACTCTCTATTGTCCAAGTTCTTGGGAGTTCGGAAGCTCCTTACATTGTTCACTTATGTTGTCCGTCCTTTAGTATTGATTCTCTCTTGTCTCTTTTCTTAAAACATGCCTTTCCATCTCAACTACTTGAGCTTTCCTAATAGACTTCTTTTCCAAAAAAAGTACACTCTGTTGATTTGCACGTTTAGATTCTCAGTCCAAGATCCACTTATTAGGTTTGATGCTTAATAGCTGCTTAGGTGGGGATTAATTCACATTGATGTTGACTTGGCTGTTGTAGCATTTGATTTACTCTCCCTCATCCAAAAACACTCAATGTTAAGCATTTAGAGTAAGTCTCTTTTGTAATTGACTTTAAAATTTTGAAGAAAAATAATTTATAAAACAATAATTAAATCTGGACTAACAGAAATACCCACCTACGCAAATGAAATTTAATTTCGTTTCACAAACTGTCAAACGGCGCGTAGTTCTAGTCTAGAGATACCCCAGACGACTCAGCGTTCTTGTACACGTGACAGAAAATGGAACGTAGTTAATTCTATTTCGTCATTAACTCATTATTCATCTATTTACTGACGTGGCAAAATCAGACAAAACTCCATAAAGTCATAAACTCTCAGAAGCCTATATACGGATTTCAACTCCAAAATAAAAGAGGATTTTTTTGAGTTAATAAAACACTTTCGTGTCCGCACTTTTGTTATTTTCCTCCCAATTTTATTTGCCTTTATTATGCTTTAAGATTCCAAGAAGCTTCTCTTAATCCACTATTCGAAGATGAATTCGACTCCGACGTTTCGTGTTCACCGGAAATTTTAATCGCTTTCCTTCCATTTCACCGGCGACTAACTCAATTCCCCGGTGGTAAGCATTAGAGTTTTCCACCGTATTTTTTTTCAAAGCTTTGATTTTGTTCTTTCCTGATAAGGTTTGGCTTTACCTCTGGTGCTGCACTCGAATATGCCCAATTGATTGTAATAACTGCAAAGCCTCTGTAGTATTTTAGTGTTTTTGTTTCTCTTCAAAGGCCTTGTTTTGTGTTAAGAAATATATATACTTTTTCACTAAAGTTAATGAAGTGACTGCTTTTTGTTTTGATGGCATGGTATTATTTGAAGGAGAATCCATTTTGGTTTAGGTCATTGTACAGATATGCTGTCAGTTAGTAAATTGAGAATCTAAGGGGATGAAAGTACACATCTGGTGATCTGTTTGGACTATGCATTCTTGGATTCTCTCTAAATCATTCTTTTATGGATTTTTTTTTTTTTTTTTGGGTCTCACTTGAAGAATATGTTGATCATTTAGCATTTTTCCTGTTTTGGATTTCAGGCTTTGCGTTTGAGTTCGGTTTGCGATGAGAACTGTGGTTGGAACTGTTGAGGACTGCATAGATATGTTTGAAGGCAGTGCTCAGACGAGGATCATACCGCTTTCTCCGACGAATCTGATTGAGAATCCTGTTACCTACAAGCTTGTCCGGGTATAAAGTTACAAAACTATGTCCTTTTCAATGTCACAATTATAGTTTGGTGTAATTTTCCTTAAATTTTGAGTATAGCTTCTATAATTGACAAATCTATCTACTGTGGATATAGGTATTAGTCTTTCAAAATCTAATCTTATGTGGTTTGTGGAAATGGTATAGGTTGCAGGAGATGGGAGACTAGTGCCTGCAACCGATGAAGAAATAGTTGAGGTCAATGAGACAGGATATGCATACTCCATCAGATGCTTGTCAGAATCCTGCCCAAGGGTTAGCTTCTCGGTTGTCCCAACTAGAAGAAACTTCTCAAGGTTTACTTCTTACCATTCCTTACATGTTCAACTGATGCTCTCTTTTTTAATGGGAACATTTTTTTGGTGCTAGCAAATGCATTTTATATCCAGATGCACTTCTCTAAACTTTTATCAATCTATTTCACATTCATGCAGACTTTTTTATAAGTGATATATGCCCATAAGTCTCTCTGGATTTTTTTCTCCTGGATTCAGTTATTGTTTGCTTACATCTTGGAGATAACTTTTTTTTTTGTATCAGCTATTAGTTCAGGTTTATTGCAGTCTGAATATGTGGAACCATATACACAAGAAGTGAATACTCAACCTGAGGTTGGTCCTGTTTCACATAGAATTTTTATTTTCTAGCACTGTATCTTTCTACAACTACTCTTTTCTTATTTCTTGTCCTAAAAGTTTTCATGTTTTGGAGTTTCATAAGACGTCTAGATGACCTTACTCCTTATATTTTTCTCCAAATTTGATATTTTGCAGTATAATGAAGAGATATTGTAAAAGGTTGAACAGGATGAGAGACTTGCCATGATACACAGTCTTCACATGCTTTCTGCTCCTCCAGATGCCAACATTCAGCTTTGTAATGAAACCGACATGTTTGATGAGGATCATGTCCACCATGAACCTTTGCTGCAGCAACCCATTCCTTTCTCATCAAATGTTCAGCACGGATGCAATGTGGATCAATCTAATACGGTTGAACCTACAGCGCCCCCTGCTGATGCTCAAAGACCTGATTTTTCTTTAGTTAGAGGGGAGATATGCTTGAATAATTTACCTATTAAGGCACTGCAAGAAACATTCAAGGCAACCTTTGGCCGTGCGACGACTGTTACGGACAAGACTTGGCTTAAAAGGAGGATTACAATGGGACTTACTAATTCCTGTAATGTACCAACCACTAACCTGACAGTTAAAGATAAAAAGCTAGTTGAAAATCAAGACAAGGCCAATGATGCACCATCTAGTACTGATCATGCCGATGGACATTCAAATGCCTCTGGACATAGTCTCACTGAGGATTTTTCTAGTGAAGAGAGGGCTGCAAAAAGGGTTAGGAAACCTACACGAAGATACATTGAAGAACTTTCAGAAAACGATGAGAAACAGCCAGTGGTTACTTCAAAAGATGAGAAGCTATCAGAAAAATCTGAGGTGAGGTCTATTAGCGTCTCCTTAGGGAAGAGAGTCACCGTCACCAGGGTGGTGTCCCTTGCTGGATCTGAAATTGAGGTTCCTTATGTTTCTCTTGTCCGGAGAAGCTGTCCAAGAGAGAACATCATGGCTCTTATGGTATTTTCTCTTGGTTTACTACTCATTCTTCTCAATATAGTTATTTGGCTTTGCTTTTTTTTTCTAAGTTGGAATGTATTTAAAAAGGATAATGCAACATTGTTTAGGAATGTCACTCCAGTTGCTTGGAGGCAAAAGCTAGTTCAGGAGAGAGTAACATGCTACACAATGAAGTGCTAAAGTCGGCTTCTGGACCAGACCAGAAAGAAGTAAGACATACCTGTTTTTTTGGTTTCGTCATTCTACACTTGATAATTTTAGAAGAAATTGGTTTTGCATATATGATACAGTTTATCGTTGCAAATGCAGTCAGCTACAAGTAGCAGCAACAATGAGGAGGATGTTCTCACTGAGGTTGATGAAGACATGGAGACAGAGAACATAGACTCATCTGGAAATAGCTCAGATGACAATAATAACATTGGCTTGCCAACGATGCAAGGTGGTGGACTTAGAAGGAAGCATCACCGAGCTTGGACTCTATCTGAGGTTACACAATTAGTAGAAGGTGTAGCCAAGTATGGAGCTGGAAAGTGGTCTGAAATCAAAAAGCTTTCGTTTTCATCTCATTCATACCGTACCCCTGTAGATCTCAAGGTAATTCAACTTCTTAACCTCTCTTGAGATAGTCCTATCAATCTAGGCTTTGTTTATGATCAATTTGTTGTAATTTGTAGGACAAATGGCGAAATCTTCTGAGAACAAACTTTGCTCAGAGTCCCTCAAACATCATGGTACCTCTCTCTCTCTATATATACATCCCTTTAGCTTGTAAACTTCTTTTTTCCTTTGCCAACAAAACCTTGGGAATATGTGTTGGGGTTGTGTTTCCAGGGAAGTCTCAAGAAACATGGATCGATGCACATTCCTATGCAGATTCTGTTGCAGGTAAGGGAGCTTGCAGAGAAGCAAGCACTGGTCCCACCGAATCACTGATAAAATAAGGTTATTCGAGACGAGGAAACAAGATCCAACTCCTTGTAGCTGAGTTTTGTAAAATAGCAACCAAGTAAGGAAGATGAGAAATGTGAGATAAGATACAGTTGATGCTGACTTGTGTAACTTTTATTAGGAAGCTTTGGTCTAAAACTGTTGTATTGGTCTAAAGATGAAACTGATCTTGGTTTCATATTTACAAGAAATAAGAGGAACATATTATCAAAGATCAGAAGTTAATTATTAAATAATCAAAGTGGCCAAACAACAACATTGCTGTCTTCAAACTAATTTATAAGCAAGAAATATATACATTAATTGCTTATATAACCTATAATCCGTTTATGTATTTCATGAAACCAACAAGATGTTGAAAGTGCTTTAAAGATTCAGTTAACGATGTTTTCTTTAGCCCACATATGCCTCCATGTTCCTTGCACTGGTGGATATAGATCAGTCCATTCTGAACCAGCACAACTCTTTACATTCACATCTCCATTGTAAGACATATACTGTTTCTACTTAAATGGTGTTGTGGAACAGGAACAGGAAGATGAAGAAGAACCTGATCATCTCTGCTTAGCTTTGATAGATTGTGTAAAGCTCATGTAAGTTGACTTTCTGTATAACCTACTTCCTCAAGAAAATTTAATAAGGGACTGGGGATTGAAATGTAGAAGAAATCTCAGAACTGTAATATAATTTATGGATTAAATCTAAAAATTTAGTAAGTATTTAATTTATTTTTATAGTTTATACATTAAAATAGTGATTAGTGAAAACTGTGTAACAATAAGATAATTGAATTTAATTCAGTTTTAGATTTTGATAGTAAGAGCAATTTTTAGATCGAGTAAAATTTATAAGGAAGCTTTGGTATAAACTATGTTATTTGGTCATTTAAATGGCTTTTCATGTCTAAAGATGAAGCATTGCTCTTCGTTTCATATTGACAGAAAATGGGAGGAACAGATTGTCTGAGATGAATCCGAAGTTAATTATTAAATAATCAAAGTGGCCAAACAACAACATTGCAACAGTTTTTAATGAAACGATGTTTACTTTAGCCTCTTTCCCACATATTTCTCCTTGTTACTTGAGCCGGTCGATATAGATCACTCCGCTGGTTGCAAGATTGATCCGAACAAACACAACACTTTACATTTACATCTCCGTTGTAAGACATGGATTATTTCTTCTCAAACCAGGTTTTGGAAGAAGAAGAAGATGAAGAATACCGTGATCGTCTCTGCTTAGCTTTGATAGATTGTGCCAGACTCATGTGACTTGGATTTCTGTAATAACCTTCTTCCTCAAGGAAACTTCCTGGGGACTAAGATGTGGATGAAGTCTCAGAACTCGTAGCTGATGATGACATTGGAGGAGGTCTACCCAAAACTCTGGTTGTGAGATTGTTCTTCATGACCAGAGCTTTGTCATGTTCAGAAACAATGTCATCAATTTTCTTTGCGTTGTCTGATGAGTTTGTAGGACCTTCCCATGGCTTGTCTCCAACCCATCTGTCAAGAAAATTCAAACATGGACTCTTCTTGCATTATCTGTTGCTCTTTCTAATACTTCCTTGTTTGATAATCAACTCTTGCTTTTTATATTTTTATTTTTATTTTATCTTACAATATAAACAAAATTATATGTTAGTTGATTATCTCACATTTAAATATTGGATGTGATTTCATCTCTATCTTTTTAACTCGTCTTAAGCTTTTACGATCTTATACACAATATTGGTTACATCTAATAATCATGTGATCATTTATTTTATTAATAGTCCAATCTTTTTTACACATTTGTATTTATTTAACATTCATATTATTATTTATTATAAATAGATCCACAAATCTGAGACAAACATTTAGTCATTTATTGTTAAAAAATTATATACAACTTTGGTTGGATATTATTAGATTCATAACACTTAGTGAGAATCCTTACTTACAAGCACAAATACAAATTTCTTTTTCCGGACAACTACCAAGAGTTCCATGTTGCTTCTTACACATAGCCAAACATTTATTTGGAATGCACTAGCTTCCTTTTATTGGAATTTTATGAAGACAATTATTTTTCTGTGCTTCTGCCATTATTTATGGTAGATATAAAAACCCAAATTTTAATTGTTTGAAAATATATATACATTTTCTGAAATATAAAACTTATTTATCAACAAAAACTGTTTAATAATTTTTTTTATCTTAAGCGTTATAAGTAAAGAAAAGGAGAAATGGTTTTTGCCGGTAAATAAAGAAAATGAGCATATGGTTTGGTCAAACATTATTTTTTTATTTTGTGAAAATATTGTTTTAAGAATTGTGTGCATATTAATAAACATTACATATAAAAATTTGATGTTTTAAGAACAACTACTGAATGTATTAGAAAAGCATAACAAATTACCTATAAATATATAAATCTAATTAAAATATCACATAAATTTACATAAGAACTATAGTTTATACATATTATGCAAAATGTTGGTTAAATCATTTGTGCAGGAACAAACGTTCATAAATAGATGATAATAAATAAAACTATTTAATATTATTTTATCATGGAAGTTCTTAATTATATATAAACCAATACATTAAAAAATTATTAATGGACCAAAGGATAAAAAAAACAAATAAATACTTCAGGGATGATCCTTTCAATTTTAACGCAAAACTTTTTGACCCTATTTTCTAGAGTTGAAGGGATTTCTTCATCTTGGATTATAGAAATAGATTGATATTGACTTAAAATTTAGGAAAGAGATGAAGTATTCTATTTGTTAAAACATAAGAAGTATTCTTACATATATATACATATTAAAAATCTAATTTAAGAAACTCACATTAATATGTTCCGATTTAAACGAATCTAATTTAGAAAAATCCATGTTTTGCTCATATAACATGTGGAAGCTTTAGACTCGTTCATTTTCCTCTAAGTAAATAAGAAGGTATGTGTCCTCTGCGTGTATATAATTCTGATGTTTTAAAAAAGTTATTGCTATTTTTTGAATTATGAATTTATTTAAAAGAATGTCAATAAAATCCTTTTCAAACATTACTATTTAAATTTATAGTTTATTAGGTGGATGTCCCACACGTAACATAATTTATAAGATTATATTAAAAAATTAGTAAGTATCTAATTAAAACTTTTAATTGGTCTTTCATGTTGACAAGAGTTAGGAGGAACATATTATCTTAGAAGCATTAGAAGTTAACTATTAAATAATAAAAGTGGCCAAACAACAACATTGCAATAGTCTTCATACTAACTTGTATGTAAAAGAACATACACAGAAGTTGTTTATGTATCTATAAATCAGTGTTTTGTATGTATTTAGAACCATCAAGGTGTTGAAATGCTTTAATGATTTAATGAAACAATGTTTACTTTACCTTCTTTGCCCACATATTTTTCCTTGTTATTTGAGCAAGTGGATATAGATAACTCCACTGGTTGCAAGATGGATCCAAACATGCACAACGCTTTACATTCACATCTTCGTTGTAAGACGTGGACTGTTTCTTTTCAAACAGTGATTTTGGAACAAAAAGATGAAGAATACTGGTTAATCGTCTCTTCTTAGCTTTCAAAGATTGTGTTAGGCTCATGTAACTAGGCTTTCTATAATAACATCTTTCCTAAAGGAAACTTCATGAGAAGGGAAATGGGGACTAAGATGTGGATGAAGTCTCAGAACTCGTAGTTGATGATGACATTGGAGGAGGTCTACCCAAAACTCTGGTTGTGAGATTGTTCTTTCTGACCAGAGTTTTGTATGTTCAGAAACAGTGCTATCAATTTTCCTTTCGTTGTCTGATGAGTTTTTAGGACCTTCCCATGGCATGTCTGCAACCCATCTGTCAAGCCAATTCAAACCTGGACTGTCCTTGCATGATATGTTGCTCTTTCTAACACTTTCTTGTTGGGACTGCCCTTGCATGATATGTCAGGCTCATTTAACTTGGTTCTCTGTAATAACCTCCTTCCTCAAGGAAACTTTCTAAGAAGGAACTGGGGACTAAGATGTGGATGAAGTCTCAGAACTCCTACCTGATGATGACATTGGAGGAATCTACCAAAAACTCTGGTTGTGAGATTGTTCTTCCTGACCAAAGCGTTGTCATGTTCAGAAACAGTGCTATCAATTTTCCCTCTTTCAAGCCAATTCAAACCTAGACTGCCCTTGCATGATCTGTTGCTCTTTCTAACACTTTCTTGTTTGATAATCAACTCTTGCTTTTTTTTTTTTACAATGTGTACAAAATTACATGTTAGTTGATTATCTCACATTTAAATATTGGTTGTGATTTCATCTCAATCTTTTTAACTTGTCTTAAGATTTTGATTTTACACGTAATATTGGTTACTTCTAACAATAATGTGATCACATATTTTATTAATAGTCCACTTTTGTTTTACACACTTCTATTTATTTAACATTCATATTATTATTTATTATAAATAGATCCACAAATCAAAGACAAACATTTAGACTTATTGTTAAAGGAAATAATATAAAATTTTGGTTGGACATTACTAGGTTCATAACACTTAGTGAGAACCCTTACTTACAAGCGCAGTTACAAATTTTTTTTCTCTTCCGCACAGCTACCAACAGTTCTATGTTGCTTCTTACACATATCCAAACATATAGTTGGAGCACAATAGCTTCCTTTTTATTGGAATTTTATGAGGACAATTCTTTTTCTGCGCATATGCCATCATTCCTGTAAGATATAAAAATTTCAAATTTTAACTGTTACAAAATATATATAGATTTTATGAATTAGAAAATTTATTTATCAGCAAAAAATGTTTAATAACATTTTGTTTTAAACGTTATAAGTAAAAAAAATGAAATATATTTTGCCAGTAAATAAAAAAATGAGCATATTGTTTAGTCACACATTATTTTTTATTTTGTGAAAAATATGGTTTTAAGAATTGTGTGCATATTAATAAACATTACGCATAAAAGTTTGATATTTTAAGAACAACTACTATTTGTATTGGAAAAGCATAACATATTACCTATAAAATATATAAATTTAAATAAAAATATCAAATAAATTTACGTAAAAACTATAGTTCATCCATATTTTGAAAAATGTTGGTTAAATCATTTGCATGTGCAGGACAAAATGTTCATAAATAGATGATAAAAATGAAACAATTTAATATTATTTTATCATAATAGTTTTTCATCATAAATAAACTCATACATTAAAAAATTTATAAATGGCATAAATTATAAAAAACAGTTAAATACTTTAGGGTTGATCCTTTCAATTTTAACGCAAACATTTCTGACCATACTTTCTATATTTTCTAGCCTTCTGCAAATTTATGAATTTTACACAAAGAGATAATTTAATGCTATGTTTTATATAGTAAATAAAATTTATTATATGGGGGTTTATAATATTTTAAAAGTCAAATTTTAGTATAATCAATTTATTATGGAATTACTATATGCAATATATTAAGATGTAAATACAAAACTTGTGAGAGAATGATGGAAATAATTAAGAACGTAAACGAGAGATGAAGGGATTTCTTCATCTTGGATTATAGAAATGGATTGATATTGGCTTAAAAATTTAGGAAAGAGATGAAGTATTCTATTTTTTTTTAAACATAAGAAGTATTCTTACGTATATATACATATTAAAAATCTAATTTAAGAAACTCACATTAATATGTTCCGATTTAAACGAATCTAATTTAGAAAAATCCATGTTTTGCTCATATAACATGTGGAAGCTTAAGACTCGTTTATTTCCCTTTAAGTAAATAAAAAGGTATGTGTCCTATGCGTGTACATAAATCTGATGTTCTCAAAAAGTTATTGCTATTTATAGAATTATGAATTTATTTAAAACAATGTCAATAAAATACTTTTCAAACATTACTATTTAAATTAATAATTTATTAGGTGGATGTCCCACACGTAACATAATTTATAAGATTATATTAAAATTAGTAAGTATTTAATTAATTTTTTTTACTCAATTCAATAAAATAATGAAAAATGAAAACTATATAATAATCAGATAGATGAATTGAATTCAGTTTTAGATTTAGATAGTGAGAATAAATTTTATTAGGAAGTTTTCGTCTAAACTATGTTATTTGGTCATTTAATAGGCGTTTCATGTCTAAAAATAAAACTTTGCTCTTGGTTTCATATTGACAAGAGTTGGGAAGAACATATTATTTTAGAAGCATCAGAAGTTAACTATTAAATAATAAAAATGGTCAAACAACAACATTGCAGCAGTCTTCATACTAACTCGTATGTAAAAGAACATACATAGAAGTTGCTTATATATCTATAAATCGGTATTTTGTGTGTGTTTTAGAACTCTCAAGGTGTTGAAATGCTTTAAAGATTTAATGAAACAATGTTTACTTTAGCTTCTTTGCCCACATATTTCTCCTTGTTACTTGAGCATGTAGATATAGATCATTCCACTGGGTGCAAGATGGATCCGAACATGCACAACACTTTACATTCACATCTTCGTTGTAAGACATTGACTGTTTCTTTTCAAACAGTGATTTCGGAACAAGAAGATGAAGAATACTGGTTGATCGTCTCTTCTTACCTTTGATAGATTGTGTTAGGTTCATGTAACTTGGCTTTCTGTAATAACCTCTTCCCTAAAGAAAACTTCATGAGAATGGAAATGGAGACTGAGATGTGGATGAAGTCTCAAAACTCGTAGCTGGAGAAGGTCTACCAAAAACTTTGGCTGTGAAATTTTTCTTCATGACCAGAGCTTTGTCATGTTCAGAAACAATGCTATCAATTTTCTGTGTGTTGTCTGATGAGTTTGTAAGACTTCCTCATGGCATGTCTGCAACACATCTGTCAAGCCAATTCAAACCTAGACTGCTCTTGCATGATCTGTTGCTCTTTCTAACACTTTCTTGTTTGTTAATCAACTCTTGCTTTTTTTTTTTTTTTTTTTTTTTACAATGTGTACAAAATTACATGTTAGTTGATTATATAACATTTAAATATTGGTTGTGATTTCATCTCTATATTTTTAACTAGTCTTAAGCTTTTGATTTTACACGTAATATTGGTTACTTCTAACAATACTGTGATCATATATTTTATTAATAGTCCACTCTTGTTTTATACAATTGTATTTATTTAACATTCATATTAATATTTATTATAAATAGATCCACAAATCTGAGACAAACATTTAGACTTATTGTTAAAAGAAATAATATAAAACTTTGGTTGGACATTACTAGATTCATTACACTTAGTGAGAACTCTTACTTACAAGCGCAGTTACAAAATCCTTTTTCTTCCGCACAACTACCAACAGTTCCATGTTGCTTCTTACACTTATCCAAACATATAGTTGGAGCACAATAGCTTCCTTTTATTGGAATTTTACGAGGACAATTCTTTTTCTGCGCATCTGCCATCATTCCTGTAAGATATTAAAATTTCAAATTTTAATTGTTAGAAAATATATATAGATTTTATGAAATAGAAAATTTATTTATCAGCAAAAAATGTTTAATAACATTTCATTTTAAACGTTATAAGTAAAAAAAAAAAGAAATATATTTTGCCAGTATATAAAAAAAAATGAGCATATCGTTTGGTCACACTTTATTTTTTATTTTGTGAAAAATATGGTTTTAAGAATTGTGTGCATATTAATAAACATTACGTATAAAATTTTGATATTTTAAGAACAACTACTGTATGTATTGGAAAAGCATAAAAATATATAAAATTAGTTAAAAATATCAAATAAATTTACGTAAGAACTATAGTTCATCCATATTATGAAAAATGTCGGTTAAATCATTTGTATGTGCAAGACAAAATGTTCGTAAATAGATGATAAAAATGAAACTATTTAATATTATTTTATCATAATAGCTCTTCATCATATATAAACCCATACATTAAAAAAATTATAAATGGCATAAAGTATAAAAAACAGTTAAATACTTCAGGGTTGATTCTTTCAATATTAACGCAAACATTTCTGACCATACTTTCTATATTTTCTTCCCTTCTGCAAAGTTATGAATTTTACACAAAGAGATAATTTAATGCTATGTTTTATATAGTAAATAAAATTTATTATATGGGGGGTTTACAATATTTTAAAAGTCAAATTTTAGTATAATCAATTTATTATGGAATTACTATATGCAATATATTAAGATGTAAATACAAACCTTGTGAGAGAATGATGGAGATAATTAAGAACGTAAACGAGAGTTGAAGGGATTTCTTCATCTTGGATTATAGAAATGGATTGATATTGGCTTAAAAATTTAGGAAAGAGATAAAGTATTCTATTTTTTTTTTTTAAACATAAGAAGTATTCTTACGTATATATACATATTAAAAATCTAATTTAAGAAACTCACATTAATATGTTCTGATTTAAACGAATCTAATTTAGAAAAATCCATGTTTTGCTCATATAACATGTGGAAGCTTTAGACTCGTTCATTTTCCTTTAAGTAAATAAAAAGGTATGTGTCCTATGCGTGTACATAAATCTGATGTTTTCAAAAAGTTATTGCTATTTTTAGAATTATGAATTTATTTAAAACAATGTCAATAAAATATTTTTCAAATATTACTATTTAAATTAATAGGTTATTAGGTGGATGTCCCACACGTAACATAATTTATAAGATTATATGAAAAAAATAGTAAGTATTTAATTAAATTTTTTACTCATTCAATAAAATAACAAAAAATGAAAACTATATAATAATCAGATAGATGAATTGAATTCAGTTTTAGATTTAGATAGTGAGAATAAATTTTATTAGGAAGCTTTCGTCTAAACTATGTTATTTGGTCATTTAATAAGCCTTTCATGTCTAAGGATGAAACTTTGCTCTTGGTTTCATATTGACAAGAAATAAGAGGAACATATTGTCTCAGAAAGATCAGAAGTTAATTATTAAATAATCAAAGTGGCCAAACAACAACATTGCTGTCTTCAAACTAATTTATAAGTAAGAAACATATACAACAATGGCTTCAATAACCTATAATCCATTTATGTATTTCATGGAACCAACAAGATGTTGAAAGTGCTTTAAAGATTCAGTTAATGATGTTTTTTTTAGCCCACATATGCCTCCATGTTCCTTGCACTGGTGGATATAGATCAGTCTACTCCGAACCAGCACAACCCTTTACATTCACATCACCGTTGTAAGACATATACTGTTTCTACTTAAATGGTGTTGTGGAACAGAAAGATGAAGAAGAACCTGACATCTCTTCTTAGCTTTGATAGATTGAGTAAGGCTCATGTAAGTTGACTTTCTGTATAACCTCCTTCCTCAGGAAAATTTAATGAGTAAGGGACTGGGGACTGAAATGTGGATGAAATCTCTGAACTGTAATATAATTTATGGATTAAATCTAAAAATTTAGTAAGTATTTAATTTATTTTTATAGTTTATACATTAAAATAGTGATTAGTGAAAACTGTGTAACAGTAAGATAATTGAATTTAATTCAGTTTTAGATTTTGATAGTAAGAGCAATTTTTAGAACGGGTAAAATTTATAAGGAAGCTTTGGTATAAACTATGTTATTTGGTCATTTAAATGGCTTTTCATGTCTAAAGATGAAGCATTGCTCTTCGTTTCATATTGACAAAAAATGGGAGGAACAGATTGTCTCAGAAGCATCCGAAGTTAATTATTAAATAATCAAAGTGGCCAAACAACAACATTGCAACAATCTTTGATGAAACGATGTTTAATTTAGCCTCTTTCCCACATAGTTCTCCTTGTTACTTGAACCGGTCGATATAGATCACTCCACTGGTTGCAAGATTGATCCGAACAAACACAACACTTTACATTTACATCTCTGTTGTAAGACATGGATTGTTTTTTCTCAAACCAGGTTTTGGAAGAAGACGATGAAGAATACCGTGATCATCTCTGCTTAGCTTTGATAGATTTTGCCAGGCTCATGTAACTTGGATTTCTGTAATAACCTCCTTCCTCAAGGAAACTTCCTGGGAAGAAACTGAGGACTGAGATGTGGATGAAGTCTCAGAGCTCGTAGCTGATGATGACATTGGAGGAGGTCTACCCAAAACTCTGCTTGTGAGATTGTTCTTCATGACCAGAGCTTTGTCATGTTCAGAAACTGTGCTATCAATTTTCTTTGCGTTGTCTGATGAGTTTGTATGACCTTCCCATGACTTGTCTGCAACCCATCTGTCAAGAAAATTCAAACATGGACTCTTCTTGCATGATCTGTTGCTCTTTCTAATACTTCTTTGTTTGATAATCAACTCTTGCTTTTTAATTTTTATTTTTATTTTATCTTACAATATATACAAAATTATATGTTAGTTGATTATCTCACATTTAGATATTGGATGTGATTTCATCTCTATCTTTTTAACTCGTCTTAAGCTTTTACGATCTTATACACAATATTGGTTACATCTAATAATAATGTGATCATTTATTTTATTAATAGTCCAATCTTTTTTTACACATTTGTATTTATTTAACATTCATATTATTATTTATTATAAATAGATCCACAAATCTGAGACAAACATTTAGACATTTATTGTTAAAAAATTATATACAACTTTGGTTGGACATTATTAGATTCATAACACTTAGTGAGAACCCTTACTTACAAGCACAACTACAAATTTCTTTTTCCGGACAACTACCAAGAGTTCCATGTTGCTTCTTACACATAGCCAAACATTTATTTGGAATGCACTAGCTTCCTTTTATTGGAATTTTATGAAGACAATTATTTTTCTGTGCTTCTGCCATCATTTATGTTAGATATAAAAACCCAAATTTTAATTGTTTGAAAATATAATACATTTTCTGAAATATAAAACTTATTTATCAACAAAAACTGTTTAATAATTTTTTTATCTTAAGCGTTATAAGTAAAAAAATGGAGAAATGGTTTTTGCCGGTAAATAAAGAAAATGAGCATATGGTTTGGTCAAACATTATTTTTTTATGTTGTGAAAATATTGTTTTAAGAATTGTGTGCATATTAATAAACATTACATATAAAAATTTGATGTTTTAAGAACAACTACTGTATGTATTGGAAAAGCATAATAGATTACCTATAAATATATAAATCTAATTAAAATATCACATAAATTTACATAAGAACTATAGTTTATCCATATTATGAAAAATGTTGGTTAAATCATTTGTGTGTGCAGGAACAAACGTTCATAAATAGATGATAAGAAATAAAACTATTTAATATTATTTTATCATGGAAGTTCTTAATCATATATAAACCCATACATTAAAAAAATATTAATGGACTAAAGCATAAAAAAAACAAATAAATACTTCAGGGATGATCCTTTCAATTTTAACGCAAAACTTTCTGACCCTATTTTCTAGAGATGAAGGGATTTCTTCATCTTGGATTATAGAAATGGATTGATATTGACTTAAAATTTAGGAAAGAGATGAAGTATTCTATTTGTTAAAACATAAGAAGTAACTTATTTAGAAATCTGTAATGCTGATGACAAAAAAAAAAAAAGAAGTATTTTTACATATATATACATATTAAAAATCTAATTTAAGAAACTTACATTAATATGTTCTGATTTAAACGAATCTAATTTAGAAAAATCCATGTTTTGCTCATATAACATGTGGAAGCTTTAGACTCGTTCATTTTCCTATAAGTAAATAAAAAGGTATGTGTCCTCTGCGTGTACATAATTCTGATGTTTTCAAAAAGTTATCGCTATTTTTAAAATTATGAATTTATTTAAAGGAATGTCAATAAAATCCTTTTCAAACATTATTATTTAAATTTATAGTTTATTAGGTGGATGTCCCACACGTAACATAACTTATAAGATTATATTAAAAAATTAGTATGTATTTAATCAAAACCTTTAATTGGTCTTTCATGTTGACAAGAGTTAGGAGGAACATATTATCTTAGAAGCATCAAAAGTTAACTATTAAATAATAAAAGTGGTCAAACAACAACATTGCAACAGCCTTGATACCAACTTGTATGTAAAAGAACATACACAGAAGTTGCTTATGTATCTATAAATCAGTGTTTTGTGTGTATTTAGAACCATCAAGGTGTTGAAATGCTTTAATGAATTAATGAAACGATGTTCACTTTACCTTCTTTGCCCACATATTTTTCCTTGTTACTTGAGCATGTGGATATAGATAACTCTGCTGGTTGCAAGATGGATCCGAACATGCACAACGCTTTACATTCACATCTTCGTTGTAAGACATGGACTGTTTCTTTTCAAACAGTGATTTTGGGACAAAAAGATGAAGAATAATGGTTAATCGTCTCTTCTTAGCTTTGATAGATTGTGTTAGGCTCATGTAACTTGGCTTTCTGTAATAACCTCTTTCCTAAAGGAAACTTCATGAGAAGAGAATGGGGACTAAGATGTGGATGAAGTCTTTGAACTCGTAGCTGATGATGACATTGGAGGAGCTCTACCCAAAACTTTGGTTGTGAGATTCTTCTTCCTGACTAGAGTTTTGTCATGTTCAGAAACAATGCTATCAATTTTCCTTCGTTGTCTGATGAGTTTGTAGGACCTTCAGATGGCATGTCTGCAAACCATCTGTCAAGCCAATTCAAACCTGGACTGTCCTTGCATGATATGTTGCTCTTTCTAACATTTTCTTGTTGGGACTGCCCTTGCATGATATGTCAGGCTCATGTAACTTAGCTTTCTGTAATAACCTCCTTCCTCAAGGAAACTTCCTGAGAAGGGAACTGGGACTGAGATGTGGATGAAGTCTCATAACTCGTACCTGATAATGACATTGGAGAAATCTACCCAAAACTCTGGTTGTGAGATTGTTCTTCCTGACCAAAGCGTTGTCATGTTCAGAAACAGTGCTTTCAATTTTCCCTATGTCCAGCCAATTCAAACCTAGACTGCCCTTGCATGATCTGTTGCTCTTTCTAACACTTTCTTGTTTGATAATGAACTCTTGCTTTTTTTTTTTACAATGTGTACAAAATTACATGTTAGTTGATTATCTCACATTTAAATATTGGTTGTGATTTCATCTCAATCTTTTTAACTTGTCTTAAGATTTTGATTTTACACGTAATATTGGTTACTTCTAACAATAATGCAATCATATATTTTATTAATAGTCCACTCTTGTTTTACACATTTGTATTTATTTAACATTCATATTATTATTTATTATAAATAGATCCACAAATCTGAGACAAACATTTAGACTTATTGTTAAAAGAAATAATATAAAACTTTGGTTGGACATTACTAGATTCATAACACTTAGTGAGAACCCTTACTTACAAGCGCAGTTACAAAATCATTTTTATTCCGCACAACTACCAACAGTTCCATGTTGCTTCTTACACATATCCAAACATATAGTTGGAGCACAATAACTTCCTTTTATTGGAATTTTATGAGGACAATTCTTTTTCTGCGCATCTGCCATCATTCCTGTAAGATATAAAAATTTCAAATTTTAATTGTTAAAAAATATATTTAGATTTTATGAAATATAAAATTTATTTATCAGCAAAAAATGTTTAATAACATTTCTTTTTAAACGTTATAAGTAAGAAAAGAAATATATTTTGCTAGTAAATAAAAAAATGAGCATATCGTTTGGTCACACATTATTTTTTAAAAATATGGTTTTAAGAATTGTGTGCATATTAATAAACATTACGTATTAAATTTTGATATTTTAATAACAACTACTGTATGTATTGGAAAAGCATAACAAATTACCTATAAAAATATATAAATTTAATTAAAAATATCAAATAAATTTACGTAAGAGCTATAGTTCATCCATATTATTAAAAATGTTGGTTAAATCATTTGTATGTGCAGGACAAAATGTTCATAAATAGATGATAAAAATGAAATTATTTAATATTATTTTATCATAATAGTTCTTCATCATATATAAACCCATACATTAAAAAAATTATAAATGGCATAAAGTATAAAAAACATTTAAATACTCCATGGTTGATCCTTTCAATTTTAACGCAAACATTTCTGACTATACTATCTATATTTTCTAGCCTTCTGCAAAGTTATGAATTTTACACAAAGAGATAATTTAATGCTATGTTTTATATAGTAAATAAAATTTATTATATGGGGGTTGACAATATTTTAAAAGTCAAATTTTAGTATAATCAATTTATTATGGAATTACTATATGCAATATATTAAGATGAAAATACAAACCATGTGAGAGAATGATGGAGATAATTAAGAACGAAAAAGAGAGTTGAAGGGATTTCTTCATCTTAGATTATAGAAATGGATTGATATTGGCTTAAAAATTTAGGAAAGAGATGAAGTATTCTATTTTTTATTTTAAAACATAAGAAGTATTCTTACGTATATATACATATTAAAAATCTAATTTAAGAAACTCACATTAATATGTTCTGATTTAAACGAATCTAATTTAGAAAAATTCATGTTTTGCTCATATAACATGTGGAAGATTTAGACTCGTTCATTTTCCTTTAAGTAAATAAAAAGGTATGTGTCCTATGCGTGTACATAAATCTGATGTTCTCAAAAAGTTATTGCTATTTTTAGAATTCTGAATTTATTTAAAACAATGTCAATAAAATACTTTTCGAACATTACTATTTAAATTAATAGTTTATTAGGTGGATGTCCCACACGTAACATAATTTATGAGATTATATTAAAAAATTAGTAAGTTTATAATTAAATTTTTTTACTCAATTCAATAAAATAATGAAAAATAAAAACTATATAATAATCAAATAGATGAATTGAATTCAGTTTTAGATTTAGATAGTGAGAATAAATTTTATTAGGAAGCTTTCGTCTAAACTATGCTATTTTGTCATTTTATAGGTCTTTCATGTCTAAAGATGAAACTTTGCTCTTGGTTTCATATTGACAAGAGTTGGGAAGAACATGTTATCTTAGAATCATCAGAAGTTAACTATTAAATAATAAAAGTGGTCAAACAACAACATTGCAGCAATTTTCATACTAACTCATATGTAAAAGAACATACATAGAAGTTGCTTATATATCTATAAATCGGTATTTTGTGTGTGTTTTAGAACTCTCAAGGTGTTGAAATGCTTTAAAGATTTAATGAAACAATGTTTACTTTAGCTTCTTTGCACACATATTTCTCCTTGTTACTTGAGCATGTAGATATAGATCATTCCACTGGGTGCAAGATGGATCCGAACATGCACAACACTTTACATTCACATCTTCGTTGTAAGACATTGACTGTTTCTTTTCAAACAGTGATTTTGGAACAAGAAGATGAAGAATACTGGTTGATCGTCTCTTCTTACCTTTGATAGATTGTGTTAGGTTCATGTAACTTGGCTTTCTGTAATAACCTCTTCCCTAAAGAAAACTTCATGAGAATGGAAATGGAGACTGAGATGTGGATGAAGTCTCAAAACTCGTAGCTGATGATGAAATCGGAGAAGGTCTACCAAAAACTTTGGCTGTGAAATTTTTCTTCATGACCAGAGCTTTGTCATGTTCAGAAACAATGCTATCAATTTTCTTTGATGTCTGATGAGTTTGTAGGACTTTCCTATGGCATGTCTGCAACCCATCTGTCAAGCCAATTCAAACCTAGACTGCCCTTGCATGATCTGTTGCTCTTTCTAACACTTTTTTGTTTGATAATCAACTCTTGTTTTTTTTTTTTTTTACAATGTGTACAAAATTACATGTTAGTTGATTATCTCACATTTAAATATTGGTTGTGATTTCATATCTATCTTTTTAACTCTTCTTAAGCTTTTGATTTTTCAAGTAATATGGGTTACTTCTAACAATAATGTGATCATATATTTTATTAATAGTCCACTCTTGTTTTACACATTTGTATTTATTTAACATTCATATTATTATTTATTATAAATAGATCCACAAATCAGAGACAAACATTTAGACTTATTGTTAAAAGAAATAATATAAAACTTTGGTTGGACATTACTAGATTCATAACACTTAGTGAGAACCCTTACTTACAAGCGCAGTTACAAAATCCTTTTTCTTCTGCACAACTACCAACAGTTCCATGTTGCTTCTTACACTTATCCAAACATATAGTTGGAGCACAATAGCTTCCTTTTATTGGAATTTTATGAGGGCAATTCTTTTTCTGCGCATCTGCCATCATTCCTGTAAGATATTAAAATATTAAATTTTAATTGTTAGAATATATATATAGATTTTATGAAATAAAAAATTTATTTATCAGCAAAAAATGTTTAATAACATTTCGTTTTAAACGTTATAAGCAAAAAAAAAAAGAAATATATTTTGCCAGTAAATAAAAAAAATGAGCATATCGTTTGGTCACACATTATTTTTTATTTTGTGAAAAATATGGTTTTAAGAATTGTGTGCATATTAATAAACATTACGCATAAAATTTTGATATTTTAAGAACAACTTCTGTATGTATTGGAAAAGCATAACATATTACCTATAAAAATATATAAATTTAATTAAAATATCAAATAAATTTACGTAAGAACTATAGTTCATCCATATTATGAAAAATGTTGGTTAAATCACTTGTATGTGCAGGACAAAATGTTCATAAATAGTTGATAAAAATGAAATTATTTAATATTATTTTATCATAATAGTTCTTCATCATATATAAACCCATACATTAAAAAAATTAAAATTGCATAAAGTATAAAAAACAGTTAAATACTTCATGGTTGATCCTTTCAATTTTAACGCAAACATTTCTGACCATACTATCTATATTTTCTAGCCTTCTGCAAATTTATGAATTTTACACAAAGAGATAATTTAATGCTATGTTTTATATAGTTAATAAAATTTATTATATTGAGGTTTACAATATTTTAAAAGTCAAATTTTAGTATAATCAATTTATTATGGAATTAATATATGCAATATATTAAGATGTAAATACAAACCTTGTGAGAGAATGATGGAGATAATTAAGAACGTAAACGAGAGTTGAAGGGATTTCTTCATCTTGGATTATAGAAATGGATTGATATTGGCTTAAAAATTTAGGAAAGAGATGAAGTATTCTATTTTTTATTTAAATATAAGAAGTATTCATACGTATATATACATATTAAAAATCTAATTTAAGAAACGCACATTAATGTGTTCCGATAAAAACTAATCCAATTTAGAAAAATCCATGTTTTGCTCATATAACATGTGGAAAATTTAGACTCGTTCATTTACCTTTAAGTAAATAAAAAGGTATGTGTCCTATGCGTGTACATAAATCTGATGTTTTCAAAAAGTTATTGCTATTTTTAGAATTATGAATTTATTTAAAACAATGTCAATAAAATACTTTTCAAACATTACTATTTAAATTAATAGTTTATTAGGTGGATGTCCCACACGTTACATAATTTATAAGATTATACTAAAAAATTACTAAGTTTATAATTGAATTTTTTTTACTCAATTCAATAAAATAACGAAAATGAAAACTATATAATAATCAGATAGATGAATTGAATTCAGTTTTAGATTTAGATAGTGAGAATAAATTTTATTAGGAAGCTTTCGTCTAAACTATGTTTTTTGGTCATTTTATTGGTCTTTCATGTATAAAGATGAAACTTTGCTCTTGCTTTCATATTGACAAGAGTTGGGAATAACATATTATCTTAGAATCATCAGAAGTTAACTATTAAATAATAAAAGTGGTCAAACAACAACATTGCAGCGGTTTTCATACTAACTCGTATGTAAAAAAACATACATAGAAGTTGCTTATATATCAATAAATCAGCATTTTGTGTGTGTTTTAGAACCGTCAAGGTGTTGAAATGCTTTAATGATTTAATGAAACAATGTTTACTTTAGCTTCTTTGCCTACATATTTCTCCTTGTTACTTGAGCATGTGGATATAGATCACTCCACTGGGTGCAAGATGGATCCGAACATGCACAACACTTTACATTCACATCTTCGTTGTAAGACATTGACTGTTTATTTTCAAACAGTGATTTTGAAACAAGAAGATGAAGAATACTGGTTGATCGTCTCTTCTTACCTTTGATAGATTGTGTTAGGTTCATGTAACTTGGCTTTTTGTAATAACCTCTTCTCTAAAGGAAACTTCATGAGAATTGAAATAGAGACTGAGATGTGGATGAAGTCTCAAAACTCGTAGCTGATGATGACATTGGAGGAGGTCTACCAAAAACTCTGGTTGTGAAATTTTTCTTCATGACCAAAGCTTTGTCATGTTCAGAAACAATGCTATCACTTTTCTTTGCGTTGTCTGATGAGTTTGTAAGACTTTCCTATGGCATGTCTGCATCCCATCTGTCAAGCCAATTCAAACCTAGTCTGCCCTTGAATGATCTGTTGCTCTTTCTAACACTTTTTTGTTTGATAATCAACTCTTGCTTTTTTTTTTTACAATGTGTACAAAATTACGTGTTAGTTGATTATCTCACATTTAAATATTGGTTGTGATTTCGTCTCTATCTTTTTAACTCTTCTTAAGCTTTTGATTTTACACGTAATATTGGTTACTTCTAACAATAATGTGATCATATATTTTATTAATAGTCCACTCTTGTTTTACACATTTGTATTTATTTAACATTCATATTATTATTTATTATAAATAGATCCACAAATCAAAAACAAACATTTAGACTTATTGTTAAAAGAAATAATATAAAACTTTGGTTGGACATTACTAGATTCATAACACTTAGTGAGAACCCTTATTTACAAGCGCAGTTACAAAATCCTTTTTCTTCCGCACAACTACCAACAGTTCCATGTTGCTTCTTACACTTATCCAAACATATAGTTGGAGCACAATAGCTTCCTTTTATTGGAATTTTATGAGGACAATTCTTTTTCTGCGCATCTGCCATCATTCCTGTAAGATATTAAAATTTCAAATTTTAATTGTTAGAAAATATATATAGATTTTATGAAATAGAAAATTTATTTATCAGCAAAAAATATTTAATAACATTTCGTTTTAAACGTTATAAGTAAAAAAAAGAAATATATTTTGCCAGTAAATTAAAAAAATGAGCATATCGTTTGGTAACACATTATTTTTTATTTTGTGAAAATATGGTTTTAAGAATTGTGTGCATATTAATAAACATTACGTATAAAATTTTGATATTTTAAGAACAACTACTGTATGTATTGGAAATGCATAACATATTACCTACAAAAATATATAAATTTAATTAAAAATATCAAATAAATTTACGTAAGAACTATAGTTCATCCATATTATGAAAAATGTTGGTTAAATCGTTTGTATGTGCAGGACAAAATGTTCATAAATAGATGATAAAAATGAAATTATTTAATATTATTTTATCATAATAGTTCTTCATCATATATAAACCCATACATTAAAAAAAATTATAAATGGCATAAAGTATAAAAAACAGTTAAATACTTCATGGTTGATCCTTTCAATTTTAACAAAAACATTTCTGACCATACTATCTATATTTTCTAGCCTTCTGCAAATTTATGAATTTTACACAAAGAGATAATTTAATGCTATGTTTTATATAGTTAATAAAATTTATTATATTGAGGTTTACAAATTTTAAAAGTCAAATTTTAGTATAATCAATTTATTATGGAATTAATATATGCAATATATTAAGATGTAAATACAAACCTTGTGAGAGAATGATGGAGATAATTAAGAACGTAAACGAGAGTTGAAGGGATTTCTTCATCTTGGATTATAGAAATGGATTGATATTGGCTTAAAAATTTAGGAAAGAGATGAAGTATTCTATTTTTTATTTAAATATAAGAAGTATTCATACGTATATATACATATTAAAAATCTAATTTAAGAAACGCACATTAATATGTTCCGATAAAAACGAATCTAATTTAGAAAAATCCATGTTTTGCTCATATAACATGTGGAAGATTTAGACTCGTTCATTTACCTTTAAGTAAATAAAAAGGTAGGTGTCCTATACGTGTACATAAATCTGATGTTTTCAAAAAGTTATTGCTATTTTTAGAATTATGAATTTATTTAAAACAATGTCAATAAAATACTTTTTTTTTTTGTTGAATTTTTAAATTGATTGACAACAAAAGAAAAATTACATGCAACTTTAGTTTTTGCTTTCAAAGGAAACACAATTCATCATATGAAACATGAAACATAATATGGATAAAGAAAGCTTCTAAAAATTGCGATCAAGATGTCCTTTCGAACCATCTCTGAATTGTTTCGGCATAGAAGGTAGGATTTCTTTGCCTGAGGGAAGATAACCTGTTTCTAATTGTTTTGTCGATGTAGTGAACCAACTGCCCAGTGCTGGTAGGATTGTTGTTGTGTCTCCTGCTGTTCTGCTCACGCCATATGCTATGAATGCTTGCCTGGAGGGCAAGCTTCAACAAGCATCTATCCGTCTCTTTCCTTCGATTAGAGGTGATGGAGGTGATAGTTGTTGTCCAGTCAGGATTTGCATTTGGTCCCAGTATGAACCCCACCAGGTCGAGCCAAACCGTAAAGGAGAAAGGGCATGCGAAGAATAGATGGTCGCGAGTTTCGTCCGGTTCTCCACATAGGAGGCAAGGTTGAACAATACCCCAAGCTCTTGTTCACGCTCCTGTCGCCAACCTATCCTTAAAAGCCAACCAAGTGATGAAAGAAAAACGTGGGATGCTTTGTCGGAACCAAACAACTTTACACCATTGTAATTTGGGGTATGAACCCCGTAATTGCTCCCATGTTTTGGTGCTCGAAAATTTCTCTTTGTATTCCCCATCTCCGTGACGCCATAGAGTCCTATCCTCATCCGCATCCTCCGCTGGAGCTGGAACAGAGTTGATGCAGGCTATCATCGCCCGTAGGTGATAGCCTCGACACCGACGTATGTTCCATTGTCCCCCAGAGGCAGCGTCTGAGACGGTTGCATAGCGGGAGATGCCTAACACTTGCGTTCCTAAAGCACCTGCAATGTCAATAAGTCTACCCACCGGTAACCAGTTGTCATACCAGAATAGGGTACCCTTACCATTTCCTATCTCCGATTTCATGAAAGGTGCTGCTTGGTCCCTGAGCTTCAGGAGTTTTCGCCAAATCCAAGATCCTGCGTGGTTGCCATTGGTATCCCAGAAACTATGAGTTTTTTACAAGTAAGCCTTCGTCCAAGCCACCCACAAAGAACCAGAGTTTGTGAGTAACCTCCAAATCAAACTTAGAGCGAAGACCCTTGAAGTATCCGTTAGTCGTCTAATACCCAAACCGCCCTCATCTTTTAGTTGGCAAATATCCTCCCACGCAACCTTTGCCTTTGTGTGTGTATTCGGTGATCCAGACCATAGAAAAGTAGCACACATCCCCTCGATTGTATTGAGACAGGTCTTTGGTAGTCAAAAAACCGAGCACCAGAAATTTGTAATGCTCCCAATAAAATACTTTTCAAACATTACTATTTAAATTAATAGTTTATTAGGTGGATGTCCCACACGTTACATAATTTATAAGATTATACTAAAAAATTAGTAAGTTTATAATTAAATTTTTTTACTCAATTCAATAAAATAACGAAAAATGAAAACTATATAATAATCAAATAGATGAATTGAATTCAGTTTTAGATTTAGATAGTGAGAATAAATTTTATTAGGAAGCTTTCGTCTAAACTATGTTATTTGGTCATTTTATAGGTCTTTCATGTCTACAGATGAAACTTTGCTCTTGGTTTCATATTGACAAGAGTTGGGAAGAACATATTATCTTAGAATCATCAGAAGTTAACTATTAAACAATAAAAGTGGTCAAACAACAACATTGCAGCAGTTTTCATACTAACTCGTATGTAAAAGAACATACATAGGAGTTGCTTATATATCAATAAATCAGTATTTTGTGTGTGTTTTAGAACCTTCAAGGTGTTGAAATGCTTTAATGATTTAATGAAACAATGTTTACTTTAGCTTCTTTGCCCACATATTTCTCCTTGTTACTTGAGCATGTCGATATAGATCACTCCACTGGGTGCAAGATGGATCCGAACATGCACAACACTTTACATTCACATCTTCGATGTAAGACATTGACTGTTTCTTTTCAAACAGTGATTTTCGAACAAGAAGATGAAGAATACTGGTTGATCGTCTCTTCTTACCTTTGATAGATTGTGTTAGGTTCATGTAACTTGGCTTTCTGTAATAACCTCTTCTCTAAAGGAAACTTCATTAGAATGGAAATAGAGACTGAGATGTGGATGAAGTCTCAAAACTCGTAGCTGATGATGACATTGGAGGAGGTCTACCAAAAACTCTGGTTCTGAAATTTTTCTTCATGACCAGAGCTTTGTCATGTTCAGAAACAATGCTATCAATTTTCTTTGCGTTGTCTGATGAATTTGTAGGACTTTCCTATGGCATGTCTGCATCCCATCTGTCAAGCCATTTCAAACCTAGACTGCCCTTGCATGATCTGTTGCTCTTTCTAACACTTTTTTGTTTGATAATCAACTCTTGCTTTTTTTTTACAATGTGTACAAAATTACGTGTTAGTTGATTATCTCACATTTAAATATTGGTTGTGATTTCATCTCTATCTTTTTAACTCTTCTTAAGCTTTTGATTTTACACGTAATATTGGTTACTTCTAACAATAATGTGATCATATATTTTATTAATAGTCCACTCTTGTTTTACACATTTGTATTTATTTAACATTCATATTATTATTTATTATAAATAGATCCACAAATCAAAAACAAACATTTAGACTTATTGTTAAAAGAAATAATATAAAACTTTGGTTGGACATTACTAGATTCATAACACTTAGTGAGAACCCTTATTTACAAGCGCAGTTACAAAATCCTTTTTCTTCCGCACAACTACCAACAGTTCCATGTTGCTTCTTACACTTATCCAAACATATAGTTGGAGCACAATAGCTTCCTTTTATTGGAATTTTATGAGGACAATTCTTTTTCTGCGCTTCTGCCATCATTCCTGTAAGATATTAAAATTTTAAATTTTAATTGTTAGAAAATATATATAGATTTTATGAAATAGAAAATTTATTTATCAGCAAAAAATGTTTAATAACATTTCATTTTAAACGTTATAAGTAAAAAAAAAAAATATATTTTAGCAGGAAATAAAAAAAATGAGCATATCGTTTGGTCACCCATTATTTTTTATTTTGTGAAAAATATGGTTTTAAGAATTGTGTGCATATTAATAAACATTACGTATAAAATTTTGATATTTTAAGAACAACTACTGTATGTATTGGAAAAGCATAACATATTACCTATAAAAATATATAAATTTAATTAAAAATATCAAATAAATTTACGTAAGAACTATAGTTCATCCATATTATGAAAAATGTTGGTCAAATCATTTGTATGTACAGGACAAAATGTTCATAAATAGATGATAAAAATGAATTTTTTTAATATTATTTTATCAGAATAGTTCTTCATCATATATAAACGCATACATTAAAAAAATTATAAATGGCATAAAGCATAAAAAACAGTTAAATACTTCATGGTTGATCCTTTCAATTTTAATGCAAACATTTCTGACCATACTCTCTATATTTTCTAGCCTTCTGCAAATTTATGAATTTTACACAAAGAGATAATTTAATGCTATGTTTTATATAGTAAATAAAATTTATTATATGAGGGTTTATAATATTTTAAAAGTCAAATTTTAGTATAATCAATTTATTATGGAATTACTATATGCAATATATTAAGATGTAAATACAAACCTTGTGAGAGAATGATGGAGATAATTAAGAACGTAAACGAGAGTTTAAGGGATTTCTTTATCTTGAATTATAGAAATGGATTGATATTGGCTTAAAAATTTAGGAAAGAGATGAAGTATTCTATTTTTTTTTTAAACATAAGAAGTATTCTTACGTATATATACATATTAAAAATCTAATTTAAGAAACTCACATTAATATGTTCCGATTTAAACGAATCTAATTTAGAAAAATCCATGTTTTGCTCATATAACATGTGGAAGCTTTAGACTCGTTCATTTTCCTTTAAGTAAACAAAAAGGTATGTGTCCTATGTGTGTACATAAATCTGATGTTCTCAAAAAGTTATTGCTATTTTTAGAATTATGAATTTATTTAAAATAATGTCAATAAAATACTTTTCAAACATTACTATTTAAATTAATAGTTTATTAGGTGGATGTCCTACACGTAACATAATTTATAAGATTATATTAAAAAATTAGTACGTTTATAATTAATTTTTTTACTTAATTCAATAAAATAACGAAAAAATGAAAACTATATAATAATCAGATAGATGAATTGAATTCAGTTTTAGATTTAGATAGTGATAATAAATTTTATTAGGAAGCTTTCGGCTAAACTATGTTATTTGGTCATTTAATAGGTCTTTCATGTCTAAAGATGAAACTTTGCTCTTGGTTTCATATTGACAAGAGTTGGGAAGAACATATTATCTTAAAAGCATCAGAAGTTAACTATTAAATAATAAATGTGGTCAAACAACAACATTGCAGCTGTTTTCATACTAACTCGTATGTAAAAGAACATACATAGAAGTTGCTTATATATTTATAAATCAGTATTTTGTGTGTGTTTTAGAACCCTCAAGGTGTTGAAATGCTTTAATGATTTAATGAAACAATGTTTACTTTAGCTTCTTTGCCCACATATTTCTCCTATTTACTTGAGCATGTGGATATATATCACTCCACTGGATGCAAGATGGATCCGAACATGTACAACACTTTACATTCACATCTTTGTTGTAAGACATTGACTGTTTCGTTTCAAACAGTGATTTTGGAACAAGAAGATGAAGAATACTGGTTGATCGTCTCTTCTTACCTTTGATAGATTGTGTTATGTTCATGTAACTTGACTTTCTGTAATAACCTCTTCTCTAAAGGAAACTTCATGATAATGGAAATGGAGACTGAGATGTGGATGAAGTCTCAAAACTCATAGCTGATGATGACATTAGAGGAGGTCTACCAAAAACTCTGGTTCTGAAATTTTTCTTCATGACCAGAGCTTTGTCATGACCAGAGCTTTCCCATACGTAACATAATGTGATCATATATTTTATTAATAGTCCACTCTTGTTTTACACATTTGTATTTATTTAACATTCATATTATTATTTATTATAAATAGATCCATAAATCAAAAACAAACATTTAGACTTATTGTTAAAAGAAATAATATAAAACTTTGGTTGGACCTTACTAGATTCGTAACACTTAGTGAGAACCCTTACTTACAAGCACAGTTACAAAATCCTTTTTCTTCCGCACAACTACCAACAGTTCCATGTTGCTTCTTACACTTATCCAAACATATAGTTGGAGCACAATAGCTTCCTTTTATTGGAATTTTATGAGGACAATTCTTTTTCTGCGCATCTGTCATCATTCCTGTAAGATATTAAAATTTCAAATTTTAATTGTTAGAAAATATATATAGATTTTATGTAATAGAAAATTTATTTATCAGCAAAAAATGTTTAATAACATTTCGTTTTAAACGTTATAAGTAAAAAAAAGAATTATATTTTGCCAGTAAATTAAAAAAATGAGCATATCGTTTGGTCACACATTATTTTTTATTTTGAAAAATATGGTTTTAAGAATTGTTTGCATATTAATAAACATTACGTATAAAATTTTGATATTTTAAGAACAACTACTGTATGTATTGGAAAAGCATAACATATTACCTATAAAAATATATAAATTTAATTAAAAATATCAAATAAATTTACGTAAGAACTATAGTTCATCCATATTATGAAAAATGTTGGTTAAATCATTTGTATGTGCAGGACAGAATGTTCATAAATAGATAATAAAAATGAAATTATTTAATATTATTTTATCATAATAGTTCTTCATCATATATAAACCCATACATTAGAAAAATTATAAATGGCATAAAGTATAAAAAACAGTTAAATACTTCATGGTTGATCCTTTCAATTTTAACAAAAATATTTCTGACCATACTATCTATATTTTCTAGCCTTCTGCAAATTTATGAATTTTACACAAAGAGATAATTTAATGCTATGTTTTATATAGTTAATAAAATTTATTATATTGAGGTTTACAATATTTTTAAAGTCAAATTTTAGTATAATCAATTTATTATGGAATTAATATATGCAATATATTAAGATGTAAATACAAATCTTGTGAGAGAATGATGGAGATAATTAAGAACGTAAACGAGAGTTGAAGGGATTTCTTCATCATGGATTATAGAAATGGATTGATATTGGCTTAAAATTTAGGAAAGAGATGAAGTATTCTATTTTTTATTTAAATATAAGAAGTATTCATGCGTATATATACATATTAAAAATCTAATTTAAGAAACGCACATTAATGTGTTCCAATAAAAACTAATCTAATTTAGAAAAATCCATGTTTTGCTCATATAAGATGTGGAAGATTTAGACTCGTTCATTTACCTTTAAGTAAATAAAAAGGTATGTGTCCTATGCGTGTACATAAATCTGATGTTTTCAAAAAGTTATTGCTATTTTTAGAATTATGAATTTATTTAAAACAATGTCAATAAAATACTTTTCAAACATTACTATTTAAATTAATAGTTTATTAGGTGGATGTCCCACACGTTACATAATTTATAAGATTATAATAAAAAATTAGTAAGTTTATAATTAAATTTTTTTACTCAATTCAATAAAATAACGAAAAATGAAAACTATATAATAATCAGATAGATGAATTGAATTCAGTTTTAGATTTAGATAGTGAGAATAAATTTTATTAGGAAGCTTTCGTCTAAACTATGTTATTTGGTCATTTTATAGGTCTTTCATGTCTAAAGATGAAACTTTGCTCTTGGTTTCATATTGACAAGAGTTGGGAAGAACATATTATCTTAGAATCATCAGAAGTTAACTATTAAATAATAAAAGTGGTCAAACAACAACATTGCAGCAGTTTTCATACTAACTCGTATGTAAAAGAACATACATAGAAGTTGCTTATATATCAATAAATCAGTATTTTGTGTGTGTTTTAGAACCATCAAGGTGTTGAAATGCTTTAATGATTTAATGAAACAATGTTTACTTTAGCTTCTTTGCCCACATATTTCTCCTTGTTACTTGAGCATGTGGATATAGATCACTCCACTGGGTGCAAGATGGATCCGAACAGGCACAACACTTTACATTCTTATCTTCGATGTAAGACATTGACTGTTTCTTCTCAAACAGTGATTTTCGAACAAGAAGATGAAGAATACTGGTTGATCGTCTCTTCTTACCTTTGATAGATTGTGTTAGGTTCATGTAACTTGGCTTTCTGTAATAACCTCTTCTCTAAAGGAAACTTCATGAGAATGGAAATAGAGACTGAGATGTGGATGAAGTCTCAAAACTCGTAGCTGATGATGACATTGGAGGAGGTCTACCAAAAACTCTGGTTCTGAAATTTTTTTCATGACCAGAGCTTTGTCATGTTCAGAAACAATGCTATCAATTTTCTTTGCGTTGTCTGATGAGTTTGTAGGACTTTCCTATGGCATGTCTGCATCCCATCTGTCAAGTCAATTCAAACCTAGACTGCCCTTGCATGATCTGTTGCTCTTTCTAACACTTTTTTGTTTGATAATCAACTCTTGCTTTTTTTAAAAATTGTGTACAAAATTACGTGTTAGTTGATTATCTCACATTTAAATATTGGTTGTGATTTCATCTCTATCTTTTTAACTCTTCTTAAGCTTTTGATTTTACACGTAATATTGGTTACTCCTAACAATAATGTGATCATATATTTTATTAATAGTCCACTCTTGTTTTACACATTTGTATTTATTTAACATTCATATTATTATTTATTATAAATAGATCCACAAATCAAAAACAAACATTTAGACTTATTGTTAAAAGAAATAATATAAAATTTTGGTTGGACATTACTAGATTCATAACACTTAGTGAGAACCCTTATTTACAAGCGCAGTTACAAAATCCTTTTTCTTCCGCACAACTACCAACAGTTCCATCTTGCTTCTTACACTTATCCAAACATATAGTTGGAGCACAATAGCTTCCTTTTATTGGAATTTTATGAGGACAATTCTTTTTCTGCGCTTCTGCCATCATTCCTGTAAGATATTAAAATTTTAAATTTTAATTGTTAGAAAATATATATAGATTTTATGAAATAGAAAATTTATTTATCAGCAAAAAAATGTTTAATAACATTTCATTTTAAACGTTATAAGTAAAAAAAAGAAATATATTTTGGCAGTAAATAAAAAAAATGAGCATATCGTTTTGTCACCCATTATTTTTTATTTTGTGAAAAATATGGTTTTAAGAATTGTGTGCATATTAATAAACATTACGTATAAAATTTTGATATTTTAAAAACAACTACTGTATGTATTGGAAAAGCATAACATATTACCTATAAAAATATATAAATTTAATTAAAAATATCAAATAAATTTACGTAAGAACTATAGTTCATCCATATTATGAAAAATGTTGGTCAAATCATTTGTATGTACAGGACAAAATGTTCATAAATAGATGATAAAAATGAAATTTTTTAATATTATTTTATCATAATAGTTCTTCATCATATATAAACTCATACATTTGAAAAATTATAAATGGCATAAAGTATAAAAAACAGTTAAATACTTCATGGTTGATCCTTTCAATTTTAATGCAAACATTTCTGACCATACTCTCTATATTTTCTAGCCTTCTGCAAATTTATGAATTTTACACAAAGAGATAATTTAATGCTATGTTTTATATAGTAAATATAATTTATTATATGAGGGTTTACAATATTTTAAAAGTCAAATTTTAGTATAATCAATTTATTATGGAATTACTATATGCAATATATTAAGATGTAAATACAAACCTTGTGAGAGAATGATGGAGATAATTAAGAACGTAAACGAGAGTTTAAGGGATTTCTTCATCTTGAATTATAGAAATGGATTGATATTGGCTTAAAAATTTAGGAAAGAGATGAAGTATTCTATTTTTTTTTAAAACATAAGAAGTATTCTTACGTATATATACATATTAAAAATCTAATTTAAGAAACTCACATTAATATGTTCCGATTTAAACGAATCTAATTTAGAAAAATCCATGTTTTGCTCATATAACATGTGGAAGCTTTAGACTCGTTCATTTTCCTTTAAGTAAACAAAAAGGTATGTGTCCTATGTGTGTACATAAATCTGATGTTCTCAAAAAGTTATTGCTATTTTTAGAATTATGAATTTATTTAAAATAATGTCAATAAAATACTTTTCAAACATTACTATTTAAATTAATAGTTTATTAGGTGGATGTCCTACATGTAACATAATTTATAAGATTATATTAAAAAATTAGTACGTTTATAATTAATTTTTTTACTTAATTCAATAAAATAACAAAAAAATGAAAACTATATAATAATTAGATAGATGAATTGAATTCAGTTTTAGATTTAGATAATGAGAATAAATTTTATTAGGAAGCTTTCGTCTAAACTATGTTATTTGGTCATTTAATAGGTCTTTCATGTCTAAAGATGAAACTTTGCTCTTGGTTTCATATTGACAAGAGTTGGGAAGAACATATTATCTTAAAAGCATCAGAAGTTAACTATTAACTAATAAATGTGGTCAAACAACAACATTGCAGCAGTTTTCATACTAACTCGTATGTAAAAGAACATACGTAGAAGTTGCTTATATATCTATAAATCAGTATTTTGTGTGTGTTTTAGAACCCTCAAGGTGTTGAAATGCTTTAATGATTTATTGAAACAATGTTTACTTTTGCTTCTTTGCCCACATATTTCTCCTTGTTACTTGAGCATGTGGATATATATCACTCCACTGGATGCAAGATGGATCCGAACATGCACAACACTTTACATTCACATCTTTGTTGTAAGACATTGACTGTTTCTTTTCAAACAGTGATTTTGGAACAAGAAGATGAAGAATACTGGTTGATCGTCTCTTCTTACCTTTGATAGATTGTGTTATGTTCATGTAACTTGGCTTTCTGTAATAACCTCTTCTCTAAAGGAAACTTCATGAGAATGGAAATGGAGACTGAGATGTGGATGAAGTCTCAAAACTCATAGCTGATGATGACATTGGAGGAGGTCTACCAAAAACTCTGGTTCTGAAATTTTTCTTCATGACCAGAGCTTTGTCATGTTCAGAAACAATGCTATCAATTTTCTTTGCATTGTCTGATGAGTTTGTAGGACTTTCCTATGGCATGTCTGCATCCCATCTGTCAAGCCAATTCAAACCTAGACTGCCCTTGCATGATCTGTTGCTCTTTCTAACACTTTTTTGTTTGATAATCAAATCTTGCTTCTTTTTTTTTTACAATGTGTACAAAATTACATGTTAGTTGATTATCTCACATTTAAATATTGGTTGTGATTTCATCTCTATCTTTTTAACTCTTCTTAAGCCTTTGATTTTACACGTAATATTGGTTACTTCTAACAATAATGTGATCATATATTTTATTAATAGTCCACTCTTGTTTTACACATTTGTATTTATTTAACATTCATATTATTATTTATTATTAATAGATCAAGAAATCAAAAACAAACATTTAGACTTATTGTTAAAAGAAATAATATAAAACTTTGGTTGGACATTACTAGATTCATAAGACTTAGTGAGAACCCTTACTTACAAGCGCAGTTACAAAATCCTTTTTCTTCCGCACAACTACCAACAGTTCCATGTTGCTTCTTACACTTATCCAAACATATAGTTGGAGCACAATAGCTTCCTTTTATTGGAATTTTATGAGGACAATTCTTTTTCTGCGCATCTGCCATCATTCCTGTAAGATATTAAAATTTTAAAGTTTAATTGTTAGAAAATATATATAGATTTTATGAAATAGAAAATTTATTTGTCAGCAAAAAATGTTTAATAACATTTCGTTTTAAACGTTATAAGCCAAAAAAAAAGAAAAATATTTTGCCTGTAAATTAAATAAATGAGCATATCGTTTGGTCACACATTATTTTTTATTTTGTGAAAAATATGGTTTTAAGAATTGTGTGCATATTAATAAACATTACGTATAAAATTTTGATATTTTATGAACAACTACTGTATGTATTAGAAAAGCATAACATATTACCTATAAAAATATATAAATTTAATTAAAAGTATCAAATACATTTACGTAAGAACTATAGTTTATCCATATTATGAAAAATGTTGGTTAAATCATTTGTATGTGCAGGACAAAATGTTCATAAATAAATGATAAAAATGAAATTATTTAATATTATTTTATCATAATAGTTCTTCATCATATATAAATCCATACATTAAAAAAATTATAAATGGCATAAAGTATAAAAAACAGTTAAATACTTCATGGTTGATCCTTTCAATTTTAACGCAAACATTTCTGACCATACTCTCTATATTTTCTAGCCTTCTGGAAATTTATGAATTTTACACAAAGAGATAATTTAATGCTATGTTTTATATAGTAAATAAAATTTATTATATGAGGGTTTACAATATTTTAAAAGTCAAATTTTAGTATAATCAATTTATTATGGAATTACTATATGCAATATTTTAAGATGTAAATACAAACCTTGTGAGAGAATGATGGAGATAATTAAGAACGTAAACGAGAGTTGAAGGGATTTCTTCATCTTGGATTATAGAAATGGATTAATATTGGCTTAAAAATTTAGGAAAGAGATGAAGTATTCTATTTTTTTTAAAACATAAGAAGTATTCTTACGTATATATACATATTAAAAATCTAATTTAAGAAACTCACATTAATATGTTCCGATTTAAACGAATCTAATTTAGAAAAATCCATGTTTTTCTCATATAACATGTGGAAACTTTAGACTCGTTCATTTTACTTTAAGTAAAGAAAAAGGTATGTGTCCCATGCGTGTACATAAATCTGATGTTCTCAAAAAGTTATTGCTATTTTTAGAATTATGAATTTATTAAAAACAATGTCAATAAAATACTTTTCAAACATTACTATATAAATTAATAGTTTATTAGGTGGATGTCCCACACGTAACATAATTTGTAAGATTATATTAAAAAATTAGTAAGTTTATAATTATGTTTTTTTACTCGATTCAATAAAATAACAAAAAATGAAAACTATATAATAATCAGATAGATGAATTGAATTCAGTTTTAGATTTAGATAGTGAGAATCAATTTTATTAGGAAGCTTTCGTCTAAACTATGTTATTTGGTCATTTAATAGGCCTTTCATGTCTAAAGATGAAACTTTGCTCTTGGTTTCATATTGACAAGAGTTGGGAAGAACATATTATCTTAGAAGCATCAGAAGTAAACTAATAAATAATAAAAGTGGTCAAACAACAACATTGCAGCAGTCTTCAAACTAACTCGTATGTAAAAGAACTTACATAGAAGTTGCTTATATATCTATAAATCAGTATTTTGTGTGTGTTTTAGAACCCTCAAGGTGTTAAAATGCTTTAATGATTTAATGAAACGATGTGTACTTTAGCTTCTTTGCCCACATATTTCTCCTTGTTACTTGAGCACGTGGATATAGATCACTCCACTGAGTGCAAGATGGATCCAAACATGCACAACACTTTACATTCACATCTTCGTTGTAAGACATTGACTGTTTCTTTTCAAACAGTGATTTTGGAACAAGAAGATGAAGAATACTGGTTGATCGTCTCTTCTTACCTTTGATAGATTGTGTTAGGTTCATGTAACTTGGCTTTCTGTAATAACCTCTTCCCTAAAGGAAACTTCATGAGAATGGAAATGGAGACTGAGATGTGGATGATGTCTCAGAACTCGTAGCTGATGATGACATTGGAGGAGGTCTACCAAAAACTCTAGTTGTGAAATTTTTCTTCGTGACTAGAGCTTTGTCATGACCAGAACTTTCCCATACGTAACATAATGTGATCATATATTTTATTAATAGTCCACTCTTGTTTTACACATTTGTATTTATTTAACATTCATATTATTATTTATTATAAATAGATACATAAATCAAAAACAAACATTTACACTTATTGTTAAAAGAAATAATTTAAAACTTTGGTTGGACCTTACTAGATTCGTAACACTTAGTGAGAACCCTTACTTACAAGCACAGTTACAAAATCATTTTTCTTCCGCACAACTACCAACAGTTTCATGTTGCTTCTTACACTTATCCAAACATATAGTTGGAGCACAATAGCTTCCTTTTATTGGAATTTTATGAGGACAATTCTTTTTCTGCGCATCTGTCATCATTCCTGTAAGATATTAAAATTTTAAATTTTAATTGTTAGAAAATATATATAGATTTTATGAAATAGAAAATTTATTTATCAGCAAAAAATGTTTAATAACATTTCGTTTTAAACGTTATAAGTAAAACAAAAGAAATATATTTTGCCAGTAAATAAAAAAAATGAGCATATCGTTTGGTCACACATTATTTTTTATTTTGTGAAAAATATAGTTTTTAGAATTGTGTGCATATTAATAAACAATACTCATAAAATTTTGATATTTTAAGAACAACTACTGTATGTATTGGAAAAGCATAACATATTACCTATAAAAATATATAAATTTAATTAAAAATATCAAATAAATTTACGTAAGAACTATAGTTCATCCATATTATGAAAAATGTTGGTTAAATCATTTGTATGTGCAGGACAAAATGTTCATAAATAGATGATAAAATTGAAATTATTTAATATTATTTTATCATAATAGTTCTTCATTATATATAAATCCATACATTAAAATAATTATAAATGGCATAAAGTATAAAAAACAGTTAAATACTTTAGGGTTGATCCTTTGAATTTTAACGCAAACATTTCTGACCATACTTTCTATATTTTCTTGCCTTCTGCAAATTTATGAATTTTACACAAAGAGATAATTTAATGCTATGTTTTATATAGTAAATAAAATTTATTATATGGGGGTTTACAATATTTTAAAAGTCAAATTTTAGTATAATCAATTTATTATAGAATTACTATATGCAATATATTAAGATGTAAATACAAACCTTGTGAGAGAATGATGGAGATAATTAAGAACGTAAACTAGAGTTGAAGGGATTTCTTCATCTTGGATTATAGAAATGGATTGATATTGGCTTAAAAGTTTAGGAAAGAGATGAAGTGTTCTATTTTTTTTAAACATAAGAAGTATTCTTACGTATATATACATATTTAAAATCTAATTTAAGAAACTCACATTAATATGTTCCGATTTAAACGAATCTAATTTAGAAAAATCCATGTTTTGCTCATATAACATGTGGAAGCTTTAGAGTCGTTCATTTTCCTTCAAGTAAATAAAAAGGTTTTTGTCCTATGCGTGTTCATAAATCTGATGTTCTCAAAAAGTTATTGCTATTTTTAGAATTATGAATTTATTTAAAACAATGTCAATAAAATACTTTTCAAACATTACTATTTAATTTAATAGTTTATTAGGTGGATGTCCCACACGTAACATAATTTATTAGATTATATTAAAAAATTAGTAAGTTTTTAATTAATTTTTTTACTCATTCAATAAAATAACGAAAAATTAAAACTATATAATAATCATATAGATGAATTGAATTCAGTTTTAGATTTAGACAGTGAGAATAAATTTTATTAGGAAGCTTTCGTCTAAACTATGTTATTTGGTCATTTAATAGGTCTTTCATGTCTAAAGATGAAACTTTGCCTTTGGTTTCATATTGACAAGAGTTGGGAAGAACATATTATCTTAGAAGCATTAGAAGTTAACTATTAAATAATAAAAGTGGTCAAACAACAACATTACAGCAGTATTCATACTAACTCATATGTAAAAGAACATACATAGAAGTTGCTTATATATCAATAAATTAGTATTTTGTGTGTGTTTTAGAACCCTCAAGGTGTTGAAATGCTTTAATGATTTAATGAAACGATGTGTACTTTAGCTTCTTTGCCCACATATTTCTCCTTGTTACTTGAGCATGTGGATATAGATCACTCCACTGGGTGCAAGATGGATCCGAACATGCACAACACTTTACATTCACATCTTCGTTGTAAGACATGGACTGTTTCTTTTCAAACAGTGATTTTGGAACAATAAGATGAAGAATACTGGTTGATCGTCTCTTCTTAGCTTTGATAGATTGTGTTAGGTTCATGTAACTTGGCTTTCTGTAATAACCTCTTCCCTAAAGGAAACTTCATGAGAATGGAAATGGAGACTGAGATGTGGATGAAGTCTCATAACTCGTAGCTGATGATGACATTGGAGGAGGTCTACCAAAAACTCTGGTTGTGAAATTTTTCTTCATGACCAGAGCTTTGTCATGTTCAGAAACAATTCTATCAATTTTCTTTGCGCTGTCTGATAAGTTTGTAGGACTTTCCCATGGCATGTCTGCAACCCATCTGTCAAGCCAATTAAAACCTAGACTGCCCTTGCATGATCCGTTGCTCTTTCTAACACTTTCTTGTTTGAGAATCAAAACTTGCTTTTTTTTTTACAATGTGTACAAAATTACATGTTAGTTGATTATCTCACATTTAAATATTGGTTGTGATTTCATCTCTATCTTTTTAACTTGTCTTAAGCTTTTGATTTTATAAATAATACTGGTTACATCTAACAATAATGTTATCATATATTTTATTAATAGTCCACTCTGGTTTTACACATTTGTATTTATTTAACATTCAAATTATTATTTATTATAAATAGATCCACAAATCAGAGACAAACATTTAGACTTATTGTTAAAATAAATAATATAAAACTTTGGTTGGACATTATTAGAGTCATAACACTTAGTGAGAACCCTTACTTATAAACGCACCTACAAATTCCTTTTTCCGCACAACTTCCAAGAGTTCCATGTTGTTTCTTACACATAGCCAAACATTCAGTTGGAATACAATAGCTTCCTTTTATTGGAATTTTATGAGGACAATTCTTTTTATGCACTTCTGCCATCATTCCTGTTGGATATAAAAATATATATAGATTTTCTGAAATATAAAACTTATTTATCAACAAAAACTGTTTGATAAAATTTTGTTTTAAGCTTTACAAGTAAAGAAATAGATAAATGGATTTTGCCGGTAAATTAAAAAATGAGTATTTGGTTTGGTCAAACATTATTTTTTATTTTGTGAAAAATATGGTTTTAAGAATTATGTGCACATTAATAAACATTACACATAAAATTTTGATGTTTTAAGAACAACTACAGTATGTATTGAAAAAACATAACATATTACCTATAAAATATATAAATCAAATTAAAAATATCACATAAATTTACATAAGAACTATAGTTCATCCATATTATGAAAATGTTGGTTAAATCATGTGTATGTGCAGGAAAAAATGTTCATAAACATATGATAAAAAATGAAACTATTTTAATATTATTTTATCATTGCAGTTCTTCGTCACATATAAACCCATACATTAAAAAAATTATAAATGGACTAAAGTATAAAAAACTCTTAAATACTTCAGGGATGATCCTTTCAATTTTAACGCAAAACTTTTTGACCCTATTTTCTAGACTTCTGGAAATTTATGAATTTTACACTTGGTTTGTTTGATTGCAAATTTATTTTAAATATGGCATAGTTTTTTATTGTTCTTTTGTATGTTTCTTCCAATGGATTTGGTAAGACAAAAACTTGGTTCAATTGAACCATTTAGAAAAGGTAATTGACAGATCTACAGCGGATGGTGGCGACTGATCTTACCGGCTTCAATCGTTGATGGTTCTTCATTTGATGTTGATGGAGTTCTTGCTGCAAACTATGGTTACTTCGAAAGGCAGCATGAAAGTCTATGGAATGGTAATCTCTTTGACTTTATTATTTTCAATAGAGCAATATAAAGAGTTGTCCTGTCTCGGTGACACCTTCTGGAGTATTTAAAAGAGAGTGGCAATCGTTCCCAATTCAGTTTGAAGCGTGGTTTGGATTAATACGAAGATTATCTCCCTTGAGATTCAACTATTCCAGAAGCAAATATGAAGCTTTTATATGAAAAATCTTTAGTCATATGATATCACTCAAATTACCCTAATGAGTGATTTGTACTCTCTTAAATAAGAGGCTTGGTTGTAATACTTAGGGAACCATTCACAGGGACTCTAAGATTACACAATAGATTTGTAGTTTTCGAAGTAAAGCTAGACAATTATGATTAAAGCAGTAAATCAATTTTAAACAAAGTGATTGTTCGATTGAATGGTTTTAGGTTGTAAACTGGTTTGGAAAGGGTTAGACTTGGGATCATTCTCAGGTGTGACAAGTATGCAAACTTAATTAAGTTGTTTAGGAATTATAAATTATATGTTCTCGAACTCAAACTTAAGTATAATCTATCAACTTCTGTTTTTTTAGATTATCTAATGTCTGGATCTAAGATCTCAGCTGTCACTTGTAGATCTTGAGAAAGTGTCGATCAACGATTTTATATGATGTCGATCGATACACCTTTCAGCCCGTCGATCGATGCTACTATGAAGTTGTCGATCGATGTTCCTTCTAGCACGCTTTGCGAACATGTTTGAATAGGTTCTCTAATTTTCTAGACCAACTTCTGTGTTCATCTGGTAAATTAGATCATACTAGTTTAGTTTTAGGCAATTAACCAAGCTTCCGCTTGCGCTAGTTAAACCTAAGATCTAAGTTTAGGGTGATCAATCATAGAGTTAGCATTAAGAACAACTAGATGAAAAACTATTAAAATATCCTAACAACAATTCATATTATCAATACATAGATCACCCTTTGAAGAACCCTAATCCAACAATAAGAAAACTCAGACATATTCATAAGAAACATGGTCATAATAGTATGAATAATACTTAAAATGAAATGAGTATGAAAAGTAACAAGACAAAGTAAAGAAACAAGGGAGTTTAAAATCTTTTATGTTATGAAGTTCATATCTCTCTCTCCTCTCCTAAACTTTCCAACCTATCACGTTTGCCTCCTCTTCAAGTATGTGATAATGGTGGAAGAAGTCTCAATAAGGTCTGCCTCTAAAATGATACAAAACCCTAATAAATAGTCTAACATGTGGCGAGGAACTGATGGTGCAATAACTTGGAGTTTTGGATAAAACTCGTAATTTTCTTAAATGCTGATTCTCGCTCGATCGACATCAATAGCTCTATGTCGATCGATGGTGGAAGTGATCTGTCGATCGATTATTTTCAATAATTGATCTGCCTTAGCTAGTGATTTCAGCATAACTCTTAAAAAAGTTCCAAAATGCTCTAAAATCACTATTTTTCTCAAATGAGTACCTAAAGTTGTAAAAGCTCTGAAAAGACTCCAGAAATAAAAGACTCTACAAATATATATAAATTATGGTTAAAAATGGTTAAAATTCATGACATATCATCGTACACACGCAATATAGATGTGCGTTAGTTTACATTGGATCTCTATTGGTGTATTCCTTTTCTATATTTGTTTTGATAGTTATCATTGTTTAAATTTTTTTTTTCTAAAAAGCTTAATAATACGATAGACAAAAAAAAAATTGAATATCCTCAATTACACGTTGGGATATTTCGCGTGACAATAGTATTTCTAAATTGGCTTTAGGTCCAATATATAAGAGTTATTATGAAAGGAACACCTTACTTCATGTTTCTTAGTTTTAAGCCTCGTGTTATCAATTTAATTCCTACATTTGGGAATCGTTGATCCAGAAATCTCATTCCACCGGTTCGAGTACAGATCAGGTTCTTGTCGTCTAGCTGTTTGTAGGAGGGACCCACTACTTTTCGTTTACGTCTGACGGTTTTAACGCATCTCGTTTCGAGAAAAATACCAAAACAGAGCAAACGCCACCGAATCAAGAACCAAAAGTCGGCGGCAGCAAAGATCATATCATTATCTATGGGGAGGGGAGATTCAGACACCCATCCATGGCGGAACAAAACCTAAACTCTTTATCAGGTACACACAATGAACACATCAGATCTCACGGGTTATATGTATAGGTTTCTTTGAGTTTTTGTAAGAAAAAAGAAAAAAAAACAAGACTTTGATCAAATCCTGTTTTCAAAAATTTCACAATCAAATCACGGGTCTATTGGAATGTTTATCAGAATTATCGATAAAATAGAAAAAAACTAATCCTGTTTGTAATCTCATTTGTGTAGATTCAGAGAAACTACACAATTCTTATTTTCTTTGTTGGGTGTTTTTTCTAAGAGGAGAAGACTGTAAGAGCGCCTAATGTGTTAGAACGGGTCAAAGAAGAGATAGAGGCAATAGGTCATCATCCTGAAAAGTCGAGGAGCCACCATCACAAAGAGACTCATGGAACAAGTGACGACATTGACCAGAATACACCAGTTGACGATGTGAAAGGACCTGGTTTCTTTGAACGCGTCAAAGAAGATGTAGAAGCCATCGTTAATGCTGTTGTTACTCCTAAGCATTCTCCAAAGAAGTGAACGTTTCATAGTTACTTCATCGTATGTACTTAAGAAAAATATGACTCACAACTTGATTTCGAATGGAAAAGTAAACCCAAACTTGAATCAAATGCAAAAGTAACCTAAAACGCTATTGAAATTACAACCAACCCCTTGTGAACAAACAAAAAAAACAAATTTTTTGTACGTTTCTAATCCCTGTAAGTCGTCTGGACTAGTTCTACTTAGAAATAGTTTAAAAATTTTGTAAAAAATATTTTGATAAGTGAAAAATTGAAATCATGTAATTAACATATGTTTTAAGAGATATAAATTAAGATATAACAAAAGTTAATTGTTTTCAACATAGATGAGTGAAAGTAGTGAGTCATGATATTCTTTGGTTTAGGTTTTGCCAACATAAGTTGTAGTATTGTATGTGTTCTTAGGGTTAGATTTTGGAATGCATAAATGTTTTTTTGAAAACTTTAAAATTTACCTAAGTGTGTTTATTTCTGCGTATAGTAAACACTATTTAAGTATAACTACGGCTTTATAACGTGGTTAGTAAGTTAATTTGGTCAATTTCGTTTAGGGGTTAAATTTAGGGTCTGGGACGTCTTCTAATGTACAGTATTCAACAGACGACTTACTAGTAAGTCGTCCAAACCGGACCGAACCTTTAATTTTTCAATGAACTCTTAAACCTAACCGGACTATTTACCGGACATATATAAGGTGCTTTTTTTATTCACTGTTTCGCGAAATTCAGAAAACCCTAACGCCGTTGAAGGAGTCGAAGTTGGGAGTTTTCATCATGTTCCAAGAGCTGGGATTTGATTGGCTTCAAGGCTGGTTCACTACATGCTCGGTTTCCAGCTGGACATAAAGAAGAAGTATGAGCTGTGGAGTCTCGTTGGTCCAGAACCTATGAGGTTTTCACTGTTAGAGTTTGAAAACCTCACTGGTCTAAACTGCGACTACATCGAGGACCTTGAGAGACCTCACTGTGTCGTTTCAAATGAGTTGACTTCTTTCTGGGAGATGTTGGGAGTTCATGTCGAAGCTGGGCCATCTACTCAGGAGATAATAGCAGCATTTAAGAGATGTGAAGGGTGGTCTTGGGATGATCGCAAGCGGCTCGCGTACCTTGCCATCTTCACTGGATACATTGAAGGGAGAAAATATTCAACCCCTACACGGGTTAGTCTGGCAAGGCTAGTAATGGAGCTAGAACGGTTTGAGAATTATCCATGGGGAGAGTCGCGTTTAAGGTGCTGATGGACTCTGTGAAGGGCAGAGATATTTCGGGTTGTTACACTATTAATGGGTTTGCGCAAGCTCTTCAGGTCTAGGTGTACACAGCTCTACCGGAATTGGGTGCTAATTATGGTAATTCTCTCCCAAACAATCTGTCTCCACCGATACTGGCTTACAAGGGTCGAAAAGGACGCAGACAGTTTAAAGAGGCTATCCTCAGTCAGGTATAAACTGCAATTTGGACTACTTCGCAAACAACTTATAATTAAGTCGTCTGATAAGTCTTCCAACTGGACGACTTAGTAGAAGACTTATAATTAGGTCGTCTGGAAAGTCTTCCAACTGAATGACTTAGTAGAAGACTTATAATTAAGTCGTCTGGGAAGACTATCCAGACTACTTAATTATAAGTCTTCTACTAAGTCTTCCAGCTGGAAGACTTTCCAGACGACTTAATTATAAGTCGTTTACTTAGTCGTTCAGCTGGAAGACTTTCCAAACGACTTAATTATAAGTCGTCTGCGAAGTCTTTTCTTTCCATCTTTCTTAATCCGTCAAATATCTAAGTTCATATCTTCTATTTACTGCAGACTAGGGTGATCAACTTTGTTCAGAAGGACATTGGTGAAATGTTTTCAAAATGGGAGTTTGATGTTGAGGACACGCCCGCGGAGAACATAATAAAACTCATGTTTGTAAAGAAACCGAGGAAGTGGACCATGGATTGCTGGGAAGTCACCGGTACTTGGGTCAATACAAAGCCGGCGGTTGTGAGTCCAGCGAAGAAAAAGGTAGTGAAGGAAGACAGTCCAAGACCTCGGAAGAAAGCTCGTAAAGTGGTTTGTGAAGAGGCTAGTGAAGAGGCAGCTGCAGTGGATAGTGAAGAGGCAGCTGCAGAGGCTAGTGAAGAGGTTCATGCGACTGTTGGTGGGTTGACCAAAGAGGATATTAAAACCATGTTCAAGGACATAGTTGATGCCATGAGGGAAGGGTTTGGGACGTGCCTTAAGGAGATCAAGTATCTATCGGAAAGGGTGGAAGCTGTGGAGAAGAAGGTTGGTATCACCACAAAACGGAAAGGGACATCAGCTCAAAACACTACCCCTCCACCTAAACCGACGCTCGAACTCGGGGTTAGTAACGAATCCTCTCCCAACGGGAAGGAAGAGCTTACCGGAGGATAAAGGTCCAGATGTGCCCGCAGATGCTAGTTCCTCGAAAGATAAAGCTCCAGAACCGAGCCTTGTTCTATTGGACAAAAATCAATCCACTGTTTCGGATTTACAGAAGGAGGATGCTAGATATCTGGAAAAGAGAGATGCTGTTTTGGCACTTTGCCGTGCAAAGAGTGATCGAACAAGGAAACTTACTACCTCAAAGCAATATCCTTATACGGCAAACAGCACGGTCAAAGTGATCATTCCAAACAAAAAGCTTTATCCAGGCTATAATCCTTTTGCACCAATTGACAAGAAGAAGTTGAAGGAGCTCGCTGATTGGTTGAAAACTTGGCTGTAAGTGTTTGCTTTTCCCATAATAGCTTGCTTTAGTCTACAAAAACTGATTGCTTTTCAACAATTTGTGTTTGCAGTCATTATAGAACACCTCTCGATAAAAAACCACGGACAAGTAGAACTTGGTGGTATCAAATCCTCCGGACCTCCTTAGAGTGGCTGGAAGACTGTGTAAGTCTTCTTCTATGACTTGGATGACTTACTGATAAATTTTCTTTGTAGACGACTTACCAATAAGTCGTCTGGTAAGTCGTCAGAAGATATCAGACGACTTACTGGTAAGTCGTCTACGTAGAAGACTTACTAGACGACTTACTGGTAAGTCGTCTACGTAGAAGACTTACCAGATGACTTACCAGTAAGTCGTCTGGTAAGTCTTCTACGTAGACGACTTACCAGTAAGTCGTCTGATATCTTCTGACTTGTACCCTATTTTATATGCAGCATATTGATGCTTGGATTAATGTGTTGAGGAAAAGGTACGACGCTAACCCACAACATTTCAGGAGCAAGAGAATGTGTTTTCTTGATCATCTCTTTGCTCAGCAATAGAGATTCAACTACAAGGATTTTAAGGACTCGGAGCCCGATCAGAACGGTTTAGGAAGAAGACTCCCTGGTGGGGCGTGGAATTATTATGCAGGCACTACACCATCATTTTGCCAATCGAACAAGGTTTGGGGGAAGGATATTGATGATGTCTATGCGCCAGTGAACTACAACGACACTCATTGGATTGCTATGTGGATATCGATCCCTAAGAGGCACATAGTCGTCTGGGACAGCATTTGTTCTAGTATCTCCCCAGAAGACCTCGATGTGGTAATGGAGCATTTTCTCTACATGGTCCCTTATCTGCTTGTTGAGTGCGCTTCCTCAGACGAACAATGTGCCAAATACAGCCTGGATCCATTCACATATGAGAGACTGACCAATATACCTCCGGCCTGAGCTGGTGATTGTGGCGTGTACACTCTAAAGTACGTTGAATGTCATGCTCTTGGGATAGAGTTTAGTAAAAAAGACTTTGCTAAGGCCAACGGGAAGACTATGAGGGATAAGATGGCGGTGGATATATTTCAAGAGCTTCCTGACGCGCATGAGTTCGAAAACAAGGACAATGATGCCAACGTGGGTGCGTATGAGGGGTGATAAATATGCTTCGTTAGATTATTTTGTACGATAGATTAGGCTGATGTATGTATTTGAACTTGATCCCTATTTTGTAACTATATTCTGCGCAGAAGACTTACAGTTAAGTCGTCTGGAAAGTCTTCTGAGCAGTGACCTTTTGTAACTATATTTCGGATAATATAAAGGGCAAGACCATCTCAAATTTGTTTGGTAGTGCAATTTGACAAAGAAGTTGACATAGATAAGTTCATAACACAAATTTTTAATACATAGACTAAACCCTGGACGACTAACTGGACGACCTTCTGGACGACTTAATTGAAGGTCTTCTGGAAGACTAAACACTGGACGACTAACTTGAAGGTCTTCTGGAAGAAAAACCCTGGACGACTAACTGGACGACCTTCTGGACGACTTAATTGAAGGTCTTCTGGAAGACTAAACACTGGACGACTAACTTGAAGGTCTTCTGGAAGAAAAACCCTGGACGACTAACTAGACGACCTTCTGGACGACTTAATTGAAGGTCTTCTGGAAGACTAAACACTGGACGACTAACTTGAAGGTCTTCTGGAAGAAAAAAACCTGGACGACTAACTAGACGACCTTCTGGACGACTTAATTGAAGGTCTTCTGGAAGACTAAACACTGGACGACTTACTTGAAGGTCTTCTGGAAGAAAAAAACTATGGACGACTAACTGGACGACCTTCTGGAAGACTTAATTGAAGGTCTTCTGGAAGACTAAACACTGGACGGCTTACTTGAAGGTCGTCCACATTATTTCTTACATTGTGGTTTCGTATGGCCAGTTTCCTTGCATTTTGAGCATCTACAAACCCTGTGTTGCTTCCAGGGTCTGCGTCCTCTCATCCTGGATAGCTCCAACCAAGATTGCCATCTTGATTTCTTCTGTCTTCCCGGACCACGCTTTTCATCCGGAGGAAAGCATGTGCATTCTTCAACTTGTTGTCCAACACAAGGATATATATTCTCTGAGTATCCTGCAAACAGAAAATCCTTTGAGTACACTGGAGATACAAGTGTGAAGATATGCAAACCAGCAGATGTTCCAGCAGCTATAGCATGAGAGCAAGGTATTTTCTCCACTGCATAGACACCACAATCACACTTTCCAAGTTCCAAATCAACTACACAGTCCATTTTGCCACCTTTCACAAAGAATCGCCATCCATCAATTGGTTGTACCATCATCGTATCCGCTATCTCTGATCGAACAACAAGCAAGTATTCAACACCTCGACTATGTTGAGTTGGGAGACTCAAAACATCTTCTCTCCCTTTCCAAAACCACTTTCCTAGCTTATCCCTTATGAACTCCAACAGGAACTGAACCGGAAATCCTCTAACTCGCTTCAGGGCGGAATTAATAGATTCAGCGATGTTGCTTGTCTTTATGTTGTACATGTCATCCTGACAATAAACCCTTGACCATAAGCTGGCGTCGGCATTCTCCAAATACGTTGAAAGGTCCGGGTTTGCACTCCGTATCTCAGCCATGTACCGGTCAAAATCTGAAACCGTATGAGCATAAGCAGCACCTTTCACCAAGTACAAGAGATGCTTACCTTTATACTTTTTGACAATATTGTCTTGAAGGTGATAATAACATATTCCTCGGGTTGCCCAAGGAAACACCTTATCACACGCACTTTTAATGGCCGCGTGCCGGTCAGAGACTATCACCAGATGATGCTCATCAGATACACAACTAGCCAATTTTGTGAAAAACCATTCCCAAGAAGGTTCATCTTCGGCATCTACGATCCCAAAAGCCAATGGAAATATCTGAAAATTCTCATCTTGTACGGCTGCAACTAACATAACACCTCCATACTTTCCACTTAGGTGAGCCCCATCCACCACAATGACCATTCTCTGATACTTAAAACCTTTGATAGAAGCTCCAAAAGAGAGAAATAGATACTTAAATCTATTGATAAAATCAAGTTCTATAGCTGTGATAGAATCGGGATTTGCTAAGGAGATTTTCTCGAGATATGATGGCAGACGCGAAGACCCATCTTCTGCTGATCCTCTCACCAATGTTTGTGCATATAAAAGTGCTCTGTATGAAGTGGTGTAATCAAGCGTCATGCCAAACATGTTCTTCACTGCATCAGTGATATGCTGCGGATTCAACCCATCAATGATTCCAACACGATCAATGAAAAGCCTACCATACTTCGGAGTACAGTGTCTCCGCTGAGCGAGTCGGTCTCCCACTGAGCATGTATGTTTTTCCACATACTTTGTTACCCAAAACGTGTTTGTCCCACGTTTCACACTCGCTCTGACCTTCCATTGACAACCACTAACCGGACATGTTGTCACAAGGAGAGTTTTCGTTGACTTGTATATTCTGAAGGAGAACCTAAACCTCACTGCTGTCAACCGCAGCTCTGAAAGCAGTGCATCCTTGCTAACAAAACTCTGGTTGACATAGATACTGTTACCATTCGATCTTCCTCCTTCAATCTTTTTGATATCTTCAAAACACATATCATCATCTTCCTCATCCTCATCTTCAACCTTTCCATAAAAACTGTAATCCTCACCATTCTCGTCTGCTTCAGCAACACTAGAGATACCGGCATCCTCCTCCCCATCGTCCGCCTCCCCATCATCCTCCTCCCCATCATCCTCCAATTCATCATCATCATCTTCAAAACATTCATCAGCTTCATCATCTTCTTCCCTAAACTCTGAAACCGTTTCCACCTTGCTACGGTTTGATACCCAAAGCCGTACTCCATGCGTTTTGGTTATCTCGAGCAAGTTTCGAACTTGTCTATCACTTGTAACATGAATAAGTGGGGTGTCTGGAGCCTGCATCATTTCTGCTGGTAATGAGTAGGTTATCTCCACAGATTATGTGCTCATGTCCAGGCTATAATCTTCTTGAGTCATTGCAAGAAGTTCAGCATGTGTCGAACCTTCCCCCAAAAAAATGATTCTCGCTCCTTTGACATTATCAACCACAAAATGCCAACGGCATTCTTTCAACAACCATTCTCCATACACTGCATGTAACTGACGCATCATCTACAAAAATTCAAAATAAAACACATTAGTAAACATAGAGAAAATGAAAGTTTACTAAATAATGACGCAGACAACATACCAATAAGTCGTCTGGAAGACTTACCAGCAAGTCGTCCAAACAGGTCATTTTTGCAATTTAATTTTAAATAGGACGACTTACAAGTAAGTCGTCCAGCTTTGTTTGTTAAAAAAAACCCCTAAGTCGTCTAGGATAAACGGGTTAGTTTTGCATTTGACCGAATTGTGTCAGATATTTGACTTTTCCTGGATGACTTACCAGTAAGTCGTCTCCGGAAAAACAAAAATTTCAATATTTTATTAAAGCTAGATGACTTATTTGTAAGTCTTCTCAGGTTAGTTTGCAATTTGAAAAAGAAACTTAAATATTTAACTTTACCCAGACGACTTACTTGAAAGTCGTCCAGGTAGACGACGTACGAGAAAGTCGTCCGAGATAAGCAAGGTTTGACCAGAATCTAGGAAATAAATCTGGACGACTTTGCTTATCCTGGACGACTTTTAGGTAAGTCATCTTACTTGACGACTTCCGCGCAAGTCGTCTGGAAAAAGTTAAATATTTAAGTTTTATTTTCCAATTGCAAAAGTAACCTGAGACGACTTACAGATAAGTCGTCCAGCTTTAATAAAATATTGAAATTTTTGTTTTCCCGGAGACGACTTACTAGTGAGTCGTCCAGGAAAAATCAAATATCTGACACAATTCGGTCAAATGCAAAACTAGCATGTTTATCCTAGACGACTTATCAGTAAGTCGTCTAGGGTATTCTCTAGATTTTTTTTTAACAAACAAAGATGACGACTTACAAGTAAGTCGTGCGTTTGACCAGAAGACTTACCTGTAAGTCTTCTACAGCCAGACTACTTACGGGTAAGTCTTCTACACTAACAGATCTGGAAAAAATTTCAATTTCATACCTTAAACTAGTGAGATGACTTCCTTAGCATACAGAGTCTTCTCCAACCACCCAGAATCTCAAACGAAAGTAACCCACCAAGAATAGTATGTTTGAATGGCTCTATCAACCTTAAAAAAAAATTGAATCAAAAGATTGAGTTTTTTGGATGAATATGGAGGCAAAGTGAAAGAGATGTTGTTTTTAGTTCATAACAAGTGAGAAAGAGAGAGTGTAAATCGATTTTAGGTTCATTAAGAGCTTCAAATTGGTTGTTCATGGTGGTTGGGGTATCGATGACAATAGCAATCTTGTAATTACTTGAAGATGACGAGGGTGAGAGAGTAAAAATATCATTTTCGGAAGAAAAAAAAAATTGATGGCATTTTCGTGAATTATATGAACTTGTGGAGTGAATAGAACAAAGCATGAGTTAGTTTTAGGTTTGACTTTGAGTTTTGAGTCAATATTGCAAAAAGTCCTAAGAGCAAACTTAATTTCATATTATCATATATATCTCTGAGTGTTGGACCTATGAGGGTTTAATAGTTTCCAAGTATGAAGTCTTTCACACGTATCAGAATTGTGTTGATTCGCAGTGGATATCAGCAACAACATTGTCTGTCAATTGATGAATATCCTATATTCGTTAGTCATTTCTCTTGCATATGTGATCTCAATGGAACTTCGTTAAGTCCTGGTTCAACAGCTGTTTCTTTAAAAGGTGAAGTCTGTTTGAATCAGAAGGTTTATAAGAAACGGGATTTATGTAACCATCCATATTCTATAAGATGGACAAATCGAATATGTAAAGTGACAAATTACAAATTACAAATAATAGGAATAGACATATGAACAAAATACTATTTAGTCTAAGCAGAGCCGAGATAAAATCGTTCTCCTTAATTCCTTAAACATATATACTGTGTCAGTTTGACACATTCAAAAATTCCATGATACAACTGCTAATCTCTTCCGTCAGTCAATTAAATTGAGAACCAAAACCAGTCGAACATAGAAATGTGTTATGTTCTCAAACACAATACAAAAAACTAGATTTGGGTGTTTAATTTATCTTATATATATATTTGTTGTTAAATGTTATTTTGTATTAAATGTTATTTTGTTTTTCTTATAAGTATAATATAATTAATCGTATTTTATATGTACCACCATATAAATAATCATATAATTAATAGTATTTTATATGTACCATCATATATATATAATAATATATATTATAGTTTTAAAACTTAATGTGAAATAAAAAAAACCATAATTTAAGTTGGTGTTTCAAATTGGGCTTTGTATTGTATTTTTCTTATATATATTTAAAGTATTTTTATAATGGTTATAAGAAAATATTTTAGTAAAAATCAATTTTTACATATATGTATATTTTTGAATCAATTTTTGATATAAATCAATTTTAAATTAATATTTTGATTTGAAATATGTATATAAATATAAATTTTGTTCTATGATTATTTTAAACAAAAGATATTTTCAGATAATTAGATTGAGTTATTTTCGTATATTTTAAAGCTGGCCCAGCTTTATAGTTTCTCATACTATAATAGATTTCAATTTTTTTTTAATAACATAAGTTCATTACTTTTTTTTAGTATACTGCAATCCATGATTCCAAACAACATTATATTTCTTTATATATTGCTATCCATGTTTCCAAACAATTTCCATAGGTACTAATGCTTTAATAAAATAGTTTTAACTTTGTATTGTTCTTATATTAGTAGATAACCGAAGTTACGTTTAATATAAAGACATTGGTTTAGTTTTATGTGACAACCCTGGTTTAGTTTAAATAGTTCGGTTGCATTTTATATAAGTAGCGTGTATTGCAACAATTTTGAAAAGCTCCAAAATTTAAATGACAATTTGCAACAGTAGATAAAAATAGAACCTTAAATTAATAGATTAGATATGTAAGAGATTGTTGTTTTTTTGTGTGTTATGAATGACATGAAACTAGCTTTTTATATAGTCAATAAAGCTAATGTGTGCAGCATGCATCACTAAATGGGTATTAACAATTTTGATTCTCTTATAATGACAAGAATATTGACCTTTGTAGCTTTCAAAAATGAATTCAAAATTAAATCAATACTCAAAAGATGTATTAAAGAAGTAGTCAGAGATGTAAAAATCAATTTTCTACAGTACTAAAAAATACTTTATTTATTTAGTCAAAGAATTAGCAGAAGAACTTGAGTCAAACAAGATTAATCTGCTTTGCTTAATTTCAAAACTTGAGTCCAACTCAAGTAAGTGTCTACAAAGTTCTTAGCGTTGTTATAATATTTCCAATTTATACACTATGGTATTCTTACCCCATATTTCTAATATGGATAACTATAAATTATCTATTTTTGATTTTCATATTTCATTCAAAGGTACTTTAATTTTTACATATGAAAAAACCATCTCATAATTCTCACATCAAAGAATTCAACAATGTCATGGTCCGGTCATCTTGGCAACCAAGTTACCAGGACAAGCTTTCATAATATTATCTAAGAATATTTGTTTAAAAAACAGTTACAACAAATTAAACTACGGTTAAAGAGAGAGAAGACACAGACTCATGCATTGATTCAGATTTGCAGTCCCCTGGTAAAAAACAAAAACGAGTAAAACTTAAATATAAAGCAAGTTTTTGTTGTTCTCTAAAACATTTTCTCGGTTTTTTTCCTCCTCTTCTTCTCTCCCAAATAATAAAGAGAAGAAAAAGACAACAAATGTATATATAGTGAAAGCTATTTTTTTATTTGTGTATGCTTTGTGCTTGATTTTATATTTCCGACAGATTATAGGTAGATAATTACAATCTTTATTGAAATGGTTCATATTATTATCATCATGTTATCAACATAATTTGTGTCTGGTGATTCTTGGTTTTTTTCTTCATCCTTTACTCTACTTAATTTTCTGATTGTTTTTATCATTGTGTGTTATCTATTGTGCTTGACTTATCATAGAGCTAATGGATTATGTTCAAGTTCCCCGTTTAATCCTTATCTATATCCAAATTGGTGGATTTTAAATAGGCATCTTTCCTTCTTTTTTTCATTTCTTGTACTAAGAAAGCAAATGGGTCTTGAAATAGTTGTTTTTTGTTGTAAATTAATGGAAGAAAGAGATTGTCTATATCTCATAATTACGGAGCTCTTTATATATATAGGAAATTACAACAGACCGTCATAGATAAATGAAAAGTATACAAATCCTAAAGTGATTAGGAAAAAGAAATCCTAAGCATACAAGAAAAAGGAAACTGTCTAAGTAGAAAGAAAATATGCCTATTTGGTTATGGCATTCACAAATCGGTTCATAATACTCCCCATGAATGTTATAACCATAAGAGCTCGTAATATGCTTTGGATGTTGCCTCATTAAAACCTTTCCAGGAAAACCCAGTGGGACAAAACCATGGATAAGGAAAAATAGTACAACATGTATTACTCCCCCTGATTTGAACCTCACTGAAAGGTTGATGTTGGAAGGTTCTTGATGAATAGATCTTCTGAACTGTCACTTGAATGAATATGAAGTACTTGGACACCTCTCGTGTATATTTCCTTTCTTATACATATAGCCAAACTTATTAGGAATCTAAAAGTATCTGTATCCACCACAAGAGAGTATATTTCCTCATAACCTATTCCTGGTCTATTGTGAGAATCCTTGTGCAATAAGCCGTGCTTTATATCTCACGATTTCTCATATTCATTTCTCATATGGCGTCTATATTGTATGACCAAATATGCCTCTCTTCTTTAAATAGTCTAACTCCACGTTTCCATTTAATCCAATCTGATCTTACGAGTGCGCACTCTTATATTGACGTGGGTTCGTGATCCTCGTTTATATTCATTAGTTCAAGTGCTACCTTGTATATAAATATATCATCTATGTGTCGACATTCTTATGTTTCCATTATGTTCCAGACATGATATAATCGATTACAAACTCATTATTATCAGGACCATTAGTACCCTGAAGCTTGGCGTCCCAAGCCTCAGTGTTTGGTACCTTAGAGCCGACCGGCTTTGTTTTCATGTCTAGGATGGTTTCCTCGACCTCGGATTTGTTTATCATTCTCTGCACCTTTCTTTTGTTTCCGAGGATTCTTATCTTTGGAACCTATCGGTATACCACGTTTGAAACGTTTTCTAGACTCTGTAGCAACTTGATTATGTCCTTCTTGGACTTCATTTCGAATTGGTGCATTATAAGCTGGTATATATGACTTAGTCACTCTCTTTCGGGTCAGCAAATGAGTCTCGCAATTGATTAGCTAGCTTTTGTAAATGTATTATCTTTCGGAGGTCTAATTCACATTCTTTAGTCCGAGGATCTTGCCAAGACAATGATGGTTGATTCCATGTAATCTCTTTTACTCTTTTGCCAGCTTATTACTTTCTCCCCCTAATCCGTATACCTGGCCTCAAACCGATCACCCATATTTGGCTCAAGAAACTTAATAATCGTGGGAGAATCATATCCAACATATATCCCCATCCTCCTTTGAGGTCCCATCTTAGTTTTCTGTGGTGGAGTAATTTGTATATATACGGCACATCCAAATGTCTTACGTTGGGATATGTCTGGCTCTTGACCCGTTATCTAATCGATGGGGAATATCTATGCTCACTAAATGGCCTGATGCGTATTAACTTAGATGCATGTAAATTTCGTGTGGCCCAAGCTGTGACTGGGATTTTTGACCTCATAAGTAATGGTCTAGCAATCTACTGTATGCGTTTAATAAAAGATTTCGGTCAAGCCGTTCTTGGTATGGACATGTATCACGGAATTGTCCACACTTACCCCCATGGACATACCATAATCATTTAAATGCTTGAGACATGTATTTACCAGTTTATTATTTACTTAGTCTCTTTGACTGGTGATGGCCTATCAATGAGTTTCCCTTGTGTACATGCTGTACACGTGAGATTCTTTGGGATAACTCTTTCTTCCTTTCAATGTGAGCCCATTTGTATATCAATTTCGCATTATGTTTGAACCAGGATGACCAATCCTGTTATGCCATAAAGTGAATATTTTTCGCAGGCATTTAGCCTCTATCATCCTGATCTTGACATAGTAAAGACCAGTAGAGAATGCATGTATAGTCTCGACCATTTTTCTATGGTCTTGGGCGAATTTTATATATCTAAAATGAACTTTTTATTTCCTTTGCCCATTGTTTCAATATGGAAACCACTCTTATATCTTTTAAACTCAATGGGCTTCTATGAGTGAATATAAATCATTAGATCTTTTTAGTCTGGTCGTAGCCTATCATGACAATGGCTATACCCGCAACTATATTTCTTATAAACTTATATATTTGAAAAATCATTCATTCCTTTTATTAAGTTCAGAGCAAACAAAGCAATAAAATAAATTCAAAGTGATAAAACAAAGCAAGTATAAAAGCAAAACAAACACAGAGGTCGAAATCAACATTATTCTTTTAGGCAATCAGAAGTTTCATATTCCGTAGGATCATCTCTTTCATGATCAAAAATCATCTTTGTATACCAAGTGGGCTTCAAGATTCTTCCCTTTCAGACTCTCTTGTTAGAGGTCACAAAGATGTTTGGGAGTCCTACATATCTTAGCCCAATGGTTCCCCATTCCACATCTATGGCACACTGATTTGGTCGAGCTTTGTGGTTTAAAGGATATACCACGGTCTCTGCCTCGACCATGGCTCAAATTAGGTTGATACCCAGGGCCTTTGCCATAGTGGTTCCCACGGCCAAATGTATAATAGTGGCCATGGCCACGTCCTTTCTACCCTCCACGGCCATGGCCGTGTGGTCTATCATCCTGGACGTGGTTAGATTCTTTGGATTCTTTCTTTTCCTTTGCGGCCTTATTAGCTTCAGTTAATGGGGTTGATCCAGGACGTCTCAATTCATTGTTTCTTAGTAGCTAGCAATAGGCTCATCCACGGACTTGTAGTCCTGGATTCTGAGATTCCTCCATAGCTTTTGGTAATAACATCTTTTTTTGGTGATCATATCTCGATTTGAATTATGTCCAAAGGTCTAGAGGATTCTCAAATGTCTAATACTGATCTTTGAGACTCTCAATAAGATGATGGCGAATAATTAATATTGGCTTGTATCAATCTTTCTCATTGGCATTATTGTCTTCTATGATACATTCACCAAGTCTTTTTTACTTTAGGATAATTTTTGTATCCAATGTCCACCGTAAATAATTATCTCCAGAGAGATTTAGGGCAGCAAAATCCAGGTTGATTTTCGACATCTCAAATCATATATCACTCAATATTTAGGTATAATTTTCATGCGGCCTTACTCTTAAAAACAATCAATTCGGATTTCAATCTTGTGAGGACAATGAAAATATCAATCTTAAAGGCATTTATTTAATCAATCAGTCAATTTCTAGCAAGTCTCAGCAATACTATTTCTATGTGCTCATAATATTATGGTTTATCAAGACTAATAAAAACAGATTCAATTAATCATGAAATTAGGGTTTAACAATCAATGGATTTTAGCAAGACTAGTAAAAAGATTCATTAATCACTCAATCAGTTTCAAGGCTGATTTTAGCAATACTAGAATATAGATTTCAAGCATGAATTTCAATGAATCAGTTTCAAGGCTGGTTGGTATTTAACATAAACCGTGTGTAAATAATCTATCTAGTATCCGAATTTATCAAACCTCAAAAACATATAATCAGATCAATCAATTTAATAGAACTCATAAGCATAATGAATTTAGGGTTTCAAGTTTCAGATATACGGATTAAGGTTAGGACTAGGATTAGGGTTTCATGATTTATAATCAGATCAATCAATAAAATCGAACTTAGCATACAATCTTAAACCTCAAGACATTTGATTTTATCATGAATCTATCAACCTAGCATACGGATTCTCTATTCTCAAAGACATCCAAATCATATCAATATAACTTATCTTACAGATTATTTAGGGTTTCTATTTAAAACAGATCAGATTACAAAACTATCAATCCTAGCAGATGATATTAAACCTCAAGAATCATGCAATCAGATCATTCAGATTTTAAACAAGTAAACCTCAATCAATCTATCAACTTTTCTGATTATATAAGCAAAGCAAGCTAGCAACCTTAACCTCCAAACGGGTTGAACGGACCACCGAGAATCGAGAAGAACTTCGCGAGCTGGTACGTGCCAGATCGGATCGTCGGGTCGCGAAGACCAGTAGGGATCGTCAGTCGGATCGTCTATCGAATGCGCTATCGGGTTCGCCTGGTCGTCGGTACGTCAGGATGCGAACAAATCATCTAGTCGGGTACTTATCGGATCTTCGGATCGACTGAGCTTCTATCGGGTCGTTGGATTGACTGGTCGTATCGGATGGCTTTATCAGATCAGAGGGTAACCACCGAGAGAGAAAGAAAAATTAGGGTTTATGATGATCAAGGTTTCAAAACGAGAAAGAAAAGGAAAATAGGGTTTCTGGTCGATTTTAGAACTCAGGGAATTAGGGAGCTTCGTGCTGATAACGTGTTGTAAATTAATGGGAGAAAGAGATTGTCTATATCTCATAATTATGGAGCCCTTTATATATATAGGGAATAACAATAGACCGTCATAGATAAATGGAAAGTATACAAATCCTATAGTGATTAGTAAAAGAAAATCCTAAGCATACAAGGAAAAAGAAACTGTCTAAATAGAAAGAAAATATGCCTATTTGGTTATGGCATTCACAAATCGGTTCATAACATTTTTTTAATATGTTACAACTTGTTCCATTTATCGCTTTTTGTGTTTGTGTCGTCTTAATCTGTCTGATATTTTAGGTGGTGTTAGTACAACTTATATTTCTATTGAATTTGTTGATTTTCTTTTAAAAAATTGAGAGACTAGTAGAAAATTTTGTATATTATGAAAATCCATGAAAATAAAATACTATAATGATTTTAAGAATCAAAGAGTATTTTCAAAATCTTGTTTTCTGAGTTAGAATGTTAAGAATACAATTCTCAATAACACTTATTTTAATAGATTTGTCTAATCATTAAAACCCAAATTTGTTTGATATTTTTTTTTTGTTGTCAAAAAAAAAAGATTTTTTATAGAATTATAAACTCATCGATCCTATAACACTGGATTTTAGTAAGAATGTGAGAATCAATAAACCAATAACAGAAAATTCTAATAATCATTATAAATCTAATTCCCACTGACATTCCATTAGAGTTTCTAATCTTTCTCTGTTATTTTAGAGTCTCTTAGTGATCTTCGACACTTGCATCTTAGAAAGATCAAAATTTGGAAAAGATTATTATAATGGGTTTGGCTTCATAGTTGTACATGGTTAGGACAAGACTTGAAGTACTGATCAAATTCTTGAGGAACGAGTGGTAAATCAAGTTGTAAGATCATCAATTTGGCATTTCTCATTGTCCAAGTTCGTAAATAATTTTATGTCTTATCTAAACAAATAAATTAGTTGTCCAACTTGGTCAGACTATTCAACTTCCTTGTATTTAAGGTGTTAAGTTTGATTTGTTTTAAGTTAATTTTATTTAATTCGTAGTGCCAACGTAGTACTAAAACTGTTAAAATTATACACGGCCGAGTACATATAAGTTGACTTTTACTTGGTTGATTGTCAGGTAGTTTTTTTTTTCAACTACACGTCTACGATACATGTTTATTGGACTGATGTTTCTTGTGAATCAAGCAAGCTATTGTTGTATTCTCAACTTGTTTTTCATCATGCATATGAAGTGTTAACACTTTTTTCACCCTCGTCGTTAGACCTCTATCATGCACTCGCTTATCTCTTATGGTAAGGGATATAACAAAGATCTAATGGTCTGGTTGGGACTATTCAACCATCGTTTTCATCACACGCTGAATGATACAGGTCTTTTGCAAGCAGAACTTGACTTCTTCAAGCAGCCATTACTCCTCAAAACTCTTCTTATCCTCTGATGAAAGCCTTCTCCAACCTTTTTTTAGCAGCAAGATCTTCCATACCAAAACCCTCTTGACCCTCTTCGCTTCTTCTCTTTTATCTGTCTCAATAGACCGCTTCTTAGAGGAAGCTTCAACCTTGCTGCTGGAATCTGCTGAGGTTTCAGAACTGGACTTGGGACAAGGGGAACAATTTCTACTCCTGAGGAAGAGTGTGCGCGTTGTGGGAACCGAAATTCACACCGTCGAGTTTTGTTAATCGGAGGAAAGCCAAGTTAACCTAGTCTTCCCTGAAGGTCCCGGTTATCTGCTGGGCCACGCACAGCACAATCAATATGAAAGATTCGAAAGTAATAAATCGTAAAAGAGCGAAAAGAGAACAAAGAGGTCTTATTTCCGAATTCGCGTTTGAACGTGAACAACAGGTAAGATCCTAGGCCACGAGAGCTGTCGGTATGTTTGCTAGTCTAGCCACCTAAGTTCTAACCTAGTAGAGTCGCAGCTCGATAGTAAAAACGGAAAAAAAAAAGCCTAAATTGCTCAAAGTATTAAGTTTGCTTTGAGAATGCTCCCTTTCTCTTCGTCCTAGGTCCTCCTTATATACTCCTCCTTAGGTCGGTTTACCTCTTCTCGGGCCGGATTTGTCGTGAAGCGGGCTTTACCATATTTCCTTATTCTTTGTGATTATCTTCGGAAATTTGACATTTATCTCTTCCCGCGGACGAGATAAACCGTCATACCAGTCTTTGGGTTCAAGTCTTTTGGGACCAAAGATGGGCCGTTGTCCGCAATTTGGACCCTCTTTGGGCCGTATCGAGACATAAGCGTTTTTACGATTTTACTCGCGAAGTAGCCGTTGGTATAGGCATGGTTCTTCCAACGGAACCCTGTTTCTTCGCATAGCCGAGGCAGTTGGTGTTAAGTTAACTGTACCCTGCTCTACTACGAAGAATAGGAAACCGTTCGAGAGACATAACCTTCCCAACTTCCCGAATACTTTCGACGATGTTTTTTAGAAGGAACATTGGTGTCGTATCCACGGACCCGGAGACTGAGTTACGAAAACTTCGGACGAAGATGCATGGTTATGGGATGGGACCAGGTTCGAAATGGTCCACGGAGAATTGGCCGCGCTCGCCGCTCGCCGGGCGAGTTGATCCGTGCAACGATCGAGCTCGCCAGCGAGCCGACCGGCAACACGGTCGTGCTCGCCGGGCGAGCTGGCCCGTGTCACGGCCGAGATCGCCGGCGAGTCGACCAGCAACACGGCCGTGCTCGCCGGGTGAGCTGGCTCGTGTCGCGGTTGAGCTCGCCGGCGAGTTAGAATGTTATTGAAAATCCATAATGATTTTAAGAATCAAAGAGTATTTTCAAAATCTTGTTTTCTGAGTTAGAATGTTAAGAATACAATTCTCAATAACACTTATTTTAATAGATTTGTCTAATTATTAAAACCCAAATTTGTTTAATATTTTTTTTTGTCAGAAAAAAACATTAGTTTTTTTTATAGAATTATAAACTCATCGATCCTATAACACTAGATTTTAATAAGAATGTGAGAATCAATAAACCAATAACAGAAAATTCTAATAATCATTATAAATCTAATTCCCACTGACATCCCATTAGAGTTTCTAATCTTTCTCTGTTATTTTAGAGTCTCTTAGTGATCTTCGACACTTGCATCTTAGAAAGATCAAAATTTGAAAAGATTATTATAATGGGTTTGGCTTCATAGTTGTACATGGTTAGGACAAGACTTGAATTACTGATCAAATTCTTGAGGAACGAGTGGTAAATCAAGTTGTAAGATCATCAATTTGGCATTTCTCATTGTCCAAGTTCGTAAATAATTTTATGTCTTATCTAAACAAATAAATTAGTTGTCCAACTTGGTTAGACTATTCAACTTCCTTATATTTAAGGTGTTGAGTTTGATTTGTTTTAAGTTAATTATATTTAATTCGTAGTGCCAACGTAGTACTAAAACTGTTAAAATTATACACAGCCGAGTACATATAAGTTGACTTTTACTTGGTTGATTGTCAGGTAGTTTTTTTTTCAACTACACGTCTACGATACATGTTTATTGGAGTGATGTTTCTTGTGATCAAGCAAGCTATTGTTGTATTCTCAACTTGTTTTTCATCATGCATATGAAGTGTTAACACTTTTTTCACCCTCGTCGTTAGACCTCTATCATGCACTCGCTTATCTCTTATGGTAAGGGATATAACAAAGATCTTATGGTCTGGTTGGGACTATTCAACCATCGTTTTCATCACACGCTGAATGATACAGGTCTTTTGCAAGCAGAACTTGACTTCTTCAAGCAGCCATTACTCCTCAAAACTCTTCTTATCCTCTCCCGACTACCTCACGACTCTCAGGGATTTTTACCATATTCCAAGTGGAGTCGTATTTCGGATCCCGAGTGGCAACGAGAGTACGAAGAACCCTCCAGAAGGTTTCTTTACTTGCTACGAGGCCTCCCAGATGTATTGCCGCATGTGGTTTCCGATCCCTGGTACCATCGTCTGCGTGCTTCACCACTTTGGGCTTTCGATCAGCCAGCTAAGCGTTCCGGCCTTGCAGCATTGGCTAGGCGTGTTGATCTCGAGTTACGAGCTAGGAATGGATCTTAACCGTGGTGACTTCGAGGGATTTTGGTTTACGAGAGGAACGGGGATTGATGGCTCATACCGCATGGCGCCAAAGAAGGGTATGGCTATAATTCAGGGGCACACTTCACATCCTAAGGCATGGTTCGAGTGCTTTTTCTTTGTCCGAATAGATGGGGAGTTTGTCGAGGAGAGCTACCTCCACTTATTCCGTCGGGAGTGGAACTTCACCCGTGGTAATACGAATAGCTATATTTTTCCGTTTTGATACCTTGAAAACATGCGAAGATGATTTTTTTATTATCTTGCAATGAACAGGATCCTTCCGCCGACTCCTGCCGATCTTTTTGCCAAGCGGGATCTTCTCCGCAGCAAGCTGTTCTTCTGGAATTCCTTCACCGTCGAACGGATTCGAACCGCGGTGGAGCTCCATCGATCTCGAGCCGTCTCTCAGCCTCTGGGACGTTCCGTATGACGTAAAACCGGTCATTGATGTCTTGCCTGCTCAGAGGCAGAGAATCAGGTCTCAGAAAGGCAAGGGAGTTGCCTCTGAGAACGTCTTTGGAAACCTTCCGCTGCCAGAATGGAACCCTTGTTTCTCCCCAGGGGAAAGGAGTGGAACCAGCGAGGTTCCCCTTCCCAGCGACTATTTTACCGACCTCCCTCCCGGTTTTACTACTCATAAGTCGATGGACGAAGAGTCGAGGAGGAAAGTAGTTGCCGAAGGCTCCAGTTTAATCAACGAGGTTTATCCTTTGAACTTTGATCTAAATTATTGTTTTTCCCTTTCCGATCTTAAGTTCGTGCAGGGGATGAGGGTGTTCAATGCGGCGCTCGAAGGAAGTTTCTGGGAGTCGCGTATTTCTCACTTCAAAGCCGAGGAGGCTGAAAGGGAACTCTTTCGGTTTCGTAAGGAGGTCGAGGAACAGAGCCGGAGACAGGCTGAGCTCCATTCTCGGGCCCTTATACGTGCGGAGAGGAGAGGAAAGAGAGCGATTGTCGCCGAAATGAAGCGGAGGGCTGCTTTGTTTGCCTCCGAATTCGAGAGCTTTAAGGATGCTCAAGAATTCGTGGGCGATTTTCACGAGTGTCGTGGCTTGCTACCCTCTACAAGTCGCAGAACGCGGACTTCTCTTTTCCTGTCGAGGTCGCTGAGATGTCGGGTCTTATGAACGGGTGTGCCCATGCTGAATCCTTGGTTCCTCCGATCGAAGGAAGGGTTCGACAGCTTTGGGAATCCATCAAGGTCTCGGAGGACACGGCGGAAGCGGGAACCTGTGTTGGTGATGAAGGTCCGGAGTCGCGGACGGAGAGGTGGATCAGCCCGCGAGCTCGTTCGGGATCTCCATGTTTGGGTTCCTCGACTTTGAGCTTTGAGGATTGTTGGGGTTATTTCCCTTAGTTTTATTTCGAGGTTTGATGTATCTAGGCCGAGTGTGGCCGTATTTGATTTATGTGTGTTATGGCCTGGCGAGGCTATGTGAACTATGTGTTTGAGACCGGCCATTTGGTGGCTTTGGGTCCTAGCCGTTTTTAGCGGCTTCTATATATATGATGAATGATTGACATTCTGTGCGTTTTAGTTTATACTTCTGCCAAGTGTGAGGGAAATATACGAGTAGTCACTTAGTATCTTAACTCTTAGTTTATCGTCTTGTTCATTTGCTATTACTGAACGAGGACGTTCGGAAACGTTTAGGAGTTTCACGAAGTTTCGTGAGCGTATTAGATATAGACGGTGGGACATGTTTTTAAGATCAAGTGTCATGTCTTGAGAAGTTAGTGGACCAGTAGGACTGGGTTTAGGGCAAGACCTAGGTTTACTTTTGGCTTTAAAGCTGTGCGACGACTGATCGGCTCTCGTTTTGCCTGTGGGCGATTTCCACCTGGTTCTTTCCGATTAAAAGTCCGCAACTTGGCACCGGCTTATATAACTTGTTTGGAACGAACCGAGCACTCTCCAGAGACCATCTGGAGTGCTGATCAAAATTTCGGATTTCTTGTATAGCGCGCTATGGTATCCTCGTCGGATGTAAGAGAACCTTTACTTTTACGAAAGGTTAGACTACGAGTTCTTTTTTAGAACGTTTTGGGTTTATCCGTCGAGGCCAATCGATGGGCAATTTGTTTTTTTTTTATAGTCGCGGACGGACAGTGTGCTTGGATAATATCTCTCGAAAATATTTACGACATCTCGCTTTTTCCGAAAGGTATATCCTTTGTAGTGAGAAAGTTACGATCTTTGTTTTTAGAGAAAATGAATTTGGTCTTGCATGACCATTGATACACAGTGATTGTTGTTTAAGTTAGTTCCCATCCAAGGACTGCTTGAGAGGTATGCGTGTTTGGAGACCCTTGTTTTGGGTGTTTCTCTGGTCAATCTCCGATTGTTATGGCTTATTGCAAGTGAATCGGGACACCAAAATAAAATGAGTTTTATTGGAAAAGTTTCGAAATTATCGAGTACATGTGTGGATATTCCGAACTTTGTGGGAGTATACGAGTATACATACCCACTCCCCCCCCCCCCCCCTTTTTGGAGAGGGGGATAGTTGAACTTGTCAATAGGACAAGCTGCCTATGTACCTCTTTCGAGGATCAAGCCATCTCGTAGTTCTGCTTTGTTGTTGCGGGCGTTCCTACCCAATAGAGGTTTTCTTCTTCCTCGGTCATGGGTCTTTCGAAGGACGCGTCCTGCCGAGCGGACTGGGTTCGCGTTCTTCTTTGGTGGATGTCAGCACCGTCGTCCGAGTGATCGAACTGGTCGCTTATATCTAGGTCGATGCGCTCGATTTCTTCTCCTTCGTTGCTCTCGGTAGGAGGTGGAAGGTTCTCTGCAGTTGGTTGTGCACCTGGCTGGAGCGTTTCATCAGGGTTTTGGCCTAAGGAAGCCTTGTCCGCGTGTGCAGATCGATTGCCCGGAGTCTCAAAATCAAGTCTTCTACCACTGCGGGCTCTTGTGGTCCCGCGCGGGGCTTTGCTCCTGGCCTTCGCCGTTAAGGTTTCCACCTGTTTTGCGAGAGAGGACACGAGTTTTCCTTGTTCGTCCGACTTTTTCTGAGCGGAGGCGAACATTTCCTTCATCTGGTCTAGTATCGCGGGTGACCGTTTATACGTTTCCAGCTGGAGTTTTATCAGCGTTGGCATCGACGGGAGTCCTGTCGTGCGTTTGCGGGTCTTTGTCAGCGTTGGTCGTCATTTCGGACTGAGCGTGTGTGGTTGCGAGAGAGATAGATCCGTACCCCCCTTCCTTCTAGTGCCAAACTGTGGGAACCGAAATTCACACCATCGACTTTTGTTAATCGGAGGAAAGCAAAGTTAACCTAGCCTTCCCTGAAAGTCCCGGTTATCTGCTGGGTCACGCACAACACAATCAACATGAAAGATTCGAAAGTAATAAATCATAAAAGAGCAAAAAGAGAACAAAGAGGTCTTATTTCCGAATTCGCGTTTGAGCGTGAACAACAGGTAAGATCCTAGGCCACGAGAGCTGTCGGTATATTCGTTAGTCTAGCCACCTAAGTTCTAACCTAGTCGAGTCGCAGCTTGATAGTAAAAACGGAAAAAAACCTAAATTGCTCTGAGTATTAAGTTTGCTTTGAGAATGCTCCCTTTCTCTTCGTCCTAGGTCCTCCTTATATACTCCTCCTTAGGTCGGTTTACCTCTTCTCGGGCCGGATTTGTCGTGAAGCGGGCTTTTCCATATTTCCTTCTTCTTTGTGAATATCTTCGGAAATTTGACATTTATCTCTTCCCGCGGATGAGATAAACCATCATACCAGTCTTTGGGTTCAAGTCTTTTGGGACCAAAGTTGGGACGTTGTCCGCAATTCGGACCCTCTTTGGGCCGTATCGAGACTTAAGCGTTTTTACGATTTTACTCGCGAAGTTGTCGTTGGTATAGGCATGGTTCTTCCAACGGAACCCTGTTTCTTCGCATAGCCGAGGCAGTTGGTGTTAAGTTAACCGTAACCTGTCCTACTACGGAGAATAGGAAACCGTTCGAGAGACATAACCTTCCCAACTTCCCGAATACTTTCGACGATGTTTTTTAGACAGAACATTGGTGTCGTATCAACGGACCCGAATACTGAGTTACGGAAACTTCGGATGAAGATGCATGGTTATGGGATAGGACCGGGTTCGGAATGGTCCACAGAGAATTGGCCGCGCTCGCCGGGCGAGCTGATCCGTGCCACGATCAAGCTCGCCGGCGAGCCGACCGGCAACACGGTCGTGCTCGCCGGGTGAGCTGGCCCGTGTCACGGCCGAGCTCGCCGGCGAGTCGACCGGCAACACGGCACGGCCGTGCTCGCCGAGCGAGCTTGTTCGTGTCGCGGCCGAGCTCGCCGGCGAGTCGACCGGCAACACGGTCGTGCTCGCCGGGCGAGCTGGCCCGTGTCACAGCCGAGCTCGCTGGCGACTTGACCGGAAACACGGCCGTGCTCGCCGGGCGAGCTGGCTCGTGTCACGGCCGATATCGCTGGGCGATCCGTTTCGGCTGTTCGTTTTCTCGGCTTTTGAAGTTTTAACCGAGATTCGGTTTTTCTAAGGAATTTCGGACATTGATTCCGTCGTGACCGATTCTGACCCCAACACGCATGCCATGGTATCGGGCATCTTTTTGGAGTCAGTGACCTGCTCGGTTTCGGGTTAATCGTAGCTGAAAGATGCAGTGGGCCTTTTGATGATATGAACACTTTGTATGAGCTCTTGAAGAAATCTATCAGCTTAAGTGTACTAAAACCTAGTTCTTGGAGAAGATAGATGAGAAGATCAGGGCTACGAAAATGAAATATGAAGACGACGACAAAAAAAAGTGTAGATAATGTTGGATAATTTTAAGCTTGTGTAAACTTAACATATTATTAGATGTTTAATATGTTAAGATAAATACAATAAGGAAACCTAGAAATAGGAAAATGAAGTTTCTATTTAGGTTAAGTTTGTGTTTTCCATATCTCACATGTTAAAGAGAATTGTCTTTCATATAAATATAGGTCTAATAGAGAGGTGTTCATAAGATCTAAGAGTGAAATATTGAGAGCTTTAGTTTTGAGTAGTTTGTAAAGCTATTAAGAAAAGTTTTTCTTATAATTCTTTGTTTCCTAAGAGACTTGAATTGGTATCAGAGTTATCATCTCGGTGCCGCATCTTCGAGCATGCCACCTCCATGTAGCATCTACGTCCTTGACATGTAAACACTCCGGGTAGTTTATCTCCATAGGGGTCTTGTAGAGACGGTTTGGAGATCTTGTCACACGAACTAGCAACCTTCCATGCGAATCTGTGAGCGTTAAGTAGACATCTTTCATGTTAACCTCACATCAGTTTTCTGTTGCTTTCCCAAGACTCAGTTTGTTGTGCTTCAGGTCGGGTATGTAGTATATGTCCTTGAGTGTCTTCTTCTCTCCAGTCTTGCACAGAAAGGTAACCACACCCTTTTCTACAATGTCAACACACGATCCATCACCAAACTTCACCTTCCCTTTGGTGTTGAGATTCAAACTCGAAAATAACTTGTTCCCTGTCATGTGATTGCTCGCTCCATTATCCAAATACCAGACATTTGCATTGCCTTTGTCAATATCAAGATTCTTGGGAATCACCTTATCTTCGTTCAAAAACACCACCTCGTGTACATAGAGTGCAACGGCCTCTTCTGTCTCATTTAGGTTGGTTTCTTGATTCTTCTCCGTCTTCTCGGGACAGACAGTTGCGTAGTGACCAGGCTTGTCACGTCTCCAACATATCAGCTTTGAACGATTCTTCTTCGAGTTGTTATCTTCGGTGTGTGACGCACGGTTTTGGTTGTGTGACCTACCTCAAACCTCTGCCTCTACCGTTCCGTCCTCTTCCTCTACCACGGGAGTTCTCATAGCCCCTCTGACTATGCTCTTCATTGTTCGAAAACATCAGCTTCCCTTGGTCTTCTTTCTGAGTTTCTTCTCCTACACGCTCCTTGTACGCCATAAGCCTTCCAATTATGTCTTCAAACCCCATCGAGGTGAGATCTAGGACTTGCTCAAGTGATGCTACGACCTGGATATACTTGTGTCTCGGAAGACCCTTCAAGAACTTCTTAACCATCTTGGATTCTTCTATGTTCTCTCCCAAGGAGATTGCTTTAGATGATAGGCATGATATTTTCCCCGTGAAGTCATCGACCGTATCGTTATCATCCATCTTCAACCTATCAAACTCCGTCATCAACGTCTGAAGTCTCGCCTCCCTTACACGATCAGCTCCTAGGTGTCGTGACTTGATGGCGTTCCAGATCTCTTTTGATGCGGTTTGTTCTCCCACCTTGAGAATCAAAGTTTCGGGAACAGATTGAAACAAAAGAGCTATCGCAACATCGTTCTTCTTTTGATCATCTGAACCGTGTTTGATCGTGTGCCACACTTCATGAACACGAAGTAGAACCTTCATCCTCATCGACCAAACTGTGTAGTTTGTCGATGACAACATCGGACATTGGATGGATGTAGATCCAAAGTCCTTTGTGCGTGGAGCCCTAGTCACGTCAGCCATCTTGCCGTCGTGATCTCTTGTTAACAAGCACCAGGATCTTAAGCTACAACTTAAGCTTTAGATAGAGTCTCCAACCTGGCTCTGATACCAATTGTTGGGATTGTGAAATCCCGTGTCCAACTCTATATTGTCCGATTAGTACAATATTGTCCACTTTGGGCCTAATTGGCTGGCCCACATGGATTTATTTTTGGGCTTCTTCCCAAAAGGCCTCGTACTAATTAGAGTTGGACATCCCTTTATATATTAGACACTCCTTGTCTAAACTTCCAATGTGGGACTTGGATTGACATCTCTCATTCTCCCCCTCAAGCTAAGGACCACACACCTTGTGCCCTTTTCTCTAGCGAATCATCTTGGTGCCTTGTCGCATCTTCGACATTCGACACCCTTAGTCGCAAGGTTACTTTGAGTGGCTTTGAGGATGTTCTTCCCACAATTCCAGGATCTTCTGACTAATCTATGCTGAACCTCCCTTTCCACCTTGAATGGTCTCATTCCTACTCGAAGGGTATTTTGGTCTTCTTGCAGATTTTCTTCAAACCGCTCTGATACCAATTGTTGGGATTGTGAAATCCCGTGTCCAACTATATATTGTCCTATTAGTACGATATTGTCCACTTTGGACCTAATTGGCTAGCCCACATGGATTTAATTTTGGGCTCTTTCCCAAAATGTCTCGTACTAATTAGAGTTGGACATCCCTTTATATATTAGACAGTCCTTGTCTAAACTTCCAATGTGGGACTTGGATTGACATCTCTCATTTATAAGATATATAAGTTATGGAGTGATGAACAACATGGTAAGGAAGGAGATGGTCGTAGGAATGTCGTGTGTAACACACGAAGAAAGCGTGTGTGACGCATGTCTAGCAGAGAAGCAGATTAGACACTCATTCCCAAGTGTAACACACGAAGAAGTCGTGTGTGACACATGTCTCTCATTCCGGAGTGTAACACACGGATTCGTGTGTGACGCATGTCTAGCAGAGAAGCATATTAGACACTCATTCCCGAGTGTAACACACGAAGAAGCCGTGTGTGACACATGTCTCTCATTCCCGAGTGTAACACACGGAGAAGCTGTGTATGACGCATGTCTCACAGGAAAGCATCTCAGAGGCTCATTCCCGACTAAGACCATGGTTCGTACATCAAAGCCATTGGGATTATTGCTTGGAGATTTGTGTGGACGAATCACACCATCAACGCCAGCAGATAATCGTGAGGCATTCTATCGGTTCAAAAGATTTCACACCGATAGAGGAGGAGAGTTTGCCTCAGCTATGTTCAATCGAGGATGCACCGATAGAGGAGGAGAGTTTGCCTCAGATGAGTTCAATTTATTCAGTGAAGATAATAAAGTTGAAGCTATGGCAGCCGAGGTGGATTCTATCACAAGAAACAAGGCGTGTGAGCTTGCGGATAGATCGGCTGGTGTTAAACATACATGGGAATGTGACACAAAGATGGAAGCGTGTATCACAACGCACGTACCAGTGGAGTCAAGGTTAGAGATCTCAAAGGCTGAAGACGAACCAGAGATAAATCCGTTGGGTGTTGAGCAGAAGGCCGACATCCTTACCAGAGATCACGTACGCAAGATGGCGGATGTGACCAGAGTTATCGTGGCAGCGAGCTTCAACCACAAGACTCATCGCAACTTAAGTGAAGAGGTCTGGAGAAGGTTCTAAAAGAACTGGGCCGATTCCGAGAAGAGGCGGTACGGAAGCGAGGAGAGCATCCGGTCTAACCTTGAGAATAATGTGATCCAATGGGTGGATTCGCACACCATGGTGTGGTGAAGGAAGATTACTTGAGGATTATGTTCAAGCAAATGAGGAGCGTAATCGGAGCTCAAGAAATTGATGTCCCTAATTCAAGTTGGAATTAAGGGGGTGAATGTTGGATAATTCCAAGCTTGTGGAAACTTAACATATTATTAGATGTTTAATATGTTAAGATAAGCACAGTAAAGAAACCTAGAAATAGAAAAATGAAGTTTCTATTTAGGTTAAGTTTGTATTTTTCATATCCCATAAGTTAAAGGGAATTGTCTTTCATATAAATATAGATCTAATGAAGAGGTGTTTCATAAGATCTAGTGAAATATTGAAAGCTTTAGTTCTGAGTAGTTTCTAAAGTTAATAAAAAAAGTTGTTCTTATAATTCTTTGTTTCCAGACTTAGAGATAATGACTCTTCCTCGTCGGACTAAAAAGAATCCGAAACCGAGTTGAATTGACAAGTAGTTTCTTTTTTTCAACTTAAATTTATTAATTAAATCGTTGACTATGATACAAATACATGTAGCATACATATGAAAATACAGAACAACAAATAGCATAATGAAAATAACAACATATCAAGTGAAGTAAATAGTAAAGATGATTTTTCTTCCAATATTTTCTTTATCAGTAGAGTATAATTTTACTAAATTTCTTGCGAGCTTCAAATCTTCGTCGCATCACAAACACCAATTTTTTTGTTGTATTACGCTGGCCTTACTCAAAATTAGAGTTATAAATATTTCCCGGTATAGAATCAAATGTACTGATTCAACCGTGGAAACTAAAATCTGGAAAAATCAACTTTTAACGATTGTAAGAATATCGCCATACAACAAAAAGAATACATCTTTCATTATGTACTGTCATTTTTTCCATAGTGGTTTCCATGGTTTCGACGATAGTTCATATTTATCCACACATCGATACCAAATATACTGTATCAGAATATAGATAGTTCATGAAGACATTATACACATCAATACACATCGATAAAATTGCAAAAAAAAAAAGTAAAATATTTTTCGCAAAAAAATTATTATGGGCCAATATATGGACCAGTGTGGCTCATGAAAAGTATACAACAACTCCGCATAATAATTAAGGTAATTCTATCAAATAGTCATTTTTAAAATTTTGTCACAAAATAGTATTTAAGGAGGAGACCAAAATAACCATTTTTATTTTAAAAATTTTTATTTTTATTTTTTATTTTTTTAAAAAAAAAATTGAAACTCTATCCTTAAAACTCTATTAAATCGTAAGTCTACATTAATTAACTCTTGGGTATAAACGTATTTTGTAATAATTAAGGTCTCTTTTGAAAAAAAAATAAAAGGTTATGGTTTTTGTATGTTGTGTGAGGGATATTTTGGCCGCGTGGAAAAACGTCGACGCTGTCCCCGGAAGTATCCACCGCTACTCCTTGCTTCAATCTCTTTTGATTTTATTTGGCTGATCTATCTCGTATCCTCAAATATTCTGCTCCAATCTCCTTTTCTTTTTTCCTGTAAAGTTTCTGGTGAAAGGTGGCTAGTAAGTAGTAATCGTGCTAAGGGTAGTTATATAGTTAGTTATAGATTTTAATCAGACTGATTTGATGGAGCCGCCGCGAGTGGGAAACAAGTTTCGGCTGGGAAGTAAGATCGGCAGTGGATCATTTGGAGAGATCTATCTTGGTAATGCCCCCCTTACTTGTTCTTTAAAATCAAACTAGATTTTGACCCGCCCAACCGCGCGGATATTTGTTTTCATTTTTCTATATATAAATTATTGTTTTTAAACATTAGTGGTATATATTTTTAACGTTAATTATATACTTAAATGTTTATATAACTATTTCAAATACAATAATTTTATAATTTACATATTATAATTAATCAATTGTTTAAAACCGTATATATTTTCACTTTTTATTATATATTTATCTTATTGTATTTGCATTTAGTTATTAAGCAAATTAATATATTCATGAAAAAACATATTTGCAAAATTGTTTTGTATTTAATTTATGTTAAATTTTGATCCGTGTTTCAAAGCTGTATTTCTTTTTACTAATATTTTTCATGCTTATTCATTTTAGATAATATATTATTGTGTATACAAAAGTCTAAGATATGTTAATTTTTAGACATGTATTATATGGTTTGCTAATTTTAAGCTGTTCTATCATCATATTATATTTTTAAAATAAATAATTTATATTTATGAAAATAAAATTTATAAATTTATCAATTGAATATACTTTTGTCATATTTTTATTTAAGTATAATGATTGTTTTAACATGATCATGACTATAAAGTAGATAAAATAGGATATAATTTATTTATTTTTCATTTTATAAACGATAACTTAAAATATATTAAATTATTATTAAAATATTTTTACACAGATTTATTAGAATTTTTAAAATATAATATATAAATATATAGTATATTTAAAATGAAAATATAATATGATTAAATTAGTTACAAAGATTTTATATTATAAGCTTTAAAGAAATACATGTTAATTTTTATATATTTATTATATAGTTTGCTAATGTTAACCCATCTTACCAACGTATTAGATTTTATTTTTGAACATAAATATTTTATACTTACGAAATAAAATTTATAAAATTTATAAATTTAATACAATTTTATTATATTTAGCTCAATATAATAATTTTCTTTTAATATGATTGATTATGATTATATACTATATAAAATATTACAGAATTTTTTATTTTTCATTTTATAAACGATTACTGAATTTATTAATGTATAATAATATTTCAAACTAATTTCAAAATTAGTGAAAATATTTAAATATAATTTCAAAAATGAAGATCTTGTAAAAGTCTTTTAAAACAGATTTGTTAGAATTTTAAAATAAATATATTTATATTTAAAATGAAAAGCTATCAAAAGATATTATAATTAAAGTATTTTAAAGATTATATGTATTATTAGTCTTAATAAAATACATTTAATAAGATTTTTAAGTGATGGTCCAAATTAAAAAAAAAAAATCACACATGAAAGAAGTCATAACTTCTATTTTAATATATAAGATTTGCATCTTGTTTATTTCATCTTTTTATGAGTTTAAACTGTTGTTTTGTAGGTACAAATATACAGACAAATGAAGAAGTTGCCATTAAATTTGTAAGTAGAACCCTTTTCAGTTATTGATAAATAACATTAGTATTATGTTAAAGCTGTGGTTGTGGTGGCATATGTGTATAAGTATTATGTTATTGTTTCATCTTAGTTTGTTAAAATAAATAACATTAGTTTTTTTTTTTTTTGACAGCAAATAACATTAGTATTACTGTGTTTAGACATAATTCGTAATATAACATCCGTGCGGATATTTTTTTTTCATTTTCTAAATGTATTTAATATTGTTACAAATGTTTTAAATATTTTTATTTCCGTTTTAATATTATATATTGTATAGTTCTATATTATTATTGTTTATATATCTTATTCGACATTATTAATATATAGTGATTTGTTTAATACATTTTACTTTGATATTAAGTTGATTGCTTACGAATATATTTTCGAGATATGTACAATCTAAAATAATCAAAAAGAGAATCTCCTCTAAAATATGTTCTTTTCTTTAATTAATACATCTTTCATATAATATATTTAAAAAAAAAAATTATTTATATTATAGAAAATATATATTTTATGACATTAACTTTTCTTTTTTTTATTAAGATTCCAAAATATTAGATTAGTTTCATTTTTATAACATATATAGTTTGTTTTTCTGTGGTGCATTTCAAAAACTTATTCTTTATTATCTATGATTTTATCTTTTGTAAAATTTAAAATATTATCATTTTGAGTTTAAATGTTATTTTCAAAATTGTATATTTTTCATGAAAACTTTGAAAAATTACACAACTATTGAGTTTAGAAGATTACATGAAGTTTGAATTTGTTTTGTTACTACATTAATACATTATTTTATAAAAAAAACATTTGAACATTTGGTAAGATTTTCTAAATTTTTCTCAACAGATTTTGTTATAATTAAAATAAAAATAAATTTCTAATTAAAATTTTGATTTTTCACTAATATTTGTCGTTAATACCAGTTTGGTTTACAGAGTCTGTTTGAGTCTGTTCTGGTTGATGATAAAAAAAAATTATTAAAATTTCATAGTTTTCTAATAATATATTTTTAAATTGTATAATTAAGAACTAAAGGTTATTATATATCATTATATTTTGTATATAAACTTTTAAACAATATATTATTGAGAGTTTCAGTATAAATAAAAAGATAACATATAGTTGTAGATATAAAATTCCTATGTTAATAAATTTAATTTTGCATAAATTATTATATAGGTTACAAATTTTAATCTATTTTATTGATGAGTGGTAACTTATTTAAATGAAACAATTTTAAAAAATTAAATTTTTTAATAACTTGAACCCGCGAGAGAGCATCTCGTCAGCTTCGTCGAGAACAAACATCTTGATGGCATCTGCACGGAGCGACTGTCTACGCAACATGTCCAAGACACTACCGGGTGTGCCGACAACAACGTGGACACCGGATTGGAGAATGCGTTGATCCTTACGGACGCTTGTTCCGCCGACACACGCGTGGACTTTGACGCCGAGGTAGTCGCCGAGAGCCCTCATAACCTTTTCGATCTGCTGGGAGAGTTCTCTGGTGGGGGCTAAAACAAGAGCTTGGCACTGAACAAGAGTGTAATCAGGCTGCTGTAGAACGCCAGAGCAGAAGGTAGCGGTCTTGCCGGTTCCGGATTGAGCTTGCTGGATCACGTCAAGACCCTTGCAGAATGGAATGATTCCTCTCGGCAGATCTGCTGAATAGCAGAAGGCTTCTCAAAACCTGGCCACACATATTAAGATTATATATAATTAATCACCGCAGAAAAATACAAACAGTTTTCGCAGTAGTGACATTAAGCTCTGAAACAAAACTAAGCAGACACAATGAAGGTATAGTGTGTTACCGTAGGCATAGATGCCTCTCAGAGGATCAGACCTGAGTTCCATAGTATCAAAGCTATAGCAAACTTCGTCAAAAGTCGTGTAGAAAGTTTCCTCTCCTTCCTCGCCGAGTCTGAAAAAGTATCATACAACTCAGTTGTCTCAGACAGTGATTAGGTTATAGAGTGATTCAGATACTGAAATGAACTAACATGGCATTCATCTTAGAATCAAACTGACGAGGGTCGTATTGTGTTCCTTCAGTTGCCCTTCCTGCCATGACTGGGAGATGCATAACAAAACAAAAAAACAAAACGACATTGTAAGAAAAACATTCAAATTTATAAGCAAATTAAACTCGTTGTTTCAGATCTCAAAACCACTTGAAGAGAAAGCAGAATCAAATCAAGCATTGAAAGTTTGGATTTTATTTATAACTAGGGGTGTGAATTTACAATAAAATTATTTTATATAAAAATATATTTTAATTTTATATAACATTTGAGAAAAAATTTTAAAATTAAACATGATTAAGAAAATTCTAAGATCATATTGTAAATTTAATTTAATTTTATTGGTTTGAAACGAAAGAACCACTAATGTTTTTTTAAGAGAAAACAAAACTAAAAATTAAAAATTAAAAAATATAATGGTTTATATTCTTTTGGTTTTTATTTCACTTTGATATAGTTGAATAAATTTAAAGTAAGAATAAGTAATACATTTTTTTCTAAGAGTTTCAAATTATAAAATTATTACACTAATAATTTTCTCACGATAATAAACTAAAATCGACCTCAAGATAAATCAACTGAAAAATATAATGTAATGTGATAACATTATAAAGACTTATATTTTAAAATACTATATAAATAGTTTCAATAATTTCGTAGATAATAATTAATATATTTTATTTAATGACAAATGATATTTTTAATATATGTCTGTTTCAGTTGATATTAGATTTTCAATTTATAATGAAATAAGATTTAACTTTTAGTGTTTTAGTAATTATGCATAATTTCTTCATGATTTGCTAATGATATATTATAAATAAGGTGATACTTAAAAGACTATATATGACCTCTCAGACGTCATCTTCTATGATCATCTGCACCTAGAACTGAATTCTAGCATGATGAATAGTTGAGCAGAGAAAAAGCATAATTCTCAGAGAAGTTATACTTGCATTTGGTGACAATTGGATCCATGAAAGGCTCCTTGGCTCTTTTCATATGAAGCAAGCAAAGGGCAATGTATCTTTGTCTTCGTTGCTGTTGTTGTTAGTATCATCATTATCCTCATCTTCAATTTCCATAGCTTTATTTTTCTTCATAACTTTCTCTCCCTCTTCTCACTCCTTTTCTATCTTCATCCCGGTTTGTAATCTTCATTGTGATGCAAGACTTACATCCATCTCCATATCCGCACTTTCCGTTTTCTTTGTAATCCTTACAAATTTTTGGCTAGCAATCAAATCTAGCTGAGATACTCTTTTTTTTTAGTAACTTTCTTCTAGCTGAGATACTATGATATGAGAAGAAACTCTTAATGGCCCGTACATAGTTGTACGTTTTCCTCAATTTTGAATTTATGATAATCCTAATTATGTCTTCTTATTTCACATTTTTCAAAAAGAAAGCACCTTTTTTACATCATCAACAATTCTTATTTAAATAAAAATGCAATCATGCTTGATTATTGTGTAATCACTAATAATTTAACTACTTTCTCCATAACTAATCGTGCACATTTGTTTTTTCCTTCATTATACTAAAAACATATGTCCAATATCAGTGATGATTTTTGTAAAGAAACATCACATCGTTGACTAAAAAAAACGACACATTCAGTTAAAATAAGTAACCTCTTTTGTTGCTCAAACATATAAGAAACTGTGTCATCAAGTTATGTTCAACTTATTGGGTTTTCCGATAAGTCAGGGCTTCATTCAAATAGTTTATAAGTTGAATACATATGTCTCATCACAGGAGAAGCAACTATACTTTCGTTCCACATCTGGCATCAGAGGAGCAATTTTTGGGTGGAGTTTCCGAACCGGTAGACTGGCATTTTGTCTACTAATAGTGGACAGATTACCCTAAAGTAACGTTCATAGCTCATAGAACCGTTTGATAAGATATAAGCTACAAACTTTAAATAACAACTCTGAATTTCACCTTCAAATCTCTGTAACTTGTTATTCAATTTAAAAAGATGACTTACAAAATGGTACAGGCGTACACTGAATAACTGAATCTGAATAAAAAATTTACAAATCCATCACTTGAAGATCTGTTGAACTCTCGCCTCAAAAGACCTAAGTTTTGCTTTGTTTATGATTACAATCCTCAATCGTAATTCCCAAAGACATCCAGCACTTCTACTTATGTTCAACAACTCCTTTACTGAAAATATCCCGAGAGAACAAATGTCTTCTTCTTCAAGCTGCCAACTCATCTGCCAAGCCCGCACCTTTTGACTTTCTCTGTTTAACTTGCTAAAACGTTATCCCATGCGTCTCTGAGACAATCACAAAGATTATCTCAACTTGAAAAATATATCTTATAAAAATACAAAATGAGATCAGTACGATCAGGACAAAACAATTCAACTATATATATATTATTTTCATTAGTTTCTAAATTTCATGGTACCAATATATGTGAGTTAACTCTTGCACATGGATACACATAAAGATAAGGTAACTAGTCATGTCCAAATACTCCTTTTAGCTGATTTTATTACCTTGGTTGTCAAGGCTACGCCTGCCATATGACATAATTAGGGATGTTAACTACAGGGTTAGGGCCCAGCCCTCTTTTGTTTATTATAAACCCAACCCTATTTTAACCCAACCCAATTTTAATCCTATTATAATCAAGGGTTAGGGCTGGTACCAGGGTTAGCTCATTTAATTGAAAAAAATATTTCATTTATTTTTGTTCTTAAATTTTAAAGATAAAACTAGAAAAATTAAGATATGATATGATTCTTTCCTCCAATTTGTTGAGCATCAAAATCAAAAGTTTTCCTCCCAAAATCGCAAAATCGAGTTTTTGCTCCACAACTAAGAATAAAATTTTTCCGTCAAAAAAAAAATTGTGTTTTTTTCCGCCAAAACCTAATTTGAGTTTTTCCACCAAAACCACAAAATCAAGTTTTCCCGCCAAAACCGTAAAATCGAGTTTTCCCGCAAAAAACGCAAAAACCAAAAAATCGAGTTTTCCTGTCAAAACCGGCAAATCGAGTTTTCCCGCCAAAACTGTAAAATCGCGTTTTCCCGCCGAAACAGCAAAATCAAGTTTTCTGCCGAAACCGGCAAATCGGGTTTTCCCGCCGAAACCGTAAAATCTAGTTTTTCCGCCAAAACCGCAAAATCGAGTTTTCCCGCCAAAACTCGTTTTTCCGCCGAAACCGGCAAATCGAGTTTTTCCGCCGAAACCGGCAAATCGAGTTTTTCCGCCGAAAACTACAAAATTGCATTTTCCCGCCGAAACAGTAAAAACGAGTTTTCCGCCGAAACCGGCAAATCGGGTTTTCCCGCCAAAACTGCAAAATCGAGTTTTTCCGCCGAAACCGCAAAATCGAGTTTTTCCGCCAAAACTAAAACCGCAATATCGAGTTTTCCCTACAAAACCGGTAAATCGAGTTTTCCCGCCAAAACCGTAAAATTCAATTTTACGGGTTTTCCAGAAAAACTTAATTTTACGTTTTCACAGGAAAATTCGATTTTGAGGTTTTGGCGAAAAACTCGATTTTGTTTTTTTGGCGGGAAAACTCGATTTCGAAGTTTTGACGAAAAACTCGATTTTGCGTTTTTGGAAGGAAAACTCGATTTCGTTGTTTTAGTTGAAAACTCGATTTTGCAGTTTCGACGGAAAATTTCGTCGTTCAGTTTTTGGCGAGAAAACTCGACTTTAAGTTTTTTTTGATGAAAAACATTATTAAATATTGTATAATAGTTGTGTGAATCAAAATAAAAATCAAAATAAAACATTATTAAATTTTTGGCGGGAAAACTCGATTTTGAAGTTTTGACGAAAAACTCGATTTTGCGTTTTTGGAAGAAAAACTCAATTTTGTTGTTTTAGTTGAAAACTCGATTTTGCGGTTTCGACGAAAAATTTCGTTGTTCAGTTTTTGGCGAGAAAACTCGACTTTAAGTTTTTTTTGATGAAAAACATTATTAAATATTGTATAATAGTTGTGTGAATCAAAATAAAAGGGTTAGAATTTAAACTCTGGTCCTATTATGATCAACCCTATTTAAACCCTGTTTAAAAAATGAAGGTTAGGGTTACAAACGGGTTTGCAGGGTTATGGCTAACTCTGTTAGGTTGAGCCTATATTAACATCCCTAGACATAATCGATGAGTAATAAGCATGCTCATCACTGTCACTACATTTCAACATGCGATTCTGTAATAAATCCACTAAAAATATCTCACATTTCAAACAGAAGAATAGAGGGATATGAAAAAGACTTGAAAAGAAATGTCTAGTTATTGGATTTCTGAATTCTATACCATAAAAGTTATTCTATCTGTTGATCTACCTCAGATTCTCCCATTTACTAATCCCTGCAAAAAAAAAAATTTTAAAAAAAGAAGAAATTATAGGAGAATGCAAGCCAGCAGAAGAATCATCGCACTTTGTCTCTCGTACCATTTGCTCAGACGTCGTTGGATACAATAAATGTCAAACTCTGCTTCATCTTTATAGTCATCCTAAATTTATAACACGATTAGCACTACTTATAGAACGAAATCAAACCCCTCTAAAGTGAAACGCAATCATATATTCATGTTACCTCATCCTGACAGTCTTCTGTTTTGATCGATGGCGAACTTGGATTTCCATCAGGATCACCACCATTTCCCTTTCGTGGAACAACGGCTCGAGCCCTCTTTAAGGTCTACAGTTCCAACCGATGGAAGCCATAGACAATGGACTATTCCAAAATTATATCCCAATCTGTAAATACAGATCTCGATTATGATTTCTTATTGGTCCAAAACCAGTGTGCCCGTTGCAATTAGTTGAAAATTAGAGGAGGTTAGGGTTCATAAGTTGGAATTTAATTACTTTTATCGTGAAGAACATGAGGAAGCTTGCCATTACCAAAGCAACGTTCTCGATCACAGAGCACAGCGTCGACATCCCAACGATCAAGCACTGGGGAAAAGAAACAAATACTTCACTTGGGGAAACAAATAGAAGCCTGCATACCTACTCAGCCACGATTATTATTTTCTCAAATTTGTTAAGATTGTGTTGTTCATCACTGGGATCTTGCAAATTTATAGGAAAGCTTTACCGGTTACCTCAGAAGATGAAGAGGTCTCGATTCAATGCTAGAGAGTGGGTCGAATGCGGTAAATCACGTTAACGCACGGATTTAGGGAGCACATGAATGAAAATCAGAGCCCTTATAGAGAGTTCTTCGGAGGAGGAATCATCTGAAGAGAAGGAAGCGACACAAAGCTTTGTTTGCCGATATTACAAAAAAGATGAAAGCCTATAGATATTGGGTCTGAATAATATGATTGCAAGAAAGCCCATAGAGAGGATATTTTCGGTTAACGACGAAAGGAGAAAGTTGATGAATGAAGAGCTGCCAGGTGTCACCAAATGCCCCTCTCTCCATGCTGACCTAGCACAAGGAGAAGGGAGAAAAGCCTCATTTATTGGTATAGATAGATACAACGAAAAGTATCCATCTTTCGTAATGTGAATGGTACATTCCCACTGATAATCTAATTTCTCAATCTACATTGTACAGAAATCGATATATAACGATTAACGAATCAAGCATTGCGTAGTACGAACCTAAAGAGAGAGAGAGAGAGAGATTAAATCATACGTGATGCTGTTAGCAAATTGAAGAAAGAGAGAAAGATTCAAAAAGACGAAAAACTCTTCGGATCTGCGCAGTGGAGTTGAAGAAGAAAGAAGTGAAACTGTTAGTGACTGGCTTTTCTTTTGGGCTTATTTGCCAACTAGGCATACTTCAGCAATAAATTAAGAATATATCAATAATTTTGATGTTATTAGATTTCTAGCATTTGTATAATATTTTTTCGGTTTTGTCCTTTTTTCTGAACCGGTTGCTAGCAATGAAAAAATATTGTGATTAATAAATTTATAGTCATGTTGATTAAAAAATTACAATGGAAAGAGAATGGTTAGAAAGAAAACGGAGTTGATGATCATTGCAGTGGTAATGGTCATTGCAGTGGTAATGGTCATTGCGGCGGTCGTGGCTATCGCACCGGCGGTGGCGTTGACTACGAGATGGTGACTACGGTAAGAGTGATCATGGATGAAACAGACGTCATCAATCCAAAAGAAGCGATCATCTTTCAAACAAAAATTACTCTGACTACGATGTTGGTCATGCTATGAATGTGATGATTGGAAAAAGAGAACATTATAGAAGAAGATAAACTGAGTAAATAGAATAGAATATTCTAAATGGTATACTTCATAATAATGAAATTTTAAAATAATTTAATAATAATGGAGATAATGATTACTCCAACGTCAACCCAAACTTTTATATACTAAATCCAAAACAGTAATTACTAAATCTTAAAAATAAATATAAATCATAACCTAAATATCAAAATAAACTCAAATATTAAAATATGCAAATAGAAAGCAACAAACAAATAGCATAGTACATATTGTTCAAATTTTGAAATGTCTATGATTATAGGGAAAAAAGTAATGTTTACTCCAACGTCAACCCAACTTTTTATAAACTAAGCCTCAATACTAATCACTAAACCTTAAAAAGAAATATAAACTCAAACCTAAATATCAAATATGCATATAGTACATAATATAAAGCACTGTCAAAATAGAGTAGTAACAAACGAAATAGCATAGGACATATTAATTTTCAAATTTTGAAATGTCTCTGATGACAGGGAAGGAGGTAATGTTTACCCCAAAGTCATCCCAAACCTTCAATTAACTAAATCCAAAACATTAATCACTAAACTCTAAAAAGAAATATAAACTCTAATCAAAATAACAAATATGCACATAGTACATAATATGACGTATTATTAAAATAGAATAATAACATACAAAATAGTATAGTACAGGAACTTACAGGACAAACAAGGACGCCTCGACCGTAACACCGATGTGGTCTGTAGATTTAAGAAGCGGAGACGACATATGTAGCAAAGATTATGGATTTGGAGGTGGTTGTGGTAGCTATGGTGATGGTGGCTCAATGATGAATGTGATTATCAATGAGGAGATATTGATTACGAAAAAATAGATATTGATTATAGAAAATTATGGTGATTAAGAAGACGATAAATATAAAATACAGTGTGAAATTGGTGATGATAGTATTGTAACGGTGACAGATAGTAAGGTGGTGGAAAAAGAAGAAGAAATGTGGTAGTTGATAACTGATGAAGAAGAAGAATATATTTTTTTCTTTCATTAACCAAAAATAATAAAAGTATTTTTTTGGTTATATAATTAATTATGATTTGTTTTGGATCTATACAACCCAATTTTCCTTTTCTCTGTAGGTTTTTCTGATTAGGAAAAACGGAAAATAACAGAAATATTTTTTTTTCCTTTATTTCCCTCCAACTTTTGATTTTTTTTTTGTCATCCGAACTTTTGATATATTACAATTCTTTCTCTTTTTTTTTTTGTCATCGACTTTTACAGACTCATATTGACTCTGTAAACCAAACTGGGTGATCTACATCCATATGAACAAACAAATAGCATAGTACATATTGTTCAAATTTTGAAATGTCTATGATTATAGGGAAAAAAGTAATGTTTACTCCAACGTCAACCCAACTTTTTATAAACTAAGCCTCAATACTAATCACTAAACCTTAAAAAGAAATATAAACCCATACCTAAATATCAAATATGCATATAGTACATAATATAAAGCACTGTCAAAATAGAGTAGTAACAAACGAAATAGCATAGGACATATTAATTTTCAAATTTTGAAATGTCTCTGATGACAGGGAAGGAGGTAATGTTTACCCCAAAGTCATCCCAAACCTTCAATTAACTAAATCCAAAATATTAATCACTAAACTCTAAAAAGAAATATAAACTCTAATCAAAATAACAAATATGCACATAGTACATGATATGACGTATTATTAAAATAGAATAATAACATACAAAATAGTATAGTACAGGAACTTACAGGACAAACAAGGACGCCTCGACCGTAACACCGATGTGGTCTGTAGATTTAAGAAGCGGAGACGACATATGTAGCAAAGATTATGGATTTGGAGGTAGTTGTGGTGGCTATGGTGATGGTGGCTCAATGATGAATGTGATTATCAATGAGGAGATAATGATTACGAAAAAATAGATATTGATTATAGAAAATTATGGTGATTAAGAAGACGATAAATATAAAATACAGTGTGAAATTGGTGATGATAGTATTGTAACGGTGACAGATAGTAAGGTGGTGGAAAAAGAAGAAGAAATGTGGTAGTTGATAACTGATGAAGAAGAAGAATATATTTTTTTATTTCATTAACCAAAAATAGTAAAAGTAATTTTTTGGTTATATAATTAATTATGATTTGTTTTGGATCTATACAACCCAATTTTCCTTTTCTCTGTAGGTTTTTCTGATTAGGAAAAACGGAAAATAACAGAAATATTTTTTTTTCCTTTATTTCCCTCCAACTTTTGATTTTTTTTTTTGTCATCCGAACTTTTGATATATTACAATTCTTTCTCTTTTTTTTTTTGTCATCGACTTTTACAGACTCATATTGACTCTGTAAACCAAACTGGGTGATCTACATCCATATGAACAACATACGACAGCTGCATCCTAGCTTTACGGGCTAGACTATCCGCCATAGTGTTTAGCGTTCGTGGAACATGGATGATGTCTGATCTTGTGAAACTCTCCTTCAGGATCTTGTAATCGTCCAAATAATCTGCAAAAGCCGGCCATTCTTCTGGTTCGGAAACCATCTTCACCAATTGAGAACAATCCGTTGCAAATGTGACCTGAAATTGACGTAGGTTCCTCATACATTCCATTGCCCAGAGTAGCACTTCCATCTCCGCATGAAGAGGAGAGAGACTAGCCCGAACATTCCTCGCCCCCAATAAACCATTAAAACCCACTAGTGTACTAAGTCATCCTTGCCCTGAAAAGATATCCTTATCTTTCCAAGAACCATCTATAAAACACCATCTACCCGGAATTCTCGGCAAAGACGTAACCATAGGTCGTGGTTCTGTTCTCTGCTCGTTTAAAACCTGGGCCTCCGCCCATAATTTAGATTCTGTTTCTGCCAACTTGAGTGTATCCATAGGGTCAATATCCAAATTACTAAACACTTTGTTATTACGTCCTTTCCAAATGTACCATAAAATCCAGGCAAACTGATGATCCTCCATTTGTGGTAAAACTCTCCAAAATAGATGATCTATATTTGTGAAAAGCGACTTTGTTGGAAAAACATCTAGGTTCGACGGCATCTTTGAAAGAGCCCAAACCTGAAGCACTGGAGGACATTCAAAAAAACATGATTTATCGATTCCTCATCGGCTCCACACCTGGCACAACAGATATCTCCTTTAATCCCTCTCCCTTGTAAATTTTTCCTAACTGCTATACTTCCTGACACGAGCTGCCAGAGGAAATGTTTTAACTTTGGTGGACATTTTATTTTCCAGCAATAAGCCTTTAAGACATTAACCGTGGGCCCAAACATAGAGGGTGGTCGTGCCCTATCTGGGTAAATCCTCTCCACCTGATATCCTGATTTAACTGTATATTTTCCATTTTTGGTAAAATGCCATCCATCCCGATCTATCTTCTGAGTTCTACTCAGTGGTAGACTTTCTATAAGTTTTGCATCCTGTGGTTCCACCAATGCCCGAATTGCCTGAGAATTCCAAGTACGCGAAGTGGAGTTAATGAGTGACTCCACTGTGAGGTCCGGATATAAATTATGTTGATTTTTATTAGCTGGTCTCGGGCGAGTGGTTGGGAGCCATGGATCATTCCATACAAATATAGAAGAGCCTGTTCCCACCCTTTTGATTAGTCCTTTGCTTACCAGAGATCTAGCAGAGACAATACTCCGCCATCCATAGGATGGAGAATATGAGCGAATCGGTTCCAGGGGTGAAGCATTCCTGTAGTACCGAACTTTAAAAACTCTGGCAAATAACAATTCTTTCTCTAGTTTTGTTCGTTTAAAGTTGTTTTGTTATGCAACGCCAAAACCTACAAAAAAATATTTTTCGTTGGAACCATGCCACATTATAGAAAATTTTAATTTTAAAATTTCAACTTTTAGCAATATAAGTAATGATTTGCTATTAGTGACAGAATAGCAAAACAAATAATAATATACACGATTTGAAGGTCTTGTAACCAAATAATTTGTCTTTTGTTCCCAAATTTTTTCTTTAAGAATTCAAACAAAATATGAACGTTATACATATATGTACTGAAATGTTGAATGCTTACATGTTGACAACAAAAAATGTTTAAACTTAAATTGGTTAAATTCATTCGTGTTTCTTTTGGATCATAGTAGAAATAATCAGTATACACAGCTTGTGTCAAGCAAAAGCCACAAAAGAAGCAACAATTGGTTTTAGTTGATCAAACAAAAATTTTATCAAACCAATCTATTTCTACGAAAGTACGAATCTATGGAAACAACTGGAACATAACAGCTGAACAGGTCTGGTCTTTCTGACAGAACACTAACTCAATAGTTTCCGAAAAAGTTACAAAAAAATTCTAAAACACAAAAGCTTTACTCTCATGGCGGCCAATAGCAGATAGGATCAAGATAAGGTTGAAGTATGAACATTATCAAACAGAGTTTTATTTTTTAGAGTGGTATATTTGAACTTAAATAGAATAAACCCATTGAACGACTCACTTTTGGTGTTCCAATTAAAATAAAAGGGTTTTTAATGAAAATTATATATAGAAAAAAAACTGGATTATATTGAACTAGTGACACCCATACATTTATACGCGTCGAGATTTCATTAATTCACATATCTCATTCTCTATCACATTCTGTCTAATTCATCTCATGTAGTTGTCATTTAGAAACTAGAACTAATAAATGCATGCATATACAATCATGATTTGTTTTTATTTCACTTCATTTATCAAACTGTCTAATTAGAATGAGTGTATGCCTCTATGAGTTTTAAGGCTTTTGTGAAATCATTTACATATCTTTAAGAAAGAAAAAACAAATTTTTTTTAATATCTTTAAGAATAAATGAAACTCTATACAGATTTCAGTCAGATATAAGACAAAATAATATAATATGGGGAGGAAAAGAAACGAAATAATAGCCTTTTAATTTTTATATTACTTATTTAATTTCTTTTAATTGTGTAACTTGAATATTGTAGAGAAACGAATTCAAGAATAATTCAAAACAAACCAGCAAATGGACATTAAGTGGACGTGCCGGAGTGGTTATCGGGCATGACTAGAAATCATGTGGGCTTTGCCCGCGCAGGTTCGAATCCTGCCGTTCACGCATTTTTTTGTTTTTATTTTCCTGTTTCTTTTCTTAAATGTTTTCCATAAATAAATCATTTTACATTCACTGATTCACACACGTAGACGTAGTTACAGATTTTTTAAAGTGAACCCGAGAGTGAAATTATATCAACTTAAGATCGTGATTAACTGATTATTCATATCATTATTAGATCATCTTTCTTTTACAATGGAGGAAAAAAACAGAAATTGATAATAATAATAATAATAATAATAATAAGGGAGAATTTGTAAGATCTTCGTAAGAGGCATCAAAATGTACAATATAGCCATGCTACAGTACATGTCCACCGAAGTGATAGGTTTCGTCAAAAATTGATGAAAATTGCCCTGCAACCGCGTGCGTTTGTGGAAGCCAACGAAAGGTAATAACCATGTGCTTAATTTTGTTGTACTAAGCCTATGCATAGAATAGTCTGCCACTTCTATAACTTAACACCAAACTTAATTATTTAAAGCACTGTAATTCTCCGCTCAATTTGAATGTAAGCTGTAAATTGCAAGCATTATAAACATCAGTAACAAGTGCAACGGAGTTGTGAATAACGGGGTGGCAGTTACCGCAACTGATAATTCTCCATGTTTGGTTTGTGAATAAATAAAAATAGACTATACTATCGTCAATATAGTATGGGCACTTTGCCAAACAAACTATTGGCCTGTAATTTTGTTTAGGTTTCACTTTCCTATGCAAAGTTGAATAAGTTCCCACGTATTGAATGTCTGGTATGAGAGATATTGAACCATATCAAATAGGGAATCTACGAAAGATATGTACTTTTAAGACAAGAGAATAAACAAAAGCTTGGGTGTTGCACGACAAAGAAATGCATAAGGTCGGGTCCAAAAAGGTTGTCCCACAGATGGAAACTAGGAAAGCTTCATTTACGGGGAATAAGAACAGTATTTGAACTATAAGACGGTGCTTGTCTGAGAAATCCGCACTGGCAGGCCATGGAGTTTTGGAAACGGATGCACTTGACGTCGCATATGCCAAGCGATATAACCTCTTACCATAACATGGGGGCAGAAATGGTTGATGGAACATGGAATTTCCAGATCCGGCAAGCAATCCTCCAGCATTATTGCATGGTTGATGCACGCATAACATGTGCAACATAATAAGCAAGAACGTGGTTTCATTAAACAAAACATATATGACGGAATGGTGGTGTATGAAAAAACTCGAACAGTAGACTATATTATATTCAATGTAGCATGGTCACATTAACAAACACACAAATGACTTCCAATACAATATGTTTATATTCTCCTATGTGTTATTGAACATAGGGAAACATAGGGCAGATCATTCACACCATTCAACACAATCATGGAAGCACAACGTATCTAGATCACACTATTTTAAATTCTTTTGGGTAACTATACTATGAACATCTCTCATATAGTATAGTCCTATCATCACACGACATCATTGTCTCCTCAACCCCTAACCAGAACTTTCTGTTGGAAAAAACGAAGAAAACACTTAAACTGACAGGATCTGAAAAAAACAGATGTTACCAATTTAATTTTTGTCAATACAGGACGAGATCAGTTTGAAACTTAGACTATATGAAATCAAACCAAATTTACCTTGATTCATTGGTTTTGAAAACTCAATTGTGCCGGCGTGAAATTGAAAGAACCACTTGAACCCTAACTTTCAATATCCTAGTTATGATGCACGACTGAATCGTTTATCGCTAGTTTCAACTTTTCTATTTTCGAACTCAGATTTTCATGCACTCTCTTCAAATTCTTCTTCTTTGTCGCTAGCAAGAGTTTGGAAAAAAAAACACTTTCAATTTCCAGAATAAAGAGAAAAAGTACTCATTCACGTTTACACGCGCAAAAGAGGTATTTTTGATACTTTTCATAACAATATATAACATATCATAGCCAAAGTGGTGATATGTGTATAAACTTAATTTCTCTTTTTCTTATGTATATGTGCTCCAATTCCTCTAAGGTCAAATCTCCAAAATAGCACATTTCTAAGATTATGTCACAAAAATAGCCCTCAAAAACTAAAATGACCAAAATAGAATTTTATCTTTTGAAAAATTTAGTTTTTTTTTTTATTTTTCAAAATTTGAAATCTTATCCCAAAACCCCACTCTCCAACTCTAAACCCTAAAACCTAAACTTTAAACCCTAAACCCTAAATCCTAAACCCTAAACCCTAAATCCTAAACCCCACCCCTTAACTCTAAACCCTAAATCCTAAACCCCACCCCTAAACTCTAAACCCTAAACCCTAAACTCTAAACCCTAAACCTTAAATCTTAAACTCCACCCCTTAACTATAAACCCTAATGTCTAAATTAATTTATCATTGGAGTATAAGTGTATATTTATTTTTTTTGATAAAACATTAAGTGTTATTTTGGTCATTTTAATTTTTAAAAACTATATTTGTGACAAAAACTTTTTTAGTGCTATCCTAATCATTTTTTCTTCCTCTGATAATAATAATAATAATAATAATAATAATAATAATAATAATAATAATAATAATAATAATAATAATAATAATAATATATTAATAATAATAATAATAATATTAATATTAATATTACGTTCGACGGTTTGACCTACTGCCAAAGCCATCGACAGCACGGCTCTCTCCCTCTTTGACCCTTTTTTTTTTTTTTTTTTTTTTTTGAAACAATCTCCCTCTTTGACCCAAATACTATTTATTAATGGGATCCCATTTATTAATCAAATCTTGAATAATATAAATATGAGCACTATTGTTTGTTATTCAAAATTAGAAATTAACAGGCTAATTACGCCTTATGTTTTGATATAGAAAACGTGTATTAACATGGTAGACATAAGAGTCCGTTGAACAATTGTGGCGTACCAATATGTTTTTGCTTCATGTAATCCAGCTGTATCATATGTCTTTGTAATTCCATTTCCATCTTTCACAAGCAAATATACCGTTTTTCAGCTTATTATCTAATGTATCACCAAACTCTCGTGGATTCACATGTTAAACACTGAAAAGAAATTGACCCCCAAAAAAAACACTGAAAAGAACAATATACATTCTCTATTATTAAAAATAATAGGGAATATAATTCATAATTTCAGCTGAAAATTTTCATGGATAAGTAGATGACTTGGTAAAAAGTGTGCAGTTAAGTACTAGTTTGAACATTATACATTTTATATCCCTTCATAATAAATTAGCTAAATGCAGAATCTGACACATGTATAAAAGATATATGAAATGCAGAATCTGACACATAATTATTCTTATAAACCATCTTATGAGTATTTTCGAGCAACACTATCTTGTGAGTAACATGTCTTTTACTTAATACTCCAAGAAATTACATTTTCTAATAAGGAAGGTGTGAACTGTAAAGTAAAGTAGTAATCCAGAAAGAAAGAACAAAGAAATTGCATATAATATGACCAAACTCAACTCCTCAAGCATATAAAAAATCTCAACAGAGGAAGCAAAGCATAAAAAGCATCATCGAAAGCCAACCACTCTCAACAAAAAGTTTTCTTTCTAAATCCTAAACTCAAAAAAAAACATTAGAAAAAACAAGAAGCGTATGGAAGAAGAAGATGGAGGCGCGTCTACGCCGTTCTGGCTTCAATCCCGCCGCAATAACACTTACTTCCGCCGTACCTCTAGTCTCGGCAACCGCGCAACCACCGTCGCAATCCAATCATTCTTCGCCGGAGTAGCTGCAATCCTCATAGTCTTCTTCATCATCCCTCCTTTCTTCTCCTCTGTTTCTCAGTTCCTCCGACCACATCTTGTCCGTAAAAGCTGGGACTATCTCAACTTCGTCCTGGTACTCTTCGCCGTCGTCTGCGGCTTCCTCAGCCGCAACACCGGTAATGACGAAAGCAATCACAACAAGGAAGAAGTTGCTAAAAGCAATGACGTCATCAACGGATACGGTTTCGACAAGTACTCGAGCTCGCCGTCGACCATCGATCGAGGTCGTGCCACGCCGCGTTATTGGATCGATGATCGCGGCGGAGATCAGTTTCCTGATCAGACGGTGTACAAGAGGTTTAGTAGGTTACGGAGTGTTAGCTCGTATCCAGATCTAAGGAACCGAGAATTTGAAACCGATGAACGGTGGAGATTTTACGACGATACACGTGTCAGTGAATGCCGTTACGAAGCATCAGATCCGATCTATCAGAATCAAGATCCAGCAGACGCCGGCGGCGATGGAGGGAAGCTCCATAACGATGGTTCTGTTACTGAGAAAGTTGAGGTCGTTGAGACGGCGACGGCTGAAGTTGTAGAAGAGATATCTGCGTCTTCTAATCCGGCGCCTCCACCTTCTGCTCCGCCGTCTCCTCCATCTAAGCCAGTGAAGAGGAGGACAAAGAGAGTGTACCAAGATGTTCCTCCAAAGGAAGAGAAGGAGGAGAGAGCTGATTTTGTGGCGGCGACGACTGTGTATCAGAAGAGCAGTAAACAAGAGAAGAAGAAAGGCGGAGCAACCCAAGGATTTTCTTGTTTCGCTACGGAGAAAGAAGAAGCAGCGGCAACAGAGCATCGATGGTCTTGATTTACTCTTCGGCTCCGATTCTCAATTTGACTATTCAATGCCACCACATTCACCGCCGCATCCTCCGCCGCCGCCACCTCCACCACCTTTCTTCCAGGGACTCTTCTCCTCTAAAAAAGGTAAAAGCAAGAAAACTTACTCAAATCCACCGCCTCCTCCGCCACCACCACCTCATCGGAACTTCCAACCACGCGCATCAACGTCGAACATTCGCAGAGCTCCGATGGAATCCAATCCGCCAGCTGAAGTAACACGATTCACCGGAAGCGAATCGCCGTTAATGCCGATCCCTCCGCCGCCGCCTCCTCCGCCGTTCAAAATGCCAGCGTGGAAGTTCGTGAAGCGTGGAGATTACGTGAGGATGGCTAGCAACATCAGCATAAGCTCAGACGAACCTGAGGATGATCAGGATGTAGCTCAATCCGGTAAGCCTGTTGGGGGTATGTTCTGTCCGAGTCCTGATGTAGATACCAAAGCCGATGATTTCATCTCGAGATTCAGAGCTGGACTTAAGTTGGAGAAGATGAACTCTGTCAAAAGAGGGAGATCCAATTTAGGACCCGAACCCGGTCGGGATGAATCCGAATCTTAAATGGGTTGTAGGCCTAGGCCCAAGCGTATAGATGTTGATTTCATTTTGTATTTGTGTTTTCTTTCTAAACGTCGGATTCCTTTTTGGTGAGTACTTTGTTCTGTTGCTTTTCTTTCTTACATTAATTTATTTTCGTATACGTAGCTTTGTGGTGTATACAATTTTAGCCCATCATATGGCTTACCAAAATGTCTTTATGTACGTTGTGAAAAATATTTATGTTATTTGTTTCATTAAACTTAGTATATACATTACTCCTTAAGCATTAGTCTAGGGTTTTTGTCGCTCAAAACCACACAATCGCTATTCTTATTTCCTTCGCGTACGAGTCTAACAAGAAATTTGCCACTAAAGAAGAAGCAGCTTCTGATGTTGTTGTGGCGATCAGAGGTGTTTTCTAGCTATTTGGTGTTTTTAACTTATTACAGTTTCTCTAGCTGTTTGGTGCTTTAAACTTGTGATACAATCATGTAAGAAGAGTACCTTTGAACTTTGTGCCTTATCTTAAAAGACATGTTCATCGGGTACACCAAATTCTACCGGGCTCAGGATCTCGTATTCTCTGCAGTTCATCCATTTGCGGCAAGGGACTTTTACCGACTCTGATGGGTCCTCCGTGTGGGCAGGTTAACTAGTTGTATTGTCTTCTCCTTAATCCAGTTTGAGTTTATGCGTAGTTAGTTTAGTTGCATTTCAATTTTATGTTTCTTGCTTCTTCTGTTTTCTGTCAAAAACATAAAAGTGGTAATAAAATCTTAACATTTTTAACAAAAAAAAAAAAAAAAACTTTGTGATACAAGAGTTATTCTTGGGTTCACCCCCAAGGTTCACCAACCAATAGAAAATTGTCATTTTAAATCTATTATCTTTTAATTAAGGAAACCAAATAACTTAGCAAATTTTATTATCTTTTCAAAATAAAATTTAAAAATAAATAAAAATAATATATAAAAAACGAATTCAAAAAAAAATAATGTTGTCAACAAAACACTAAACCCTAAACTCTAATACTAAAACCTAAACTCAAATCCTAAACCCTAAATCCTTGGGTAAACCCTAAATCCTTGGGTAAACCCCTAAACCCTTGGAAAAATACTAAACATGATGTCAACAAAACACTAAACCCTAAACTCTAATCCTAAACCCTAAACCTTTGGGAAAACCTTAAATCCTTGGGTAAACCCTAAACCCTTAGGTAAACCCTAAACCCTTGGAAAAACACTAAACATTTGGATAAATTCTAAATTATAAATCTTAAACACTAAACTCTAAATCATAAAAATAAAATATTTTTTTAAATAATCTTTTTTTAGAACTATTGTTATTTTTATTTATTTAATTTTTTATTTTTTATTTTAAAAGCATAATATAATTTGGCAAGTTATTTTGTTTCCTTAATTAAAAGATACTAGATCTAAAATGACAACTTTCTATTGGTTGGTGAACCTAAAGGTTCATCCAAGAAAAAGTCGTGATACAATCAGGTTAGAAGATTACCTTCAACTATTATGAGTAGAAGGCTCTTCTCTAGCTATATGGTGTTTTTTACTTGTGATACAATGCAACCCTTTTTATTCGTTAAGTTTCTTTTATTACTTCCGTTTACTTATGTTCTCGTTAAGTTTTTGATAAAATGTTCAAGTAAGCTCAACTGAATGTTAAGAATTTAGCGATCCTTACTTAGTCCTTTAATTTCACAAGTCCAGAAAAGCCAATACTTAACAAAACAATAGTGCCGAAATATAACATTGTTTAATCTGTTTGAACATAACACCCATTGTGATGCAGCTGGTAGCAAACACATACGCTGTTTATGATGCCAGTTTCAGATATATAGAAGAAAACGTTTCACATAAGAGATATCAACACATGCCTTAAATTATTAGAGGAGAAACGTTAAAAATATCCCAGTTACTTTTTACTTCATTTTCTTATAAGGCTATCTTTGTGGACTTGTTAAGATTGATCTGACGCATCGAGAATATTTTGAACAAACAAGAGTGAAACTTACGAATAGGATTATTGTTGTGGGCTTAAATAATTTTGTTTCCACTCGCTTTAAGCGTCTAAAATCTGATGAAAAGAAATGATTAATGTATAAATGTGACACAATGTTAAGTTTATGTTTTCAATTAATGTCACTTATAGAGAAAAATTATTTCTGCTGGTATGTTTTGTGGTTTCTTGTTTCAGGACCACCACTGTTCATGACATTTAGCATCTTTATGAAATGATATATCTGGAAAAAAGATACTATTTATGTATAGAAGATATAAAAGGTTTGACAGATGGTGGAACTGTGGAAAAGAATCGTGCACAAGAGGTCACGTGATTTGTCTGAAAGAGCACGTGCCTCAGCTCTTACACATACTGACTTCTACTCCTTAATTTTCTTCCAAACTACTCCCAACGTCCCAAGGATATGGATGGACACCACGTCAACTTATCCATATCACAAAACACGGATCCACTTTCTCTCTTCCGATGGAAAGATCTTAGCCGTTCAGTTCGATTACTTTTTTGTATTTTGTCTTGCATCTCTGCTGTTTGATCCTCTTCAAAGTGTTATTCCATTTTGCAGTCGAACTATTTCTCAATTTCGTTTTTCTTCTTTATCCTAAGTCGTGATTGGCACGTGTGACCTGCCAGCATTTGAGTGGATATAGATTGTCCTTACTTCCTTAAAAAATACTGATCAAAATCATTAAATTAAAATAGTAAAAAAGTGTTCCAAGTTGCATTAACAAATTTTATATAAGAAAAAATAGAATCTCATATACAGCTCCTGAATCCAAACCTAATGGGGTGCAAGGTTTGAAAATATTTAAATTTTAATAAATTTAAGATGATTTTGAATCTTAAGCAAATCAAAATGTTTGGTACTTTTAAGAACATGTAATTTGGATTCTTATACTTTTAACTAAACGTTTCACCAAAACAATTTAAAATCAATTTTTTTTTTCAAAACACTACATTTAAAATAGAAAAAATCGCATAAAAACCTTGAAAGTGTCACTTACTAACATTTTAAATCTTAAAACACTTTTAACCTTCAAAGTGACATTTGTATCATAAAAAAAACTCCAAAGTAAAAAACTAACCTGCTAAACAGGTAAAAAATGATGAGCTAGTTTTTTTTTTTCAAAAATCATTAATTAATTAATAAAGTAAACAAAAAAATAAATAAAAATTCAGAAAATTAAATAAAAATCGAAAATTTTAATAAAAATTCAGAAAAACCAAAAAAATCAGAAAATGAAATGACAATTTCACAAAATTAAATAAATATTTAAAATTAAACAAAAATAAAAAATAACTAAAAATTCAATAATAAATAAGATTAAATTAAAATACAGAAGAACTAAATAAAAATTCGTAAATTTTTTTTAAGAAAATAGAAAATTCAAAAAAGGTTTTTTTTTTAATTCCAAGATTTTTTTAAAGAAAATATATAATATCATCACTGTCAATAACAATTTCAAATATATCACTGATGATGATGGTTTATCACATAACCATTAACAATGACGATTTTTGGCATATATCCAATGATAGTTTATAACGTCATAGTTGAAAATGGGAAAAAAAAAATTTTGAACTTTAAAATTTTAATTTTTTTTCTGAAATTTATGAATTTTTTTCTGTAGTTTAATTTGATTTCATTTATTTTTTGAATTTTTAATTAATTTTTAATTTTTTGATATTTAATTAGTTTTCTATTTTTTAATTTTTTCTGAATTTTTATTTAATTCCTGAGTTTTTATTAAAATTTTCAATTTTTATTTAATTTTCTGATTTTTATTTAATTTTTTTGTTTATTTTATTAATTAAATATATTTTTTGACAGAAAAAGCTGACACATCACTTTTTTATCCGTTCAATATATAAACGTTTTACTTAGAGGTTTTTTATGATACAAATATCATTTTAAAGGTTAAAAGTGTTAGTGAAAAAAATTCAAGGTTTAAAGTGTTAATAAGTGACAATTTTAAGGTTTCTTATGCGATTTTCTCTTTAAAATAGTAGCAATAATAAATTTCTAACCATAGATTCAAAACACTAAACTTTCTAGCATTTTTTTATAAATTTCTACTTAAATAATATAATATTTTATTATTAGTGTACACTCTTCCAAATCCTTGATTAAGTACACTGTACACATTCCTAGTAATTTCCAAGTTTTTTTTTTGTCATGTCTACAAACAGATAAACTTTGGGAAAATCATACATGACATCTTGTTAGAAAAAGAAATCGGTTAAACAAACCGGTTTATACTAGGTAATAGCTATACCGGAATCTCAATTTGGTTTGTTAACAGAATAAAAAAAAGGCGGAACCCTAGTCTCTCGCTCCCTAGATAACAGTATAAACTGTAAAAGGTCGCACTTTCATGCTTTCTCCCAAATACTCTCTCGTTTTGTCTCATCCGTCTCGTATTGGTGCTGCGCATTTTCATCTCTCGTTAGCTATCTTCAGCAAAAGAATACAGTTTAGATTATCTTCTGGGATGATCGTTCCTTCGGCAAGCTCGATCTATCGATTCTGTTTCGGAATCGTTCAGAGATGTCGTTAGATCCACAAGGTCTTCTCGGTGATCGTTTTGCATCCAAGACATGGTTCCACAGGCGTAAAAAATGCCGCCGTCTCTTTGTTTGATCTTCTAACTTCTGAAAAAATCTTTCCTTTCTCGGCGAATCTATTAACTCTTTTATTTCTCTTCTTAGAAAGTTCTGGTCTTTCTAATCCTGTAAATAGAAATTTCCAAGTTTGTTTTTTTTTTCAAGATTGTACAGACAGATAGATTGTAATAGCTCAAACACTAAAAAAAAAACAAAAGCTTTTGTTCTTGTTTTTTTTTTTCTCTTTGTTGTTGGTCTTTTTCTGAGTTGGGATTATAAAGGTGGCAAAGATGAATCTTGGCACATCCGAGGAAGAAACAGCTAAAGAGATTCACATCCCGGCTGATATCAACTGGGAGATGCTCGACAAATCAAAGTTCTTCGTTCTAGGCGCAGCTTTGTTCTCAGGGGTATCAGGAGCTCTCTACCCTGCCGTTTTGATGAAAACTCGTCAACAAGTGTGCCGTTCTCAAGGCTCATGTATCAAAGGCGCGTTCACTCTCGTCAGACACGAAGGCTTAAAGGGATTGTACAGAGGATTCGGCACTTCTCTGATGGGAACCATCCCCGCTCGCGCCTTGTACATGACGGCTTTAGAGGTTACCAAGAGCAACGTCGGCTCTGCTGCTCTTAGCTTAGGTTTCACTGAGGCTAAAGCCTCTGCTGCTGCTAATGCCGTTGGTGGATTGACGGCTGCGATGGCTGCTCAGCTTGTTTGGACTCCTGTTGATGTGGTTAGCCAGAGACTTATGGTTCAAGGAAGCAGTGGTCTTGTTAATGCTTGTAATTATGTTAATGGGTTCGATGCGTTTAGGAAGATTGTTAGAGCTGATGGGGTTAAAGGGTTATACAGAGGGTTTGGGATATCGATTCTGACTTACGCACCGTCTAACGCGGTTTGGTGGGCTTCTTACTCTGTTGCGCAGAGTATGGTTTGGGGTGGGATTGGGTGTTATGTCTGTAAGAAAGGGGAAGAGAATGGGAACACGGTTAAACCAGACTCCAAGACGGTAATGGCTGTTCAGGGAGTTAGTGCTGCGGTTGCTGGGAGTGTTTCTGCTTTGATTACAATGCCGCTGGACACAATCAAGACGAGACTGCAGGTTCTTGATGGGGAAGATAGTAATGGGAAGCGTGGACCGAGTATTGGACAGACAGTGAGGAACTTGGTTAGGGAAGGTGGATGGACAGCTTGTTATAGAGGATTGGGACCAAGATGTGCTTCAATGTCAATGTCTGCAACAACTATGATCACTACCTACGAGTTCTTGAAACGGCTTTCGGCTAAGAACCATGACGGGTTTTACTCTAAATCATCGTGATAAGAATCTTTGATGTTGTTCTTGCTTTCTCTTTTGTTTCCAGTTATATGTAATGAATGTGTTAAAATTCAGTTGTTTCTAAATAAAGAAAGGTTCATTTCATCAATGGCTTAAATTTCCGGTTCGGTTTGGAATGGTTAAACAAAACCGCGCTATTAAACCGGTGTATGATCAATGCAATATAAAAGAATGGTTTCTGAGAGACTTCAATACTCCATTTTAAAGTAGCTAATGACACAGAAACTATAAAACGGTTCTTTGTTTTATTTCTTTCTTTTCTTTCTTCTTATTGTTGTGTTGAACAACTTACATTAGTCTCCCCTTATATAGGTAATAGAAACTTCTTATCTTTTCCTATTACAAGTTAATCTAGGAATCTTAGTCTTTATCCAAAACCTTTAAGTTATCCTTCTTTCCTTTATGGATAACTTGAATCTTAAGCTATCTCTTGAAGCTTATCCAACAGTCTCCCTTCTAAGCTTCAAGACATTTTCACTTAAGTCTTGAACCTTGATCATCTCTCTCATCTCCTTGAACTTGTTCCTTGCAAGTGCTTTAGTCAGGATGTCCGCGCGTTGCTCTGTTCCCGGTATGTGTTCAACATCGATCAGCTCCCGTTCAACACATTCTCTTATAAAGTGGAAGCGTTTGTGAATGTGTTTGCTGCGACGATGCAGAACCGGATTCTTTGCCAAGGCAATGGCTGACTTGTTGTCAACGCGAATCAGTGTTCTTCCAAGCTTTCTTCCTGTGATCTCAGTCATTAACTCTTGCAGCCAGATAGCCTGTTTAGCAGCTTCTGTTGCTGCCATGTATTCGGCCTCACAAGAGGATAGAGCCACCACGTCTTGTTTCTGCGAGCACCACGAGATTGGCGTGTCACCGAAGCAAAATAGATGACCAGTGGTACTTCTTCCATCATCTGGATCAGTGTTGTGGCTGCTATCGCTATATCCTATCAGTCCTTGAGATCCTCCATGCTTGAACATTAACCCGTAACCGAGAGTCCCTTTCAAATATCTCAATACTTGCTTTAACGCTTTTCCATGTGACTCTCTTGGTGATTGCATAAATCTACTTAGAATGCCAACACTAAACCCCATATCAGGTCTAGTATGCATTAAGTATCTCAGACATCCTATTCTTCTCCTGTATTCGCTTGCATTTATCTCTGTTTCATCCATTGCCTTCGAGAGATGTAATCCGAACTCCATTGGTACGTAGACTGAGTTACAACTATCCATCTTTGTTTCTTCTAAAATTCGTCGAGCATAAGCTTCTTGCTTAATCATGATTCTTTGTATGCTCTGTTTTACTTCTATGCCGAGATAATAGGTAAGCAAGCCTAAATCAGTCATCTCAAACTCGCCGGACATCGCGTGTTTGAACTCCTTGATAGATTCCACTGAGCTACCCGTGATGAATAAGTCATCTACATATACAGCTACTATAAGTAGCTTACCTTTTTCCTCCTTGCGATAGACAGAGTTCTCCTTGACACACTTCTTAAACCGTAATCCTTTTAGTATCTGATCAAGCTTCGTGTTCCATGCTCTAGGAGCTTGTCGCAGGCCATATAAAGCTTTCTTAAGTTTGAAAACCTTATGCTCTTCTCCCTTCTTTTCAAACCCTTCTGGTTGCGACACAAACACCTCTTCAATCAACTCACCGTGTAAAAAGGCTGTCTTAACATCTAGGTGGTGGATTTCCCATCCGTTTGCAGCAGCTAGACCAATAAGAAACCGTATTGTTTCCATACGAGCGACTGGAGCAAAGACTTCATCATAGTCTATGCCATGCTCTTGCACATAACCTTTCGCAACAAGCCTTGACTTGTACTTGTTGATGCTTCCGTCTGCGTTGCGCTTGATTTTGAAAATCCATTTGAGTCCTATCACCTTTACTCCGTGTGGTTTTTCAATAAGGATCCAGGTTTCGTTTTTGTCTATCGAATCAATCTCATCCTTACACGCAATCCTCCAACGCTTGTCTTTGAGTGCCTCTTGAATACTTGCAGGTTCATCATTCAGTGCGAGGAGTAACACTTCACACTCAACGTCAGATAGTAATACGTAGTCTTTAAGATAGGCAGGTGGATTGACTTGACGAGATGATCTTCTTTGACCTGTAGGGTTCTCGTTCTCAGTTTCTTCTTCTACTTCTGACTCTGTTTCATCTTCCTCTGCTTCGAACGGCTGTGATATTGGTTCTGTAGCAGCTTCTTCGTTACCAACATAAGGACCACTTCCATTGTCCTCTGTGCTCCCCCACGTCATGTGAAACATGCCTGGATCGGTTCTAACTTGTTCACCTTCTCCCTTCCAATTCCAACATGCCTTCTCATCAAAGATAACATCCCTACTTACAATGATTTTCTTTGAGGTTGGATTGTAGAGTCTGTAGGCCTTGGACCCTGGTTCAATGCCTAGATGAACTGCTGCTTCAGATCTATCATCAAGCTTCCTTAACTGTCCTGCATCTTTCTTTGCATACGCCATACACCCGAAGATCTTAATGTGAGATATGCTTGGCTTTCTTCCTTTCAAGCATTCATAGGGAGTTTGATTAGATAGAGCTCTTGTAGGTACTCTATTAATCAAATATGTGGCGTGACGAACTGCCTCTCCCCATAAGTAATTAGGCACACTCATTGCCTTTAGTATGCTGCGAGTCATCTCCATTAGTGTGCGGTTCCTTCGCTCCACAACGCCATTCTGTTGTGGGGTGTATGGTGCCGTTAAGTGTCTCTTGATCCCATTGCTGTTGCAGAAGTTATTGAAGTCATGTGAAGTAAATTCACCTCCTCTATCAGTACGCAGTGTTAGTATCTCTCTGTTTAGTTCCTTCTCGACAAGCTTCTTAAACGTTTTAAACCTGTCAAATGCATCACTTTTGTCTTTCATCAGTATAGACCACATAAATCTTGTGTTATCATCAATGATGACAAAGATATTGCGGTTGAGAGAGAGAGTTGCAGGCGAGATTGGTCCACAAAGGTCTGCATGTAGAAGCTCTAGTGGATGTGATGCTCTAAACATTGTCGCTTTTGGAAAAGGTTGTCTCGATTGCTTGCCTACCAAGCATGAATCACAGAGTCGTCGTTCTTCACTTATTTCTGGCAGACCATGTACCATTCTTTTAGTTGCCATTGCTCGTATTGTCTTGAAGCTAATATGGCCAAGTCTGGCATGCCATCTCCATGGTTCCTCCTGTATCTTTGCGTGTAGACAAACTGCTCTACCTACTTGCAGTTTTAGTTTGTAGAGTCTGTTTGCAGACCTTAAGACCTTCACGAGCAATCTTCCTTCAGGATCTCTTAGAGTCAAGTAGTTGTCTTTCATTCGAACATCACAGCCTTGCTCGGTTGCCTGTCCTAAGCTTAGGATATTGCTTCGTAGCTCAGGGATATAGTATATGTCAGTTAACATCTTCTGCTCCCCCGTCTTTGCCTCAAACATAATCGAACCTTTTCCTCTTATGTCAACATAAGATCCATCTCCAAATTTTACTTTCCCTTTGATATTTTCGTTTATCTCAGAGAAGTACGATCTTTGTCCTGTCATATGGTTACTGGCTCCGTTGTCCAAGTACCACACTCCATCTTCTTTCTTGTCAGCTTCCAGTTCTTTCGGCATTACCTTTTCTTCGTTAAGGAATACCACCTCCAGCATGTAAAGCGCTACTTCTGCAGTCTCTGTTTCAGTCTTGTTGAGTTCATCCTCGGCCTTCTTTTCGGTACAAACAGAGGCGAAGTGTCCCTTCTTCTTACAGTTATAGCACACTATTTGAGAGTAGTCTCTCTTTTCTTTATTTCTCTCACCATAGTTGCTCCTGCCACGACCCCTTCCTCTGTTACCACGGCCACGTCCTCTGTTCTGTCCTCTCCCTCTTCCTGTATTATCAGTTCCCTTCTGATCGTAGGACTTCTCAGTGTTTGAGTACAGAAGACTTCCTTGTTGCTCAACTGGTGTATAACCTTTTATGCGCTCTTCATAAGCCTTAAGTCTCCCAATTATATCTTCAAAGCTTGTTGTTTCCAAGTCTAACATTTGTTCCAGAGATGCTGTCATGAAGATAAACTTTGGTGGTAGACTATTAAGGAGCTTCTTTACTACTTTAGGACCCTCAATAATCTGTCCCAATGTCGAGGCCTTTGATACAAGCTCTGAGATTTTTTCAGTGAATGCATCGATTGTGTCTGTATCTTCCATCTTCAGACGATCAAACTCATTCATTAATGTTAGGAGTCGAGCCGACTTGACTCGTTCTGCGCCTAGGTTTCTTGATTGTATGGCCTCCCATATCAATTTAGGAGTTCCAAGATCACCCACCTGTAAAACCAGTGATTCAGGTATCGACTGGAACAGAAGAGCTATAGCTAAATCATTCTTGTCTTCATCGTCGGTTCCTGGCTCCATAGCTTCCCATGCCTTGTGCACGCGTAGGAGTGCTTTCATCTTCATCACCCATACCGTGTAGTTTGATGTGTTTAACATCGGACACACCACTGCACTAGGAACTGATTTCTTCATCTTTACTACTGCCTTTGAATCTGTTATAGCTTTTGGGTCTGCCATCGTTTCTGTATCCAAGCTCTATGTGATCGAGATAAACCACAAGCTCTGATACCAAATAAAGTAGCTAATGACACAGAAACTATAAAACGGTTCTTTGTTTTATTTCTTTCTTTTCTTTCTTCTTATTGTTGTGTTGAACAACTTACATTAGTCTCCCCTTATATAGGTAATAGAAACTTCTTATCTTTTCCTATTACAAGTTAATCTAGGAATCTTAGTCTTTATCCAAAACCTTTAAGTTATCCTTCTTTCCTTTATGGATAACTTGAATCTTAAGCTATCTCTTGAAGCTTATCCAACACATTTGGCAACTGGCAAGCTCTTACATCACTAAAGACACACAACAGGATTTGATTTGGCAATAATATGTTTACAATTAGTAATTCATGATTCACTTATGAAAGTGATTTACAAGGATTGATTGTGACTTGTATGATTCAAAAATGCTGTCATTTGTTTTCATTGTTAGTGCTCAAGAGACACAAGTGTGTATCTTTTACAGAAGTCAACGTATCTTGGAGCAGAGTCTTACGTTTCTTCTTACCTTATCAAGATAATTTATTCTTTCTTTAATAGGAAATAATACGTAGAGACGGCTTTGATATTTTTATTTTTGAACGTGTCCAAGAAATGTAATATTTTCAAGTATCTCAAGTCGTGTGTTGATATTTTCTCAGACATGAATGAGACTCAAAAGTAGAATCTTTCAACCTCATTTCTTAATTAAATGAAGTGTATTCAGAATAAGATATAATCATATAAATATGGTCTAGATTCTTCATTAAATGTTTCTCAAACATTGTCAACTAAACTAAAAAATATTCAGAAATCCAAGATACATTGGAAGCAAAATCTGTTTTATTTATTTATCATTTGATACAGAATCTGGAGACTTGATCATTTATAGACACTCACATAAAGAGTAAAACATGAAAAACACACAGAGGAATTGCAAGTTTATAAGGAAAGAGTCGGTTCCAAAGTAAATATTTTGGTTGTTCTTGTGATGTATACCACATACATGAAAACAATAACAAGTAACAACAAGCAAAAGAACTAGTAGTAGTAGCCAAGGATGACTTCCCCTTTTGGTGGGAAACATTGAAACAGCACCAAAGATCCAATGTCTCAGATATGGATAGAGAAATGGTGCAAGTCCCCACCTCCATGCATGTCATTGGATTGTCCATGAACAAGCATAGCTCGGTTAGTCTGAGTTGTTGGAAAACCTGACAACTGAAACTCGGTGTGTCCGAAGATATCAGCACCGTCGGAAACAGATGTGATGTCTGAGCCAGAAGTGGTTGAGCCACGGTCTTTGTTGTGCTGCAGCATATGAGCGTCCAATCTAGACATGTTTGCCTTTTTGCTTCCCTGTTGGACCAGCTTGTCACGTTCTTGTTCTTTAGCAGCAGTTTGTTCGGATTCTTGGAGAAGTTGTTTGGTGTTTAGGAATCTTCCACCAGATCCTCTTGGCCTTTTGAGAGCATGAACATGTCGTGATTCATGAAGATAAGGCTGTTGAAATAAGGAAAAACAGAGATGAGCAAAGCAGTTGTAAGTGAGATTCATTTGTTTGTGAACATTTATACATTATACCTTCCTGGCTTTGATTAGTTTGTTTTGAGCCTCAAGCTTGGCACGTTGCTCTCTTCTCCTCATGATTGCGTGGTATTGCTTCGCATTGACAAAAACTGGCTCAGTTTCTGTGATCTCCACTGGTAGTGGAACTCGACCAAGAACCATACCCACCATTTGGGGATGGCATGTCTGCAACAGAGATTAAGAGTCTTAAAGGTCTCACTAACTAAATGCAAGGATACCAGAAGAAGAAAGTATAAGAAAGGAAAGTTTTACTAACCGGTGCATGTGGTAGATATGTTGCAGCCAATAAACCACCAATCTGTGGATCAGCATAGTGAAAAGAGAAGTTAGCCTGAACCATGTATGATATAAGATGTCAGTCCACCATCAGAAGTTTGCTATTATTACAAAATAAAAGATTTACAAATACCTGCGTAGGAGCAAAGTGAATACTTGGGACTCCTGTCATTGAGGCTGAGTTAGGATGAGTTGCAAATCCTTTATGTTGAGTTTCTTCAGATCCTAAACAAACATCTAAAAAATAAGAGACATGATACCAAACAACAGCATTCTCATATCAAGAAAGTCAAAACATCAAGCAAGAGTCTATAACATAGAATATCACACAACCTTCTCTTTTTTATAACTAACTCCATACTTTAGAACTGACCTGACTTTGTTGAAAACGAGATTTGTATGGAAGGATTATCATCCCCACTGCTTGCAACTTCAGTGTAAGATTGACAAGTGGACTGAGATGAAGGTGAATCCAGATCCTGAAAACTGATTTGCTTAGTGGTTTGCATATGTTCAGGTCTTGCATCCACACCACCCCATGAGATGCTAGTGTTCAGGTATGGCAAAGTGGAATCTTTCTTATTCATCTGATGCATAACGCCCAACAAGCTGTCCTCACAAGAAGAGTACCTACACAGTTCAACCATGATTCATAAATTATATGAAGAAGAGGATAATTACACAAAACATTTAAAGGGCTCAAATCAAGAAGAAAGGGTGAAAACCTAGAAATAGAAATAAAAGAGGGACTGGAAGTTTCTAAATTGGTCTTGTCTAAACGAATTCTGATTCGATAGTACTATATTGGGTAAGCTAAAGGATGCAGAGATCAGTGACGATTGGCTCAAATTAGAAATCTTCCGACCAAGATTTGTGCCCTGTCATCACTTTAGGCAAAAAGGCGTTGACTTGCAGAGGAAAACTTTTTTTTACCAAATCGGTTAAACATAACAATCGCACACGCCACAAGACAGATACAACGAAAAGGAGAAAACTTTGACAGAGATTAAAACAACAAAAGCGTTTCGAACAAGAGAGACAACCTTTTGAGTAGTTGGATGAAACGACGATTAGTTTTGCATGTCTCCCTGTCCTTACAGAACAAAGTGGACTGTTGTTGTCTCTTTGAAATTTTGAATGAAACTAAGTGAATCAGAGGGTGCGTGTCGTATTGGACTGGTGTGATCCTTCTTTTGATTCTTTGTCTATGTCGATTTCTATCTCTCTTAGCTTTACTGGGAAACCACCATCGCCATGAGCACCACCACTGCCACTTTCTTCTTCTTCTCCTTCTCCTTCTGGTTTATTATTGTCTTTAAGTGCTTTTATTATTCATTTAATTGTTTCACTTCACCCAAAACACAGAATAAAGGTGGCTCCCGCAGAGATGTCAAACAGGTTGATCCGTCTCGTCCCGTCCCGTACCGCAGCGGGTTCATCTTTTTGCGGGTCACGGCGGATCAGGTCCGCGCGGGTTGCGGTCTCCAAAAGGTCATCCCGAACCCATACCGCCAAATGCACACTTCTTCGCGGACTGTCCCGCAGGACATACGTCAATGTAGTGTATCCGATCATGCTTGACACTACAGACCGCTCCAGAACACTTCCTGATGCTGCAGGCTGCTCCCCTACACAACCAAGTTCACATAATTAATAAACATGAAGCATTTACTCCTCAAATTCTTCAAAATCACTATATATATTATTCTTTGAGTCTATTACATTTCATATAAGTTTTTGAAGTCAATTTTTTCTATTGAAATTATAAATGCATGTATAACTTAGCATCAATCTAATAATCGCGTTAAGACAATTAATAAAAGTTCACACTTCATAGACAGAACATTATACTTATTAATCAGTTACTAACAACAAACGACGAGCTCAAACAACATAAATACAATCGACATAATATTTAGAAAATGCATGTACAGTCAGTAAGAAGGGAAGCAAATCATACCCTCGGAAGTCGCATTTGTCGGTGAGCGGCTCATGAAGTGAAGAAGACGACCATGCATGCAGCAAAGGAAGAGCTCCGGCGGTGGATCTCAGAAAAATAAAAGCTCTGGCGGTGGATCAAAGAAGAATATAACCTCCGGTGGTGGATCGAAGCAGAGAACCCATGTTACCCACCTGAAAACGAGTAAAACTGTTAGACTCCAAAAAACAAAAAAAAAAAAATACAGTAACTACATAGATCTTTCTTTACCTGTGACATGCATGCGGTCACCGTCGCTGAAGAAACCATCGCCGGAGATGGATCTTGGTCTACGATGGAAAGGGAGTTCGCTGAGAGTTTGAGGAAAGAACTTATCTCCGGATATGCATGTTTGATCTGTGAAGTTTAGAACCCGAGATAGGAGTACCAGAGCTTATCGCCGTCGCTGGAGCTCCAGCTCCATTTCAGTCGGTGGCGACTCGTCTCTCTCTCTCTCTCTCTCTCTCTTTTATTATTCATTTAATTGTTTCACTTCACCCAAAACACAGAATAAAGGAGGCTCCCGCAGAGATGTCAAACAGGTTGATCCGTCTCGTCCCGTCCCGTACCGCAGCGGGTTCATCTTTTTGCGGGTCACGGCGGATCAGGTCCGCGCGGGTTGCGGTCTCCAAAAGGTCATCCCAAACCCATACCGCCAAATGCACACTTCTTCGCGGACTGTCCCGCAGGACATACGTCAATGTAGTGTATCCGATCATGCTTGACACTACAGACCGCTCCAGAACACTTCCTGATGCTGCAGGCTGCTCCCCTACACAACCAAGTTCACATAATTAATAAACATGAAGCATTTACTCCTCAAATTCTTCAAAATCACTATATATATTATTCTTTGAGTCTATTACATTTCATATAAGTTTTGAAGTCAATTTTTTCTATTGAAATTATAAATGCATGTATAACTTAGCATCAATCTAATAATCGCGTTAAGACAATTAATAAAAGTTCACACTTCATAGACAGAACATTATACTTATTAATCAGTTACTAACAACAAACGACAAGCTCAAACAACATAAATACAATCGACATAATATTTAGAAAATGCATGTACAGTCAGTAAGAAGGGAAGCAAATCATACCCTCGGAAGTCGCATTTGTCGGTGAGCGGCTCATGAAGTGAAGAAGACGACCATGCATGCAGCAAAGGAAGAGCTCCGGCGGTGGATCTCAGAAAAATAAAAGCTCTGGCGGTGGATCAAAGAAGAATATAACCTCCGGTGGTGGATCGAAGCAGAGAACCCATGTTACCCACCTGAAAACGAGTAAAACTGTTAGACTCCAAAAAACAAAAAAAAAAATACAGTAACTACATAGATCTTTCTTTACCTGTGACATGCATGCGGTCACCGTCGCTGAAGAAACCATCGCCGGAGATGGATCTTGGTCTACGATGGAAAGGGAGTTCGCTGAGAGTTTGAGGAAAGAACTTATCTCCGGATATGCATGTTTGATCTGTGAAGTTTAGAACCCGAGATAGGAGTACCAGAGCTTATCGCCGTCGCTGGAGCTCCAGCTCCATTTCAGTCGGTGGCGACTCGTCTCTCTCTCTCTCTCTCTCTCTCTCTCTCTCTCTCTCTCTCTCTCTCTCTCTCTCTCTCTCTATCTCTCTCTCCCCTTTGTTCTAAAGGTGGCAGACGAAATTAGAAGAGAAGAAGTTGCGAGACTTTAAGGTTAACCGCGGTTTCGTTTGGGCCATCCCGCTAAAAGCCCATCCCGCAACATTGCGGGATAACAAATCCTAGGCCCAATCCCGCCCCGCCACAGGTTTAAACGGCCATGTCCCGCGGTACAAGCCTTCGGTTGACATCTCTAGCTCTCTGCCTACTTACTAGAATCATTTACCCTCAAAAATATAATATTAAATTTTTTTAAATGATAATTTTATAAATTGAAATTGGCCAAATATTTTCAGATTCCTAAGTTCCCTAAAAATGAAAATTTAAAATTGGAAAAATACTAAAATGATAATGTTAAATAATTTAAACAACCAATTGTGTACTGGTTAAAATTTTGAATTTATCTTTAGAAGATTTTTTAACTTGATAACATAACTATATAATTTTTTTATATATTATAAATAATAATAAATTATTTGAAACATATATACGTAATGTTATTAAATTTTCATGATTAATAGATGATTTTACATATACATATGATATCTTCGATATGTATTTTTTTTTTACAATATATATGACCACAACAAATAGCTCCATTTATAGCATTCTAAAATTTCTATAAATTTTGTAGGAGTATTATATAATCTGTAAAATTACATCTTTGGAAATTGAACCTCAAATTAATGTAATTTTTTTTAAAAAAAATTTACCACTCGATCACGAGGTTTTCATAAAGACTTAAAAGTCACAAGTTTAAACTCTAATACATTTTATTGTGGTGAGTTTGTTTTCCTGTTTATCACTTTAGCAATAATGCATTATCAACTTTCCCCATCTTATATTCGGTTACAGCTAAGTTTTTGGCTGCATGATGTCTTACAAATTAATCTAATCACTAATCAGGTAATGAAGCCAAAAAGTATGAGCTATCTTGGCCACGTTAGCTTTGGTTATATAAAAATATTTTAGATATTTGTGTAAGTTTATTAAAATATTAAATTAGTGCCACAGTGTGTGTTGTCGTTTCCAGTGTCCAAAGCTTTTTAATTTTATTTTTCAAATTAACCGTCGACATATTATTCCGTAGGTCCTAGAAATACAAAGTTAAATTATCTAATGGTCAACTATAATCGAATTGCGACAAAAAAAGTCAAATTTAGTTCAGAATTCTCTTTCGGCGTAAAATAGCTGGCTCCCTCTTTTGGGCTTATCTCCCTGTTTGCTATTGTACACCTCATAGCATAGTGGGGCTACATGGCTAATTAAATACATTTCCTTTTAAGAAAGTAACCTTTTTCTAGATATTTTCTCTGGTTTCCAACCTGATTTCAGAAAATTCTAGTGTTTGTTCATCGTGTTCTTAAAGGATTTTCTTCGATCAAGAAAATTTCAAGACCGTAGAAGTTGGTGGTTTGCATGTTATTATCAAGATTTGAAGTGCTGGTCATGTCGTCTCATCTTGATAAAGAACTTTAAAATCTATCGTTGGAAGAAGAGGACGATGTTCCGTTCATCCTCCCGGACATGCCGGAATACTATTATACAGCAAGGAACTCGCTGAGCTTGGTGGGAAGGCTCCTTAATCCGTCATGTCAGAGGATGTCTGATTTGATTCTCGAGATGCCTAGGAAGTGGCAACTATACGACAGAGTCAGGGGTGTGGCCCTCTCTAAGGACAGATTCCAGTTCATTTTCAAATATGAACATGATCTTCTTGATATCCTCAACAGAGGCGTCCATACGTTTCGGTTATGGCCGATTGTTTTGGAGAGATGGGTGGAAAGACCTCCAGAAGATTATCTCCAATACTTTATGGTGTGGGTTCAGATGAGGAACATCCCATCAATCACTATACTTTCAAAGCTCCGTGGTCCCTTGGAGACTTTGCAGGCCAGGTGGTGGAATTGGCTTTCGATCCAGATAAACCTCAAACCAAAGACTACATCAGGGTTTTAGTCAGGTTTAATGTTGCTAAACCTCTCAGGAGATCAAAAAAGGTGATGTTGCCTGGTGGTGAGGTGGTCAACATTCTGTACGACTATGAAAGACTTCAGAAAAGGTGTTATAATTGTCAAAGACTCACTCATGAGCAAAGCCAATGCCCTTTTTTCAATAAGGGGCGGGTGGATCCGATTAAAGCAGTAGAGTCTTCTTCAGCTGGAAATAAAAGAATTGGCGTCTCAGATTGTCTTTCTGCTTCTGACCCTCTGTTTGGTCTCATCACTGAAGACCTTGTAGGATTGGATCCTATTACAGGAAAGCCTAAGATTGCACAGGAAGTTCTTGATGATATGCGTATGTACCTCATGGTTGCGGATGGTCCTGAAAAAAGAGCTAGAGCTGAAAGAGTGAGGAAATCACTAGAAGAGTTAAAGAAAGACCCGATTGGGAGAAAGACTTGCCTGATGTTAGAACCATCTCCTTCGATAACTAATGATGTAGACAAAGGAAAAGGGATTGTTTATGACTTCAGTGTTCAGATGAAACCAAACTCAAATCCAGTGAAGTTGATGACGTCGGCGATAGCTGCAGGGTCAAGGTTCTTACAATCAGAAAAGTGGTTTCTGATTTGCCAATTCTTAATGCTCAAGTAGTGTCGTTTCGTTCTTCTTTCTCTCAGGTAGGTTCGATGGGTTTTAGTACGGGTTTCTCAGAACCAAGTACGTACGGGACTCCCTTGAAGAAAGCTAGACCTCGAAGAAGGCCGGGTACTTTTAATCGAAAGGGAAATGGTAAAGCTACCATGATTCCAGATAAAGATTCTGGAGTGCAAATTGGAGAAGGTGTAGTGTCAGATGCGAAAAGGAAGGCGCAGGATGATGTTGAGCCATCTCAAAGCTCTGCAAGGTTTAAGAAACCATTGGTGGTTCCAAATGAGGGACCGCCCAATATCTAAATGACGATGATTAGCTGGAATTGCCAGGGCTTGGGCCGTGCACAAGATCTGGTGATTCCAAGACTATGGGGGATGAGACAAGAACATTTCCCAGAAATTTTGTTTTTGATGGAGACGAAGAACAAGCGAGACGTTTTGGTAGATATTCAAACCTGGCTAGGCTATGATAGGATGATGACAGTGAATCCTATTGGGTACAGCGGCGGCCTAGCGTTGATGTGAAAGCTCGGTGTATATAGACTTCAAGTTTGTTGATAAGCACCTGTTGGATTTTCATGTACAATTTGGAAATCTCAGTTTCTTTGTTTCTTGTGTATATGGTGAACCTGTTCGTAGTGAAAGACCGCATTTGTGGGAGAGACTATCTCGGATTGGAGTCTTCAGAAAAGATCCTTGGTGTATGCTTGGGGACTTTAACGAGATCAGAAACAATGATGAAAAAATAGGAGGTCCTAGAAGAAGTGTTATATCTTTTCTACCGTTTAATGATATGCTTGAAATTGGCGAGATGGTTGAACTTCAAAGTTCCGGAGATACTTTCACTTGGGGAGGTAATAGAGGGACCTAAGCTGGATAGGTGTTTTGGAAACAAAATGTGGCATCGGCTGTTTCCGGCTTCTAATCAAGTTTTTTTGGACAAAAGAGGTTCAGACCACAGACCTGTGTTGGTTAAGCTTTCAGCTGTTTCGGTGGCCAGGAGAGGACAGTTTCGTTTTGATGGAAGATTTCTTCATAAAAAAGGGGTTAAGGAAGAGATCAAGAAAGCCTGGTTAACCAATCACCCCTACTTTGAAGCAACTGTTTCGGAGAGACTGAAGTGTTGTAGAAAATCCTTGAGTAATTGGAAGAAGAAAGAGTGTTTGAACTCGCGTGATAAGATCAATCAAATTCAGTTTGCTCTGGAAAGAGAACAGTCTTCTTTAGGTGCTTCAACAACGACTATCACCTTTCTAAAAAAAGAGCTTGTCAAAACTTACAAAGAAGAAGAAGAATATTGGCAACAAAGATGTAAGGAGCAATGGGCAACTAAAGGGGACTTGAATACAAAGTATTATCATGCCTCAGTCAAGCATAACAGAGCTAAGAAGAGAATCGTTAAGCTAAAGGATGATCTTGGTCAAGATCAATTTTCTGAGGAAGCTAAAGGAGAAGTTGCCACTGCTTACTTTGCTAACCTTTTCAAGTCTGCCAATATTGGAGAATTTTCTGAGCTGTTTGAAGGTTTCTCTGCTAGGGTTACGCCTACAATGAATGACTCCTTATCCAAGGATGTGAGTAATGCAGAAGTCAAAGAAGCGGTATTCTCAATCAAGCCTGGGAGTGCCCCTGGTCCTGATGGAATGACGGGGTTATTCTTTCAAAAATATTGGGGAATTGTAGGTGATCAAGTGACCAAGGAGGTGAAGGATTTCTTTTCCTCTGGTCTGTTTCCAGCTGAGTGGAACTTTACGCATCTTTTTTTTTATCCCAAAGATTGATGACCCTATCCTTATGTCTGACTTGAGACCCATTAGCTTGTGCTCAATCCTTTACAAGATCATATCCAAGCTTCTGGTTTCTAAGTTGAAACCGCTTATGCTAGATATTGTGTCTCCAACGCAATAAGCTTTTGTGGAGGAAAGGCTTATAACAGACAACATTCTTATAGCCCATGAGATTATCCTTGTGCTGAGAACTAATGATAAGGTCTCTAAGGAGTTTATGGCGATTAAATCTGATATGTCGAAGGCTTTTGACCATGTGGAATGGGGCTACTTGCGTGCATTGATCTCAGCTTTGGGGTTTAAGCAAGACTGGATTGAGAAGATCATGTTCTGTGTCTCTACAGTCAGCTATGCTTCCTTGATCAATGATGTTCCTTATGGCCTTATTCATCCTGAAAGAGGTCTTCGACAGGGAGACCCCTTATCTCCGTTCCTCTTTGGTCTTTGTACAGAGGGCCTCATTCACTTAATCCACAAGGCAGTTGAGAATGGGAGTCTTCAAGGTATTCAGTTTTCTGAAGAGGGACCGATGATTCACCATTTGTTGTTCGCTGATGACTGTTTGCTCATCAGTAAAGCCTCTCCGGATCAAGCTAGAAAGTTGGTGGAAATTCTGAAAATTTATGAAAGAGCTACGGGGCAGCTGGTTAATGTTTCTAAATCAGCCATCTCTTTTGGCACGAAGCTTAAGGAGAATCTGAAGGTTGAGATCAAAGAGATTACGGGCATTGGAAAAGAAGGTGGTTCTGGTTCTTATTTTGGATTGCCGGAGTGTTTCAGTGGTTCTAAAACGAAGCTCTTAGCCTTCATCTATGATAGACTCAAGGGTAGATTATCTGGTTGGTTTTTGAAACCGCTGTCCCTCGGTGGAAAGGAAATTCTGATCAAAGGGGTCGCTATGGCAATGCCGGTTTATGCAATGTCGTGTTTCAAACTTACCAAGATTTTTTGCGAGAATCTTACTAAAGAAATGGCAGACTTTTGGTGGAACTCTCTGGAGCACAAAAGGAAATTGCATTGGTTGAGTTGGACTAAATTGTGTTTGGCTAAAGAGCAAGGGGGTCTTGGGTTTAAAGACATTCAGAGCTTCAACCAAGCCCTTTTGGCAAAACAAGCTTGGAGAATTTTAGCTTATCCCGACTCACTGTTTACGAAAGTTTTTAAGAGCAGATACTTTGAAAATTCAGATTTTTTTTCTGCTAGGATCGGATCAAGACCTTCTTATGCATGACGGAGCATACAATTTGGTAAAGAACTCTTGGTTCAAGGGTTGAGAAAGCATGTGGGCAATGGTCAAACCGTTTCTGTATGGGTGAATCGTTGGATCGAAGGAGAAGTGCGACGAGCTCCTCTCATGAAGAATATTTTTGTTGATCTGTTGCTGAAGGTTAGTGATCTTATTGATCATCAGAACAGCTGTTGGAATCTGGAGAAGCTTCGTGATATGTTTTATGAGGAAGACATTGAAAGAATTTTGGCCATGAAAACTGCCTTTGGGGAAGAAGATTATTGGGTTTGGCTGCATAATAGGCATGGCAGTTATTCGGTGAAATCTGGATACTGGTTTATAAACAATCTGCGTAGAAGAGAAGAAATCAGAGAAGCTGAAGCACAACCTTCAATTAATGTCTTGAAGGCTGCCATTTGGAAAGTTCAGACGGCTCCTAAGATTAAAACGTTCTTTTGGCGAGCTATGAGCAATGAAATTCCGGTGGGGGAACTCCTGGTGAAGAGAGGAGTTAAAATGGATCCATGTTGCCAGTCTTGCGGTTTCCAAGGCGAGTCTATCAATCACATAATCTTCCAATGCTCTATAGCCAGGCAGGTATGGGCGTTGGCAAATGTTCCATATCCAGAGAATGGCTTTGATAAGGTATCACATTTCTCAAACTTCCATTCCTTGATTTTAATGATGAAAAATGCAACCATCCCTGAGGAAGTAAGAAATGCTATTCCCTGGATTGTGTGGTATCTCTGGAAGTATAGAAATGGCATCATCTTTGGTGCTAAACAAATGACTGCGTTGGATTTAGTGATAAAGATTTTCGAAGAAGCAGATTTTTGGTTAATGGCTCAGAAAAATAAAAAGATCCGTGAACAGGAGGAACAAGAGGCAGGGTTGGATGTTACAAAGTCCTGGTCTGTTCCTCCAAAAGGTTGGCTGAAAGGGAACATAAGTGTTCATTGGAACAGATCGCAAGCTAGATGCGGAGGTGCCTGGGTTGTTAGAAATGACAAAGGAAAGGTTCTTATTCATAGTAGGCGAGCGTTCTCCAATATCAGATCATTGGAAGATGCTAAATATCAAGCGCTCTTATGGTCTGCGGAATGTTTTCACTTCCATCATCTCAATAGAATCATAATAGCCTTAGATGACTCTACCTTTCCAAAGGTTATTCTAAGACCGAAAGCATGGCCTAACTTCAAATGTCAATACATCCAGATTATGGAAAGATTGGAGAAATTAGAAAAGTAGAGAGTGTTGAAGGAAGAGAAGACATCTAATAGAGGAGCTTTCCTCATTGCTCAAAGTGTGATCAAAGGTGGCTATGCTCAATCTTATGTAGCTACTGGTGCTCCTTTTTGGCTTTTGGATCTCTTTGAGAATGAGGAGAGGCTTTCCTCTTTATAGATTGACTCCTAAAGAGCTTCATGGCGAGAATTTTGGTTGTTTTGAATAAAGTTTGAAGGAGTTTAGTCCTTGGTTTTTGTTTTTTTTGGGTTTAGTATGACCAGGCTGTTTTAAGATCTTAAAGGGTATGCTTTGTCTTCTTGAGCTTGTTAGTGTTGTACCCTTGACTCTGATGCTCGTTTGAGCAATGAAATGAAATCATCAGATGGCAAAAAAAAAAAAAAATCGGATTGCGAATTCACCTTATTAAAATTATCTTTCAAGCGTAACTAGCCAATGATTAAGGTTTTAAATTTGTGGACCGTCCCCTCAAGTATTTAGCCGCCCCTCACCACAATCATATCTCACGCGCCTTTTGAACTCGTGATTCAGATGCTTTCAACTGCATAACATATGACAAATTTAATCTGCAAGTTATGGATTCATTACAACCATTTCCTTAAGAGTATATGTTTAAGAAAAGTGTAATAAGGATTTATTTATACTAAAACTTAGGTTGGGTTCTTAATCAATAACCTAACCTTTTCTGCAATGTAAGAAAGCTTTAGTGCAAGTCAAGCATAGTCAGGCCCTACGCTAAGCTCGAAAAAAGCAAAAATTTCTTGGGATATAGTATGCCTACCTAAACGAGAGGGAGGGTTGGGGCTTCGTCCCTTGAAAGAGGCCAACATGGTAAGCAGTTTGAAGCTCACATGGCGTCTAACATCCCAGCAGGCGTCCCTATGGGTTAAGTGGGTTCATACCTATCTGCTACGTAACGGTAACTTCTGGTCTACTAAAGAGAATACATCTTTAGGTTCATGGATATGGCGTAAACTGTTGAAATATAGAGACAAGGCCAAGGTTTTCCACAGAATGGAGGTTAGGAATGGCAGATCAACATCCTTCTGACATGATGTCTGGTCGGATATGGAGTGCCTCTTTGATGTAGTTGGGCCCAGGGGGTGTATCGATATGGGTATCAGAGCAATGGCATCAGTGGCCTCTGCTTTTAGCAGGCGCAAGAGGAATCATCGAGTGGATGTGTTCAATCAGATTGAGGTAGCCTTGGAGAATCAGCGTTTAAAGGCTGTTGATGCAGAGGATATTCCTTTGTGGCAACAGCAACAAAGGACCTACGAGAACTTGTTCAACACAAATAAAACATGGCAACTCATTCGACAAGCCTCTCCGACAGTTTACTGGCACACAGGGGTTTGGTTTCAGCATGCAACACCTAAGTACGCTTTCTGTACATGGCTAGCTCTGCACAACAGGTTAACAACTGGGGATCGTATGCTCACATGGAATTCAAGCATTGATCCAGCTTGTATATTCTGTCAACATAGTGTGGAAACCCGCAACCATTTATTCTTTGAGTGCGCATATACTATGGCAGCATGGACCAAGTTAACACGCGGACTTCTTGGTTCACACTTCAGTGCTGATTGGGATAGTTTGATTCTTTTGCTAGTCAACAACACTCTCGATTGCAGGGTCAGATTTCTGGCGCGATTTTTTTTCAAGCAACCATTCACTCTCTCTGGAGGGAAAGGAATGAAAGACGTCATGGCTCAAACCCCATGCCTACTGCAGTGCTGGTCCGATTTGTTGATCGCCAAGTGAAGAACAAATGCCTATCCATCGACGCTATGGGAAACAACAGACTTGAAGCTCTTCTGCAGCTCTGGTTTGTTTCTCAAGGATAATATGCTTTAGGAAAGTTTATCTCTTTCAGTTTAGAACACAAACGTTACACATGATGTACAAAAGCTTTTTCTTTGAATAAATTTAATATTATATTCAAAACAAAAAAAAAGCATAGTCATGCCTCCTTTATCCTTGGAACATCCAAACCATAATAATTGCTACTTCATGTTTTCTTTCTTAATTTATTGTTTAACAGTTTGTTAGTAACTTCTTAAAATTCCTATGTTTATAAGATACGAGGCCTTGATTCATGGGAATTTCACGTACCTAGGGACCAAAATAAAAAGTTTATTACCTTTCTTTGGTCAAAAGTCAAAGGAGACCAAGATAAAACTAGTATTATAGAAGTCATGAAATTAAAAAGCTGGACAAGACAAGAGAGGAAAAAACAAATCCTTCATTTTATCTCGTCTCTTAGGTGAATCATTCTACAAGATTGCCTTCGCCCCCAAAGGCGTTAAATGTGAGTGATAGTTTCATTGAGAGTGTTAGTAGTAATGTCACGATGTTATGTTGTAACATTTCCAGTGTGAACAAAACTCTTTTGGCTTTGACCAAAATTTGCTTTTGTCGTAAACTAAGGAAGCACGCAGTTCATTAGAACGCAACACACGCTCATAAGCAGAATCTGATAAACCTTGTTAAGGTAAAGCAGAGCACTGGCTAGTGATTTACCAATGTTGACATTTTGGAATGTCTCCCGCCGCTGGTTAAGTTTGGTTTGATACGAAAATACAATCAAACCGAAAATATACAAATAAACCGATGATTGGTATAATATAGTTCCCAAACCTGAACATAAATTCCACACACCACAGTCTAACCGCTATGGTTATCGCTAATCATACTGTTATTTGCAGATTGAAGAAATGGATAAGGTCGAGGTGTTTGATTGAATGATTTTTTTTTTGTGACACACCATTAACTAAACACTGATTTCAGGGACCAGAAAAAATTTCTAGTCCGGCTAAGTTTCTTGGATATCAGACTGGTTTCATTACCAGAGTCACTGGACACTCCAGTTTCAGGTATGCAAGCACATCGCCGTGAACCCTATGAAAAAAAGGAGTTTGCATTCATAACATATAAACAGAATGATCTGAAAAAAAAAACACAGGTCGATGGCAGTAAGCTTACCTCTTGACTCTGTCCATCATCTATAAACAGATCCATTAAATGGTTGTGTTCTTCTTGATTCAGGCGGGGGCAATGGATAAGATCAATGTGTTTGATCGAGTGAGTTGGAGAAAGGGAAACCTTCTCCAGGGAATCACAGCCATGTGCATAGAGATCTAGTAGTGATATGATTCTGCGGCAGTTATGAAGGCTGAGATACTTCAGCTTGCGCAGTAGTCCCATGGTGTAGGGTCCATGGTGTAGGGTAGGGACACAAAATTATTTCCACTGAGGTCCAATTTCTCTAGGTTCCGACAGGAAATAATGCCGTCTGGGATTTCTTCAATGTTCAAGTTGACTAGCTTTAGCTCTTTTACACTCTTAAAGCCTACAAAATCTATACAGGCGAAGGGAACATTGGACTCTCTGTACCTGAAATTCATGATGTTGAGTGAATGTAAGCCCTTAGAATCTGACATGAGCTGATGGGATGTGCTCTCTTCCATCATCAACAATTCATCAGGGATCGGTTGTTTGGACCTAAAGGAGATATGCTCCGCAAATCCATAAAGGCTCAATACTTTTACGTGTATTTGACCGTCGATGGATAAATCTTTCAGATAAACCATGCTCGATTTCTCATACGGAAAACTTAATAAAACTAGCCAGGTATACTCAGACTTGAAGGAGTCAACATTGGACAAGATACTCTTAAGGCTATCGCAGTGGCTTGCGTTGAGTTTTTTGAGCTTAAATAACCTCTTTAGGGACTCCGGAATTTTCTGTAGACTCTTGCACCCTTCTACTATCAACTCCTCAAAGTTCTTGGCTGTTGACAGATTTGGAAGTTGTATCAGATTCTTGGAGCCCGTCACATCTAGCCTATGTAGATTACGAAAGATCTGAAACAAAATGAAGATAAAAAAATATGTAGAGATTTATCTTTGGTAATCAAAACATATTATCTAAAGATAGCATACCAATGTGTCATCCCAAAGGCTCTCGAGTTTGCTGTATCGGAGATCGATTTCAACAAGGTGATGGAGTCTGAACTTGGATGGTAAGGTTTTCAATGGATATATGCATCCCTGTGTAGTAGCCTAAGATTTGGGGGAAAATAAAATCCATCTTACTTGAGCAGTACATGATTTATAGAGCAGTACGTACATGATTTATACAAAAAACTATTATAAAAATTAGTATAAGATATATAATTTCTTTATTTCAAAATAGTATAGATACATTTTTAATTATAATATATATTAATTTTATAATTTTATTCAAAATAATAAATTATATTTAATTATATATATTTAATTTGTAGTTTAATTGTCAAACTTTATACTTTTTAAAAATTAAAAATAGACTAATTATTTTTTTTTTTTTTTTTAAATAAAACATATTTTGATTTTTGGATCCTAATATAATTTTGTGATATTATTAAAAAAAAACAAATTATTATAATTAAATTATTTTAAAATTTTAATATATTCTACATGGTAATGATATACCAAAAGTTTTCATATGAAAGCATTGGATAAAAAGCGCATTTGCAACTTTTAAATGCTATTCTAAATGTTCTAATAATTGTTAATATAATAAAGATCATAGTACGCATGCTAATGCTCTAACAGCGATGCCCTCACCATTCATACATAATTTTAGTATTTAGTTTTCTATCCCAGACACGTTTCCCTAGACATTTAAGCTAATCCACGTTTTGACCCTCCCACGGTTTCTTCTTAACCGGGTTTACCCGTTTTAGCTCAACTCTGTTTCTTCTGACCAAGCCTGACACACTCCACCAACCCGGTTTTTTGCCGTTTCGGGCAATTTTTTCAAATTGAAAACCGCTAGAGGGTTTTTTCCCGGGTTCAGCCCCCGACACTCAGTCGGAGGGCCCGACGTGCCACCGGAGTACTCCTCACCGACGACGGATCCAAACTGCACGACCTCACTTATCTCACCTCCGACATTATATGGCGTCTACAAGGAAATAAGCGACATCGCCTTATCCTAAGGAAGCTTACATACTCACCGGAAAATAGGGTTTCTGCAACTACTTCAGGAGAATCAGACCATAACGCTACTGCCTCTTCGCATCTTTGTTCCCTCCACCGCCGAAGATTTCTACTACTATCTACACCAGGCTCGACGATTCACTTACGCAGAGAAAGGGAAAGCTATCAACAACCAGTCAAAGAAGGCTCCACCGCTTCGCATCAGAGCTCCGACCATAGATACAACCGACGCTGTTCGAGATAACGAACTCACTCTCATTGGACGACTCACCAACCCCAGTGAACAAAAGATCTGGCACCTAATCTCGTTCTTGTCTCGGAGATGGAGTGCAAAAGGAGCCGTTTCCTGCTCTGACTTAGGTCAGAGTTGCTTCCAAGTGAGATCCGAGAGCAAGGAGGATCTCGACTATGTTCTGGCGCACAGGCCGTACCACTACGCAAGATGGATGGTGATTATACAACAATGGGAACCAATTATTGCTCCAAACTATCTGTCTCAAATACCTTTCTGGATAGAGTTAAAGGGGCTACCCCTTCACTACTGGAATAAAGAAATGCTTCACAAAATTGGGAAGGAACTAGGTTCTCTTGATAGCTTCGAAGTAACCCCATTGGCAGCAAGGATCAGGGTTACAATAGATGGCTTGAAGCCACTGATTAAGGAAACCATTGTCGAGTTTGATTCTGGAGATGAAACTATAGTTTCGTTGGAATATGAAAAGCTTGCAAACCATTGCCAACTCTGCAACAGCCTCCTACATGATGAATATCAGTGCCAAAATCAAAGTGATCAAGAGTCTTCGCACCAAGTCCCAGTTTGTGCTGACAAACGCCAGAGGGAGGGTCGGGCTACTCTTCCTGGTCCACCACCACTCCCAAGTGCTCCTCCCACTACACAAGTCAACCACCCAATGGATCTCAACAGACACAGAGACCTGCAGAATCAGAGGAACTACAGCGAGCGCTTAGATAGATACGGACGCCCGTTTGGAACAAGACCGTCAGCTAAATCAACATCTATGAGTTACGTGAGGAAACCGCCAGCTGGCCCCCCAAAACACGCTTTAAAGGAAAACAAACAAATTGAAATCAGGAACTCTCCCAGCGATTCTCACTCCTACAGAAGAGATCGAAGGATTTCCCCTCCACTCAAAAACACCAACAATGAGTACAAGAGACAGACCACCCAACTCAGAGATGGTTCAAGGAGACGCTCCCTATCTTTTGGAAACAACTCCAACGGCGCTCAATTGGTATGGAAAGAAAAGGATAATGAAGATGACGGAGATCACATCAATACTCCATTTACTACTCCAGTGCAACAACCTGAGATTGAGACCCAAACAGTTCAACAACTACATGACGACATCATGACTGAGCTTTAGGAGGTGACATTTTAATATGTCAATGTCTCAGACCCCGTGGAGAGCGCTGCGAGAAGACAAAGGGTACTAGAATGCGAAACTCAAGAGCTGATGGCCAAAACAGCGGCTACACTTCTGGCTGAAGCTATTAACACTGGAAATCAGAACGCAAGCAACCATGCTTTCTATGCGGCTCTGGAACAAAACAAGGAATCTCCTGCACAAGCAACAGAGCAGATAGCTGCCCCAACTTCGGGCCAGGCTATAGAAGAACGTTCTCAGTTGACACAACCGCGAAAAAGGGGTAGACCTCCAGGGAAAAGATCCACAAACATCAATCAACAGGCATTAAAAAGAGCAGGGTCCAAGAAACGGAAGTTAGTAATTCAAAACTCACCAAGAGTGCGCAAGTCCTATGCTTCTCAGAACAATAATGAAGGAGCAAAGGAGAGCAAACGAACCACGCAGAGGAGGAAGCCACCAATTCCAAAACCATCTTCTTCAAATATACCAGAAGCAAGCATAGCGGGAACATCTAGAGAAGCGTCAAAGACATGAAAGAAGGGAAAAGGTAGCGGACCATCCCCGTTACCGAAAACGGCGGATTTTCACAACCCGCCCAGCTCTCTTCATTAAAAGTTCTGAGCTGGAACTGTTGTGGGTTGGGGAATCCCACAACAGTCCAGAGATTGCGGGAGATGAAGAAAGATTTTGATCCCGACATTCTATTTCTTATGGAGACAAAAAAATCCCCCAGATGTTGTGACCAATAAACTGACTGTACTAAATTTTACATCACAAGTTCATGTTCCTCCCCATAGTCCAGGAGGAGGAGGTCTAACTCTGTTATGGAATGCTTCTATTAAACTTAGAGTTCTTCAGTTATGCGATAACTACATTGATACCGAGATCGAATACAAGAACAAGATGTTTTTTGCAACTTTTACATATGGAGCACCGGAACAGGCACGACGGAGAGAAGTGCTGGAACGCCTAACCGAAATCTCTCTGTCCAGGACCGGCCCTTGGCTTCTTACCGGTGATTTTAACGATATCATTGATAACTCTGAAAAAGACGGCGGGCCGACTAGAGCAGAAGGCACATTCATTGACTTCAGAACTTTGATGTCTGAATGTGATCTCTATGATCTCAGGCATTCTGGCAATTTCCTCTCATGGCGGGGAGTACGCCATTCTCATACCGTTCATTGCCGTCTGGATAGAGCAATGTCAAACAGCCTCTGGGCAGAGATATTCCCCTCTGGAAGGTGCTCTTATCTCAACTTTGGAGGCTCGGATCGCAGACCAGTCATCACCTTCTTAGAGCCGGATACGAGGAAGAAGAAAGGTCTGTTTCGATACGACCAGAAACTATGCAAAAACAAGGAGGTAAAGAAGATCATCGCTAAAGCATGGCTCGAGCATGGTGAATCAGTCGAAAGCAAGATCGCAGCGTGCAGGAGAGCCATCTCCAAGTGGAATTGAATTCATCATGTTAACAGCCAGCTACAAATCAACATGGAAAAAGCTTGACTTGAGGAAGCAATGACCAGTTCGGTCCCTAATGATATCCTCATCTCTGAGATCAATGCCCGACTACGAAAGGCCTACAGCGAAGAGGAAGAGTATTGGAGGCAAAGGAGCCGGACCTTATGGCTTGCATTAGGGGATAGGAACTCAGGGTTCTTTCATGCAACAACCAGACAAAGATGGGCGACAAATAAGTTCTCAGTTATGGAAGATAGTCAACGCCTTGCAGTCTTTGAAGAACACGAAATCTTGAGACTGATCTCAGATTATTTTGAGAACCTGTTCAAGACTAACAACTCTACCAACACCGGAATAGTTGAGGAAGCAATCTCGCCAGCCATAACCGAGGAGCTTAACGAGGGAGTATCCGCTGTACCTTCTGATGAAGAGATCAAAGCCGCGACTTTCTCCATACATCCGGATAAGGCCCCGGGCCCGGATGGGTTTTCTGCAGGGTTCATCCGGACAAACTGGAACACAGTGGGACCTGCAGTATCAAGAGAGATCAAACAGTTCTTCAGCACAAGAGTCCTGCCCAGCAACATCAACCATACTCACATCCGGCTCATCCCAAAGATCCTTGCCCCTAGGACTGTGGCGGACTACCGGCCCATCGCCCTGACCAGCGTTTACTACAAAATCATTTCTAAGATTATCACCAAACGGCTACAACCCATCTTGGACTTGATAATCTCAGAAAATCAGTCGGCTTTTGTTCCAGGACGAGCTATAGCGGATAACGTCATGATTACTCACGAAACGCTGCACTTTCTGAAACGATCAGGAGCGGTCAAACATTGCTCTATGGCGGTGAAAACGGACATGAGCAAAGCTTACGATCGCCTAGAGTGGAATTTTATAGAAGCGGTCTTGCGGAGATTCGGCTTCAACGACAGCTTCTGTCACAGAGTAATGAGCTGTATCACTTCAGTCTCTTACTCGATCTTGTTTAATGGAGAAGCGCAGGGCCATATAATTCCGAAGAGGGGGATTAGGCAAGGAGATCCGTTATCTTCTTATATCTTCATCATGTGCAGCCAGGTGCTATCAGGCTTGTGTACTGTGGCTCAAAACCGGGGCACGCTCGCAGGGATCAGAGTGGCTCGGGGCAGTCCGCGCGTCAATCACCTTCTATTCGCTGACGATACGATGTTCTTCGTTAAGACATCGCAGCAAAGTGTGGACGTGCTAAAGGACATCCTGATCAAATATGAGACTGCATCAGGCCAAACGATAAGCCCCTTGAAATCTTCCATCACATTCTCGAAGAAGACTCCCATGGAGGTGAAGATCAGAGTACAAGCTAGCTTGGGAATCACAAAGGAAGGAGGCGTGGGCAAGTATTTAGGCCTGCCTGAACACTTCGGTAGGCGAAAGAAAGACCTCTTTACTTCAATTGTGGACAGCATTCGACAAAGAGCCGCGAGTTGGAGCTCCAATAAGTTATCTAGTGCTGGAAAACTAGTCATGCTCAAGTCGGTGTTATCAGTCAAACCAACATATGCCATGACCTGTTTCAAACTCCCACTCAGTCTCATCAAGCGAATCCAATCAGCGCTAACAAGATTCTGGTGGTATGCTAATCCCGATGAGCGGAAAATGTGTTGGGTTGCTTTCTCGGAGCTGGCTAAATCAAAGGGAGTAGGGGGACTAGGCCTCCGCGATATAGAGATGTTTAATGTGGCTTTACTAGCAAAACAAAGCTGGAGAATTGCCACAAACCCTGAGTGCCTGCTCTCAAGGGTCTTACTTGGGAAATACTGCAATCATCAACCATTCTTCAGTGTCTCAGCTTCATCCTCAATATCACACGGTTGGCGAAGCATCCTCTGCGGTAGAGACCTCCTCCTAGCAAATACTGGGAAAGCGATCGGGGATGGCAGAGACACTTCGTTATGGGAGGAACCGTGGCTCTCTTCAGAAACACCAACCCGTCCAATGGGACCGCCAACGGATGAGACTAAGCATTGGCGGGTCTCAGATCTTATTAGTAGGGAGTCGGGAGAGTGGAACAAAGCGTTAATAGAGCGCACCTTGCCTCATGCTGTCAAGGAGATCCTCAGCATAAAACCAAGCAAATTAGGCAAGCCTGATGCTCTGGTATGGCTTCCAACAAAAGATGGGGCATACAGCACGAAAACCGGTTACTACACCGGCCTATCAATGAAGGAGACAACCCACTTGCGGCCTGCACCACCACAACCTTGCAATTGGAACGCCGATATCTGGAGGGGATTATTTTCACCAAAACTAAGAGTTTTCCTATGGAAAATTGTTAAGGGAGCGTTGCCACTGGGAGAGAACTTAGAAAAGAGAAGTATTCTAACCACCTCTAAGTGTATTCACTGTGGACTGCGAGAGACAGCATCACATCTGTTCCTACATTGTCGGTTTGCAACAAGAGTTTGGGCGATGGCACCACTGCTACATCCGGAACTCATCACCTCTACACCAGACTTTGAAACGGCCCTCAAAAACTCAAAGAAGATCACTAATCTCCCACCGTCAGGATTGGCGTCTGGCCCTCTGTTTCCTTGGATTTGTTGGACCCTCTGGACTTCAAGAAATCAGCTAATCTTTGAAAACAGAGCAGTCACTCCGGAGGAAACACTGACACGAGCAATAAAACTAGCGCGGGAATGGCAAGAAGCTCAATGTCAGGGACAATCGCAGACTACAACTACTCCTCCACTGAATGTAGTCCACCCTATCGAGACCACTTCTCGGAACAACTCGGGTGGAACTACCGTTTGCACGGATGCGGCGTGGAAAGAAGAATCAAATAGAGCAGGCCTTGGCTGGATCTTCACAGACCATGCAGGCGATACCATTACGTCGGAAAGTAGATCGGAAACTTTTGTTCCTTCCCCCCTCATGGCTGAGAGCCTGGCCATTCGCGAAGCTTTGCTTCATGCGCGCCAAATGGGCATCTCCACCTTGACAGTGAAATCGGACGCTCAGACTCTAGTCAGAGCTATCAACGACAGGAAACTTCTTAAAGAAATGTTTGGAATATTTCATGATATTCTCAAATTGTCTCTAGAGTTCCATGTGATCTCCTTTGTTTTTATTCCTCGCTCAGACAACATAGCTGCTGATGTCCTTGCTAAGGGGGTTCTGCTTGCTTCTGATATTACTCTGCTCTCTGTGTAATGTTTTTCTTCTTATTAATGAAGTAGTCGTTCAGAAAAAAAAAGTTTTCTATAACAAAATAATAAAACAAAAACAGGTGCAGAACCCAATTGTTCACATATTTTATAAACCACCGGTTTGAAAAAGATAGACCAAAGTCAATAGCATTTTGAGATAAATCTTTATTAACCAACAACAAATCCCGGCTTTTAAGTCTCTATGCGTAACACCGAGTGAATGTCACACTTCAACACCCCCCACGATTTTAGTCGGCACAGCCCCTTCTCTCCTGGGTGTAATGCCATCTTTGAATAATCCCATCAAACAGTTCCTTGTCATTTATTACAGCTCAGCGTGTAGAGATCACGAATGGTTGATGTCTTATGACCAAAAGCATCGTATGCATGATTGTCCATGTTACGCCTCATGATTAGTTCTCTCAAAGGAATAACAGTAGCTGGATACTTGCTGGTGTTGTCCCTTTTAGTGAGCTTCTTTGGATAATTCTTGAGCATGATATCTGAAGCGGGTTGCTCGGAGAATGGTCTGCATTACAACGATCCGAAGAAACGTGGGTAGATGTTTTAGAATGTTTTGCCCTCGTAGTTTTTTTCCGTGACAGATCCACGACATGAATTTTACATGAAACAATGGAAAATTACCAAACCTTCGTTTAAGGACAGTAAATTTCACTCTCTATTTTTCATCTATTTTGAAAACTCCAATAAGAGAAAACAAGTAATCAGACTAAATCTCAGAAAATAGAAGAGAAAATTTAACAACCACAAGAACAAGATCGCAAGACCCAATTTAGATCAAGCATATCTAACTACTAAAAAAGACAAAAGACACACGTACTACAGAAAAGTCACGGAGTTTAATATATCCTCCAAAGGAATCACAAATAGAGAATGCAGAAAAGCAAATAAAGATGGAAAGATGATATAGTTAGGTGGAAAGATGATCTAGTATACATAATGATTTGTAAACAGAGAAGGAACATCAGTTCTCTATCTGTGATTCACGACTGACGTTTAATCAAGAGAACAAAAATTACACTGATGTTTTTCACGACTCTCGGATCAGTTCTTTTGAAAGAAACATAACATACCAATTAAAAATGTAGTAATTATTTGGAGTACAAAATCTTGGAATAGAAACGAAAGAAGTGCTAAGAAAGATTATTCGTCGCCCAAAAATAAGACACAGTTCAGTCCATCTCCTCCCAACCAAACCCAAAAAATTGAAAAAGTGAGCAAACTCTTTTGAAATATAAAAACAGTCACGAAATTGATTTCTTTCCCTGCAAGTGGTGAAATCGGAGAAAAGGAAAATTGCAGAGACAACAAATACGTATATGAAAAAAGGAGGAAGATTACAAAACTAAAAGAGGCATAAATCAAACAGACATACGGTGAACAGATACGAAAAACAAACCTTCTCAAATTGGGGATAGAGCGAGACACATAAATGGTTTACAAATGCGATTACGTTCAAATCGATTCTGGAATTCAGCGAGTGGAAAGGTTAACATAGACAAGATATGCGAAAAAGGATAGAAGAATGAGGTGTAATAAACATGAAACTGGATATACATAGATTGATAGAGGCGCGATTAAGGGTTGTGTTGCTTGAGAAGGCGATGATTCGGGAAAATTGCCAAACAAGACAGCTTTTTAGATGACTTGAGCAAGAGGACTTTATATCCGCTAGATCGTAAAAGACCAACAGACTTAATCATAGGATTGAAACTTGTTTTTTCCTAAGAAAAAAGGGAAAAAAGATGATGTCAGAGTAAAAAAATTTTGGTTTGCTATTATATATAGATAGATTGTCACGAATCAAGATGTTATGTTTTAAACATAGATTGATAGAGGTGCGATTAAGAGTTGTGTTGCTTGAGAAGGCGATGATTCGGGAAAATTGCCAAACAAGACAGTTTTTTAGATGACTTGAGCAACAGGACTATATATCCGCTAAATCGTAAAAGACCAACAGACTTAACCGTAGGATTGAAACTTTTTTTTTCCTATGAAAAAAAGATGATGTGAGAGTAAAAAATTTTGGTTTGCTATTATATATAGATAGATTGTCACGAATCACGATGTCATTATAGTTTGAGTTTCTCGATTGTATTTGCAAGATCACAATAATAAGAATTTGCTCTCTTATTAATCTTAAGGATAATCCTCTCAAAACCTTAATTAAGTTCTCACTCTAACAATCTTAAAACTCCCAAGGGTTGCAACAACTCTGCAACTCCTTTATATAAGAATAAATATCTTCTAATCTTATTAGTAAAACCTATTATAGATAACTCCTAATCTTCTTAGTAAACCATATCTCGGTGGGATTAGGATAGCTTGTTCTCCAAGCTAATTCAAGCTAATTCAAGCTTACTCCAACATTCTCCCCCTTAAGCTTGAAACCATTTCTTGTCAAGTCTTCAACGCCAATTAAACTCCTCATCTCTTTGTACCGAATCCTTGCGAGTGCTTTCGTTAAGATATCTGCTCGTTGCTCGCTTCCTGCTATGTGATGAACCTCGATCAAGTTGTTATCTACACATTCTCTTATGAAGTGGTATCGTCTATGAATATGTTTGCTTCAACCGTGAAACATCGGATTCTTAGTAAGAACTATAGCTGACTTATTGTTAATGTAAATCACCACCCTCTCACACGATTTGCCAACTATCTCACAAAGAAGATCTTGAAGCCAAATAGCTTGTTTTGCTGCCTCAGATGCTGCCATGAATTCTGCTTCACAAGATGATAGAACAACCGTTTCTTGCTTCTGAGCACACCATGTGATTGGTGAGTCTAGAAATTAAAAAACGTGACCAGTTGTACTCCTTCCATCATCATCATCAACATCGTGGGTTGCATCTCTGTATCCACTAAGCTTCGAGTTATCTCCCGTCCTGAAAGTAAGTCCATGAGAACAAGTTCCCTGCAAGTAGCGGAGGATCTGTTTCATTGCTGCTGCGTGCGAAGTCCTTGGCTCTGCCATGTACCTACTCATTACCCCAAAAGAATAAGAGAGGTCGGGTCTGGTGTGTAGAAGGTATCTGAGACACCCGACGTTTCTCCTGTACTCCTTTTCATCTACTCGTCCTTCATCACACGCTTTAGAGAGTTTCAGACTTGGATCCATAGGAACATGAACCATGTTACAGTCTTGCATTCTCGTCTCTTCCAATATCTTCTTAGCTTATCTCTCTTGCTTCAAAGTAATCCCTTCAGCGTGTTGATCGACCTCAATACCTAGGTAATATGTGAGCTTTCCTAAGTCACTCATCTCAAAACGTGCGGACATCCCTCTCTTAAACTCGATGATCAACTCCAAGCTTGTTCCTGTTACAAGAAGATCATCAACGTATACTGCTACGAGAAGGAGATGTTCTTTGTCTTGTCGTCGATACAGAGCCGGTTCCTTGGCGCACTTAACAAACTTCAATTCTCCAAGCACTTTATTTAATTTTTCATTCCATGCTCTTGGAGCTTGACGCAACCCATAGAGAGCTTTGTTTAGCTTGTATACTTTGCTCTCTTGTCCTTGATTTCGAAGCCTTCCGGTTGAGAAACATAAACCTCTTTCTTTAGATCGCCGTGAAGGAGTGCAGTATTGACATCTAGATGGTGCACCTCCCATCCTTTTGAAGCAGCCAGAGATAATATGAAACGGACAGTTTCGATGCGTGCGACAGGTGCAAATACCTCATCAAAATCAATACCGTGGCGCTGGATGTAACCCTTTGCTACCAATCTCGCTTTGTACTTGTTGATGCTTCCATCAGAGTTACGCTTCACCTTGAAAATCCACTTTAGACCAATTGCTTTAGCTCCGGCAGGAAGATTGATCAGATCCCAAGTCTTGTTTTTCACTATCGAAGCTATCTCGTCTTCACAAGCGTCTCGCCAAACTTTCTCTAACTTTTCTTCCTCAAAGCTCCATGGTTCGCCGTTAACGCTCAGTAACAAACGTTCTCCTTCAACCTCCGCAAGGAGAATGTAGTCATCTAAGTAGCTTGGCTTCCTAATCTCTCTTTGTGATCGTCTTAATCCCGTCTCAGCGTTCTCTTCATTGTCTTCTTCGTTCTCAACATGATCCTCTGTCTCATGATCCTCTGTTTCATGATGATCCTCTGTTTCATGATCCTCTGTTTTTATCACTTTACTACTATCCATCTCATCACCTCTATCTTCGCGATTCATCTCATCAACTTCATCAATTCCATGGTTTCCATATTCTCCGAACTCAACGCTGAGTGGCTCTGTACTATCTTATTTCTCACAGTTCTTCCAATCCCAACTTTTGCTTTCATCGAAAATTACATCTCTGCTTACCACCACCTTTCTATTTATTGGATCGAGTAATCGATACGCTTTTGATCCTGGTTCCGTACCAAGATGTATCAGCAGACGAGACCTATCATCTAACTTCCGCATGTGACCTTTTTCAATCTTAGCATAAGAGACGCGTCCAAATACGCGAACATGGTCAAGTCTTGGCTTTCTTCCTTTGTACGCTTCGTACGGTGTCACGTTCACTAGCACCCTTGTCGCTACTCTATTAATGATATATGTAGCATGCCTTATTGCTTCTCCGCATAGATAATTAGGCAAGTCCATATGCTTCAAGATGCTTCTAGTCATACCTAGAAGGGTTCGATTTCGTCGTTCCACAACGCCGTTTTACTGCAGAGAGTACGGAGCTGTGAGCTGTCTCGCAATTCCATTTGTTTCACAGTATGATTGAAACTCGTTTGACACGAATTCTCCTCCCCTGTCAGTTCTAAAAGTTGTAATGGTTTCTCCTGTCTCTTGCTCGACGATCGCTTTGAACTTTCTGAACTTCTCAAACGTCTCTCCTTTCTCTCCAAGAAGAATCGACCACATATATCGTGAATAATCATCAATAAGAACAGATATGTACCTCTTCTTCGACGGCGTAATGGGTGTTATTGGGCCACAGAGGTCTCCATGAACGAGCTCAAGTGTTCTTTTAGCTCTGAAAGATGTTTCTTGTGGGAAGGGATGTATTGCTTGTTTCCCAAGTAAACAGCTTGAACAAGTACCCTTCTCGATCACGATCTTAGGTATGCTCAAAACAAGTTCCTTGCTGATCATTGACCTCATTGATTCTCTGCCTATGTGTCCTAATCTTGCATGCCATCTTGCTGATTTGCTTAAGATTTCAAGTTGTAAGCACCTCTCAGTGACGATGTCGATGATGACCTTATACAAACGGTTCTGTGATCTATTTGCCTTTGTGATCAACTTGCCATCTTTATCTCTTAGCGTGAGGTACTCGTCTCTCATTCTAACATCACAACCGGCTTCCGTAGCTTGCCCAAGAATAATTATATTACTCTTCAAATCTGGTATGTAGTAGACATCAGCCAAGAGCTTCTTTCCTCCATCTTTGCTGTAGAACAAGATTGAGCCCTTTCCTTTTATGTCAATGTGTGAATCGTCACCAAACCTTACTTTTCCTGTGATAGATTCATCAATCCGTTTAAAGTACTTGCGGTTGCCGGTCATTTGATTACTTGCACCGTTATCTAAGTACCATACGTTGTCTTTGCTCGCCTCAAACTCTTTAGGATTAACATTCTTCTCATTAAGGTACACAACCTCTTGCATCATTAGTTCCTCTGCCTCAAGCGTGCTCTCATCCTTGGTCTCTGTAACTTCTTGCAGCTTTAGAAGTCGATCAGGGCAGGTTGATGCGTAATGCCCATTCTTATCACAACGGAAACATTGAATCTTTGACATATCAAAGTTCTCTTGAAAACGTTCATTGTACCTTCCTCATCCTCTTCCGCGGTTATAGTAGCGTCCACCACGTCCACGGCCTCTATAGTTGTTATAACCCTGATTATACGAGTTCGAGGTAGGTTGAGACTCATTGTTTGCCAACATGAGTTTGCTCTGTGTTTCCTCTGCCTCTTCTTCTTCTTTCACTCTGTCTTCATAAGCCTTCAATCTACCGATGATATCTTCGAAGGTTGTGGTTTTGATATCAAGGACTTGCTCTAATGACGCAACGATGTGTATGAACTTCTTTCTTGGGAGGCTACATAGAAATTTCTTTACGAGTTTATATTCTTCAATGTTTTCTCCTAGAGCGGTTGAATTTGACGAGATTTCTGCTAGCTTCCCAACAAAATCGTCAATGGTGTCATTATCTTTCATCTTCAATCTCTCGAACTCCGCTATTAATGTCTATAGTCTTGCTTCACGAACTCGATCTGCTCCCATGTACCTTGATTTGATCGAGTCCCAAACCTTCTTTGCTTCGAGATCACCTACTTGCAGCACAAGTGCTTCGGGTATGGACTGAAATATTAGGGCTGTGGCCATGTCGTTCTTCTCTCCGACATCTGACTCATTCTCTATCGCATCCCAAACTTTGTGTACCTTCAACAACAGCTTGATCCTTATTGCCCAGACTGTGTAGTTAGTTGTCGTGAGCGTAGGACACTTTATCGTGGAAGAAGAGCCTCCTCCTTCCATCGGTTTCGCAACAACAATGTCTCCCATGATGTTCTCGTAATCGTTCATATAAGCTCTGATACCAAATATAGTTTAAGTTTTTCGATTGTATTTGCAAGATCACAATAATAAGAATTTGCTCTCTTATTAATCTTAAGGAAAATCCTCTCAAAACCTTAAGTTCTCACTCTAACAATCTTAAAACTCCCAAGGGTTGCAACGACTCTGCAACTCCTTTATATAAGAATAGATATCTCCTAATTTTATTAGTAAAACCTATTATAGATAACTCTTAATCCACTTAGTAAACCATATCTCGGTGGTATTAGGATAGCTTGTTCTCCAAGCTAATTCAAACTTACTCCAACAGTTATGTTTTAGCATTTCCAGTGTGACTTAGAGACAACTCTTTTGGCTTTGACTAAAATTTGCTCGTCTCCATTTTTATCGTAAACTAAGGGAGCACACAGTTCATTAGAGCATGATTATTGGAGGGTTCTTAAAGTGGGGTTCTTAACGGAATATAAGAACCTGACTCTTAACTTTTAACTAAAAAAGCTAAGAACCGGCTCTTAAATAAGAGTTTTAAGAGACGGTTCTTAACTTTTTTAGTTAAAAGTTAAGAAACAGATTCTTATATTTCGCTAAGAACCTCCCAATAATCATGCTCTTAAAACGCAACACGAGCACATAAATACAATATGAGAAACCTTGTTAAGTAGAAGAAGAGCACAGTCTAGTGACTTGCCAAAGCAAGAAAAGTGACGCTCCATGTTGACATTTCGCAATGTCCCACCGCTGGTTAACTTTTGTTTGATTTGAAAATACAATTGAACCGCAAAGTAGTACAAATAAACCGATGATTGGTTTAATATAGTTCCAAGCCTGAACATAATTTCCCCGCACCACAATCGACTAACCTCTATAGTTATCGCTAATCATACACAGGGCCAGATCGGACCTTAAACATTTCTTAAGGACATTTATAAAAAAAAAATTTATGATAATTTGGATACCTTTACCCATATAAAAATTGTCTAACATTTTTGGGGGCCTAAGACCATTGTTTCAATGGGCTTGGCCCAGATCATACATACTCCACATACTGTTACCGAAGATAGAACTCAAGCCGCAACTCTTCCATTGTCTCGGTGTTTGATTGAATGATTCTTTTGTGTGACACACCATCATCTAGCTTCAAACGGAAGAGTAGTGATCAACTAAACACTGATTTGAGGGACCGAAAAATTTTTCTAGTCCGGCTGAGTTTCTTGGATGTTTCAGTTTCAGATAAGCAAGCACATCGCCTTGAAGCCTATGAAAAATAAAGAGTGTGCACTCATGAGTCATGACATATAAACATATGGATATGAAAAGGAAAAAAAAAACAGGCCATGGCAGTAAGATTACCCCTTGACTATGTCCATCATGTATAAACAGATCCATTAGATGCTTGTGTTCTTCTTGTTTCAGGCGGGGGCAATGGAGAATATCAAGGTGTTTTATCGAGTGATTTGGAGAAAGGGAAACCTTCTCCAGGGAATCGCAGCTGTGTGCGTAGAGATACTTGACGCTTTGTGGAAGCTCCTCCACTGATTTGAGTTTCTTGCAGTTGTTGAGGTAGAAAGTTTCCAAGGATGTAAGCACCCTGATACTTTGAGGCAGTCTGACAAAGTCATGTCTGCTGAGGTCTAAATATGTTAACTTGGTGAACCGACTGAGTTGTTTTGACAAAACATGAACATCCTTGCAGTTGTCAAGCCAAAGCTCAAGCAAGCCAACAAGAAATCGCTGCAACCACTGAAGTTGAACGCATTCAGAAAGTATGAGCGTCTCCACCTGAGCAAGTTGTGGCAGTGATGTGATTTTGCGGCAGTTCTGAAGGCTGAGATACTTCAACTTGCGCAGGTCCCCAATGGCGTTTGGTAGGGACACAAAATCATTTCCGCTGAGGTCCAGTTTCTCTAGGTTTAGCAAGCAATCAATGTTGTATGGGATTTCTTCAATGTTCAAGTTGACCAGCTTTAGCTCTGTTAAACCGGTAAAGACTGAAAAGCTGGGACAGGTGAAAGGAGCGTTGGACTCTGTGTACCTGGACTTCTTGATGTTGAGTGAATGGAATCCCTTGGGATCTGACGTGAGCTGATGAGATGTGCTCTCTTCCATCATCACCGATTCATCCAGGATTTGTTGTTTGGACCTAAAGGAGATGTGATCTGCAAATCCGTATAGGCCCCATAAATTTAAGTCTATTTGACCGTCGATGGATAGATCTTTAAGACAACCCAAACCCGCTTCCTTATTAGGAAAGCTTATGAAAATACTCATACGGCTATTACAGTGGCTTGCGTTGAGTTTTGTGAGCTTGCGTAAGCCCCTTAGGGACTGCAAAATTTCCTGTAGCCTCTTGCACCCTTCTACTCTCAATTCCTCGAAGTTCACGGCTGTTGAAAGATTGGGAAGTTGTATCAGATTTTTCGAGCCTGTCACATCTAGTCTTTCTAGACTAGGAAGGATCTGAAACAAAATAAAGATTAAAAAACATGTAGATATTTATATTTGGGGGGTGGGGGATTGTGGCGAGTCCTTTACTCATTGATATTTATGAAAAGAGAATCAAAACATATTTCTAATGATAACGTACCGACGTGTCATCCCAAAGACTCTTGAGGTTGCTGTATCGAAGATTGACTTCAACAAGGTCTCGGAACCTGGATTGTAAGGTTTCCAACGCACAGGCATCCCAATGTAGTAGCCTAAGATTTGGGGGAAAATAAAACTCGGATGATTTGAGCTCCAATTTAGACTTTGTATCACACAAGTGGTGGAAGAACTTGAGAAACTTGATACTACGCATGCCATCAAATGCTGTATCACTCATAGTTAACTTATCATGCATCTTACAAATGTGTAGCATCACACCATCAGTTTCGTTCGTACCCTGTTGAACAAGGTTAAGAAAAACATATCCAGATGAGTTTGACTTACAAGAGATCAAAGGCAGAGAAAACTAATAACTTACTATTTTGTTATCGAGGACATTATAGATATCATCAGCATCCCATAGGAACCTTTGTCTGAAAGGTCTATACTCACATTCTTGGCGCACAATTTCCTTGCCTGTTTGTACGACCAAGAAATGCATGTTTATGCATCCATCTGTTGATATGCTTATGAGAGACTTCTTACTTAAATGATTTATCCGAGGAGAACCAGCATCAAGAAGGGAAGTGACATGGTTGAAAGGGTATCCGTTAAGGAGACATGCAACATGAAGGAAAGCAATCTTGTCATTGTTATCTAAACCATCATAGCTATTTCTCAGGATCTCCTCAACATTCTTATGAGGTGATGTTTCAAGGAGACGTAATTCATCTTCCCATCTCTCTATGGTAGTGTTTTCACTAAGATGTAAGGCATAAGCCACGAGGGCAGAGGGAAGGCCGTGAGCCAGACGAGAGGCTCTGATGAAGAGTTGCTCAAATTCATCAGAAGGAGGCCTTCTTCCTCCGAAAACTGATTGTTTAAATACTTTGAGGGCATCCTTATCGTCCAAGCACTTAACCTCATGTACATGGTTTACTCCACAGGAAGTAAGCAGACCCCTGTCCTGTGTGGTTATGATGATTCGGCTCCCTCGACCAAACCAGCTCGTCTCTTTTGCCAGTGCATGCATCTGCTCCACTTTATCCAAACCATCAAGCACCACAAGTACTTTCTGGTGCTCGAGTCTTGCCTTTATTACCTGAGATCCTGCTACAACCCTTTGAGAATCAATTTGTTGACCAGTGATTTTGTAGAGGAAAGTTTCCTGTAAGTAGGATGGACTCTTGTCCTTATAAACCTTCTTAATGTCTTCAATGAAATAATGAACTGGAAATTGACTTGAAAATCGTTCATAGAGACACTTGGCAATGGTGGTTTTGCCTACGCCTCCCATGCCCCATATTCCTATCATGAGAACCTCATTTGTAGACCCCATATTCAAAAGGAAATGCATCTTCACCATGTGTGCTTCCATCCCAACTAAATCGACCCCACTGGTCGGCCTCATCTTCAGCAGTCCACTTGAGACACTTTGAACTGTCTTGGCTACCATTGCTGCCTCATCCTCCCTAACATGGAAAACAAACATTGCTTTAATTCTCCCATAGAAACGAAAGGTATTTAGGTAAGCCACGTATATATATATATATATGTCCCAAATGAACCATTTTTTTACATTCTTTGGAATTTATATTTATTCGTTCCTTAGTTCCTCCCTACACTTGATAACTCTAGTACCAAGCCAATTTTGAGAATTTAGTTAAGACTAAATTCTGGTTTATCATAAACTCCCAACTTAAAACCAACTGCCGATAAGTAGCTCATTATTTCTTAAGTACTAATATGTAACATTCATCAACACCCATGTTAAACTCGAGTTTATCATAAACTTCTAATTCAAAACTAATTAACTATAAAAATGTATGAACCATAATTCTTTATATAATAGTTCATTAATTCTCCAAATACCGAATTGAGACTTTCATGAGGATATGAAAGGCTGTACATGGCTTTGTTTTGGTCATGGCTACATACTACAGTTGTATAGCAGCTACTCTTAAAACAATGGCATCCAGGGACATAGTGTGCTGAATTAAAAAAAAAAAGAGAGAGAGAAAGCTATAGCTTCATACGCATGTTTTAAGAAATCCGTGAAGCATGTAGAAAAATGTTGTTATAATAAGGAAAGATTACCATGTGGTGGAATGAAAGCCTGAGAGATGACTGACTTGGTTGAGAGCTCTTCTCCATTGGGAAACCCTCTCTGGCACCGTATGTAGATCTTCGAAATTTTGAAACGCAGCCGCGAAGCTTCCTGTCTGGTTTCTCACGTCCGTAGGTTCGACTTCGTAGAACATAGGAACAACTTGAATATGATTGGCACCGTGAAGCTCCATTATCAGTCGAAGCTCCTCCAAGCACCATTTCGAGGTAGCGTAGTTCTTTGAGATGACTACAACAGCGAACCACGAAGTCTTTAGGGCTTCGATAAGCTGGTCTGAAATGTTGTCACCTGCCTCCAACCTCCGATCGTCCCTAAAAGTAATGATACCTTCACGACAAAGAGCTTCGTACAAATAGCTGACGATAGTGCGCCGAGTGTCTTCCCCTCGGAAGCTGAGGAAGACATCATAGTTCCTGACACGAGTTGACAGGGAAGCCATGGACGGAAAGAAAATTATTTTCTCGGTTGCCGATTAGAACAGGCTGTCCAAGAAGGAAACTAGTCTTTTTCTTTCTGGGTCATATTCTATTTAGAGATTCTTGATGGCAGTTGTTCAAAAAAAAAAAAATCATTGATGGCATTGATTTTAATATTATTGCTACACTGTACATTGTAAACTTGATTCTAATATCGTACTCTCTCCTCAGTTCCTAAATATAAAAAATTTTTTAGCTAATACACATATTAAAAAATTACTTTTTATCTAAAATACTAACTATTAAATTTGATTAGTTACATAGTTTTTTATAAACTTAAACTACCTAGAAATATGAGAATATCTTACATATTCGAATATAAAAACTATTTTAAACATCCTATAATCAGGAACAGAGAAAGTGTTATTTTACGTTAACATCACTTAGAATAAAGAAATAAAACTGATAGAGCAACCTTTTGTTGACTTCACGTGCTCCTTTTGACGTTTTGGTGCATTACAAATTACAAAGCCAAAAACGTCTGTTCACCTTTATTCAAAGTATTTGAAATTAAACAGCAATATGAAATTTAATACAGAAAACAACGTTTAATTACTACGTGCGAGTGGGGTGGAACGTTTAATTACTATGTGCAAGTGTGGGGGGGGGGGGGGGGGGGTGGGGGGGGGGTTTTCCTCTGCTCGAAACTGCGTCACGTGCTCCTTTTGACGTTTTGGAAACGTCTGTTCACCTTTATTCAAAGCACAGCAATATGAAATTTAATACCGAAATCAACGTTTAATTACTATGTGCAAGTGGGGTGGAACGTTTAATTACTATGTGCAAGTGGGGTGGTTGGGGGGGACTTTTCCTCTGCTCGAAACTGCGTCTCTTCTTCCTTTGAGATTTCAGTAACTCCCATCTCTCTAGTAATCTCAATCACTCTGCTAAATGTCTGCCTCGTCTTCATCTTTTATTCCCAAGTTTGATGTCTTCCTAAGTTTCAGCTCAGAAGAAGACACCGCCAAAACTTTTGTAACGGATCTTTTCAGTTCCTTGTCAGAAAAAGGCATTACAACTTATTACAAAGATGAAAAACTAGAGGAGGGAGTCTCATCTTCGGGTTCTGACCTAAGCAAATGTATTAGAGATTCAAAACTAGCCGTTGTGGTGGTCTCCGAAAGCTATCCAACCTCTGTTTTATGCCTGAACGAACTCCAAACAATACTAAACTTGCACGATGAAGATCAACTCTCCGTCCTACTCATCTTCTATGGAGTGGAAACTTCGAATATAAGAAAACAAACCGGAGAATACGCAGAACCTTTCAGAAATCTTGGTGAACAGTATTCAGCTGAGAAGGTTCAATCATGGAGGAGGGTTCTTACCAAACTCACCGGTATATCCGGCCTGGATTCACGTTTTTGGTAAATGTTTTCTTTATAACAATATATGACCGAGCGCGATGTTAGACTTTCATTCATTATACACTTTCTGAGTAATTGTGAGAACATCATCCATATGGTAGCTCAATATCTGATGATTCTGATACCATGCCAAATTTTGAGCCTATCATACATCTTAGCTTCTAGTTCAAAAGAATAGGCAACAAAAATATTTGTGGTTTATTTTTTCTTACAAATTAGTTCATTTCTCCAACTATCGATGCAAGATTTTCATTCACTTATATAGTATCCTATAAACTTTTCGTTTCATGGTATTTTCCCTATTATTCAATCACAGGAGCAGAGAAGCAGAAATGGTCGATCTGATTACAAATGAAATATCACTGGTGATTTCAAATAAGCCGATCAGTCCATCCACATTCAAAGCGGATGGACCTGTTGCAATGGATCGTCATATGCATGCATTATATGAGCTGCTGGATTTAAATTCCAACAAGGAAGTCCGATTGGTCGGTATATGTGGTCCAGGAGGCGTTGGCAAGACGACACTAGCAAGATACGCATACGAAGAAATGTCTGTCAATTTCCATGTCCATATGTTTGTAGACAACTCCGAAAAGAACTATCACCAAGACCATCAAGAAACTTTCACATCGGGAGAGATTCAAGAAGACGCTCAAACTGCTGTAATCAAGTCAGCGCTTGGACAGCGAAGAGGTCTGCTTGTGATTGACTGCGTGGATAACCTCCAACAGTTAAAGGACATAGCAGAGATCGTTGGCTGGTTTGGTTCAGGAAGCAGAGTCATCTTTATTACACAGGAAAAGAGCTTATTAGATGAAGTTGGTGTGGAGCATGTCTATGAACTCCAGTCTCTAAGATACGACGAAGCTCTCCTACTCTTCTCCCGATATGCTTTCAAGCAGCAACACCCTTCTACTAGTTTTGAATCACTTGCTCTTCGTGCTGTTCAGATTGCTTGTTTCCTTCCTCTGACTCTTCAAATCCTAGGTTCGTCTTTACATGGCAAGGATGAAAGGACTTGGGAGGAGGAGCTGGAAAAACTGGAAGGCGACCAAGAGAAATCTATAGTGGAAGTAATGAAGAAAACCTACGCAAGAGCAAATGAGGAGTAGGTTAATTCGATGAAGAAGATTTAATAAAATCAAATGGGTTTATGCGGTTGTCATGATGTATGGTTTCACATGTTTAACTATGAACTGGTCTCTTTTGAATTTGTATGCAACTTTCTTGTCAAATCTTTAGCATAGATAATGAAAGCAGACAAATGCAAATTTACGAACACATAGTAGTACAACCGCAAAGAAGGTGTTTAAAATCTAAGGTATATCTATAAAAAATTTAAGTGGAGAAACAATATTTTATAAGAAGGAAACTTTTATTTAATTAAAAACATTCAAAGATAATACAAATGATTCTGATAGACTCTAGATTAATCAACTCACTTGGCTTAGATTACAACACACTCCAACCTTCTTTATTTATAGTACAAAGTCTAAAAAATATTTCATGAAATATTTTACATTACACTCCACACAAGTAATATCTTGCATTACACACCATATATAGTTGGCGTTGACTCTTTCGACTAATATATGCCAAACTAAGTTGATGATGACATAAATAATATTTTAATATTTTTTAATTAATTTGAGATTCCAACGAAATTTAAATCGAAAAAACTGAATTTCTATCTAGTCTAATATGTAAAATTATCCGAATAGGGTTTTTAAGATTGTATTTCAGATTTGAATATCCAAATAAGTATTTAAAATTTTTAAAAAGCCAATTTTTTTTTTTTTGAAAATTTGAGTCTATATATCTGAATTAATTTAATATTTTAATTGTGAATAAAAAGTTCAAAACTCAATTTCATCTTTATTTTGATACAATATCTAAAACTTGAAATATTATTAATCAAACTTGAAATAAATTTGGATTTAAAATAGATTTTGACATAGTTACAAGAACCTGACTGAACATATATAAAACTCCAATGAGCCTAAAAGACAACCCTTTTTTTTTTGTCAAAATCCAAAAACCCAAACGAACCGTACTTAATATAACCGGGCCAAGCCTAAACCGTTATCTACTGACCGTCAGTCTTCGTAAATCATTCGTATTCCACAAGCTCTTATATCGGCGGGTGGAAACCGAAACTCGCCTGGAAACTGAAGATGGGACTCGAGTCGCAACTCTTCAATCCTCTCAGTGCTTACGCTACTCGCGACGTGGATGATAACCAGGTGATGCGATGGGATCGTATCTTTTCCCTCAATCTCCGATTCACGATAGATATTTGGTTTGACGTTAATCAGAATCACTTCATCATCTTCTTCGTAGCTCCAATCGTAACTAAACGCCGGGAATTGGAGATAGACGGACCTCTCGCAAGAAACCATGATACATGCAGCGAAACCTATAGCTGCGAGCGTAAACCTAATCGGTGATAGGCTGATCGTCGTAGATCTTCCTGATGATTGAATTTCGAAATATTCGGGGATTCTAGCTCCGGGTAAGCAAATCGATCGTTGCACCGAGCATACCTCTTCGCTATATCCGTTGTTTAGAAATTGAGTAATCAGTTGCTCATCTTGTTGCAGACTGAAGCAATGGCTAAGATCGAGGTGTTTGATTGAATGATTTGGGGAAAGAGTGACATTCTCCAGGGAATCGCATCCGTGTGCATAGAGATGCTCGACGCTCTGTGGGAGATCTTCCACTGTTTTGAGTTTCTTGCAGTTGTTGAGGCGGAGTGTTCCCAGAGATGTTAGCTCTGTGATGCTTTCAGGGATTGCCTCAAAGTCGTTGCTGCTGAGGTTTAGATATGTTAATCTAGTGAAATGACTAAGCTGATGTGAAAATGATTTAACTTGCGTGCAGTTGTCTATCTCAAGCTCCAGCAAACTGTATGTGGTTACTTCTTGAACCGAATGTGGAGGTTCCAGTAGTGATTTGAGGCTGGAACAGCCGGAGAGATTGAGACTCTGCAGCCCTGTCAGCCCCGGTAACGCCTCGAGGTTGACGCAGTTGGAGAGCCTGGCGTGTTTCAGCTTACAAAGGTTCTTCATTGATGTTGGTAAATTGACGAAATCGTTTCCGCTGAGGTCTAGTTTCTCTAGTGAGTGCAGTTGACCAATGTCTTCTGGGATTACCTGGATGTTCAAGTTGATTAGGTTCAACTCTGTCAAGCAAGGGAGGCGTGAGAAGCTAATGCAACTGAAGGGGGCATTATCCTCGGTGTAGCTAAACCGCTTGATGCTAAGCGATTCGAAGTCATGGAAGCTTGGGATTGTCGGTGATTGGTCCTTTGGCGTCATTAGAAATTCATCATCAAAGACTTGTTTCTCGGGCATAAAAGAGAGGTGCTCTGCGTTACCCTTGAGATGCGTTAACTCGATGTGTATTCTCCCCTCTATGGATAGGTTTGCAAGAGAAGTTAATGGCTTTACTGCTCTGGGAAGCGTCAATATGATTTGCGGGCGTCGCCTGAGTCTGGATTCTGGAAGGGCTGTCGTTTCTGATATATAGATTTGAAGATTCATTAAGCCGTCACACTGGGATAAATCAAGTTTTCGTAGGGAAGATAGGAGACCAATGGACTCCGGAATTTTCTCCAGTCTCCTGCAGCCTTTCATTATCAACGCCTCTAGTTCCGTGGCTCTTGAAAGATCTGGAATTTCGATCAGATTCTTTGAGCCAGTAACATCTAGTCTCTTCAGTTGACCGAGGCCCTGATTCTAAGAAAAAGAAAACAACCAAGAGAGAGTTTTTAATAGATCTTGAAACCTTTTTGATTGCTTAATCAGTCTCAACACCAACGCACTGCACTAGCTTACCAGGATTCCATCCCAGAGCCGCACGAGATTGCTGTAACGCAGATTAAGTTCAGTGAGACGATATGGATAGTATTTAGAAGGCAGAGTCTTCATTGGATAAGCATCCCAGTGTAGTAATCTAAGTGTTTTGGGAAGATTTTCAGTGCATGGAACGAAGTTCAACGTGGACTCTATATTGTTCAAATGTGTGAAGGCCTTGAAGTATTCGAGATTGTTGATTGCGTTTAGAATGCCACCGTCAATAGACACCATGCGAGGCATATCACACATGTGTAGTGATACACCTTCAGTTGTTGCTAATGCTATACCCTGAGAAGAGATTCACCAGAGTCACTTGACAGTAAGACAATGAAAGTACATGCACAAGGATGGAGGATTGATCTTTTAGTTTTGAGGAAACTTACCGTGGTGTTTTGCAGCACAGAAACAATTTCCTCGGGTTCCCACAAGATTCTTCGCCTCCAAAGCTTGGACTTGGATTCCTGGAGCACAATTTCTCTCCCCGCTTGTTCTACCAAGACATGCATTGTGATGCATCCATCAGGTGATATATCAATGAGAGACTTCTTTCTTAAATCTTTTATCCGTTCATCACCATGATCAAATAGCGTAGCTACACGATGGAAATTGTCTCCGTTGAAGAGACATGCAAGGTGAAGGAACACAGCCTGGTCTCGTTTGTCTAAACCTTCGTAGCTAGTTCTCACAATTTCCATGATACTTTGAGGAGGGAATTTTTCAAGAATATCCAATGCCCTTTCCCACGCCTCTGTAGAGATTTTTTGACGGAGATATGTGCCAAAAGCATCTAGCGCTGAAGGAAGCCCTTGAGCAAGCTTAGAAGCACGGATTGATAGTTGTTCGTAGACATCAGAAGGAGGCCGTCCCCCGTCAAAAGCAACTTGTTTGAAGACTCGGATCGAATCATCATGTCCCAAAAAGTTTACATGGTGTACAATTCTCAGCCTACAGAAGTGGAGCAAGCCTAAATCTCGTGTTGTGATAATGATTCGGCTCCCTGGTCCGAACCAGCTAGTATCTTTTGCCAGAGCAAGAAGCTGTTCCTCGTTGTCCACATCATCAAGGACAAGGAGAACTTTGAGTTTCTTAAGCTTTGATTTGATAAGATTGCATCCTTTCTCCTTATCCGAGATGTTTGCTTGCTTTTTGCCCAGGATGTTAGAAAGAAGCTCTCTTTGTAAACCTGGGAGGCCATTCCTTCCCGCAATTCTAGCGTTCTCTATGAAGCAAAAGCGACGACCAAACCGAGGTGAGTATTTGTTATATATGCACTTGGCAATTGTGGTTTTGCCTATGCCTCCCATTCCCCATATTCCTATCATCCGGACATCATTCGTTGCCGAGTCCATATCCAACAGAGGTTCGATTTGTTCCATGTGGGCGTCCATTCCAACAATATCACCCATCTCTAGTGGCTGCATTGAGGTTAGCTCTCTTGCAATGTGCTCAACGATATCGTCAACCATCGTGGCCTCGTCCTTGCTAACATGAAAGACAAAACACACGTATAAACACAGGAAAACATTTTTCTTTGAATAGGTTGACTTCTACTAGATAATTTCTGAATTTACTGATGAAGCAAGATGATTGCTCAATTTACTAAATATTTTCCCAAGGACTTGTTGCCTTTAAGATACTTTTGTAGACTATGTTATTAACTAAGAGCATCTCCAAAAAAAATTCTATTTTTAAGTTTTCAAAATTTTATATTTGAAGTTTAAATGTGTTTTTTTCCAAAAGCAAAACTTTAAACTCAACTTAAAAACTATTTTTATTTTATAATATGATCATTATATTTGTCATAGCTAATTTGAATTCATAAAACTTTTGTAAATAACTAGCACATATATAAACATATTACAACAATATTAATTAATAAAATATAAAATTAAAATATAAAATTTTAAACAAAATAACTTAATTAATATTATACTTCAAGAAAAATATCATATTATTCCATAAAGTGATTTTCGTAATGCATATATGATCTACTAGTGCATTTCGAAGTAAAAATGGCTTTCCTTATTTTTAATCTGTAAATTATTGATAAAAATTGTTGAATCGGGTGATATTAATACTTGTAAATACAATAGATTAGAACAAGAAAGTAAAAGATAAACATAAAATATTTCTAAAAGACTAACTTTTATCGACGATATTAATAATCGTGAATATATTAAATATGAACAAGATAGAATTGTACCAAAATACATCATCAACAACAACAACTATCTTCAGTTACACAAAAAAAAAATTGGACAATATTTGAAAATTTTGAAGGTTCCGGATCAAACTTACCCAACTATTAGTATTGCTGTAATAATTAAATTTATGTAATAGTTATGTCTTTATATAATTTTTTTAAAAAATTTTTTGTTAAGTTTCTTTTGTCTTTTTTTGTTATTTAAATATAGTTTTAAATATTTTAAATTTTATTTTAAAGTTTTATTTAATTTTATGTGTAAACTTTAATTTTTTAAACAAAACTTAAAATATTTATGGGATATAATTTTTATAAGGATTAAAACAATAAACAAGAAAATATTTATGAATCATAAATGTGATTTGTAATTGTAGAGACCAAAATGTAAATAAAAATATGAAACTTCAAATTTGAAGTTCTTTTTTTTTAGAGCAAAAAACTTTATATTTCAAGTTATAGTGTCTTTTGGATCATAAAGAAGGTGAAACACCATATTTAATGCAGGTACCAGAGAAGAACCAAGACGGACAATACATTTCACCTAAACCTAGCCTTGTTTCGACATTCAGACAAGAACTAACAACTTATCCTAAATCATTTTTCTTTATATAACCTTTACGTTCGTACTTTGTTTGATTCAATTTGTATAGCATAATTACTAACGTCTTATAAGGGAATTGTCTCTGAAAAATTGAAAACTCACCAGGCTCTAGAATCCTTGCCTGATACTCCTCCGACTCGGGTGAGGGCTTTTCTCCATTTCCGAACATGTGCCGCCATTGTTCTTTCCTTGCTGGAAAGTATTCGCATAACCATCGAGGGTTGATACCGTCTTAAGGAAAATGTGCCTCTCTGGTGCTTAACATCTGAAGGAACCACGTCGTAGAAGATTGGGAGAACAAGGAGTTGCTTCTTCTTGTGAAGATCCATTATCATTTGGAGCTCGTTCAGGCACCAAGTTGAGGAAACATAGTCTTTGGAGATAACCACAATGGCAAACTTGGAGTTCCGTATAGCTTCCTTGATTTCTTCAGAAATTGTGTCACCAATTTCAATTGTTTCGTCATCTTTGAATGTGTCATCAACTCTCCCGACAAGTGCGCTGTGCAAGTGGCTGACGATGCCTCTACGTGTATCTTTTCCTCGGAAGCTGAGGAATACATCGTACCGCTTCTTGTCACGAGGTGAAGCAACAAATGAGTCCATTTGATATGTACAGAAGAAGAGTCTTGGTTTGAAGTTTTATATCATGGGCTACGATCACGTTTGGTATTGATTAATTCAAGTCAACGACTTTGTAAATGGGCGCGACAAGCTGGTAATTTGAATTCTTCAAGCTTATGACAGATTGGCTTATATTATAAATATGGAGAACTTATAGTTAGACTATGTTATGTTATTATAGTTATATCATGATAGTTACATTTCTTTAAACTCAAGTCGTGAATCATTGCGTGGTTGGCGTATAACGACTGGCAAGCATGTTCTTTTTTTGAGTGGTCGATAAAACCATATGTTTGTTTGACCTCAAGGATTTGATTGAGAATTTTGATATCTAGATGGTATAAGCATGGCAACTTAGCCCTAATTAACTATGTCATAATCATTTTCAAGATGTTCTGTCATTATCATTCATCTTGATTATAAACCGAGCTTATTATATGCATTACAATTATTAGCGGAATAATGGGTATTGGAGACGACTTTGTTTGGGGTTTAGCTGTCGTGCAGGTCACGTCATCTATTGTTTTTGTCAAAGTGCTTAAACACACGAGCTACAAAGCTCTAAGACAATTTCTCATAGCAAGTTCTATGTAAGAATAAGAACGAAAGAAAGAATTTCATGAGTCTCTCCCTCGCCTAGATCAAATCATAATGAAGAACGACGTGTTCTTGAGTTTCAGAGGAGAGCAGACCCGCAAAACTTTTCTAAGCCATCTTCTTAGTTCATTAAAGAAGAAAGACATCACAACTTCCACATCTTCAGAGTCTTGCCCCGTGTCGGTTCAAGCCCTCCAAGTATCTCTGGTTGCGATCCCTATATTCTCAAACGACCACGCGTCTTTGGACTTGTGGGTCGACGACTTGGCAACGATTATTGATTGTGATAAGAAAGGAACTTTGACCGCAGTGCCTGTCTTCTTCCAACTTGATCCAAACGATTTCTTGAAAATGTTGAGAACTGCAGGAAAAGACGCCCAAACCATGCATGAGCCTCAGAGGAGGTCCCTTGAGATTGTCAAGAAGTGGCTTGACGCTCACATAATCAACAAATCTGGTTTTAATTCCCTCGACTGGTACCTTGTTTCCTATTATCTATTCCTATGTTTGATTTTTTGAGAAATTTCTTACTATAGCTATTTTTTAGTTTTTGTCATAAAAATAGCTTTTTATTACCAAAATAGGTTTTATTAAAAGATAAAAATGTGTTTTTACTCTGGGGTTAACTAAATTTTTTTTTTTTTGAAACAGAGGTTAATTAATCTAGACTTAGGGTTTAGAGTTAAAGGGTGTGGAGTTTTGGAGATATAGTTTCAAATTTAAATAATTAGAAATTAAAATTAAAATTAAAATTTTCAAAATAAAAAATATTATTTTGGTCATTTTCTTTCTTGGTGTCATTTTTGTGACCAAAACTTAAAAATGACTATTTGAGAAAATTGCCCATATTTTTTTATTCAAGGGTAATTAATATCATTGTAACTGCTGACATATATAATCAGCAAGGATGACTCAGAGCTGGTGGGTAAAGTTACTAGTTTCGTTTCCGATATTCTGACATCTTCCACATCAAGATATCAGACTAGTACTGGTCTCAGTACTTATAGGAGTTTGAAGCTATTGTTCAAAATAAAGCTAAGTGAGGAAATGCATAAGCCTTTGCGGAGGATATCAGTAAGAGACAATACTGACATCAGGAGAAACTCACGTTTTGAAGATCTGCGAGCATTAACGTTGCGTGCAAAGTCCACAATAATAGGAGTTTGTGGAGTTGAGGGTGTTGGGAAGACAAGCCTTGTAAGACACGTTTATGATGATATTTCACCTCACTTTCAGCACTATTTTTTCTTCATAAACAGGATCCGAACACAAGATTGCAGCTACAAACCAGAGTCGTTAGTGACTGATCTCGCTCGTGAAGCTTTAAAAGAGAGTAGCTTCCATGGGAGATCTATTGATGCCATCAAAGAAATGATCCGACGCCGGAAGGTTCTGCTTGTTGCTGATGGTGTGGATGACATTAAGCAGCTAAAAGGTATAATCAAAGAAGCCAGTTGGTTTGGTCCAGGAAGTCGAGTCATTGTAATCACTAAAGACAGGTCGCTGCTCACTCAATGTGGAGTAAAACACATATACGAGCTTGACTGTCCTAAATTTGAGGAAGCTCTTGCTTTATTCTCAGAGTTTGCTTTCAAGGAAAGAAAACCTCGTCCCGGTTTCGAGGAACTTTCGTTTCTTGCTGTCCAAGTTTCAAATCGTCTTCCTCTTACCCTTAAAATGTTGGGAACATTTTTATGCAACAAAGAGAAAAGTGAATGGGTAAGTACATTGCGTAGGCTAGAAGCTTCACATAATAACTACGCTACAGAGGTTTGTAGGTATGTCGGAGCAGATAACTACGCACCAAGACGTCCGATGAAAGTGGACCACCATGTTGGAGTCGATGAAGCAAACCGTTTACCATTTTACCAGTTTTCTCTCAAGTGATCATATAACTCAATATATCCTTCTCAGAATCACGTACTTTTTTTAATTGTTTTCAAGTAATCTTTGTGCAAATGGTTGAAAATAAGACAAACGAGTAAAATCTTTGTTCGTCACTCAACTCTTCTGCAACTTTATGCTTGCTCGTGTGTTTTCTTTTATCTGTAAATTATGGTTGGATATAATATAAGCTAATAATTCTGGCCGATACTCGTTGTAATAGTTTGACAAAGTGGAAGGGGCTTTGGCTAGCAAATTAGCCGTCATTGTTGGATAAGCTTCAAGAGTTTACTTAATAAACAAGTTATTCAAAAAGGAATCTTGGATAACTAATACTAAAAGGTCTAGGATAAAGATAAGTTTCCTAGATTACTATGTAATAGGATAAGTTAGGATTTCTATTGCTTATATAAAGAGATCATGATGTAAGAGGATCTAATAAGAAAAGAATAAGAAAGCTAAGAAAGAAATAAAACAAAGAAAACGTTTTATAAGTTTTGTGTTATTGACTACTTTATTTGGCATCAGAGCTCTAGGTTCTGTGATTACACAGTCAAGAACAATGGCTGATACGAAAAACATTAACGGATATGAAAGCGTTAGGGAAAAGAGAAGGCGTTCCCAGCTCAGTGCGATGTCCTATGCTCAGCACGACGAATTACACTGTATGGACGAAAAGGATGAAGGTCTTATTGAGAGTTCACAAGGTTTGGGAAGCAATCGATCCTGGTACAACTGACGAAGAAAAGAATGACATCGCAACAGCACTCTTGTTTCAATCTATTCCTGAGAATCAGATTATGCAAGTTGGAGAAGAAGACTCCCCTAAAGAGATTTGGGAAGCCATTAAATCCAGAAACCTTGGTGCCGAACGTGTCAAAGAAGGTCGTCTACAAACCCTGATGAACGAATATGAGCGCTTAAGGATGTTGGATTCAGACACAATTGATACCTTCTCTGGCAAGATATCAGAACTAGCTGCAAAGTCTGCATCCCTAGGTCAAACACTCGATGAACCTAAGCTTGTGAAAAAGTTTCTGAACAGCTTCCCACGGAGCAAGTACATTCACATCACGGCGGCGCTTGAGCAAGTACTTGACCTAAATAAGACAAGTTATGAAGACATTGTTGGGAGACTCAAAGCTTTCGAGGAACGCACACTCGGTGATGACACACACGAACAACAATGTACTCTCCTCTACTCAAACTCCGATCAAAGTAACAGAGGAAGAACCAGAGGTGGTAATCGTGGTCGTGGTAGAGGCAACAGAGGAAGGGGACGTGGTAGAAGCAGCTCAAACGAGAGAACCAAAAAAAAAGGGACTACTCACAGATTGAATGCTTCAACTGTCATAAGAAAGGTCACTTTGCCTCTGTGTGTCCTAATAAGAAAGATGATCAAGAGCTCAATCAAACGGAAACAGAAGTTGCAGATGCAGCTCTCTATATGCACGAAGTTGTATTCTTAAACGAAGAGAAGGTCATACCGAAAACGTATGAATCAAGCAAGAAGGAGGAAGGTTGTTGGTACCTAGATAACGGTGCAAGTAATCATATGACCGGTGAAAGGCCATACTTCTCGGAACTGAATGAAAAGATTAAAGATAAAGTGAAGTTTGGTGATGGATCTTGCGTCAGCATCAATGGAAAAGGATCAATTTTGTTTGAAGCAAAAACAGGGGAGCAAAAGCTTCTAACTGATGTCTATTTCATTCATGACCTAAGAAGCAATATCTTAAGTCTCGGACAAGCTACAAAACAGAGCTGTGAAGTGAGGATGAAGGATGATTACTTAACTTTACAAGATCCTAATGGAAGATTGCTTGTGAAGGTACCAAGATCAACGAACAGACTGTACAAGATCAGTTTGAAAATCGGCAAACCAGCTTGCTTTCTTGCGAAACTTGATGAACATTCATGGAAGTGGCACGCTAGACTTGGGCACATTAGCTTTAAAACCATAAAATCAATGTCAATGCCTGATATGGTTTTAGGACTACCAAACATCGAAGGAGAGAAACAGATGTGCGACTCATGTCTAGTTGGAAAACAGCTCGACAAGCTTTTCCAAAGGCAACAAACTACAGAGCTTCTCGTGCATTGGAGCTCTTACACGCAGATCTTTGTGGACCGATCTCACCTGCAACATTGTCACACAATAGATACATCTTCGTCATAATAGATGATCACACAAGGTATATGTGGTCAATACTACTAAAGGAGAAGAGTGACGTCTTTAAAAGATTCAAAACATTCAAATCACTCGTTGAGAAGGATGTCAACAAGGAGATAGTAACTCTAAGAACAGATAGGGGTGGAGAGTTCACCTCAAAATACTTTCAAGACTATTGCGAAGAAAAAGGAATCAGACGCCACTTAACATCACCTTACACTCCGCAACAAAATGGCGTGGTAGAACGAAGAAACCGTAGACTCATGGAGATGACGAGAAGCATATTGAAAGCTATGAGTGTTCCAAATTATATGTGGGGAGAAGCAGTACGACATGCCACATATCTAATCAATCGAGTTCCTACAATAGCCCTTAAGAACCAGCACCTTACGAGTGTCTAAGGAACAGGAAACCTAGCATTGGTCATCTCAGGATCTTCGGATGCATTGCTCATGCAAAGATCGACTCCGGGAAGCTAAGAAAACTTGATGATCGATCAATAAAGCTAGTACATCTTGGAATAGAACCAGGGAAAAAGGCTTATTGGCTTTACAATCCAACTTCAAAAAGGATTGTTATAAGCCGTGACGTAATCTTTAATGAAAGAGAATGCTGGAACTGGAAGGGAGATGAAACAGAGGAGACAATAGAATCAGGCATGTTTAGAGTGACATGGGGAGATGCTATGGACAATGAGGAGACAATAGAATCAGGCATGTTTAGAATCAGGCATGTCCTTACTTGATCAGCACGCAAAAAGAAACAGAGTCAACTGAAGAGGTTGAAACACCATCAGATGTACTCGACACGGAGCCTGGTACTGATCAAAGCGAACAGCTTCAACCTAGAAGATCAACTCGACAAAGAAAGAGCCCGAGTCATCTCGATGAGTACATTCTTCTTGCAGATTTAAAAAGTGTGATTCTTCTTCGATCTCTTGACGACGAACCTCTGAACTATCAAGAAGCAAAGGACATCGTTCAATGGACAAATGCCTGTGAGGATGAGATTGATTCAATCAACAAGAACAGAATGTGGGACCTAGTTGATAGACCAGCTGGAGTTAAAATCATAGGTCTCAAGTGGGTATTTAAAATTAAGAGAAACACATACGGCTCAATCAATAAGTTCAGAGCTCGATTAGTCGCAAAAAGATACGTACAAGAACATGGAGTGGATTATGATGAAGTTTTTGCTCCAGTTGCTCGATTAGAAACTATAAGGTTTTTGATCGGAATGGCTGCAATGAACGGATGGGAAATTCACCATCTCGATGTCAAGACGGCGCTCTTGCACAGTGAGTTAACAGAAGCAGTTTATGTCTCGCAGCCTGAAGGGTTTGAAAAGAAGGGAGATGAGCATAAAGTTTTCAAACTTTCCAAAGCCTTATATGGATTAAAGCAAGCTCCAAGAGCTTGGAACACAAAGCTCAACAGAATTCTGATCGACATGAAATTCACCAAGTGTTCTAAGGAGAGTTCAGTGTATCGAAAGAAAGAAGGAGATAAGCTTCTCATCGTTGCCATCTATGTCGACGATCTCTTTGTAACAGGGAACTCACTGAAGTTGATAATGAAGTTTAAAGAAGGGATGGCTAAGAAGTTTGATATGTCTGATCTCGGGAAGCTCACCTACTATCTAGGCATTGAAGTCAAACAGAGCTCGAACGGTATAAAAATCAAGCAAGAAGCCTATGCTAGTCGAATACTCAAAGAAGCAAGAATGCAAGACTGCAACTCAACGCAAATTCCTATGGAGTTTGGCTTAAAATTACCAAAGGCAATTGATGAAGCTGAGATCGACGCAACCTTGTACCGGAGAAGAATAGGATGTCTAAAATATCTCATGCATACAAGACCTGATATCACCTTCTCTGTTGGAATCTTGAGTAAATATATGCAGTCACCAAGAGAATCACATGGTAACGCCCTAAAGCAACTCCTAAGATATCTAAAGGGAACTCTCGGCAATGGCTTGGTGTTCAAGAAAGATGGAACACAGAAACTGGTTGGTTTCAGCGATATCAGTCACAATACTGATCCTGATGATGGTGAAAATACTTCAGGACACATGTTTTTCTTTGGGGACACGCCGATAACCTGGTGCTCTCAGAAACAACAAACGGTGGCTCTATCTTCTTGCGAAGCAGAGTTCATGGCAGCCACAAAAGCTGCAAAGCAAGCCATCTGGTTTCAAGATCTTCTAAGTGAAGTCACGGGGAAAGAACAAGAAAGAACCACGATTTTGGTTGACAACAAATCGGCCATATCACTTGCCAAGAACCCAGTCTTTCATCGGCGAAGTAAGCACATCTAGAAGAGATTTCATTTCATCAGAGAATGTGTTGAAAAAGATCAAATTGAAGTTGAGTTTGTGCGAGGAGAAAATCAATGTGCAGATATCTTAACAAAGGCATTGGCAAAGATAAAGTTCAACGATATGAAGAAGAAGATTGGAGTTCAAGATCGAAGAGAAAATGGCTTGAAGCTCAAGGGAGAGAATGTTGGATAAGCTTCAAGAGTTTACTTAGTAAACAAGTTATTCAAAAAGGAAACTTGGATAACTAATACTAAAAGGTCTAGGATAAAGATAAGTTTCCTAGATTACTATGTAATAGGATAAGTTAGGATTTCTATTGCTTATATAAAGAGATCATGATGTAAGAGGATCTAATAAGAAAAGAATAAGAAAGCTAAGAAAGAAATAAAACAAGGAAAACGTTTTATAAATTTTGTGTTCTTGACTACTTTAGTCATGACTACGTACATGCATGGAAACCCTGAATCGTGTCGCTAACTCTATATGATGTGGATAGCCTGCTCCGCGGCTCTTTCTAGTTAGGTCAATAACAGAGATGAGCATATCCGTCATTTAAAACTCGAGTGATGAGCAGGGTTGATCTAGCAAATTTCACAACATGGGACACACCTAGTTAAATAACAAATGTTTCAACCAAAGATGTAAGTGGCATAAATAACAAATGTTTCAACAAAGATGTGGGTGGCATTTGTGTTAAAGATCACATGTTAAATGTTGACGGTGATGGACGGTGAAAGAGTTGTTACGTGGAGACATGGTGAAACCAAAGTCATAAAGAATGGCTTCATCATTTTTGTCAACACCTACCTCTCAAGCTCATTCTATAAATACATGGTGCTTCTTCACGTTCAAGATCATCCCAAATGTAAAACACAGAGAGAACAAGAGAGAAAAAGAAGAAGGAGAAAAAAACTTTTTTTATTCTCACAAAAAATCTTCTTTCAGAAATTACGAGTAATTTCTGAGTGTATTTGGGATCGGGGTGTGAGTTATGAGCTTGTAAAATTTCTCTGGTTGATAATAAAAGATCTGTAGCAGGTCCGGAGACGTAGGCAACATTGGCCGAACTCCGTTAACAATTTTGTGTGTGTTTTTTTCCCGCTTTCGCAAATTCTGGTTTTCCGCAAAATTTGACCACGTATTTCCTAACAATTTAGAGATTATAAGCCATTTTAGATCCTTGATGTTTAATGCAACTAATGATAAATAAATTTTCTTCTGCATCTGGCACTTGCCGCACCTAGATCTTACCTAGGTCTGCCCGCTGGTAATGAGATGCTGGTCTTGTTTAAAACTGTGAAAGATCTGTTGTTGAATAGACATGAAATAAACTCAAGAATGTTGAATACTAGAGAAAACTCCACTGTAGAAAAACACTTGTTTTAGAATCTCTCTATTCGTAACTTAAACACTGCGATCGAGATGAGCGTCACAAAATTTAACGGAAGGTAGGGAAGAATCAACGAAGGATCCGCTACTTTTAACCGTTTTTCAGCCGCAGAGGAGAGAGAATAGGGACAAAATGAGACGCTATTATTTTTTTTTTGCGTCACCAGTGCCGGAGCTCTTTGATTATTTGATAGCTGCGTTTTCTCTTTTATCACCGCAGACCAATAAAGCAAAAAACTGTGAAAAAATGCAGTCGCAGGTTTTGATCGCAGCTTTACCCAAACGAACAGGGCTTTAATATCTTCTGTTCTAAGGTTTTAAGTGATAAAACTCACCAACTGAAATAGAATACGTTAGGTTTACTAGTGCAATTCAATTTAAGTCACCTTAAAAATTACAGGATCATTTAAAATATGTAAAAAACCTTGATTGATCATACAATGCAGGGCCATGCGGTTTACAAGAAACTCAATGGAAATTATTAAATTTGGTTGGGGATGTCTATGCGAACCCCACATGCTTTTATCTCTACAAGTGGAATCTCAGACACCTCTGTAAGTTCAAGAGCGGAACTGAATAGCAAGTTGGCAACTTGGTCATTGTTTTTGCTAGATAATACACGGATGATAACCAAGTAGTGCTCTGTAACAGCCTCTTCTTCGTCCATCCCGTATGAGCGATAGATGTTTGGTCTGAGGTTAATCCGAAATACCCCACCAGCTTCCCAGCTCCAACAATAAGAAGACTCCAAAAACTGGAGATGGTAGGGTCTACTGCAGGCAATCATAATACAAGCAGTGAAACCCATACCGTTGAAGGAAAGCTGAATAGATGTCCCCAAAGATTGGTTATCAAAGTAGCTAGGAATTACAGTTCCAGGAATGCAAGCGAATCGCAGCAACACCTGATCAATGGGAACACAAGTCATAATTATAAACTCCTAAGTGAATGAGGAGACCAGATTCGTAGTAGAAACACATACATACCTGTTCATGTTTCCACCCTTTTAGAAACTGAGTGATCAGCTCTTCACCTTGATGTAGTTGAGAGCAATGGCTAAGATCAAGGTGTTTTATAGAATGATTCAAGGGTAATGAAACAGTTTCCAAAGAACTGCACCCGTGTGCGTTTAGATAGTTAAGACTCAGTGGAAGTTCTTCGAGAGACTTGAGTTTGTTGCAGTTGTTGAGGCAGAGAGTTATCAGAGTTAAAAGGTTTTTGATGCATGTTGGGATTGTCTGAAACTCATGCCCACAGAGGTCCAGGAGCATTAATTTGGTGAACTGACCAAGACCATGTGTCAGTGATTCTAAATTCTTGCAGTCGTCAAGATGGAGCTCAAGCAACTGGGAGCTTTCCTCGTGTGCCGCCGCCAGCAATGATTGGAGGTTTGTACAGCCAGAAAGTTTGAGCTTCTGCAACTGTCTCGGCAGGCTCGGTAGTTCCTCGAGTTTGCTGCAGTTGCATAGTACGAGAATTTTTAACAGTTCAAGGCTACCTAAAGTTGTGGGCAAATGCGTGAAATCATTTCCACTGAGGTCCAGTTTCTCTAGTGAATGCAATAGGTCGATGTCATCTTGGAGTTTATCGATGTTCAAGTTGATCAGTTTCAACTCCGCCAAGCAGGAAAAATCTGAGAAGCTAACACACTTGAAAGGAGCGCCACCGTTGTTGTAATAGGACCGATTGATGTGGAGTGTTTTGCCAGAAATATGTGACTCAGGCCAATTCGATGGTCGCATCAGCCTCAGTTCAAATGTTGTCTGTTGCTTGGAAATGTAAGATAAGTGCTCTGCATCTCCTACTAGCTGCTGCAACCTTACCTTTATGTCCCCGTCGATGCAGAGATTTTCGAAAGACCTCAGTTCCGTTATTTCAAACTCGAGTCTAGTGCCTTGACATCGGAAGAAAATGGGTTCTTCTGCAAATGAAATCCAATCTGGTATGAAAGGCGGGAGACTCCGAAGACCAACACAGTTCGATAAATCCAGATTTCTCAGAGAATGTCTCCTTCTAGTGGACATCAGAACAAGTAGATTAAGCTTCATGCAGCCTTCAGCAACCAACTCCTCGAGCTCTGGAGCCATTGAAACTATAAGTTCTGTTAGATCCTTAGATCCACTCACATCTAGTCTCTTGAGCTTGTTGAGGTACTGGAAACATTAAAGAAAACTTAGAAACTTATTATGTAGTGGTAAAGTATTTGGAATATTTATGGATTATCTTTTTGTATATTTATATAAGGCAAATCTCCTCAGTTTTTTTTTGTTTCACCTGAGTTCACCAACCAATAATAAATACTATCTTATATTTAGTTTTTAAAAAGAAAAAACAAGATGATAATATGCCACGTTCTATTATTTTTTTTAAATAAAAAAGTAAAAATAAATATAAAAAAATACTATATGTCAAGGTATGTTTTCAACATTGTTAACACATTCAACAAAACAATAAATCCTAAATCCTAAATTCTGAATATTAAACCCGAGGATAAATCAGGTCTAGGTTTACAGTTTTGCTAACGACGTTTACGGTTTAGTGTTTATGATTTTGTGTTTAATGTTTATGATATAAGAGCTTAAGATTTATCCAAAAATTTAGGGTTTACCCAAAGGTTTAGTGTTGTTTATGATTTAGGTTAGTGTTTCGCAGACGGTGTTAACAATGTTACAAAAAAAATTTCTTTTTTTAGCAGCTATTACTATTTTTTATTTTTATTTATTTTTATCTTTTTATTTTTAAAACATAATACAACTTCTTATTATTTTGTTTTTCTTTTTTTTTAAAAATATGAGATGACAAAACTATTATTGGTTGGTGAACCTCTGATGAACCTATAAGTTCACCTTAGAGAATGAACGCAAGAAAAACTCATTTTAAAGTGGATTTTGTTTAACAAAAAAACATTTAAAAGGAAAATAAAAAAAATAGATTTCATATGACTTTCTACCCTTATTATATATATAAATATAAAATAATTATTTAGTTAAAGAGGTAAAGACTTTCGAACTTTAAAAAAATGAAAACATTTTCTTTTCAAAATTTTTTTTGAAATTTTTCGTAAATCCAATTTTTTTTTTTGAAACTATTATTTTAAATATAATTATTTTTCCAAAAAAAATACTTCTCAAATTTAAACTTTAAGTATAAATTAGTTAATCATATGAATATAAGTATTTTTTTTTTATCTTTTTGGTCATTTTGACCTGTGTAAACTATATTTACAATAAAAACTTTTTAGTGCTATCATGGGGAATTTGTTTTTTATATAATTGCCTTTATCTATTTTTTATATTTTTATTTTTTTCTATTTTAGTTAACATTAAATTTTGTTATGTTTAAAACTTATTATAAATGCTCATTCAATTATAAAATTATATTCAGTTTATGAATTGGTTTATTGTATTCTTTACCAATGTATTTCATCAATGAAAAAGTAGGGGGCAAGCAAGGATCCCTAGTGGTTTAGTTGAAATGTTCTAATCGATTCATTGGAATTCATTAGTTGAGCTGTTTACCAGCTGATTCCGTTCCATCAGAAACCGAACCAGGTCGAGAGCTTCTACTATTGGTTTACTAAACTAACAACAGTTCGCAAGTAATTAATTTACCAGATTATAATTCCAGAGGGTCCGAAGATTGCTGCGACGCAGAGTGAGTTCAACCAGACCGCGTGGGGAGAAAGGCAAGGTTGTTAACGGATAGTCATCCCAATGTAGTAACCTAAGCATGGAGGGAAGTGAGGCTGCATGGGAAAGGAGTTCCAGTTTGGATCTTTTATCATCCGAATTGGTGTAGAACTTGAGAAACTTCACGTTAGACATCGGTTGAAAACTACTATATCCGCAATATGTAACACGTCAGGCATCTCACACATATCTAGTGCCAGGCCTTCAATTCTTTCTGTACCCTGATGATAGAAACGTCAATGTCACGTTACATTTAAGTTTAATTAATCTGAAATCTGTATACACAGCTTACTATGTTGTCGAGCAGGACATTACAGACATTATTTCCCCACAAGATTCTTTGTCTTTGTGGGATGTGATCGGATTCTTCAAATACGAGTTCTTTTCCCATTTCTTCTACTAGAACATGCATGTTTATGCATCCTTGAGCTGATATGTCAAGAAGAGATTTCTCCACTAAGTTTTTTATCCTACATTCACCATCATCAAGAAGGCTACTGGTGCGCAGGAAATGGTGTCCGTTAAAAAGACATGCCACATGAAGGAAAGCAATCTTATCCCTTGGGGCCAAGCCTTTATAGCTGCTTCTCAAGAAATGAAATATGTTTCTGTGAGGAGATTTTTCAAATTCAAGCACTACTTTTTCCCACTCTTCTATGCAAACTGTAGGCGTGAAGTGCGTAAGGCCCATGAGCAAGCCGAGAAGCTCTGATCAAGAGTTGCTCAAAACCATCGGGACAGGGTCCTCCTCCAAAGGCAATGTGTTTAAACATCTGGAGCGCATCGTCTTGGTCCAAGCACTTAACTGGCTACACACTTTTAACTCCACAGTTATCGAGGAGACCCTTGTCTCGTGTGATTATGATGATACGGCTCCCTGAACCAAACCAGGTTGGGTCTTTTGCCAAGCCATGTAACTGCTCCACTTGATCGACATCATCAAGCACGGCAAAAACTTTTTGGTGCCCGAATCTCGACTTTATCTCTTGGGATCCAGCTCCCATACTTCCCTGTCTTATATGTTCATCTCCGAGAATTTCAGATAGGAACTTTTTCCGCAGATATGGGAGACCCATCTCCTTATAGTTCTTCTTGACGTCATCTATGAAACAACGAGCTGGGAACTGACGTGAAAACCGGCTATAGAGATACTTGGCAATGGTGGTTTTGCCTACTCCTATTCCCAAAATCCCTACAAAACGAATCTCTTCCTCAGATTTCATTTCTAATAGAGAAGCTAAGCCTTCCATGTGTCTGCTCATTCCAACAACATCCTCGTCTGTAGTGTGCGCAGGGAACAGGCAGTCTAGTAAATGCTGGACAACTTCTTCAACCATTGTTGCGTCGTCCACAGTGGCATTGGGAAATAGGTACACTTGTATTTACTTCTCAAACGGCAAACAGGTTCAGTGATTGAATAATGAGCAGTTTTGGAAAAATCATTTCTTTTTTTTTTACAATAATTATATTAGATATTTTAATAGTTATTTTGATTAGTTAGAATTATATGTAAGATTTTATAGTTTTGTGGTTGTTTGATTTTCTTATATATTAGTTTAGAGAAATTTCCTAGGATAGTTTTTTTATAGTTTATAATGATCAAAAGAAATTTTATTAAGAGATAAAAATACATTTATACCCTAAGGTTAACTAATCTAGACTTAAGGTTTAGAGTTAAGGGGTGAGATTTTGAGGATAGTGTTTTAAATTTTAAAAAATAAAATAAAAAATTAAAATTTTCAAAATAAAAATGAATTATTTTGATCATTTTCCTCAAAAAATGTTGAAAATGTTCCGAACTGGCAATAATACAATGTCGCATTCTCTGTCTGATAGAACCAACACCATTCAAAGGTGGGTAAAATTTTGAGGATAATATTTTAAATTTTAAAAATTAAAAAATAAATATTAAAATTTTCAATACAAAAATGAATTATTTTGATCATCTTCCTCAAAAAATGTTAGAAAATGTTCGGAACTGGCAATAATACAACATCGCTTCGTCTGCCCCCCCCCCCCCCCCCCCCCCCCGACACCATTCAAAGGTGGGTAAAATTTTGAGGATAATGTTTTAAATTTTAAAAATTAAAAAATAAATATTAAAATTTTCAATACAAAAATAAATTATTTTGATCATTTTCCTCAAAAAAATGTTAGAAATTGTTCGGAACTGGCAATAATACAACATCGCTTCGTCTGTAGGACCAACACCATTGCTCCCCCCCCCCCCCTAGAACAGTCATTTTTGACTGGGTGTGTAATCGCTCACTTACCCTGTCCCCCCTCAGATCACCCCTGCCCCGAGCCTTTTGCTCTTCTAACGTGGCAAGTGTTGTGATTCCCTTCAAGTGTAGTGAGCGTGAGGACCCCTTAGTAGCCCAAGGGCAAGCGCGACTGGGTCCGTAGTGAGCGGCTGTCTACGGTTGCAGCTCTGTTGCTCAGCTGTTTGAAAACTATTTTATGACAAAACTTAAAAAAAAAAAAAAAATTTGAAAGAATTGTCTTTTACTTTATTACGCCTAGATTTGTTATATCGTTGTTATTAATATTTGATCTTTTTATATTCTTGACTGTTGTTTTCGGAAGATCTGTGTATTAGTTCTTACATATTCTTAATACTAAATAAGATTCTTTGCATATATTTATATTCGAATATCAAAGAAGCTTTACCAGTTGTTGGAGTCGAAGCCTGACAGGTTTGCGACTCGGGTGAGAGCTTCTCTCCATTTGAGAAACTTCTCAGCCATTTCTAACCGTACCAAGCTAGCAAACGCAGTTGCAAAACTTCCCCTCTGGTGTCTGACGTCACATGGCGCAACTCCATAGAAGATTGGAACCACACTGATGCCATCCACCTCCTGAAGCTCCATTATCATCCGGAGCTCCTCCAAGCACCAAGTGGAAGTGGCGTAATTTTCGGAAATGACAACTATGGCGAACCGTGAGGTCTGGATGGCTGTTACAAGTTCTCCTGGAATCGAGTTTCCTATCTCCAGCGTCCGATCGTCTTTAAAAGTAAAGATTCCTTTGTTACGGAGTGCCGAGTATACATGGCTGACAATGTTTTTGCGAGTGTCTGGCCCTCGAAAGCTCAGGAACACATCGTACTTCCAAAGGCGAGTCGAAGAGGAAGAAGACGACATTGCACAGTAGCTTCGAAGACGATTAATTACTTTTTTTGAAAAATAGTTTGTGCAAAAACTATTTTTCTGAAAATAGTTTTTGCACAATTCTCATTTGACAAGGACATATCAGCAAACCAAAGTTTTTACCCTTATACAATTTTTTTTTTAAAACCACAGAATATTCAAATGATCGTTTGAATTCTTCAAGCATATGACATATTATAAATATAAATAAACCTCTTGTAGTCCGATTATGATAATTGATAAGCATACGGCTTTTCTGATTGCAGTTCTGATTGCACGTGCATGAGACTTTACTTCTCTTATATAAGAAAGTAATTAAACTGGTTGGGATATACTGAAAGAAACAAACAAGCCAGACGTTCTGGTAAAAATTTAATAAAACACGAATTACTTATCTCCCGCTTTTCACTTATAAATGATATTTTCCTATTGGTTTTGTAACCATTTTTGTCATAGATTAATTATATTTAATTAAATGAAAATTAATATAAAATATTGAATCATAAATCATTTATGATTGTTTACAAAAGGAAAATTGATGTAGTTGATTTTAACAACGCAATATGAATTTTGACGAATAGTTGTTATTATTTGTTCAAAAAAGTTATTGTTATTTACTTATCAGTATATGTTAAGAATATATATATATAATTACCATTTGCCAAAAAAAAAAAAAAACTAAAAGCATTTTGTCAAGGACATAACAGCAAACCAAAGTTTTTACCCTTATACAGTTTTTTTTTTTAAAATATAGAATATTCAAATGATCGTTTGAATTCTTCAAGATGACATATTATAAATATATATATATATATATATATATATAAACCTCTTGTAGTCCGATTATGATAATTGAGTATGCAACTAATCCTGACAAAATATATATAAACCTCTTGTAGTCCGATTATGATAATTGAGTATGCAACTAATCCTGACAAAATGTTTCATGATAGAGACAAATTCCGGCGTTCGACGGGCAGCCTGCTCTTGTAATTAAATAATATATTCGCTAGAATTATGTGTTTGTTTGACCTTGCGAGGTTTGATTGAGCAAATTTATTTCTACATGTTATTAGCGTGCCAACTTAGCCTTTATAATTAACTACTAGGTGGTAAGCTGCGCAGAACGAATGAAATAAAATAGATTAAAACTTTTAATTTATAGATATTAGAAAGTTAAAAATCATAATAACAAATATTATATATTATATAATGAAAAACTGAACGAAATTGTGCATGTACGTTTCTATAAAGTAAGCTTCAACTTTAAAAAAAAACTTGTATAATTAAAGTATATTTTGTAGAAGTAAATATATAAGAATAAGCAAAGACTAATATAAACAATTGTTTTTATTTTTTAAAAAATACTTAATTTTAATGATATATAAGATTATTTTGATGTACGTGTTGGCCACCTAAACATATATAAACATAGTATTAGTAATAATAAACCTGAATATAATATTTCTCACAATTAAATATAGTATTAGTTAACCAAATCATTAATTGTTGAAAATAATATGGTCAGCTTTCTTAATGTACTTGAAACATATACAAAAAATGAAAAATATTTTTTTCTCACAATTAAACATATACAAAAGAATAGAGAAAATCATACAAGCCTAAATAAGCACATGATTGTCTGTTACTGACCCACAATTAATTTTAGTGACATCACCCAAAACAAAACAAAATTTAAGGAAAGGAAACTTAGATTTGAATAAACTTTATCATAGTCCAAAAGTTAAAGAAAATAAATTTAGGGTTGAAAAAGATTATAGTAGTTTCGATGTCTAGTCCAACTTTTATGTGGAGAATAAATTTTATAAATTAAATGAATAAGATAAAGAAACTTAGGTTTGAATACTGAATATGATTGAATTATAAATGATTTGTTACATTAATAGTCTAATTTGACTTTTCAATCAAACCAAAAAGATTGCACATCATGTTTTATTATTTCAATAATTTCTTTTTTTTTTGTTAGAGCGGTTATCCAAAAATATCAAGGGACCCCGAATATCAATTCATTAAAAAAAATTAATAACTACCATACCAATTTTGATATTTTCAAAAAAAAAAACCAACGATGGATAATCAGTACAATATGTTTCTACTTAAAATAGGTAACACACTACAAGAAAACATCAATTTTGAGACTATTCTTTCTTGCAACTGCATTAGGTGGTTGCAAAATTAGGTGACCACTTTATAACTAATTTATAACTATTTTGCAACTACAATAATTACGTATATGCTGACAAAAAAATAAAAAATAAATAAGTTATATATTAGTCACATATTTGCGACCAAGATGAGCTATGGCAATTCAGTCGCTTATTTTGAGACACATTTGTGACATTTTTGTAACTAGTTAGCGTAGTGACAATATAGTATCATTGTTATGACTAATTTGCAACTATTTTTGTAATTACAAATCTGTAGTTACAAATTAGTCATAAAATATTGTTAATCCGTAGTTGCAAAATTGTAGCTACAAGACGGGATGAGGTAGCCCGTTTGGTAAGGACTTTGGAGGCTAATTGTCATGTTCACGGGTTCAACGCCAGGCGAAGACGAACTGCCCATCCATGTCACCCACACGGATATGGATCTATGCTTTAGGGACTATTTGAATACCCGGAAAGAGGGTCTATCCGTGGGCTGCACCTTCCCTTGGGGATTAGTCTGAGCCTCTCCGGGAGTCTGGGACACCCTAGGTTAAACAAAAAAAAAAATTGTAGCTACAACTTTGCAACAAATTTTTGACTAATTAGTTTAGATAAAAACAAAGAAGTCACGAATTAGTTGCAAATTTCATACATATGTTATCACAGTCAATTAATATAATACTTCAAATAATACATGTACACGATCGGTAAATTTGCATGTATTCCAACCATGTAATTGACGTAAAATGTACTTTGAGGTTTAGTAAAAATGTTAATACAAATATTTTGTAACTTTTTTGCAACTCTAAAATGTATTGTAGTTACAATATAGTAGCAAACTGTATCATTATTTACAATCAGATAAATTTAATTATTCATATGCATTAATTATATAATATATCATTAGTTAACAATCTAATAAACAAAAAATAATGAATTTGAGTCACTATCAAAATCAAATAAATGCAAGAAGCTAATCATATCTTGCATATATTAGTCACTCGCAAAAGACATGTAACATGTTTGTATTGCATTCATGTGGTCTTTTTTTACTTAGGCTGAGTCACCAAAAAATTATTTAGGATATAGAGAATAAATTTGTCACTACTTGGTTAGGGTCAGCATTATAACTTAAAAAGTTGCAATGGTGTCAAATCAGTGACATAAACACAGGTTGTGGTCTTAAATTAGTCGCTTGTGAGACGATAATTGTAAATTTAATATTTTCTACAAATGATTTCTATAGTTAAAATTATTGAACAACTTTCTTTTGATTACGCTAATGTTATACAATTATATATACATATATTGAATCTATAGGTATTTAAATGATAGTATACGTCAAATAAAATTCTTCAAGGTTTAAATTTTGGCCACTGTTATGTGACTTTAAATACACAAGGATCAATCTTATCTTGTGACTAATTTACTACTATAAACATTTGTAACTAACTTGTGACCAACAATATTTGTATTCAGCCACTCAACCCAATAAATAGCGTAGTTAGACTGAAGTATCAAATATATAGTCCCAAAAAAAATTGAAGTTTAAAATCTATAGTCATTTAGATTAAAAACTTGATTAAATTATTTTACATTAATTATTTTCTAAGTAATAATTATTTAGTATACAATCATATATCTTTTTACATCTAATTTTTTTAAATAAAAATAATATTTGGAGTTTAGGGTATCATTAGCAATTAATTTGGGACTGAAAAACATAATAAAGTTGCAAATTAGTCACAAGTAATAGCAAAGTTGTTACTGTTTTGCCACTGCAATCATATTTATTGGAAAAATTAACCAAAATATATTATTTTCTTATATTGTTTTATTATAAATTATTAGTAAATAACATTACACCCAAAAATGACCATATCTTGTATAAAATATAAGAAATGGTATAATTTGGATATATGCACATCTTCACAAAACCTATGTTATGTAGATATATTTTTCAATTAGATAGTTCTACATTAATGATTTTGTAAACTATATTTACTTAATTTATAATCATTTGTTTTTTTCAGATATAGTAGTTTTTAAAAGCAATGAAATAATATTCAATGTTTAGGGTATTGTTAGTCACTATTTTGCAACCATTTGTCTAAAGGTAGTTGCACTTTGGTAGTATAATTTGGCTGATAAAAATTAAATTATAATTTAAAAGGTTGCCTCTGATTGGTTAATTCACAAAGGGAAGGATTGACTTTTGTTAGTTATCCACCGTTGATATCAGTAAAACTAATGGCTGCGATTTAATCAAGTTTTAAAATTTTCTACTTCTGTTCTTCCTCTTCTCTGCTCTCTCATCGTCAGTTTCAGAGATTGAACTTTTTTTTTGGCTTCTCTTCATCTTCCTTTTTTGTGCTCTCCCCTCATCACTTTTTTTTCTTTTTCTTTCTTTCATTTCTTTTAGTCTTCTTTCTTTGTCTTCATCTCATTATACAATTTCTAATTGATTTTTGTTTTCTTTACAGATCTGTGAAGAAGTAGCAGTGATGATACGGAGAAATGGTGGTGTGACGGAGAAGACGTGTAGGTGGTAGTTGCGTCGTAACAGATCGGAGCAATGGCAGAGAGTCTGTGTGTATCAGCCAGATCCAGTCGTCGCTTCAGATGGAATCACTCCGGTGGTACAGTACCGGAGAAACCGGAGCCAGTGGAGAAGCCGGTGGCGGAACCCGTCCAGTGCATGAACCCATAGAGATGATGATTGTGTGTATTTGTGTATATATATGTATTTATCTTTGTAATTTCAACTTTTTAAGTAAATATGAAATTGATATTTAAATTTTAATTCCGAAACTGATATTTAAAATTTAATAAATTTAGTTTGTAGATTAATAGATTCAAAATTTCAAATTAAGAGTTTGTTAATCACTAAATTTTTGTAACTAAAATTGTAAAGATTTCAATAATGTAGTTTCTAAATAGTCATAAATCTTCATGACTAATTTGTAACTAACTATCAATGCAGTAGTCACCAATTAGTCACTAGCTTTAGCCACTAAGAAGGTTAGATTTAGTGGTAAATTTTGCAACTACTTTGTCACTATCGTTAATATCACCAAACTGCAACTCCGATTTGTGACTTTAATAGTGGTCTTACATTAGTTACAAAATTAGCCACTAATTATGATGTCTCACTTTAGTCGCAACATGCCAACTAATTTGCGACTGCAATGATTTGCGACGAGCTTTTTCTAACGTTCACGGGCACTTGCAAAAAAGTCTTAAAAAACTTATTTGCTACTATTCTGTTACTATAACTGCAGTGGCAAAATGAATGTTTTCTTTGTAGTGACAATACAAAGATTTCGTCACGCAAATTTAATGTAAAAATATTCTCCGTTGCAAAAAGTATGTATAAATCAACGATGGATAATCATGTATTCATAATAACTTTGACGTGGTAAAACCGTATTCAAATAACAACGATGCAATATCCGTTAAATCCCTTATATAGAAAACTCCTCTTTTCACGTCAATTTTGTTTCCATTATCAAGCTAACATTGTCATTGACAATAATTCATTTGATCCCGTGATTGACAATTCAAATTTGAATCATATATTATGAGAAAAATCGAAATGGTAATGTATTAAATTGTGTTGCCTTGAATCTAAACTATCATAAAATGATCGTCGATTACAATTGCATTGATAATTATGGAAACGATAAACATGGTTAACATGCAATGGAAGAGATTTGAAACTATTATTAGCTTTTAACAATATAATATATTTCCAAGTTTTATGTCATTTTTTTAAAAAAAATGTACGTATATATCTATAAGATTTTGCTATTATGTAATAATTCTTGAACATTGCAATTGTGATTGGTATCTTTATCTAATACGGAGAAGAGTTGCACCAACATATATATAAGTAGATATGTAGATACATACGTACACAATAGATTTTATGTAGTCTAACTATGTAGAAAGACATTAATATTTAAGTCAGGCTATATAACGAAATCGATCATTATGAAGAATCTCAGGTTATGGCAATAAAATCTCTGCGTATTTAAATTTGCCGTTTCTAATTGAAGCGTAGCAAGTAGGGTGCAGGTTTAATTTTTTTGTTAGTCAATAAGCTTATAGTATATACCCAATTTTTAATGTAGTGAGCAATGTCAAATTTTGTAATTAGTCTAGTTAAGAAAGAGTTTTTTAATATATGAGGTAAAAGAGTTGGTGGTGCTGACACGTAAGAAATGACACACATGTAATAAAGTGGCGGACCCAGGAAATTTTTTTACCTGGGTCATAACTCAAATTCATTTAAACATTAAGTCCAATTAAAACAAATTATTATTTTATATTAAAAAAATATGACAAATATGTGTGCATGCTGAGGTTCGAACTCGGGAAAATGGGGTCACTGGGTTCAAAGTAAACAAGCTTAAAAATTAATGCTTTATTTTAACCTGTGTCAATTGCACCCCCACCCTTCTATGTACGTCTGTCTCTATGTAATAAACACATGAATTAAAAGATTAATTTTATATAATACTCTTCAAATAATAAAAAAAAGATGTGATGATATTTTGTCGGTAGTTGGAAGAAGGTGTTATGTCATAATCATTCATCTGTAGGATAAGATTCGTATCTCTTGATCAACAAACCGAGATCATTTAATGAAACTTTGTGTAACAAATTATTGGTGAAAATCTTTATGCCATACGACTTTTTTTAAGGATCATTAGATAAATACAAATATTGCATCTGTTCCTTTCTGTTCCTAAAAATAAGATTTCCTAAATTTATTTTTTGTTCCAAAATATTAGATTTTTTAAAATTTTAAGATATTTTTAATATTTAATGTTAAAAAGTTATATATTTTTAAGAAACATTAATTGAAAATATTTGAATTAGTTAAATAGTATTGGTTGATATTTATTGAAAAATATATAATAAAATAAATAATAAATTTAATTGTAAATATTTATTATATTTTTAATAAGCGTGAATATTTTATAAAATTTTTATTTAGAGACATAGGGAGTAATAAACTAGAGCAGCAGCGACAAGTAGGTCTACACATATTTGATTGGCTTGTGGAAATTGGCGGCGTTGACTGAGTCCAACTCTGGTTTCAGATATTAGGTGACTGTCGGAAAGGGAGTCTTCTGAAAGATATTAGGTGACTGTTGACTGAGTCCAACTTTTGGGACCCAGCTGTAGTTAATTCTGGTCAACAAATCGAATCAGGGACTGGGCGTTGGAGCCATATGCATGATTTTAACGCAATTTTGTGTGTGACAATTTAGCGGTTAATACTTAGTAGACATTAGAGCATTTTTTAACACATGGTTCTTGCGAATTATATATAGACAAAAATAATAATAAAATAAAATAAAGAAAGGAGCTTTATCCAAACAATAACTTATGAGACAGTAGTAAATGGTCACTCTACGTCGTCATGGCTATCTATTAGTGGCCGGTTATGTAAAATTTAAGTTATTAATTATTCGGTAAAATCATACTCCCTCCGTTTCATAATACTTGATGTTTTATAATAGTAAACAAAGATTAAGAAAATTACATTTCCCTAGAAAAATATTTTAAAGATATAATTTTAAAACCAGTTAACCAATTATAAAAAAGACTGTAAAATCTAATTGGTTGAACAGTTTACAATAAAGTTAAAGTTAACCTTAAAATCTCAAAACTTCCTTAAAATCTAAAAACTTCATCTAAATTGAAACAAAAAAAACCTTCTAAAACATCATCTATATTGAAACGGAGGTAGTAATAAAATGAGAACATTTTATAATTGAGAATCTGAGATACTGGCTTCTCCCCTTTGGGGATGATCTTTATGGACTCACTTGCTTAATGTAGGTATACTCCTAAACACTGATTCTATGAACCCAATCAAACTTTACTTAGTTTTGGTTTTGACGTTGCGTGACTTGTGGGCATATAAAAATGGCGTCAGAAAAGCAATAATGGACGAAGTCAGATTTTCCAAGTGTAGGTAACTTCTCAAACAAAATTGATGACTCATGTCAAGGGCAAAATTACTGGAGATCAGCTTATCAAACCCGTACATATTCTTCTTTAGGTTTCGTCTTGTACTACGTTTGCTTGTCAAATACACCCCCAAACCCTTTTCTATTTTTCTTGCACAATAATCACGAGTGTTGGTATTGATCATGTATCCAGATGTGTTTCTAAGTTTCAGAGGCCAAGACGTGCGTAGAAGTCTGGTTAGCCATCTCTATCGTGAGCTTTCTCAGAACGGCATAAGAAGTTTTTTAGAAGAGGAGGAGGAGGAGAAGGAGAAGCATAGAGAGAGGCAGGTTTCACCTTCCCTTCTCCGTGCAATTTCAGAGTCAAAATTGGCAGTGGTTGTCTTATCTGAGTACTACGCTTCTTCAAGGTGGTGTTTGGATGAACTGGACAAGATAATGGGTCATGCTGGCAAGAAATTGATGGCGGCAGTGCCTGTCTTCTACGAGGTAGACTATTGTGATGTGAGATATCAGAGAGGCAGATTCGGGGAGGAATTTGAGAGACATGGTCAAGAAGAGAATCCAGAGACGTTGCAGAGGTGGAGAGACGCTTTGATCAATTTGACCAGCCAAACCGGCTTCTCCTCTCATGATTCGTACGCTATTGCAGTTTTTTTTTTTGACAAACGATTTTCAAATTAAAATGCATGAAAGTAATTCAGATATATGACTTTTTTTAAGGTCAAAGAGTTTGAGAGAGTAGTTATCAAAGAGGAAACAGACAATTAAATTGAAGATAGATATAGTAGTAGAGATTTAAATCTCTGTGTATCTTTTGCTGTTTTTTTCCCTAGCTATTGCAGTTTTAGATTCAAATTTATCTTTAAAAATAATTATTTTCATAAATATTTTAATTTTTTGATGAAAATTTAAACTAACCTTCATAAATCATTTATAAATGTTAAAAAATTATTTTTTTATTTTTTTGTAAATCCATTTCCACCCATAAATACTAAACTCTAAACAATAATCATTAAATCCTAAACTTAAATGTTATAATATTTTTGATGTAAAATATTTTTGAAAATGGTATCCCTTATAGTATTCAAGAATTTTCTCTTTGTTTCTTTAGAATTTTTAGCATTTAACATCTTCAAACATCATGTACTTTTTTTTCCCTCTTATAAACATCAAAATCATTTATATAAATAATAAACACAGATAGAAGAAAAAGACAATTTAAACATTTGTATCGTACGTCTACAATTTATTGATAAAAATACAAACATCCATATGTATGCATAAAGATTGTAGTTGAAATTAAAGAACTAATGCCATATTCTTTTTTTTTAGTTGTAATCTTGTCTACTCCGCATGATAATTTACTTTGACAGGGAGGATGACTCGAAGCTGGTTCGCGAAATTACGCGTTACGTGTCTGGTTTGTTGTCTGAATTTTGTCTCCTGAAAGAGTTTCTTCCGGGAGACAACAAGTCAACTGCAAAGAAAACTTCTTCAAGTCGAGTAGTCTCTAATTCCGACCAGCTTATGACTACCATATCTGGTATATGACCTAGTTGCCATGGATCGTCACATGGCAGTGATATATGAGATGTTGGAGTTACAATCTACTAGCGAAATTAGAATGGTTGGCATTTCAGGCGCCACTGGAATTGGTAAAACTACTATTGCCAGGTTCATTCACCAGACTTTGTCACCAGCTTTTCAAAGTCATTGCTTTCTTGACACCTCAGGGAATTGGCAAAACAAGTATTCTGAGCAGTCTTTACCAGAAACTAACCCCATTATTTGAAGATCATTACTTGCTTAAGACTTCGAAGAACATTCATGATCAAGGCCTCGTCAACCATGCTTCCTCATTAGGCTCAAGGAAAGAGCTTCCTTCTCCAAGAGGTCTTAAACGAAAAGCATTACAGACGAGTTCTGACGTGGGCTCTGATGATGAAAGGACAATGTTTTGGAACCAGAAGAGAGCTCTAGTCATAGTTGATAACGTTAAGACTATCACACAAATTAGAGGAGATCATGAAGGATGTGAGTTGGCTTGGTCTAGGAAGTAGAGTTGTTATAACCACACAAGACAAGAGTTTACTTTTAGCTTGTGGAGTTGAACATGTCTACGAAGTGGACTATCTGAAATACGATGAAGCTCTTGAGCTCTTCAGCCAATGTGCATTCAAGAAACAGTATCCACCTACAAAATTTGAACAGCAATCTGTCCGTGCTGTACAGCTAACCGGCTGTCTTCCTTTGGGCCTTAAGTTACTCGGCTCTTTTCTATGTGGTAGAACCAAAGAGGATTGGGAACGGGAACTGCAAAGTCTTGAAGCAAAACAAGGTAAAGCCATTGTCGAACTATTGAAGAATAGCGCCAAAGGCGTACCACCTGGTCCAACCAAAGAGGACTGCGAACGTGAAGAGCGGAGGCTCAAAGCAAAAGATAAAGCCATTCTCGAACTATTAAGAAAGGACTGGGAACGTGAAATGCAGAGGCTCGGGAAAAAAGGGAAGAAGAGAAAGACATTGTTTAACGATTAAAGCTCAGTCCACATCAGGAGGACTAGTTTCCTTCTACCACAATCTTATATTATCCATTAAAACAGCTTATATATATTTTTATCCTGTATGATATCAGTTGCACTGTACTATTTTGTATGAAAATCATGTAAAATAAAATAAAAATTTCACAACTGTTTGCGTAAACCACATCTATGCTTTCAACAGTTAGGAATAAAAGAAATCAGGGAAGGATAATAGTAATCAACTTAAGATATACAGAACACAAATATGTGATCTTATGTAGTTATCCCGAAAATTAGAGAAAATCTGGGTTTATGGTCGATTCAAAAATCTCGTTCAAATTCCCAGCGACGTCGTTGATTGCAAATGAAAAGACAACTCTCTTGCCAGTCAAGTATTTTGAAAACCTATAAAATCGTGTTTGATATGAAAGGCTGTTGTACAATGAACCGAATTTTAAAGAGTAGAAAGAGGTAATGTACTCGACCATGCCGGTTTATACATTCCAATCGAATCAAATGGGTAGTTCTTCAAACTTAAGAAAAAGAGAGTTGAGAGGTCATCATCTTCTCCAGGTTGATCTTGTCTGCTTGATCATCTTCAAGAATAAAGCTATCAGGTTGATCTTGTCTGCTTGATCTACTTGTCGCTGCTGCTCTAGTTTATTACTCCCTATGTCATTGTTAATAGCTATCAGATTTACTCGGTCAGGAGGTGGCCATGATGTATTGAACCTCCCGGGATTTGGTGTAAACCTAGACAATAGCTATAACAGAGCTTCATTCTCTCACAGAACTAGGTTCTCTATTGTGTTCATTTTGGCCATGAACAGTCCTGGTTAATCATGAGTGAACTTGAAGAATATAGCATTTCCTTCATTCTCCTAGAAAAGACTCCATTTCACACTCATCAGGTGATTTGCCATTAGCTTTGTTTAGAGAAGTATCATGTACTACTCCATTCATATTTCAAAACAATGGACACAAATCATTAAAAGCTAATGCTTATCCTATTCCTTACATGTAGCACTGTTTAATCATCATAGGAACTGGGTATAGACCGAAGTCTTACAGTGCTTTGGACAGATTTAGTTTGACTTAGTTGTCTCCTTGAACCTATTTCTTGGGATCTCCAGTCAGTTAGGTAGAGTTACCGCACTACAAAAAAAGTCCTCATTGATAGCACATGATTATAGCACGTTTTACTGAACTGCTATCATAGATGAGGCTAAAATTTGCTTATTATATAATAGGGTTAATTAAACGCTATGGCAGAGTTTCACTAAGCGGGAACCTAAAATTAGCTTTACCGCGGTACACTTAGCAAAAAAAAGACTAATCTGATTATTTTCCCTCTCTCCACTCGCGAAAGACCTTTCTCTTTTTCTCAGTTTCCCCTCTTTCCGTACTAACCCTAAAAAAATTAGACCACAATCTCCATCACTAAAACCCTAATCCGCTAATCCAGAACCGTAATCAAGCTCCCCACATCCATTATTGTCGACTGCACAGGTATCGGAGATTGTGATTGCGACATCTCTGTCGCTTGTTATCTCAAATGGAAGAGATGTTTTGTTGCTTTGATTTTGTCTTTGTTTTCTTTCCTGTTTGATTTGCGTTCCTGCTCCACGTTGTTTGCTTAGATTCCCTTTATTATATTCTTAACAACATTAAACTTGATTCATGATTTTATCGATTTCGATTTACAGTCAAGCGATAAATTGTTCAATTTAGGTTTGATTGATTATATTATTTGTTACTTTGAATGGTTCTCTATGTTACTAAAGGTTTCAATTTAGGTTTTAGAACATAGAATGGTGGACAAAGACTGGGTTCATCTGAGCAGGTATAATGAATTTTATCATATATGTTATGTTTCAGTATGTGTTTAGTCACTGAGCTTGTGAATTTTTGTTTTGGCTTCATGTCACCGAAGAGTCGATCCTGCTTATGAGAGAGGAGCTACTAAGTTTGTACGAGAAGTGGCTGCAGCTTCGGGAGGAATTGATATGATTGTCTGTCCTTGCATTGACTGTCGTAACATAGATCGTCATTGCGAAAGTGTGGTAGTTGCTCATCTTGTTACTAGGGGAATGTAGGAGGCTTATAAGAAGCGTACTGATTGGTATCTGCATGGAGAGTTGAGCTCAGTGCTTGCAGATGAAAGAAGGGCAAGTCAATGGAATGATGAGATCATTGGTTTATACAGAGCCGCTGAGTGTTCCGATGAAGCTTTAGCTGGTACGGGGGATGTCTTTGAGATAGCAGAGGGAGAGGACAAGAAAGAAGATGAATTTTTGGCGAAGCTAGCTGAAGCTGAAACACCTTTGTATCCTACATGTACGAACCATAGCAAGTTATCTGCAATAGTGTCATTATTTAGATTGAAGACTCAGAATGGATGGTCTGACAAGAGCTTCAATGAACTGCTAGAGACGTTACCGGAAATGTTACCAAAGGATAATGTGCTGCACACTTCACTGTACGAGGTTAAGAAATTTTTGAAATCATTTGATATGGGTTACGAGAAGATCCATGATTGTGTGAATGACTGCTGCCTATTCAGATTGAAGTTGAAGAAGCTTGAGTACTGTCCAAAATGCAAGGCATCGAGATGGAAGACTAATATCCATACGGGTGAGAAGAAGAAAGGAGTCCCACAGAAAGTATTACGCTACTTTCCAATAATCCCAAGGTTGAAGAGAATGTTCCGGTCTGAGGAAATGGCTAAGGATCTAAGGTGGCACTTCAGCAACAAAAGCACTGATGGGAAACTTCGACACCCTGTTGATTCAGTCACATGGGATCAGATGAATGCGAAATACCCTGCCTTTGCCGCTGAAGAAAGGAACATGAGGCTTGGACTTTCAACAGACGGATTTAATCCATTCAACATGAAGAATTCTATGTACAGTTGCGGGCCGGTATTGTTAGTCAACTACAACTTGCCACCTAATTTATGTATGAAGAAGGAGAACATAATGCTTTCACTGTTGATTCCTGGTCCACAACAGCCCGGTAACAGTATAGATATCTACTTAGAGCCTCTCATTGAAGATCTAAACCATCTGTGGAGCAGTGGAGAGTTAGTGTACGACACTTATACTCGATCAACTTTCACACTGAAGGCAATGCTGCTTTGGACGATCAGTGATTTCCCGGCTTATGGGAATCTTGCAGGCTGCAAAGTTAAGGGAAAAATGGGGTGTCCTTTATGTGGGAAAAACACAGACAGTATGTGGCTTAAGTACAGCAGAAAACATGTGTATATGTGCCACAGAAAAGGTCTGCCACAAGCTCATAGTTTCCGAGGAAAGAAGAAGTGGTTTGATGGAAAAGCTGAGCAAAGGAGAAGGGGAAGAATTTTAACCGGCCTTGAAATTTCACAAACCTTAGAAATTTCAAGAATGACTTTGGCATTGTTAAACATTCTGGGAGTAAGAGAAAAAATATGGGCTGTACCGATTTAGATGAAGAGGAAGAGGAAGATGAGGAGGAAGAGGAAGAAGTGGAAATAGATGAGGGTTAGTTATCTAGATGGAAGAAAAGATCTATCTTTTTCAAGCTACCTTATTGGGCGGTAAGATATCTATTTCATGCTACCTTAGATAGTTTTCCATTTTGAATATGTTATGTCTAAATTTGACTTTATGTACTGTTTCTGATATGATTAGGAACTCCCGGTGAGGCACAACTTAGATGTTATGCATGTAGAGAGAAATGTGGCTGCTAGTCTAGTTTCGACATTGTTGCACTGTGGGAAATCTAAGGACGGTCTTCCGACTCGTAAAGATCTTGAGGATCTTGGTACAAGGCAGGATTTGCACCCTCGCATACATGGAAAACGAACATATCTTCCTCCAGCACCTTGGTCTTTGTCTAAGACAGAGAATAAAATATTTTGCAGGAGACTTTTTGACTTCAAAGGGCCAGATGGATATTGTTCCAACATATCTAGAGGTGTTTCATTAGATGACTGTAAAGTCACAGGGCTGAAATCACATGACTATCATGTGTTAATGCAACAACTTCTCCCAATTGCACTTAAAGGGCTGTTACCTAAAGGACTGAGACTAGCAATTTCAAGGTTATGTGCATTCTTCAATCTGTTGTGCCAGAGAGTTATTGATAGAGAGCAGCTTCTGGTTATGGAAGCGGAGATTGTAGAGACGCTTTGCTTGTTTGAAAGATATTTTCCTCCAAGTTTCTTTGATATCATGGTCCATTTGACTGTGCATCTAGGAAGGGAGACCCGGCTTGGTGGACCTGTCCATTTTAGATGGATGTACCCATTTGAAAGGTAATGTCTTCATGACTGCTGTAGATATTTTCATCTAAGTTTCTTTGATAGCCATTTTATTTTGCTAATCGACATAGACACATTTTAAGGTACATGAAAGTCCTCAAAGACTTTGTTAGAAATCCTGCTAGACCAGAAGGGTGCATTGCTGAGTCTTATCTTGCCGAGGAATGTATGAAGTTTTGCAATGAATTTCTCAAGAAGTCAACAAATGTACAAGACAAAGTAGAGAGAAACATGGACTATGAGAACAGCTCTATCTTAGAGGGTCGTCCAATATCAGCTGGCACATCAGTTACACTCACTGAAATGGAGAAGAAAATAGCACATCTTGCTATCATCCAAAACCTTGCTCTCGTCGAACCTTTTGTAGAGTAAGAATCCTATTCTTTATATTTATATTGTCTTTACTCGTTTTGATATTTATTTCTAATATGCACATTCTCTGTCCAGTGAGCATCTCCAGTATTTACAAGACTCAGATGACAGATGTAGGAGAGATGCATCCGTCTTATGGAGTATGCATACTAAGAATTTTGCTTCATGGCTAAAAGAAAAGGTACAAGATTTGTTATCTGGTTTTGATAATATGATATAGGTGTTTTACTAGTCTTAACTTTTGTAGGTGCCTCTTGATGCTAAAGAACATGACGAAACACTCAAGTGGCTAGCCTATGGTCCACGTTCTTCAGCAAAGTCATATACGGGCTATATAGTTAACGGTCAGAGGTTTCACACCGCATCAGTTGATATGAAAAGTCAGAATTCTGGGGTTTACTATGAGGATACAGCAGTTTGTTGATCTAGTGCGAAAGATACAACACAGGTGGTTGATTGGGTTTCCTACTACGGCAGAGTAACTGACATCATTCTGATAGACTATAATGTCTTCTATGTTCCTCTGTTCCGGTGTCATTGGGCTGTAATGGGTAATGGAGTGAAGATTGAAGATGGTTTCACACTTGTTAACATGAACCATAGTCAAGCCTCTTTCACAAGTGATCCTTACATAATGGCTTCTCAGGCGAACCAAGTCTTTTACTCAAGGGAAAATGAGTCTTCTAACTGGTATATTGTAATGAGAGGTCCTTCAAGAAGATATAGTAAAGAAGATATTCAAGAGGGAAATGCTGAGATTGGGCCACTGCCTACAAATATTGACATGGAAGTTGACAATGATGAAGCCTATAATGCCAGAACAGATTGTGAAGTCATATATGTCTGAAACGTATCCTTACTTTATGTGCTTGTTCTGTGCTTGTTTGCTTCTGTCTGTGCTTGTTCTGTGCTAGTTTGCTTCTGTGTGTGCTTGTTTTGTGCTTCGTTGTTGTTTTTTTTGGATTTAACTTTTTCCTGCTCATAATTTGATGCAGGTAAATTGAGATGAAACGTGGAAAAAAGAGAGGAGTCAGGAAGTCAACAAAGAAAGTAGTACAAGAAGATTCAGAAGTTGAGTTTGTCTGTACTTTACATGGTGAAGGGGAAGACCAAGATGAAGTTGTTCAAGAGCAGGAAGGAGCTGAAGGTGTTCAAGAGCAGGCAGTAACTGAACTTGATCCAGAACAACAAAACCCTGAACAGAGAAACGATGAACAACAACAGACAGAAGAGCCTGAAGGTGAAGTCGAACTATCTACTAATGAAGAGCCTGAAGTTGGAACCAACCATAAGAGGAAGCGTGGACCGACAAGAATGAAAGACATAGCCAAAGACCCAAATACCAGAGTTCATGTTGAGTTCAATGCCATGGGAGAAGCGTATGGTGAAGGTTCAGTCAAGTTGTCTTCATATCTAGGTCCATTGGTTAGGGAGCACGTTCCTGTCACAGTTGAAGGTTGGAAAAAACTCTCTGAAGAAGTGAAGACAGTTCTCTGGAAATCTGTGCAGGTTCTGACTTTTATACTATGAGAACATCTAGATGTTATGCAACTGGAGATAGATTACTGAGTTGTTTTCTACGTGAGTGCAGGCAAGGTTTGAAATTGATGAAGACTACCATAGGGATGCAGTGCTTAAGCAGATGGGAGTGTTGTGGAGATCATCGAAGTCACGTCTTGTCACCCAAATCAATGAATCCGATAATAACCAACAAAGGATGAAGCTCAGACCGAAGAATGTTCCTCCGGTTGAATGGCGCAAATTTGTGAAGTTGAAAACAAGCCAAGAATTCAAGGTATTTATTTTGAGTAGAGTAAAATATTTTTTGAAAGTAGATAAGATATTAACAATCAGAGGTTATGATAGGTTGTGAGTGATAGCTACAAGGAGAGAAGACGCAAACAGATACCTCACACTTGTAGTCGGAAGGGAATGGTTAGACTAGCAGAAGACATGGTAAGTATTCGTTCTTCTCGTTGTTTCCTTTTCAATTGGTACTTTGGTATATTGACATACAATGTTTAAACAAAAAAACAGTTCTGATGACCCATCTCAAGTGACAAGACTTAAAATCTGGGTCAAGTCTCGGACCCAAAAAGATGGAACTCCTATAAACACAAATGCGGCTGAAAAGATAGTAAGTGAAAACATAAATTATGGTTTGCTATATATAATGCTTTTCATAATAATCGTTTGTTGTCTGATGTACAGCAAAAGGCAGCTGAGCTTGGTAGTGGTGCAATCCATCGTCTGCTAAAAATCAAGATGAGGATACACTCGTCAAGCTGTTAGGACCTGATAATCCTGGTCGTATGAGAGTAATGGGCAGAAATATGAGTAAGACCAAGTTAGCTTGCTTCCAAGTTAAGCACAAGACTATTTCTGAAATGCAAGAGAAGCAATATGAGCTCCAGGAAACTGTTAATCAGTTAAAGGCTGAACTTGCAGCAGTGAAAACCCAGGTCATATAATATTTCTGTTTATACATTGAGACAGGAGGTGATAACAAAATAATAAGAATTGTTTTGGTTTAACTTACAGAGAGAAGAATATGAAGTTGGTGAAAACTCGCCTGCAAAGAGTGTGAACAAAAAAAAAACAGAAAAGAAGTGTCTTATAATAGATTGGGCTGATGAAGATGGCAACGTTGGTGAGGGCCGTATTCTCTCTTCAGACCCAAACGATATAGTAAATGACTGTCGTTTAGGACCTACAGATGTTAAAGTATTGGTTGACGCTGCTACTGAACCAGAAGCTTTCCTCTGGAGACCTGCGAAGAACATGTGCACGATTCAGGAAGCTGTTGGTCATATTATTGCATTGCCTAAGAGTAAATGTGTTGAACTAGGTCAGGGCCTCCAACCAGAAGACATTGCCCCACTGGTAAAGTATTTTGGTCCATTCTCTTATTAGTTAATGTACTGAGTAGGCTTTTACTGATATTGTACTGAGCAGTTTATGTACTGAGTAGACTTGTACTGATATTGTATTGCCATTGTCTAATAGGGCTCAAGATCAAATTCTCTCAACAAATGCAAACTGTTGGATTTATCCGATGATAATGTAGTTGTTGGTGAAGGACGTTGGCAGACGCAAGAACCAAAAGCTCTGGTGAATGGACTTCCTCTCGGACCAAAGGCAGTAAAAGTTTTTCTGGATGTTGTACATGAACCTGAAACATTTTTATGGAGGCCTACGTTGGAAGTGGCATACCTTGAGGACAGCGTAATGACTTTTATATCATGGCCCGCTCACAAAATTGTATTCGAAAACCCAGTAGAAGCAAGAAGAAAAGTGTCTCCAACTCCAAATACTGCAGGTCTTAAAGTTCCTTCTCCTGGGTCTACTGGAAGCAGCCTTAAAAAAAGTGGAAAATCAAGAGCAACCACATCAACTACTCCTACTAAGAAGTCTCCCTCAATGCCGGTAACATTTTCTTCCTTAGGTTGTAAATAATATTATTTGTCTTACTGTCTGAGTACTACAATGTTTGTACTGTAAACATGACAGCTAAATGATGGATCCCAAGCTATAAAAGTGAATCAGAAGTGCAAACTGATGGACATCAGTGATAGGAAACAAGTCGTTGCCGAAGGACGTGTGCATTCAACAGACCCAGATCAGATGGTTCACTTTGTACGATTGGGTCCGAAAGCAGCTAGAGTGTGGGTAGATGCAGTGTTGGTTTGGTAGATGATGCAGACGTTTGGAGGAAATCTGATGAAATGGAGAGCTTGAAGGATGCACATGGTTCTTCTATCGCATGGCCACTTGATAAATTGGTCATATTTTAAGAGGAACAGGTAAGTGTTGTGCTTTCTCTTTACAATCTTTCTGATGCAATTCCTATACTGATTAGAGGTTTTGATTGTAGCAACTTGGGGAATGAAGAACTCTGGTCCAGCCTTTAAACAAGGCTACTGAACTTATAATTATCTTATGTGTATGATTTTGTTTTCAGTTTTCAATCGGCTGTGTAAACTTTATGACTTATGTAGTAGCTACATATTCTATGAATGCTCTATGAATGCTTTCGTTGTTGTTTATGAGTGGTGTTTTCTGAAATCAATTCTGGGCACCAACATACCATAGCATAACAACAAACCAGCAATAACAAAAAACAGTTGTTATAGTTGAAAATCATAGCATTTAAATCAAACTACGAATTAGACAAACAAATCTACAATAGCAAAAACAAAAATGTTATAGTAAGATATCAAAGCGTTTTAAATTACCTATGAATTGGAAAATGATAACATATTTCGAAGCTATACCAAAATTAAATATAAGAATACTGAACAGCTATTGTAGAAGGACATATCATAACTCGAATTATGAATCGTAAACAATTTGTGACAAAATTAAAACGTGTTATAGTTTCGTTAAAAACGGCATTCATTTATTGCTATCGTATCGGAATATTAGTAGCGTCAAAGAAAAACGCCATCGTAGAGAGGGGACCTATGATGGCTGCCGATGACATAGCAGATGAGAAAACGCTATGAATACAATAGCGTTTATCGTGTGCTAAGAATGGACATATTTCTTGTAGTGCCGCCAAACCTCATATTAATTCACAGGCTACCCATTCCTTTAGATGATATAAAACTTGATCTCATGACACACCTTTAATATAAGGATCCTAGGTTGTCATCACAGTGAACATAATCCCTTGAGATTTGTCGAGATCAGTTGTCTAATGATTTTTGTCATCTTGTATTCAAGATACAATTAACATATACAAAACTCAGTGTTTGACACTAGTTTTTTTTTTGAATTATATTGTGATAACTATCACTAAGTTCATTTGACCTCTTGCCAACAACTTTATATGGTAAGCAAAGCTTCCCCCACATTTCTTGAAATAACTAAAAAAATATGCATATTTGCATTTAACATCTCTTAAGAGTTTAGAAAGATTGATCTATAACTCCTTTATATTTAAATGAATATAAAGCAATTTCAAAAAATGTATTTCATTCTTATAAATTCACATTTTACATACAACTATTTTCATAGTTCTCTCAAGTTAATTAATAAATCTAACTTGTATGTTTTGGATCATTTCCAAACACTTTTTTTTCGCAAATATACATATCATTACAAGATATTATTTTTACCATCAAAACCACACTATTTTATATGATTATTCTCAACCATATTGACTTTATAAACTACAATACACATGTCAGTTTTAGTCATATTGGTCTGAAAATTCTCATTGTTTTTACATGTCAATCTTTTTACAAAATTACATTTAAGCATTGATGAAATAGAAATGTTTTTGATTAATATCAATACATTTTATTTCCTATGGCAAATGATTTATATGTGGCAGACCTCTCCCAAACTTAATTTAGGGCGTTGACTTACAAAATCCATTTCCATTCATATAACATGATCCCTTAAAAATCAAAATGTTATATATGACTATGGTTTCACCATATTTGAAACTTGAATCATTGTTCTTTTCTGATGATCAAACACTTAATAATTAAATTAAGTTGTTCCAAAAAATATGAAATAAGAAATAAAAACGTTAGTCATACTCATTCTTGATAATTAAAACAAATAAATTGTCTTTAACCAAGTCAAGCATTTACACATTTTTGACCATTGAAAAAAAATGTTTTTAACTATTTAATAACAAAAATCAAGATACCAAATCAGAATCTCTAAAGTCTTTAAACGCTAGATTGCTTGAAATGGAATCAAAAGAGCCAATTAATTTTTTTTTCCTATTCTGGTTAATCAAAAATCGACTACCAGACAAATCAAGCTTTTAACCAATAATATAAACTGATGAACAGTCTTATTACGAGACAGGACTAAAAGCGATTAAGTTGCACCAATATTAACCAAAGGCGAACAATGCTAATAACCAGTGAATCATGCAAATCACAACCAGAAACACATAAGTGCAAGAGAATTATTTTAAATAATTCAATCGATCCTGCAAAAAAAAAAAATGTTAGCTCAAGAACACAAGCTTTACACAATATCAAAAGTTGGTTATCCAGATTTTGTTTTGAGACTGTCGATTAACCTGTTCTTAAAAAACAATAACTTTTAACAAATATCAGTATTGTTAGTGCAAAAGCATAAACAATATTTAAGGATTTAAGAGTGTAGGAACTTTATTTTACTACATTAGGGACAACTGATATTTGTAAAAATAATAAGAACATAAATTAAAATTACAATACTGAAATATAAAAATAAAGAAGAATTGCAGAGTCGAGATAATTAATCTCTTTCCTTAAATCTTTAAACGCTCCGTAGTGTGACGGTTTCATGGTGCTCAGATTTCCAGGATACAACTGCAGCATTGTTTCTGTTTACCATCACCGAAAAACAGAATCTATCGACCCTTCTATATGTACTCTCAGACACAAAAAAAAATAAATAAAATAACATAACTATTTCAAGTAGGAGAATTGTTTCTTTTTCTCTAGATATTGCTGTGTGCATCAGAATGAGAAGAGCAGTGACTATTATATAGTCCACTGACCAAACCCTACGTTTGCCTCCGACCAAAACATATGGTATTCAATGTGGAGATTGAGAATTATTTTCTCATTACAACATGGACGTGCATTCATGGAGATGTTACAAATACAAAATTAACTTTGCATTCATTCCATAACTCATGTTGACCATTTCAATATAAAAGATAAATTCTTTTATTCTGTTGACCTATTTACTAAATTTCAAAACATGAAATTTATGTATGGTCAAAATATCTTTTCTTATACAATCAAGTCTTAAACATTAATGTATTTTCTCCGCTTTAAATAAAAAAAGAATTAAACCTCATATTTCTAATATGATATATTTTACAAATAATACACATTAGTTAGACTTTCATTTTTCATTCAAACGAATTTCGTTTTTTGACATATGATTACACTATTTCATAGTGTCAAACATTCGGTTGCTCTAACGAACGTCTTCGTCCCGAAACTTATCAATAAATGGTCTAAAACCATTTCGTCAAAAACGAGTTCCAGGTATTTCAACTGTTATGGACTTCCCTGTCTCTGTACCAACGCAGTAACTAGGCACCTCGGTCGCAGGAAAGCAAGCGAATCTCGGTGACTCCTATTCATCAAAGAAAGAGAGTGATCAAAATTATGTAGCAAATGTACAAAAGCTTTTTTAAAATAACATACCTCTTCGTTGTCTCCATTCTTGAGAAACTGAGTGATCAGATGCTCGTCTTGTTTTAAACAGAAGCAATGGCTAAGATCAAGGTGTTTTATAGAATGGCTCAAAGGAAGGGAAACAGTTTCCAGGGATTCACAGCCATGAGCGTATAGATACTCGAGCGACAAGGGAACTCCTTCTATCGACTTGAGTTTCTTGCATTTATTGAGGATGAGTGTTCCCAAAGAGGAAAGTTCTCTAATGCTTGACGGCAACGTCTCAAAGTCATGGCTGCTAAGATCTAAATATGACAGCTTGACAAAATATCTAAGCTGGTCTGATATTGACTTGATGTGCTTGCAGCCGTCAACCAAAGCTCACGCCATTGGAATCCTTCGAAATCTTGTTCAGTATGAGACATCTCTAACAAAAGGTTGGTTCATACATCCAGAGAGTTTGATAGTCTCTAACTGAACTATAATGCTTTGAGTCTGCAGCAGTAACAAAGGCTGACGTAGTTCAGCCTCTGGTAATGTGTAGAAGTCGTTGCCGCTCCAGTCCAGTTTCTCTAGGGATTGCAAGGTGCATACGTCATCAGGTATCACTTTGATGTTTAAGTTGATTAGGTTTAACTCTTTCTAGCATGGAAACATAGAAAGGCTATAACAGAAGAAGCTTGCACCATCACTCTCGTAGTTGAACCTGATGATAGCTAATGAATTAAAACCACGGAACACTAGTTGCTGATCCCTTTCTGTCAACTCATCAGTTGCTTGGTTATCAGTACTAAAACAGAAGTGGTCTACGTTGCCTTCAAGCGACAACATCTGAATTTTTATGGTTCCTCCAATGGATAGATTTGCAATGGACTCCGATTTCACTTTATTACCAAAGAAATACAAAGCAATCTGCCAACGGCGGCCAGTCAGTTCCCTTATAGTGATGTGGTAACAACTATTAAGCTCATCACAGTATGAGACATCAAGCTTCCTCAGACTAGTAAGGTTTCTGATGGACTCTGGAATTCTCTTGAGCCTCTTGCAGCCTTGAGTTATCAACTATTAAGTATGATGATGAAGTGGTTTACACATTTAGATAGTGGTTTAGTTAGAACCGGCTTGTACCGGATAGTTTATGGTTTGTATATAAATATTGGTATTTTTCTTTGGAAAATCGCATAAAAAACCCTCAATGTGTCACTTCTATCACTTTAAACTTTGAAGTTTTTTTTCACTAACATTTTTAACATTCAAACTGACATTTATATTGCCAAAAACCTCCAAAGTAAAAAAATGACCACTAGTAGAAGTAAAAAGATGATGTGTCAGTATTTTTTTTACAAAAATATTTAATTAATAAAATAAACGAAAAATTAATTAAAAATTAATTTTCAGATTTTTTTATTAATTTTTTTGTTTATTTTATTAATTAGATAATTAATTTTTGAAAACAACCGGACACATCATTTTTTTACATGTACAACCGGTCAATTTTTTATTTTGGAGGTTTTTTGTGATACAAATATCACTTTAAAGATTAAAAATGTTAATGAATAAACGTAAAAGTTTAAAGCTTTAGTATAAACACTGATATATTGCTACTTTTTACGGTTAATATAAACTAGTGGTTTGTCCGCCCTGCGGGCGGGTAAGTTACACTAAAACTATTTTGTAATATAATTGTATGAAAAATTAGAAATTTACTTTAAATTGTAATAATAAATATAAGATGTTTTCTAAAATCATATTGTAAATTTTATTAAATTTTGTTGGTTTAATTTGAGAGGACCACTCAAATTTATTTTTTTGTTAGAGAAAACAAAATTATTAAATTTAAAAATTAAGGAAAATGTAATGATTTATATTTCTTATTCTTGATTTATGTTCACTTTGATATAGTTGAAAAAATTCTAAAGTAAGAATAACTATTTTTTTCTTCTAAATATTTTTTTTTAATATTCTTACGTTAATTGATTTTCTCACTATAGTAAATTAATCCACCTCCAAGCTAAATCATTTGAAAATATAATGTAAAGTAATAAAATTATAGAAGTAATATTACAAAATAATATATAGATAGTTTCAATAATATCATAAATAATAAATATATATTAATTAACAACTAATGATGTTTATAACATATGTTTATAGTTATATTAGATTTTCAATTTATAATGAATTTTTCTTTAGTTTTTAGTGTTTTACTAATTATTTTTTGTAAATTATTTTGGCATTTTAAAACATTTATAACGAAATTAAGTTTTCTTCCGCACTATGTGCGAATAATTACTATTTAAATTTTACTAATGATTTTACTGTGTAAATATCAAATATTGTAAAATATTTTCGTGTTCATAAATTTTCTAGGGTGTTGGATATAGTATAAGAGAAGAGACATACTCTGATTTTTGTTGTTTGAATTTTGCATATATCTTTATTTCGAGCATTTTTGTAATAAATATTTCTATTAGTTTGATAAATACCAAAATCGAGTTCAAAATACATAGACAGCTCGTATGATGTTGCACGGAGTTGTGTTTTCTCAATGATAATCTTCTCAACTTTAGATGGAAGGTCTATCTCAAACTGATGTATTGAACTGTAGATCACTTTGTCATCATCTCAAATCTCGAATTGGTCTTACACAATTGTGTTTAGCAAAGCAAAAGATGGCCTTTATTGTCCATTATATGTTAAAATTATTATTTTATAATCTTGTGTTTTACATTGTATTTGAATTTATTTTAAATTTGAAATAAGTAACATTTAAAAATATAATAGCTGAATTATTTGGCTGAAACATATAATAGCTGAATTATTTGACTGAAAAATATAATAGCTGAATTAGTTGACTGAAAAATATTTTTTCAGTTACACTGAAATGAATAATTTTATTTTATTTCCTATAACTTTAGCAAAGTTTGGTTTATAATTTGTAGATGTGTTACTTTGTAGTCAAAATTTAAAAAGTTTCACTCTTGGAATAGGATATGTCCAATACATTTTCTTACTTACGTATGACCAGTGTTAAATAACAATCATAGATAGCTTTCACGTACTCTCCCGAATCTGACTGCATATACATGAAGCTTTATAGCCTGAATATGAGAAACCTCTACATGATCTATGCGAAGTAACTTGATAGCTACCCCATGCCATCGTAACGATAAATACAACACATACACACCTCAATCAAACCAACAGATGAGTCTGAGAGTTCATTTGTTTCTCATACAAACCCTTCTATTTGTACATCATGTGGCCGCAACACTCTCTGTTTAAGGTAGGGGGCTGACACAACACCTACAAAAATTTTAACTTGCACTTGTTTAGTATGTTAAATAAACATCTATAATAATATAAGCGAGTTGAATACCAATCATCTAAGTTGTAAAAAGAAAGCTAAAATTTGAGAAACCATGTAAGCTATGTATCGTATCATTCACACAATTTGGAGACAATACTTAAGAAAATATTTGTGATTTTAACAGAAAACATAATTTTTTTAAAATATTTGTGATTTTAACAGAAAACATAATTTAAAAAATTATGTAGCACATTAGCTTTTGACGTACACATTATTTTGGGTCTATACAATGGAGTTTTGAGTTAGGATTTCAGAAACTTGTAGCCAGAGATTTCTCAGCCGATGCATTTGACAATGGTTCCATCAAGGTTTTGCCGATGAGGTATTTCAACTCGATCTCCCCGGAAACCCTTCTTTTTTTAATGTAAAGAACACCTGCAAAGAAGAATCATTGGATTGAATTAGCTTTACTAAGTTTGACACTGATACGTTTGGCCTTTGGTACAATAGCAGCACATAAAGTGATCTGATATTGCACCCATACATTCTATAAGTGAACTGACCGATTCCCAATTGCAGATAGCTTCAGAGACCCATGAGCTTTTCAGAAATGACTGCAGGAAGTTACCGAGAAGCCAACTGGGCCCATATCTATTTTTCCTCACAGGACCATGCAGGAAGGTGTGCGATTCCAATCATGGGAAATATATGCTCACCTCCCATTATGAGACCAATAACTCCAATCTGAGCACCTATCACAACCTTAGCTAAAAGGCTTTTCGGCCACCAGCTCTAATAAAGGAAAAGCTGTCTCTGTGATCTTCCTCATGATTACTGCAGTTCCCTTAAATCAAAATAAAAAGAAGAAAATGAACACTAAGAATCTGCATATCCTGGAGGAGTACACATAAGTGTACCAGTTACATGACCCAAACTTATGCTTGAAAACTATTGGCATGTATGAATTTAGAGCCATTGAATGGTTCTTGAAGCACTCCGTCTCGAGTGTGGTGGGCTCTCTCGGATATCAGGTGGAAGGTCAACAACTTCAAGTCCTACTCTCCATGCCAGATCACACACAGTTTGTGCTCTATTGTGCCTGCACACATTGACACCAGTTCGCTACAAACGGTGAGATTCACTGACACATAGGATTTAAAAGAAGGATTTGTCACTAACACACCCAAAAAAATAGATCACTTTTTACATATGGGATGATGCTTATACCTAGATCTAATTATACCAGTCGTATCAAAAAATATATCACATTAACATTAGTCTTGCTTCAGTTTCCTTTTGCTAATCAATTGAATTGTTCATTATTTGGTTAACTGGAACAGTTAAGATGGTGCAGAGATACAAACGATAAGAGGAAAGAGTTTTTTGAGGAATGATAACCTTATAGATTTTTTAAGCTGAAGTCAGTTGCCATAGATATAGAGATGGTTTCTGATAAGTACCAACGTTCTTATGTGAGGCGGGAAAAGAAGATTATGAATAAGGAGTTGGATGACGTGGCCGATCCGAGTGATGCATTCTTATTGGAGGAAATGGGTGAGCTGGCAAGAAAGGAGAAGACTCTGAAGGAAGCGGAGGGTTAGCGGTTAGAGTCTTCTCAGCTCGAGATGGAGTATTAATAAAGGAATAGAGTCGTTGTAGTTTCTTTATGCTTTGTATGTTGAGAGAAGACGATATGAGTCTCTTCACGATCGCTATGAGATCGTAGGTGTTGATCTATATCGCTATGAGATAGAGATCACATCTGAACTTTACAAAGCTATTTCCATTTCAATAAACGAGTATTTTAGTTTACAAATCTTTCATCTCCTTTACTCTATCATTGGTGCGGTGAAACGGTTCGATCTTCTCAAATCGCGACGATGTCTTCAAATTTGGGCTATTCTGATGCTTCTATGGATCCGACGAAGCAGATCCAAGGTCAGGTGAAGTTTTTGATGGGAGCTTATGAGAAGTTGTGCGATGATGCGAAGTTGAAGGACGATCGCTTTGATTCGTTGGAGTCGCGAGTCGGCGCACTGGATACGAAGTTGTCGTCGATGGATTCGAAACTCGATTCGGTGCTGAAGGCGTTGGGGAAACAACCGGTGATTGATCGATCACCAATCCAGACGCCAATACGAGATCCTGTACTCGCGTCGTCACATTCGCAGGTACGGACTTCCCATTTTAAGAGAGTTCGTGAGCATTCACCATTGGCGTTTAGGGAGGATGATTTTAATCTAGACAATCGCGAGAATATGCTTAAGAAAATTGAGATGCCGTTCTGCGATGGTACTAGAGTTTCGGAGTGGTTGGTGGATGTGGAGTATTTTTATGAATTGGGAAGGTATGATGAGGAGGCGAGATTGGATCTGGTTCCGCTATGTTTGAAAGGTGCTTTGAAGAAGTGGTTTGCGTGGGTGATGCATCGTGGTGGCTTTAGGAGTTGGAAGGATTTCAAACAGAGCTTGTTTGTGCGCTTCTCTGAATCTATTGAGGATGAGCCGAGCACGCGCTTGTTTTCTATCAGGCAAACTGGTTCTGTAGCTGATTACGTATCGGAGTTTGAAGATTTATCAGCTCAGGTTTTGGGACTGGATGATCATCACTTGGAACGGATTTTCTATATTGGTCTCAACAGAGAGATGAAGGAGGTGATTCGCATGAAGGAACCACAGGGCCTTTCAAACTACATTGTAGCCGTGTTGAAAATGGAGTCTAGCACGTTCTGTCGTGTTTTGGGTGATGCTTCAAAGGTGGCTTCGAAGCCTATCAATGGTGGTGGCAACACTAATGCTCGTTCTGGCGGTTACTATAATAATAACCAGAAGGCTGTGATGTTGGATATCAAGCCACAGAAAGAGAATGTCCCACTAGGCCATCTCAACGACCAAGACAGCGTCATTCTGATGCGGAACTGGATGCGTTAAGGAGGCAGGGGCTTTGTTTTAAAAGTGGGGATAAATGGTCTAAAGCACATGAAGGAATATGTCCAAAAGAAGGAATTCCGAGTGCTTACGGTCATTAATGGATTTGAAGTGGAGTTATTGGATGCTGAAGAGGAGCGAGAGGAGAGACCTGAGGAGTGGTTACATCCGGAGTTGAAAACATTATCTTACTCTGCTTTTGTGGGTATCGACGCTCCTAAGACAATGAAGTTGTTGGGGCGGTTGGTGATATCTTGCATATTTCCATTGTCTTATCCATTCACCCATGTGCATTTTGATCATATAGACTAGGATTTAGCCATGTTTAGGTTGCATTTTGCATACATAGGTCCTTATCAGGTATTGGAGTACCACATGGAGTTCTTGAAGACATTTGGGTGCATTTGGAGCTCAAAAGAGGTGATAAAGGTGATCATTGGACGAGCAGTGCATGGGAGCGACTTCACCGGAGCGACACCGTGAAGTCGCTGTGACACCTTTTCAGAGCGACGTGACCGGAGCGACGTCTCGCAGCGACCACGCGAGGTCGCTCGCGTCTCCATCACCCGGAGCGACGTCTCGCAGCGACCACGCGAGGTCGCTCGCGTCTCCATCACCCGGAGTGACGTGACCGGAGCGACCCCTCCAGGTCGCTCCCGAAGTCTGGAGCGACCCCTCCAGGTCGCTCCCGAAGTCTGGAGCGACCTCTCGGAGCGACTACTGGAAGTCGCTCCGCGACGTCTGATTGCTCGAATTCATTTCTACTCAAGGGCCTTTTGGTCATTTCAATATGCACGTTTTTACTTCTGAAAACCTATGTTTTAAGTAATTTTGGACAGCCACCAGGAGGATCTTTGGTTCTTAAGAAAAAACCTTTGGAAAGTTCATCTCTTGAATCTTCTTTGTTCATCTAGTTATTGCAATTCTGTGTTTTCCGATTCGTTGTTGTATCCCTCTGTATGATTAATCTGAAATCCAACATGGGTTTAAGAGGAATCATGGAGATTAGTGAGTAATCACCTTTTGAATTCATGGGTTAGGGAGATCAAGGGTGATTAGGTTAGTTCTAGGATGTTTTAGTGTAGATCATTCTTGTTCCTTGCTAGTAGAGTATTCATAATGCATCTTATGAGTTGACCACTCAAAAGTGATCTTTAGACATTTCCCACCCACAAGGTGCTTGATGAAATGCCTGAGACAACTCTCCTAAGCTTTTAACATACTTTACCAAAGACATTTGTTGTTAAAGGTGTTAAGATAGCCAATAGACCTGTTAGTAATGATTGCTTTCATATTATTCAACCAAAGACATTTGATGTTTGAGATATGTTAGCAAATGAGCATTTATCTAGACATAGAGCTTGCTTAGAATTATGTCTAGGCTTAAGGTTGATAGTTTGATTGATCGTTTGCCATCCTTAGTTCGAAACTTGATCACCCAAGGTCTAATCCCTATGCTCATGAGTTCTCTTTTCCCTTAGTAAAGAAAGTCAACTCATTTACCGTTTTTATTATTCTGAAACAGCATTAGTAATAATCATTAGTTTAGAAAACTTTTAAAATCATCAGTTGCACTTAGATTAAGTAAGTACTTGCATTCTCAGTGCTTCGAATCCCTTGGAATTGGTTCGACAATCATTTATACTACAACATTTGTCTTAGGAGCCTTGAAAACTCCTAACATCAAATTGGCGCCGTTGCCAAATTCTAAGTAGATTTGAACATTGAGATTTAGTCATTTGCTTGAGACTAAGTCATTTTTTTTTTTTAGTTACTAATTCTCTTTCGTCACCTCCCTTTAATTTACAGGTGTATGAACTTGAGGAGCAGGGGTCCATCAAACCTAGTTCCAAGAGCCGCATACATCAGAGCTTTAGAGAGAGAGTGTGCTAGAAAGAGAAGAGAAGAAGAGCAACAGTCTCACTTGCAGAGATTGGATACTGCTATGGGAGACATACCTCAAAATGATGCCAACAGCGTTCCACAAAACCAACAGCGAGCAGCTCGACCCATTGGCACTTATGACCGCCCCAACATTCATGGTCATAGATTGGGAATCCGAGCACCAGCTGTAGCAGCCAACAACTTTGAGATCAAATCAGGACTCTTCAACGTGATCGAGAACAACAAGTACCATGGCTTGGCTCTAGAGGACCCATTTGATCACTTGGACAGGTTCGACAGCTACTGTGGGTTGTCAAAAACCAATGGTGTGTCTGAGGATGCCTTAAAGCTAAAGTTATTCCCTTTCTCTCTGGGGGATAAAGCACGATAGTGGGAGAAGTCTCTACCAAGTGACTCAATCACCACTTGGGATGACTGAAAGAAAGCTTTCTTGGAGAAGTTCTTCTCTACTTCAAGAACTGCTAAGCTGAGAAATGAGATCTCCAGCTTTCAACCGAAAGGCTTGGAAGGCTTCAGTGAAGCCTGGGAGAGATTCAAGGGCTACCAAGCTCAATGCCCACACCATGGTTTCTCTAAGGAGAGCTTACTCAGCACATTCTACCGTGGTGCTCTTCCTAAGTACAGGGCCAGACTGGATACAGCTAGCAATGGGTTCTTCTTGGGGAGAACAGAGGAAGATGCAGAAGAGCTGGTTGACAACATGGTAAAGAGTGATGCTGTCTACAGTGGAGACCACGACAGAGGCAGTCGCACAGATGACAAGCAGACGAGGAGGGAGTTAAAAGCTCTCCAGGATAAGATTGATATTCTCATTGCTGATATGGCCACCCAGGAGCAGCTGCACTTTGTTGGTAACCCAAACAAAGAAGCCACACCTGTTGTCCAGGAAGTTGATGGTTTGGAAGGGCAAGAAGAGCTCTGCTTCATCAACAACAATGGTAGCTGGTACAAGAAAGAGCCAAACTTTCAGTACAACAACTACCAACAGAGATCTTACCCCAACAACCAACAGAGTGGTTATCAGCCTCGGAACAACCACCAAGGCAGCTATCAGTCTCCACAAAACCCTCCTCCCGGTTTCAACAACAAAGGACAACAACCTGCCCAACAATAACCTACTACTTCTACCTCTACTACTCCAGTCAGCAGCACTGATGCCCTACTAAAACAAATCTTGGAGTCTCAGACAAGAAGTGAGAAGCATGTTAGCTATGAGTTGAAAAACCTGCACGCAAAGATTGATGGAAGCTACAATGAGCTCAACAATAAGTTCAGAACCTTGGAGAACCAGTTTGCTGCCATGAACACTCAACAAAATCGCCAACAAGGTTCTTTACTTGGAAAATCTGAGCAAAACCCCAAGGAGACCATGAAAGCTATCACCCTCAGGAGTGGTAAGGAGTTAACTCAGAAAGCTCTCACCAAGGATGCTGAGAAACAAGGTGAGGGGGTTTTCATCAACATAGATGATGAAGTGGTGATTGTTGATGAGAAAATCAATGATGAAATCTTGGAGAAGATCGTGGAAGCAAAAGGTAAAGGAAAGGTTGGGGAAGAGAAGAAAAAAATGAAAGATGGTGAAATTGTTGCTCCAGCAAGTGAAAATTCTTTTGTTCCTCCTCCCTATGAACCCAAACTACCATTCCCTGGTAGATTCAAGAGGCAGCTGCTAGAGAAGTACAAAGCTCTATTTGAGAAGCAAATGAGTGAAGTTCAAGTCACAATGCCCATCATTGATGCTTTCATGCTGATTCCTCAATATAGCAAGTTCTTGAAAGATGTTGTGGCTGCAAAGAAGAAGGAGATGGAGGGCATGATGATTCTCACTCATGAGTGCAGTGCCATCATCCAGAGGCTTGTTGTTCCAAAGAAGCTAGAAGATCCAGGATGCTTCACAATACCTTGTGCTCTTGGACCTATGGTATTTGATAGATGTCTCTGCGATTTGGGAGCTAGTGTCAGCTTGATGCCTTTATCTGTTGCTAAGAAGCTTGGTTTCACTCAGTACAAGAAGTGTAGACTGTCTCTGGTATTGGCTGATCGTTCAGTGAAGTACCCTGTGGGTATCTTGGAGGACCTTCCCGTTATGGTTGGAAAATATGAGATCCCTACAGACTTTGTGGTGCTTGAGATGGGTGAGGAAGCTGCAGATCCTTTAATCCTCGGAAGGCTTTCTTAGCTACAGCAGGAGCAATTGTTAATGGGAAAGAGGGCAAGATTGATCTACACTTGGGTAAAGGGCATGTTCTTCATTTTGACATCAAGGAGGTAATGAAGAAACTAACAGTTCAAGGGCAAGTTTTCTACATTGAAGAGATGGATGCCCTTGCTGATGAGCTCCTTGAAGAGTTGTCACTAGAAGACCCTCTACAGCATGCTTTGACGATAGAGAGGGAAGCTGAAGTCATTCAGAACCTGGAGAGTGCTGCCTATGGGATGATGTTGGATTCACACAGAGGATTTGGTAGTGAGGGTCAGTATGAGGAGCTGCCTCAAATTGTCCATTAGGAAGCCTCGATCATTCAACAAAGGGACACCCAGCAAGACGACTGGAGCGAGCTTAAGGCGCCTAAAGTGGAGCTTAAACCTCTCCCCAATGGTGTAAGGTATGCATTTCTGGGTCCTAATGGAACTTATCCAGTCATTGTGAGTAGTGAACTTACTGAAACTGAGATATCTGAACTTTTGAAAACACTTAAAAGATTTAGAAAAGCAATAGGTTACTCACTTGATGACATCAAGGGAATATCACCCTCTTTGTGTATGCATAGGATACATCTTGAGGATGAATCAATGACTTCCATCGAGCATCAAAGAAGGTTAAATCCTAACCTGAAGGATGTTGTAAAGAAAGAGATTCTTAAACTCTTAGATGCTGGTGTTATCTACCCTATCTCAGATTCTAAATGGGTATCTCCTGTGCATGTTGTGCCAAAAAAGGGTGGTATAACTGTGATTAAAAATGATAAGGATGAATTGATACCAACAAGAACAGTCACTGGGCATAGGATGTGTATTGATTACCGCAAACTGAACTCTGCATCTAGAAAGGATCATTTTCCACTCCCATTTATTGATCAGATGCTTGAGAGACTTGCAAATCATCCATTCTATTGTTTTCTTGATGGATATTCAGGATTCTTCCAGATCCCCATACATCCCAATGATCAGGAGAAAACAACATTCACATGTCCTTATGGTACCTTCGCGTATCGAAGAATGCCATTTGGTCTATGTAATGCTCCAGCCACCTTTCAAAGGTGCATGATGTCGATCTTTTCTGATCTGATTGAGGATGTTGTGGAGGTGTTCATGGATGATTTCTCAGTCTATGGATCTTCGTTTTCTGCTTGTTTGTCAAATTTGTGCAGGGTCCTACAGAGATGTGAAGACACCAACCTTGTGCTGAACTGGGAGAAGTGTCAATTCATGGTCAAGGAAGGGATTGTGCTGGGGCACAAGATTTCAGAGAATGGGATTGAGGTGGATAAGGCCAAAATCGATGTTATGGTTGGTTTGCCCCCACCAAAGACAGTGAAAGACATCCAAAGTTTTCTTGGTCATGCTGGGTTTTAGAGGAGATTCATAAAGGACTTCTCCATGATCACTAGACCAATGACCAGGCTGCTGTGCAAAGATGCCACCTTCAGTTTTGATGTGGACTATCTAGAAGCCTTCAAGAAGCTAAAAGGTGAGCTCATCAGTGCTCCAATTGTCCAGCCACCTAATTAGGATCTCCCCTTTGAGATCATGTGTGATGCTAGTGATTATGCCGTGGGAGCTGTTTTGGGGCAGAAGAAAGATGGCAAGACCCATGTGATCTACTACGCGAGCCAAACCCTTAATGATGCTCAGATGAGATATGCCACAACAGAGAAGGAGATGCTAGCCATTGTCTTTGCCTTTGAGAAGTTCAGAAGCTACTTGGTGGGATCTAAAGTCATTGTCTACACAGATCATGCTGCGTTAAGACACCTTTGGCGAAGAAGGATGCAAAGCCCAGGCTCTTGAGATGGATTCTTTTGCTGCAAGAGTTTGATTTAGAGATCAAGGACAAGCCAGGAGTTGAGAACGGTGTAGCCGATCACTTGTCCAGGCTGAGAGTGGAGTGTGGCATTCCAATTGATGAAGGACTCCCTGAGGAACAGATCATGGCTATTGGAGCAGTGATAGCAGTTTGTGAGACTGGAAGAAAGCTTGAAGAAGTCAAGGCAACAGAAGAGAAAGAACTTTGGTATGCTGATTTGGTGAATTACCTAGCCACAGGAAAAGAGCCTTTGAATCTTGTGGGTTATGCCAAGAAGAAATTCTACAAGGATGTGAAGAGATACTACTGGGATGAGCCCTACCTATACATTCTCTGCAAAGATCAACTTTATAGGAGAGTGGTTGCTAATGAGGAGATTGACGGGATCCTTACACAGTGTCATGGATCATCTTATGGAGGCCACTTTGCTACCTTCAAGACTGTTGCTAAGGTGTTACAAGCTGGATTCTGGTGGCCACACATGTTCAAGGACACACAAGACTTTGTTTCAAGGTGTGATTCATGCCAAAGGAGGGGAAACATCACCAAGAGGAATGAGATGCCTCAGAATCCAATCCTAGAAGTTGAAGTGTTTGATGTGTGGGGTATTGACTTCATGGGACCATTTCCATCATCAAATGGCAACAAGTACATTCTGGTAGCTGTTGATTATGTCTCAAAATGGGTGGAAGCTATTGCAAGTCCCACCAATGATGCAAGAGTGGTAATCAAGATGTTCAAGAGCACCATCTTTCCAAGGTTCGGAGTTCCAAGAGTTGTAATTAGTGATGGAGGGTCTCATTTCATCAACAAACTGCTTGAGGGACTTCTCAGGAAGAACGGTGTTAAACACAAGGTGGCAACTCCTTACCATCCTCAAACAAGTGGTCAAGTTGAGATTTCTAACAGAGAGATCAAGTCCATTTTGGAGAAGATTGTGGGGATTACAAGGAAGGATTGGTCAGTCAAGCTTGATGATGCGCTTTGGGCTTATAGGACAGCTTACAAGACACCTCTAGGGACCACACCTTTCAACCTAGTGTACGAGAAAACTTGCCATCTGCCAGTGGAGCTTGAGTACAAGGCACTTTGGGTAGTAAAGTTGCTAAATTTTGACATCAAGAGTGCCAAGGAGAAAAGACTTTTTCAGCTACATGAGCTTGACGAGATAAGAATGGATGCCTTCGAAAACTCAAGGATCTACAAGGAGAAGACTAAAGCTTTCCATGACAAGAATATCCTAAAGAGAGAGTTTAAAGAAGGAGATCAAGTTCTTCTCTACAACTCAAGACTGAAGTTGTTTCCAGGAAAGCTTAAGTCAAGGTGGTCCGGCCCTTTCAAAGTCAAAGAGGTTAAGCCATATGGAGCAATAGTTTTGTGGAGTACTGATGGAAGAGACTTCACAGTCAATGGGCAAAGGGTTAAGCTCTACATGGCAGATGCACCTGAGGAAGATGGAGTTTCAACTCCACTGTCTGACCCTACCCCAACCTAATCCAAAAGGAGGCAAAGTCAAGCTAGAGACTTAAAACAAGCTCACTTGGGAGGAAGTCCCATGCGTATCCTTGTACATATTGCATTGATATTTTCATTTTCATAATATTTCATAAAAAAAAAAAGGAAGGGAAAGTGTTGAAGTAGTGTTCAGGTGGTTCGTCGATCCGGTCAAGGCAAAGGACTCGAGCGTGGGAGTGAGGTTCCGCAGCGACGCCGCGAGGTCGCTCCAGCTGGGAGCGACGTGATCAGAGCGACTCGGCTAAGTCGCTCGCATATTCTGTGTCCGGAGCTCGAGAGTCGCTCTGGGAGCGATGTCTCGCAGTGACCACGTGAGGTCGCTCGCGTTTTCTGTCGCTGGGACCGACGTGACGCAGTGACCACGTGAGGTCGCTCGCGTTTACTGCGACACGGAGCGACGTGACGCAGCAACCACGTGAGGTCGCTCGCGTTTACTGCGACACGGAGCAACGTGACGCAGCGACCACGTGTGGTCCCTCGCGTTTACTGCGACACGGAGCGACCTATCAGAGCGACCCCTCCAGGTCGCTCCCGAGCCGGTCCAGGTACAATGGTTAAGAAAACTAAGGGAAAGTCGGATGCTAAGAGGCAAGAACCTGAAAGTCAAGAGTCTTCGTTGAGAGGAAAGGCTTTAGCCTCGGAACGGGCTGGTTCTGGGACACAAAAGACTTCTCGACAGAATACCATGGCTGCAAAGAAGGCAAAGGAACGAGAGGAGGGCAGGAAAGAGTATAGCAGTTGCCACAGATGAGGAGAGTGGCGATGAAAGTGCAGATGAGCAGGCTCCTACAAAGAGGGCCAAGATGTCCAAGGGGAAAGAGGTTGCTGAGGATAGAGACAGGGCGAAAACTCCATCTGAGGAAGAACTGTATCATCATTTGCTAAATGGGGTAACTTGGACTCCAACCAGATTCGCTGGCCAAGATTTGCTGAAGGAGGTGGGTCTCTATTCTGATATTGAGGCAATGCTGGGGCACCTGAAGATGCCTAAACTCCTCACCATGGCCTACCCCACCTACCGGGATGTCTCCTGTCAGTTCTTGTCTTCCCTTCAGGTCATTTACCATGACGATCCGCACGTGAGGCAAGGATGGGCCAAAATAAAGTTCAAGGCCAACGGGAGAGAGTACAACATGAACTTCAAAGACATTGGGAGAGTCATGGGTTTCCAAGACTTGCCAGACTACTCCCTTTTCAAGTGTGAAAACCTCCCCACTCAGCTTTGGAAGTTAATCACTGGAAACAAACACTCTACTGGGGCTGACAAGAACTCACATATCCGGCACCCGTCTGTACGCTACCTCCATAGGATGCTCGTCCATGCATTCTACCCACGGAAGCAAGCTGGTAGTGTCACCGAGGAAGACATGCGACTGCTCTGCCCGGCTATCCGCCCCTATGCCCCACCTGGAACATTGCCCCTTCCAAGCAACGACATCTATGCTTCCTTTGGGATGGTCAGCTTCTTCGTGAATCGTCTCGAGCAATACAGAGACTGGGCATGGTACACAACTGATTCGCAACCAAAGATTGGGATAGGCGGAATGATCACACCACTGCTCCAATTTCTGAATGTTCGCTTGGGAAAGGACGCAGCAGGGCCTAAGTTCATCGATGGCACTTACTTGAGGATTGCCACCTATTTCAGTGGGATGTATGGGAAGGACTACGTCTACCACTACTACTTGCAGGGCAAGCCGGTCGAAGTGGTTCTTCCAAACCAGAGACTGACGAGCTTAGAGAGACCTGGAGCTATCAGCTTCAACTTATCTCAAGAAGACTTTCTTGGAGAACACGGGTCTCTCGGTCCCATTGCTGCACCAAGGAAAAGGAGTGTTCCGACGAGACATGACTTCACAGAACCTCCTAGGGAAGAATCTGTACCCATCTATGGACCTCCACGCTACTACTTCAAGCCACATGATGGAGTCCTTCCCCCTGGTGCGCTTCGTGATGCTCATGACCACATTAGCCGACTTCAGCGATGGAACAAGGCACAAGACAGAACAATCGAAAAGCTGAAGGACAAGTGCAAGGCACTGAGCAAGACGGTGAAGAAGCAAGCAAAGACTTCAGCCAAGTTCATGAAGAAGGTGGCCGATGTCTTGACCAGAGGAGGAATAGCTGGATGTAGCTCAGCGGACTTCGCCTTCGCGAACACATCAGTCCCCCAGCCCCCACCTCACCCCACTGCTCTTGGTTTCCCACTCACTGATAGACAGCTCCAGTGACAACGGAGGAACCCACCCACCCAGCCTTCCGCCTCTGGAAACAAGTCTCCATCCCTAGCCTCTTCAGAAAGTGAAGCTGAGATTGAAGAAGTTCAGAGCCAACAATGGTATGGAGACTACAGCTCAGGACATGGAGGTTACTACACCACGTTCCCACCAGACGACGATGATGCTGGGGCATCTGCCCCCACTTACTATCCTTGAAGGTACTTCTCTACTTTCCCTTGTATATACCATTTCATTTTTGCATATTAGCTTTCTCTTTTGGGTATCTCTCTCTACTTGACAACACAGAGACCGTGTCATTTAAGTTTGTGGGAGGTACCAAGTATTTGATCATGTTTGCTTTGATGATTTTTCATTGAGTCTTGCATACATACCTTTTAGCATGAAAAAAAAAAAAAAAAAAAAAAAACAAATCATATAGATTGCATCACTTGCATTTTTAGGAGAGTCTAGAGCATATAGGTTGCATTCACTTGCATTGGGAGCAATGATTTAAAATGCCTTGTAAAGAACACTATTTCACACTCGAGTAGCTATTGCATCTCTCAAAAAGCCTTGTATGTTTCGAGCCTTGAAAACTCTTCCTGAAACTTGTTGATTGCTGAAACTCAGTCTTTGAAGCTAACTACAACCTTATTTGAACTGAACGAACTTAATGCATCTTGCTCATGGTCCCTTGTGTACTGAGTCATGGATATACACACTTGAGTTGTCACATCCTTTATGCCAATCTTTTTGACAAACTCGAGTGGTACACCATTCCCAAAACCCTTTCCTCCTTTGGAGCTTTCATTATTTGATGAGTGAGGCCTTTTTCGGAAAGCCTTACATGTGCATAATGTTGAGAGTATCGGGAACGACAATGCTTGGTCTTCATTCTTGCTAGATTAGGCATTCTATTGTCTAGCTATAGGTGGGGGGGTGAGTGTTGTGACTATGGTTTGGAAGCATGAAAAGTTCGAAGGAAAAGAATAGACTCTTTATGTTTAAATGGATAATCTTATTGGAATTAATAGATAAACGTCTAGCTCGAGTTTATGAAAAGTCTTGGCCCCCGAAAAAAAAAGGGGCTAGCAAAGTTGTTTAGAGCTAAGATTTGTTTAAAAGTTTAGAAAATCCTTTATAGATTTAAAAGAAAAAGAGTTTTATGTGCAAAGTGTTCTTGGGGTCTTTTGGTGAGAGATGGGAGTTGGGTTTGACATTATGAAGTGATTGTGTAACTTGTATATTTGGGAAAAGGTTAGAACAATGGAGATTGAACATTGTATGCATGAGTTGGTCCCTTTCTTAGATATATTATGTGCAATGTCAAGGCTGCTCGTTTTGAGAGTAAACCACTTTAAAAGATCATGGATTTCGAACCTCTTGACCCACTTGAATAAAAGCCTTCCCTTACTCAACCAAATGATTTGGACCAATTGACCATTTGCAAGAATTCACTTGATGTTTTATGCTTAATGAATGTGAGAGTTGGTTGATTTGAATGTGTGGATGCTTGATGATGAGTATAAGGGCAAAAAGAGTTGAGATATGCCTAGAGAAGCTAGAGTGTAATAAGAGAGTGTGCTCATGTTAGATTAGATGTTGAATCGAGTGCTAGTTGTGTTTCTTTTGGCTATGAGCTCCCACCTTCAAACCTCTCTCCCTATGAGTTCTAGAAAGTTCACTTGTGGACAAGTAAAAGAACAAGTTTGGGGGAGTTGATATCTTGCATATTTCCATTGTCTTATCCATTCACCCATGTGCATTTTGATCATATAGACTAGGATTTAGCCATGTTTAGGTTGCATTTTGTATACATAGGTCCTTATCAGGTATTGGAGTACCACATGGAGTTCTTGGAGACATTTGAGTGCATTTGGAGCTCAAAAGAGGTGATAAAGGTGATCATTGGACGAGCAGTGCATGGGAGCGACCTCACCGGAGCGACACTGTGAAGTCGCTGTGACACCTTTTCAGAGCGACGTGACTGGAGCGACTCGGCTAAGTCGCTCGCGTCTCCATCACCCGGAGCGACGTCTCGCAGCGACCACACGAGGTCGCTCGCGTCTCCATCACCCGGAGCGACGTCTCGCAGCGACCACGCGAGGTCGCTCGCGTCTCCATCACCCGGAGCGACGTCTCGCAGCGACCACGCGAGGTCGCTCGCGTCTCCATCACCCGGAGCGACGTGACCAGAGCGACCCCTCCAGGTCGCTCCCGAAGTTTGGAGCGACCTCTCGGAGCGACTACTGGAAGTCGCTCCGCGACGTCTGATTGCTCGAATTCATTTCTACTCAAGGGCCTTTTGGTCATTTCAATATGCACCTTTTCACTTCTGAAAACCTATGTTTTAAGTACTTTTGGACAGCCACCAGGAGGATCTTTGGTTCTTAAGAAAAAACCTTTGGAAAGTTCATCTCTTGAATCTTCTTTGTTCATCTAGTTATTGCAATTCTGTGTTTTCCGATTCGTTGTTGTATCCCTCTGTATGAGTAATCTGAAATCCAACATGGGTTTAAGAGGAATCATGGAGATTAGTGAGTAATCACCTTTTGAATTCATGGGTTAGGGAGATCAAGGGTGATTAGGTTAGTTCTAGGATGTTTTAGTGTAGATCATTCTTGTTCCTTGCTAGTAGAGTATTCATAATGCATCTTATGAGTTGGCCACTCAAAAGTGATCTTTAGACATTTCCCACCCACAAGGTGCTTGATGAAATGCCTGAGACAACTCTCCTAAGCTTTTAACATACTTTACCAAAGACATTTGTTGTTAAAGGTGTTAAGATAGCCAATAGACCTGTTAGTAATGATTGCTTTCATATTATTCAACCAAAGACATTTGATGTTTGAGATATGTTAGCAAATGAGCATTTATCTAGACATAGAGCTTGCTTAGAATTATGTCTAGGCTTAAGGTTGATAGTTTGATTGATCGTTTGCCATCCTTAGTTCGAAACTTGATCACCCAAGGTCTAATCCCTATGCCCATGAGTTCTCTTTTCCCTTAGTAAAGAAAGTCAACTCATTTACCGTTTTTATTATTCTGAAATAGCATTAGTAATAATCATTAGTTTAGAAAACCTTTAAAATCATCAGTTGCACTTAGATTAAGTAAGTACTTGCATTCTCAGTGCTTCGAATCCCTTGGAATTGGTTCGACAATCATTTATACTACAACATTTGTCTTAGGAGCCTTGAAAACTCCTAACATCAGTTGGGAGGGAGTGATGTTATTTGCATGGTGGACAGTGGAGCATCGCATAATTTCCTTTCTCCAACTGTGATGCAGAAGTTACATTTGAAGTTGTGTGAAGCGGGAGGTCTGGATGTGCTTTTGGGGAATGGCGTGATAGTTAAAGGGTTTGGAGTGTGCAGAGATGTTCCTATTCAGCTTAACAATGCGTGTTTCATTTCAGACTTTATTTCGCTGGAATTGGGATCAGTAGATGTTATTTTGGGGGTTCAATGGCTGGAGACATTAGGCAAATGTGAGATGGATTGGAAGAAACAGGAGTTGTTGTTTCCTTATCAAGGAGGGAGAGTTACATTGTTGGGAGATAGGAGTTTGCACGGACCTCGTTTGTCCTTGAAATCTTTACATTCCGCTGTGAGTACAAAGTTGGAGATTCCGGAATTGCTGCTCTCTAGTGCAGTTGCGACAACGTCTACAGCTACTTGTGATCCAGCAGATACGGAGCTGTTAAAGGCTTGGGAGTTGGTGTTTGCATTGCCACAGGGGTTACCTCCTTTTCGAGGAAGTGAGCACTCTATACAATTACTTCCAGGAGTTTCCACGCTCTCGGTTTGACCGTACCGTTACCCACACGCAACTAAGGTGATTATGGAACAGATGGTGGAGGAAATGCTGCAGTCTGGAGTGATACGAGCTAGTACTAGTCCTTTTTCAAGTCCGGTTTTACTTGTGAAGAAGAAGGATAATAGTCATCGGTTCTGTGTGGATTATAGAGCTCTGAACAGAGTCACCGTCTTGGACAAGTTTCCCATTCCGGTCCTAGATCAGCTGCTTGATGAATTGAATGGCGCCATGGTGTTTTCTAAGCTTAATCTACGTTCTGGTTACCACCAAATCCGTATGGTCGAGGAGGATATTCCCAAGACGGCGTTCAGGACAGTTGAAGGGCATTATGAGTTTCTGGTGATGCCTTTTGGCCTCACCAATGCTCCTGCAACGTTTCAGGCACTGATGAATAAGATCTTCAAGCCGTTCTTGTGTGACTTTGTGCTGGTGTTCTTTGATGATGTGCTTGTTTACAGCAAGTCAGTAGAATTACATGTGCAGCATCTTCAAGCTGTATGGAAGGTGTTTCAGGAGAATCAGTTATTCGCAAACAAGAAGAAATGCGTGATGGGAATGACTCAGGTCGAGTACTTGGGGCACATAATTTCTAAAGATGGCGTCTCAACTGATAGTGCGAAGACAGAAACTATGCGTCAGTGGCCTACTCCTAAGAATGTTAAGCAGCTGCGAGGGTTCTTAGGTTTAACAGGTTACTACAGGCGTTTTGTCTGGCATTATGGGTTAATTGCTAAGTCACTTACAAATTTGCTGAAGAAAGAGCAGTTCTTATGGACTTCTGCTACTCAGTTGGCTTTTGAGGAATTGAAAAAGGCTATGTGTACTGCTCCAGTATTAGCTTTACCAGATTTTTCGAAGAAGTTTATTGTGGAAACAGATGCTTCTGGCGTGGGTTTGGGTGCTGTTCTGATGCAGGAGAAGAAGCCAATTGCATTCTTTAGTTATGCTCTTACTGATTGAGAACAGTTAAATCCTGCGTATGAGAGGGAATTAATGGCGGTGGTGTTGGCAGTCAAGAAGTGGAGACAATATCTGGTTGGAAGGAAGTTTGAGGTGCATACGGATCAGCGGAGTTTAAAATTTTTGTTGGAACAGAAGGAGGTCAATATGGAGTATCAACGGTGGTTGGTTCATCTTTTGGGATTTGACTTTGAGATATTTTACAAGCCAGGGTGTGAGAATAAGGCTGCGGATGGGCTTTCTCGAAGCATGTGTTGCTTGGACGTTTCTGCGAGTACTTTGTTGCTCTCTTTGACGACTCCTACAGCTTTACAGCTCCAGGATTTGTATAAAGATATTGACGCTGATCCAGAGTTACAGAGTATGATCAAAAGGGTCTTGGATCTTTCTTTGATCAACAATAACTATCAAGTGATTGAGGGTCGTCTTTGGTACAAGAGGAGGCTGATGATACCTAAGACATCGACTTTCATTCCATTACTATTGCATGAGGCACATGATAGTTTGGGTGGTGGTCATTCTGGAGTTCTGAAGACTCTTAAACGAGTGCAACGTTCATTCTATTGGGAAGGCATAACACGGTCAGTGCAGCGTTATGTGCAAGAGTGTGTTGTTTGTCAGACACATAAGTCATCAACACTGTCTCCTGCTGGTCTTCTTCAACCTCTTCCCTTACCAACATGTGTGTGGGATGAGATTGCAATGGATTTTATCAAGGGCTTGCCTACTTCACAGGGGGTGAATGTGGTGCTGGTGGTGATTGATAGGCTAAGCAAATATGCTCATTTTCTTAGTCTTCGTCATCCTTTCACTACGGTGGAAGTGGCAAACTGCTTTGTGGAGGGTATTGTTCGACTGCACGGGTTCCCTAGAAGCATTGTGTCGGATAGGGATCGCATTTTTCTGAGTTCGTTTTGGAAGGAGGCTTTTCATTTGGCAGGTACGCAGCTCAAGTACAGCACGGCTTTCCATCCTCAAACTGATGGTAAGTCTGAAGTGTTGAACCGCTGTCTCGAAACTTATCTCCGCTGCTTCGCATCTGCGCATCCTCGAACGTGGCGTAAGTTTCTCCCTTGGGCGGAGTTCTGGTACAATACGTCATTTCACACTTTGTTAAAGACTACATTGTTTCAAGTGGTTTATGGTCGGGAACCTCCGGCAGTGGTCAAGTTTGAGGAGGGGTGTACGAGTAACTTTGATTTGGAAACGTCTTTGCGTGAACGTGACAGAGTGTTGGCTCTCATCAAACAGAATTTGGTGTGCGCTCAAGATATGATGAAGAAGGCAGCTGATAAGCATAGAAGGGATGTTTCATTTGATGTGGGAACGCTGGTGTATTTGAAGTTCAAGCCATATAGGCAGCAGTCTGTTTCTCACCGAGTGTGTCAAAAGCTGGCTGCTAAGTATTTCGGTCCTTACCGTGTGATTGCTCGTGTGGGGAAAGCAGCATACAAGTTGGATCTACCCCCAGCTTCTCGTATACATCCCGTTTTCCATTGTTCTCAGTTGAAAGCGGCATTGGGAGTGGATCGTGTAGTTCATCCCTTACCAGAGAATTGTATTGATGAGGTAGAAGCTCTTCCAGAACAATTGGAAGTCTTGGCTAAGCGTTATGATGATGAGGGTTATTTGGAGCTGCTGGTTAGCTTGGTGGGTAAGCCATCTCATGAGAATTCGTGGGTTTCGTTTCGTTCGTTTGTCAAGGATTATCCAGCTTTCAAGCTTGAGGACAAGCTTGGTTTCAAAGGGAGGAGTATTGATAAGTACCAACGTTCTTATGTGAGGCGGGAAAAGAAGATTATGAATAAGGAGTTGGATGACGTGGCCGATCCGAGTGATGCATTCTTATTGGAGGAAATGGGTGAGCTGGCAAGAAAGGAGAAGACTCTGAAGCAAGCGGAGGGTTAGCGGAGGGTTAGCGGTTAGAGTCTTCTCAGCTCGAGATGGAGTACTAATAAAGGAATAGATTCGTTGTAGTTTCTTTATGCTTTGTATGTTGAGAGAAGACGATATGAGTCTCTTCATGATCGCTATGAGATCGTAGGTGTTGATCTATATCGTTATGAGATAGAGATCACATCTGAACTTTACAAAGCTATTTCCATTTCCATAAACGTGTATTTTAGTTTACAAATCTTTCATCTACTTTACTCTATCAATCTCTTGGTAATTGGACCTAAAGGAGATGTGCCCATATAGTCCCGATAAGCTTAAGTGTATTTGACCGTCGATGGATAGATCTTTAAGACATTCCATTCTTGCTTGTTCATCCGGAAAATTGAAATAAACTCTCCAGGTAGGACCACTCAGGATGGAGTCAACATCGAACAACATACTCTTAAGGTGATCGCAGTGGCTTGCGTTGAGTTTTGTGAGCTTATGTAACCACTCTAGGGACTTTGGGATTTTCTGAAGCCTCTTGCACCCTTCTACTATCAACTCCTCAAAGTTCGTGGCTGTTGAAAGATTTGGAAGTTGTATCAGATTCTTGGAGCCTGTCACATCTAGTCTCTGTAGATTACCAAGGATCTGAAACAAAATGAAGACAAAAAAACATGTAGATATTATCTTTGGCGGCTGTGGTGAGTCCTTACTTACTGATATGTTTGAAAAGAGTGAAACCAGGACATATATCTAAAACGATAATAGACCAACGTGTCATCCCAAAGGCTCTTGAGGTTGCTGTATGGGAGATTGACTTGGACAAGCTGGTGGTGTCGGAACCTGGATGGTAAGATTTTCAACGGTCATGCATCCCAATGTAGTAGCTTAAGATCTGGGGGAAAATAAAATCCATCTGACTTGAGCTGCAAGTTGGGCTTTATATCACTCAAGTGGTGGAAGAACTTGAGAAACTTTTTTTTTTTTTTACTACGCATAATGTAACAGCCCGATCCCCCGGCGTCCGACCGGGGTTATCGAAGGGGCGTTATGGACACGTGTCTACTCATTTAGCCAACCCTACGTGTCCCGATACTGGTCCCGAGAGACGAGCGCATAACCTTCTTTGAAATACCGTCACACCCACATCCATATACTTCTACTTACAGTCCTGCGCACAGGGAAAAATGGAAATGGAGGGGTGAGTAACAAGTTACTCAGTGAAGTGGTTCTAGCCCAGCCTGCCCGCATGACACTCTATACTACTCTATGCGGGAACTAGGACTGACTAGCCACTACAATCAGTTAATGCATTTTATCATTTCCTAACGTCATCTATTGATTTTCCACATTCACTTCCATTCATTTCTAACAACCTAGTGATCAATCAATACAATGATCTCACTCATTGCCACACACGTCAAACCCTAGGCTTAACCGACTCATCATACCAGTCCGACTTGATCCTATGACACCTTTAACTCCCTGTTACCCGACCATGAGCTAAAAACCCTACAATGCACATCCTTTTCATCTTTTCGTCCTTTTCAACAGTGGGTAGCCCCAACTAGGCTTCTACCCCATATTCTTGTGGATTGGCCACATCTCCTATGGGTGCTTCCATATTCTTGTGGATTGGCCACATCTCCTATGGATACCTAGCGTGGACTACTACCCCACATACTTTCCTTAGACCCTCTATATGCCTTCCCACCCATGCTTAACCTTAACATCATTCTCTCATACTTTTACTTATCCTTTCACTTCCTTATCATTTTCACTTATCCCTTCCCATTCTCATTTACCTTCCTTTTTCATTCATACTTGTACTTGGGACTCAATTCACTAGACGCCACCCGCTATCGGTGTCACACACAATACACATCGCATTCAAGTTCTACTTCAATAACTTTTATAATCATTACTCGTCTATCGTCCTAGCATTTATTTCTCTCTAGCATCCTAACTTCAATCACAACAACACATGGGACAACACATCCAAACATACTAGAATCAACTACCAATCAATCATCACCACAACAATTCAATTCAGTTCATCGAGTCCCATTTATCAGTATGAGGGTTCTTATGCATCGTGTTCCATTCATTTAACATCCTAGCAATAATCATGATCTATCATCCTAGCTTTCAAACAGGGTCTAATCAACCCTAACTCCAACATAAAGGAGTATACAGTACATGAGAACAAGATGGGTTCAAGACACTCCACCTTAGTCTAGATCTGGATCTGGATCTGTAAACACGGATTTAAGAAGGTTGAGATCTGGTCACCACCACCACTTCACGGCGCCGGCGAGAGGGAGAGAGAGAGAGAGAGCGTGCGACGGCGAGGAGAGAGAGGGGGTGTCGGCGAGGAGAGAGAGAGAGAGCGACGCGCGGGAGAGAGAGAGAAGAGAGAGAGGCGGCGCAGGATAGAAGGGGAGAGAGCTCGACGGCTAGGGTTTTCGGCCTCCGGGAATTCTCTACAGAGCTTCGCTTCAGATTTGTGATGAGGCAAAAAGGGAGGCTGCATCTCTTTTTATAGGAAAGGGGAAGGGAAACCCTATGTTTTTGCCAAATGGGCCGTAGAGAAGCCCATATTCTTTGGGAAATTTTACGGGCCAGGAACCGGGCCGTTACACATAACTTCAAATACTGTATTGCTCATAGTAAACGTATAACGCATCTTACACATGTGTAGTATCAACCCTTCAGTTTCGTCTGTACCCTGTTGATAGAAACGTTAACGTTACTACGCATAAAGGTTTAAAAAAAACACATTTCCAGATGAGTTCAGCTCAGAGCAAGGGATGAACCTCTCGCAATGGATCGTCATATGCATGCATTATACGAGTTGCTGGATTTAAACTCCGAAAAGGAGGTTCGCTTGGTCGGGATATGTGGTCCAGGAAGCGTTGGCAAGACGACACTAGGGAGACATGCATACGAAGAGATGTAGACATATCCGAAAAGAACTATCACCAAGTCCATCAAGAAACATTCACATCACGAGATATTCAAGAAGAATCTCAAACTGATGTCATCAAATAGGTGCTTGGACAGAGAAGAGGTCTGCTTGTGATTGATTGCGTGGATAACCTCCAACAGTTAAAGGACATAGCAGGGATCGTTGGCTGGTTTGGTTCAGGGAGCAGAGTCATCTTTGTTACACAAGAAAAGAGTTTATTAGATGAAATTAGTGTGGAGCATGTCAATGAACTCCAGTCTCTAAGATTTGACGAAGCTAACTCTTTTGCCGATCTGCTTTCAACTAGCAACACCCTCCAACTAGTTTTGAATCACTTGCTCTTCGTGCTGTTCGGGTGGCCAGTTTCCTTCCTCTGACTCTTAAAATCCTTGGTTCTTCCTTTCATGGCAAGGATGAAGGGACTTGGGAGGAGGAGCTGCAAAAACTTGAAGGCTACCAAGAGAAAACTGTAGAAGTAATTTTTGTGATAAGTGGGGACATACTGAGAAGGTTTGCAAGTTGAATGATAAAAGGAAGAAGCAGAATGATGGTTCTGATCGATCGCCGAGATCTGAGGGAGGAGTGAAAATTGTTAATGAGGCAGATGCTAGCACAAGTCAGGAAGATGATTTAAATGTACAGAAAGGAGTCACAAATAGAAGCAGTATGGAAGGGGAAAAAATGATAATGATGGGAAGGAGATAATGAAGATCTGTGAGGCAGCAAAGTGGTAACAAATGGGCTTTGGTTTCGCCTGCAAAAATAGGAAGGTCGCATATGAAGTCTCCACAGGGAAATGAAACAGAAGTTCAGATATCAGCTTCAAAATACTCGGTGTTAAGTGTAGATGAAGATGTTGAGGAAGGTGAAGTATTGAGAGAAGAGCAAGAGGAGAATGTTGATGATATTTCTGAAGCAAGTGATCAAATGAGGGAGTTGGAAAATGATCTGTTGGAAGATGTTATTCTGACTCGAAAAGTGAAGGAGAAAGATGAAGCTGTAATGAAGAAAGGGGTGACGAGGAATCAGAAGGCCAAAACTCAGGATGTAAATGCAAAGAGTACAAGGCCTTCTAGAAAAAAGCACTAATATGGCTAGTTTCTTCTGGAATGTGCGCGTATTTAACAAAGTTTTGAAACATTTCGTGGTAAGAGAATGGACTAGAAGTAAAGATATGAAGTTTGAGTGTATTTTGGAAACAAGGGTGAAAGAAAAGAAGGTAGAAAGAATTATGAAGTCGGTATTTAGTGATTGGTTTTCTATGACTAATTACGAATGTAGTCAAGGAGGAAGAATTTGGTTTGTGTGGAGAGAGTCTGTTTGTTTAACTCCAGTTTATAAGTCAAATCAGTTAATGACTTGTTCTGTGGGTATGCAAGACGAAGAAGAGTTTTATTGCACTTTTGTTTATGCTAGTAACCAAATGGAGGAGCGGAAGGAATTGTGGAGTGACCTTTTCCATCATCACGATTCTCCCAGTTTCAAAAACAAGGCATGGCTGATTATGGGAGATTTTAATAAGATTTTGGAGGGTGAGGAGAGTTCGGGTTTTGGGAATACGGGCAGGATTTCAACTGGGATGAGGGATTTTCAGAGAGCTGTATTGCATTCTCAGCTTGCAGATATGGGCTATCAAGGACCAAAATTTACTTGGTGTAATAAGAGAGAAGAAGGGATTATTTGTAAATAGCTGGATAGGGTTTTGCTGAATAATGTTGCTTTCCTTCGGTTTAATAATGTTTACTCAGTGTTTGAGCCAGGGGGTTGTTCAGATCATATGCGTTGCAAGATTCAAATCTGGACTCCTAGTGAAAAGATTAGAAGGCCGTTCAAGTTTGTAAATGCAATAGGAAACCTTCCCTCTTTTTTGCCAATGGTGAAGGAGTATTGGGATGGGACGGAGAAGCTCTTTCACTCAACCTCGGCTTTTTTTAGATTCTCGAAGAAGCTCAAAAACCTGAAGCCTCTTATTACAGAATTGGGTAGAGAGAAGTTGGGAAATCTGACTAAGCGAGCTAATGAAGCGTATGAAGTTCTTTGTAATAAGCAGCAAAATACTCTCTCTAGTCCCAGTAGTGCTGCTATTCAGGAGGAAACTGAGGCTTATGAGAAATGGATTATTTTGCTGGGTTAGAAGAAGAGTTTTAAAACAAAAAGCGAAACTGCATGGGCTAGATGTTGGTGATCAGAATAACAAGACTTTTCATAATGCTATAAGAACCCGGAAAGCTCAGAACACTATTAGAGAGATCAGATGTCTGGATGGCAGTGTGGCTACGACTCATGGTGATATAAAAAGAGAACCAGAGAGATTCTTCTCTGCGTTTTTGAATAAACACCCTATGGATTACAAAGGTGTTTCGGAAGAGGAATTGCAGTCGCTGTTGGAGTTCAGATGTTCTTCGGGAGATAGGAGTATGTTGGAAGCTGAGGTCACTGAAGAAGAGATTCGAAAGGTGATCTTCGCAATTCTAGCTAATAAGTCTCTGGGACTAGATGGATATCCATGTGAGTTTTTCAAGATAACCTGGCCAATCATAGCACAGGATTTTACGGTGGCTATACAATCTGTGTTTAGGTATGGATTCTTACCTAAAGGATATAACTCCACTATACTTGCTCTGGTTCCGAAGAAGATTGACTCTATGGAGATGAGATATTTTAGGCCAATTGCATGTTGCAATGTCTTATATAAAGTGGTGTCAAAGATTATTGCTAACAGACTGAAGTTGTTGTTGCCGAGAATGTTTACAGAAAATCAATCTGCTTTTATAAAAGGAAGATTACTCATGGAGAATGTTCTTTTGGCATCAGAGCTTGTTAAGGATTATCATAAGAATTTGATCTCTCCAAGAAGTGTAATGAAGATTGACATCTCAAAAACATTTGATTCAGTTCAATGGAATTTTGTGTTAAGGAGTTTGGTGGCAATGGGGTTTCCGGAGAAGTTTATTCATTGGATAAAGCTCTGCATCACTAGTCCATCTTTTTCTGTCAAAGTTAATGGAGATTTGGCTGGATATTTTCAGAGTGCTAGGGGTTTGAGGCAGGACTGCTCACTTTCACCGTATCTATTTGTGATTTGCATGAACGTATTGTCTCGGAAAATAGATAAGGCTGCAAAGGAGAAGAAATTTAAGTTTCATCCTAGCTGTAAGTCATTGTCTCTTCGCGGATGATCTTATGGTGTTTGTTGAGGGATCCAAACAGTCGGTTGAAGGAGCTCTATCAGTATTCAACAAGTTTGCAGAATGGTCGGGATTGAAAATAAGTTTGGAGAAATCTACAATTTATATGGCAGGGGTTGAGGAAGATGAGAAAATAAGAATTCTAACAAACTTTCCATTCGAAGAGGGTGCTCTGCATGTCAGATATTTGGGTTTACCGCTTATGACTCTGTCGATGAGGAAGCAAGATTATCAGCCACTGGTGGAGAAAATAAGAAACAAGATCAGTACCTGGACCTGCAAATATTTATCCTATGCTGGAAGGCTGCAATTGATTACTGCAGTGTTGATGAGTATAGTAAATTTTTGCTGTGTTCAGATTACCAAGTCAGTGTATTAAGGAAATGGAAAGCCTCTGCTCTGCTTTCCTTTGGTCAGGACCAGAGCTCAAAACAACGGGTGCTAAAGTGGCTTGGAAGGATGTTTGTAGGATGAAAAGCGAAGGTGGGTTAGGTATAAGAGTGCTTAAGGAACTGAATAAGGTTTATGGATTGAAGTTAATCTGGCGTATGCTTACTGGTAAATCCTTATGGGGGAAATGGATTGATGAGAATCTATTGAGGAAGAGGAGCTTTTGGGAAGTTAAGAGTAAAACGCATACTGGATCGTGGATGTGGAGGAAGATGTTGAAGCTGAGGGATATATCAAAGAGTCTTTATATGAAGGAGATTGGGAATGGTCGGCATACATCCTTTTTTGGTATGATAGATGGTTAGACAGAGGTGTTGGACCCAACTTCGGTCAGTACATTAATGTGCCGCGATCAAAGATATGAGCCGCGAGGAATTAAAGTCCATAGCAAGCAATCGAGCCCGAAACGAAGACTTCGAGGCCCCGAAGATTGCGGAACAAGAGACGAAGATTGCGGAGCAGTCATGAAGGTCACGAGGTCGACTTACTATAAAGGAAGGAGAACAGACATGAAAAAGGACACGTTGAAAACCATGGAGAGAGCTATGTTGGGGTCGAAAACGGTTACGACGAAGTTAATGTCCAAACCTCCGCAAAAACAAGTGTGAGTGTATTTCTGCGACAATTATGCTTATTAAAAAGAATGTCACGACACATGATCTCGAGATAAAAACTTGTTCAAGTCTCGGTTGGTTCAAACACAAGCTGTCCCAAGGTAACAGAAACATATCTAAACCAGCCACGGATAGGTTCGAGTGTGACGATCGGAACACGGACAAATCAAGCTCGGTCACTACGCAACGACCGAACATGCACACTGCCCGGTCGCTACATAGCGACCGAGATCGAGCCAAGCTCGGTCGCTACGTAGCGATCGAGCACACGTCCCACTTGGTCGCTGCATAGCGACCGAGCTCGAGCCAAGCTCGGTCGTTACATACCAACCGAGCGCACGTCCTGCTCGGTCGCTGCGTAGCAACCGAGCTCGAGCCAAGCTCGGTCGCTACATAGCGACCGAGCGCGCGTCCTGCTCGGTCGCTACGTAGCAACCGAGCGCACGTCCCGCTCGATCGTTACATAGCGACCGGGCTCGAGCCAAGCTAGCGACCGAGCGTGCATACCGTTCGGTCACTACGTAGCGACCGAGCTTTTCCGAAACGTCAAATGCAACACGAATACATGCATTCTCGTCTACCCTTTGATGCTATCTCCCGAAGACCGTAGCAAATCCATTTCATGTTTTCTCGACATTCGAGGTCATCAATCAAACTTTGCGATAAAAACCGCGGAAAGTTCATTTTTTATCGAAAGAAGCCGTAATAAACGCCTCGAGCCAGAAGACGGCCCAAAGGGACCTAAGACATGACTCGAAGCCCACTTTACGATTTCTTAACCAATAGCCCGTAAACTGTAGGACGGTTTATGCTTGGTTCGCAAGGAAATATAAATGTCAAGTTTCCGCAGATAAATACGAAATTTTGAAGATAATTACGAAAATCGGGAAAAATGGAATCTCTCCATTTTTAGGCTATGACGGCTTAAGGGCAGAAGAAAAAAAGCGTAAAACGACCTAGGAGGGAGTATATAAGGAGTCCTAGGCGAGTGGCATGAGGAGGAATTTTTTCAGAACAAACTTAGCACTTAGAGCAATTAGGCAACTTTCCGTTTTTGTTATTCGAGTTGCGACTCAATTAGGTTTAGCCGTCTTAGGGTTGTTAGAACTAGGAATCTCGCCGACAGCTCTCGAGCCCAGGCTTATACCTTGTTGTAAACGCTCATACGCAAATTCAGAATAAGACTTCTCTTTGCTCTATTTTTACGATTTCTTATACTTTATCGTTGTTATCTCATGTTCTGATTGCTTAGCGTGTGGTATTAGCAGATATCCGAGACCTCTGGGAAACTAGGATTCTCCTACTTTCCTAATTTAAACGGAAATCGACAGTGCGAATTTTGGTTCCCACAGTTTGGCGTTAAAAGGAGAGGGGCTACGGATCAATATAACTCTCAACCACATCACGCTCAACCAGACATGTCAACTGACGACGCGGATAACGTGCAAACTCCTCTCAACGGAGGAAGCAACACTAACCTCCACACTCCAGCAGCGGATGTCTCTGCGGCCAACGCACCAGCCAACGCCGCGACGCTTGAGAAGTTTAAAAAAAAGTTTGCCACTTATGAAAAAATGTCGGAAGAACAGGATAAGCTCGTGAACACCTTGACCAAACAGGTCAAAACCTTAATGGAAAGGACTCGAGCAATCCGTCCCCGCGGAACCACGAAGGTTCGCTGGAAAAGACTCGACTTCGTAACCCCATTCGACAGGCCTGGAACATCGCATGATCATCCTTCGGGCCAAAACCCTAGCGAAAGCTCCCCTGCCGAGAAAAGGAACTTCAAGAGTCCTCCACCTCCCGCGAAGAGCTCGGAGGTTAATGAAGTCGAACACGTCGACTTGGATCCCAGCGATGTGTCCAACGATACCGAGGAGGACGCTGAAAGACTTCCAAGAAGGACCCGAAGCCGATCCGCCCGGGAAAACTCTCTGTTCGATTAGCCAATGACGGAAGAGGAGGAAATCCTCTATTGGAACGAACATGAAGAGCTGGCCGAAAAGCAAACCGAGACCACTCGCAGCAAATGCCGACAAGCTCGGAAACCTGCTCACGAGACGTCGGACATTCGCGATCTTCGCGATTACATCGCCAAAACGGCAGCGGAAGTAAGGGCTGTAAAATCCCAGATCCATCACGCTACCAGTGCTGCCCCTGAGATCGACAGGTTGCTCGAGGGGGCTCGGAAGACACCCTTCACCGCTCGCATCTCCGATATGAGGGTATCTGATCCAGGAAAAATCAAAGTACCAGTACGATGGTATGACCAATCCAAAAGCGTACCTTCAGGCTTTCCACATCATGATGGGAAGGGCCAGACTGAAGGATAGCGAAAAGGACACCGGTTACTGCCGTCTGTTCGTCGAAAACTTGGAAGGAGCAGCTCTCGAATGGTTCGCACGCCTCAGGGAAAACTCCATCGGAAGTTTCCGCCAGCTCGCATCGGAATTTCTAAAACAATATTCTATGTTCATAGATAGAGAAACGTCCGATGTCGACCTCTGGAGCATGTCCCAGGGGGAAAACAAACCCCTCCGCGAGTTCATATGCCGTTTCAAGCTGGTCATGTCAAGGGTTAGCGGGATAAGCAACAAGGTAGCCATAGACGCGCTCAGAAAAACGCTCTGGTACAAGTCGAAATTCAGAAAGTGGATAGCCCTCTGTTGGGGAAAAATATTCCATGAAGAGATTACTCCAGCTTCCGTCTTCCAGGTCCCTGCCTCCAGGGTCCGGGTTCCTGCCTCTGGGTCCCGGGTCCCTGCCCCCACGTCCGGGTCCCTGCCTCTGGGTCCCGGGTCCCTGTCCCCGAGTCTGGGACCTTCCTCCGTCTTCCAGGCCAAGTGATTTCTCCTGCCTTAAGATAAATGGAAATCTTCCATTTATCAGGTAACCAGCTTGAGCAAGAAGAATTATTCCTAAATCTAAGAGAAAGAGGAAGTATTCCAATACATACGACCTCCCTTAAGAAAATGGAAATATTCTATTATCTAAGGATATAATGAATATTTCCAAATCCTAAGAAGGGAGGCACGACCTCTTCTATTAATATTGGTTTCGAAACCTAAAGAAAGGGGGAGACGTCCATAACCAGAGCTCACCAATCTACAGCCGCCAAGGCAAGATTCTACACATAGAAGACCTTCTTCTCGGACAAGCCTATGAGAGGCTGATCCCGGCGGTTACTATCGACCAGGGGAAGATATATGCTCCCTGCAGCACGTCTACAAATCTACATACTGGCCCAGGCCACGATCTCCAGCATACCGATAGGGACACTCCATGCTCATCAAAGCATATCGAAGCACCATGCTCCCTGCAGCATATCGATTACTCCACCACCTGCTCTGGTCATGTGCCCCATAGAACAGATGACTCCTATCACCTACAAGGCCACGTGACCATCCAGGCTACGTGCCTCCATCAGAGCTACGTGCTCCTTAGGCCATGCGCCCACTTAGGCTCCGCACCTCCACCAATACATGAACTACGAACGGCTTGATCCCTCATTGAAGGGTATGTAGGTAATCCCCCCTGAAGGATGCAGCTATAAATCCCAAACATCTTCCTGGGTTCCTCAAGGACCAATCTTGGTAACCGGAACCCTCAACTATAGATCATGAGGCACCCAGGGACCGATCCTGGAGTCGGGACCATCAATTGCAGACCCAGAAGACCCTGCGATCTTCCCTACAAACAGGCGGTTCCTGCCTAACAACCGACCTTTCTTACTGCTACTAAGGCACTGACGACAGATACCAGCCCATACCCGTATGGCACTACCCTCAGAGCAGGATCTCCTGGCTTATCCACGACCGAAGCAGGAGAAAGTACCATGACGACCAGTCTCCTTCTTCCTATCATTCCGTAGTGCTGAGCACGAATCACTTGTACACAAAAATCCCCTAACAATTTGGCGCTAGAAGGAGGGGCAGTCATATACTACGTGATGATGGTGACAGGCGGAAGAGACATTACATCCATTCCTTCTACTATTCATCATTGGGTTCCGGGTTCCAGCTTCCAAGTCCCAGATCCCAGGTCCCGGATCCCAAGTCCCGGATACAGGTCTCGGGTCTCCGGCTACCCACCTTACATGGAGGTGAAATCCAATGGCTCCACGAAAAAGAAAGCTCCGACCACCTTACTACCGCTTTTCCCGGCAACAAACCCTGATATACCTCTAAAGGAAATTAAGGCCTTTTACCCCCTACAAACTCCCAGGGAAACTCAGGATATGTGCCTCTCCAAGTTTACAAGGCTGCACCCCTCGACAAGTTGTAAGAAACGGAAATTCCCAGTGAAGGAGTCAAGAATACGCCAATCTACAGGTAAGTAGGTCCAAGGCACGTACCTTCCTGGACTTCTATGAAAGAGATAACTGAGAGAAAAGAGGGGGCAAACGAGTTAACACTCAATCCAAGGGGCAAACATGCGTCAACAAATCTTGTTGGCTTGCCCACTAAAAAGAGGATTCAAGACAAAGCGACGGGTCATTTGGTGACATCCAAGAAACACTGAGAGTGGCTCACCCAAGAGGGAGCAGAGAGCAGCCAGAAGAAGTTACTAAACGGCATCGACAAAAAGAGAATATCTACAGATCCTCATGTGTCAGAGCACTAGTTCCAAGGAGCCTCCAGGTTCTCGAGGATAAATCTACTGGTCCTGTAAGAGAAGTAGCCTCCACGCCTCAACAAAGATCTTCATTCCTCCAAGGTCCTGATACAGGTCTAAGGACCCTGTATCCAGCTGACGAATGTCAAAGCTCACTGAAGCATCAGCAAGTCCATCTCCGTCGAACCCTACATCACTGGGAGAAACCTACGTGAGTTACAAGACCGGAAAGCAAATCTTGTCGTCCACTGAAATACAAGATCAAGGTCTCGAATCCTACAAGATCACCTTCGAACAGGTCCAGAACCTAGAAGTACTCATCAAGACCCCGGTCTACCATCTGGAAAAACGACTCCCCTCCAGGTTCTAACACGGTCCAGGCCAAAAGAAGAAATCAGAAAAAGGGAAGCAGCGTCCTGTCCACTATAAGCATGCTAAGATGGAACGACTCTGGTTGGCCAAACTACACATGTTATCTCCCGACTTCACCCATGAAATCGAAAGATAAGGGGCAAACTATTGGGAGTAAATAATTTTGGAAAATACTACTCTTGTTTTCGGGCAGGACCCGGTCTCCATACACCTGCATGAAGAAGTTCCGACTCCGACTCCGACTACGAAGCTCCGGCTCCGACCTCTGCTTCTATCCTTAACACCAGGTAAAAATAAAAGGTAAAAACTCAGAGTTTGTACAGAGAGCGACAATAACAATGGGTATGAGACTTAAGGAAGGAATAGGTCTGATCAACCTGAGTATGCTTTTCAAAACTACCTATAACCCCGGTATAGGCCTAGAGCCATATCGGGGCCCCATAAGCAAGATTACTGTGACACCTCCGGGTTAATTCAGGGAGTTTGCATATTGCATAAGTACTGCCACATGCAGGGAGCAATACATAAATTCCTGCTTCTCCAGACGTGGAAAGCAGAAAAAGCCTGGCACTTGGGTTTCTGAATCCATAACCAGCACCCCTAAGGCTGATAGTGGCTTTCTGCAGAGAGCATCATGCAGCACGGGAACTCGATAGTGACTAGCTTCCGAGCGGTAGAATGTGAAATCCCAACAGGTACCGGTAATGGCCTCACCTAGGATGGCAGAATACGGTCCCTTAAAATACAAATCAAATACCCCTGGGTTATTAAGAACTTTCGGGTCCCCATGCGGTGTCCGGGTCCTGAACAAATTTCTTCAGGACCTGGAAAAGGTAAACCTCCAGGTTCTTTGTAACCCCCTAGCCCAACAAACGACCTCATGGTCTGAAGGAACCTCCGGGTTCCCAAACGACCTCCGAGTCAAGAAGCAACCTCCGGGTTCAAAACGACCTCATGGTCTAGAGGAACCTCCGGGTTCCCAATCAACCTTCGGGTCTGTGGGAACCGAAATTCGCACTGTCGATTTATGTTTAAATTAGGAAACTAGGAAAACCCTAATTTTCCAGAGGTCCCAGATCTCTACGAGAGCCAACGACAAGTGACCAAATAGATGCGGAAATCATGAAAAGATAACAAACGAGTTTAGAGAAAACAATAGATCTTATTTCAAATCCGCGTAAGAGCGTTGCGATCATTACAAGAGATCATAAAAGCTTTGGCCGTAAAGTCTGTCAGCGAGTTATCTAGTTCTAGCGGCCTAAAATCTCAAACCTAGTTGAGTAGCAGCTCGATAACAAAAGACGAAAAAGATACAGAAAAAGTTTTTGATTGATTTCGGACTGAACCTTGTTAAAGGCTGCCTACGTACCCCTTTTGAGGATCAAGCCGAACGTAGTTCAATTGATAGAGCTGGAGAAGAGATCGAACTGCCTGGGCGAGTTCATCTAGTAATTGAGTGCAAGTCATAGAAACCGAACTTGTCGAGAATAAAGCCTCAAGTTTCTAAGTGCAGAGAATTCTAAGTCTAAAACGTTGTCTCCCGCCATGCCTCTCGCCTAGGACTCCTTATATACTCGCTCCTAGGTCGGTTTACACTTTTCCGCTTCTGCCCTTAAGCCTTCATAGCCTAAAAATAGAGATATTTCATTTTTCCTGATCTTCGTAATTATCTTCAAAATTTCGTATTTATCCGCGGAAACTTGACATTTATCTTTCCTTGTGAACCAAGCGTAAACCGTCCCACGGTTTACGGGCTGCTGGTTAATGTTGGGGTCAAAAACGGTTGCGACGAAGTTAACGTCCAAATCCCCGAAGAAGAAAACGAAAAACCTTCTTCGACAGATACTTTTTCGAAATAGATTCTTCCTTACGAAAAGCTTTGCGGAGGAAACGCGAGTCATCGGAAAAGAGGACAAGAGCTCGGAAAGGGTCGCTACGCAGCTACCGAACGCGTGTTCCATTCGGTCGCTACGTAGCGACCGAGCTCGAGCCAAAGCTCGGTCGCTACGTAGCTACCGAGCTCGAACAGAAGCTCGGTCGCTACGTAGCGACGGAGCTCGAGCAGAAGCTCGGTCGCTACGTAGCGACCGAGCTCGAGAAGAAGCTCGGTCGCTACGTAGCGACCGAGCTCGAGAAGAAGCTCGGTCGCTACGTAGTGACCGAGCGTTCGTCCGATCGGTCGCTACGTAGTGACCGAGCGTTCGTCCGCTCAGTCGCTACGTAGCGACCAAGCTCGAGCAAAAGTTCGGTCGCTACGTAGCGACCGAGCTCCTCCAAAACATCGATACAACATTAGTCCATGCATTCTCGTCTACCCTTCGATGCTATCTCCCGAAGACCGTAGCGAACCCATTTCACGTTCCCCGCCATTTTAAGTTATCGATCAAACTTTACCGTAAAAACAGCGGGAAGTTCGTTTTTTATCGAAAGAAGCCGTAATAAACGCTTCGAGTCAGAAGACGGTCCAAAGCGACCTAAGACATGACTCGAGGCCCAACTTACGATTTCTTAACCAACAGCCCGTGAGCCGCGTGGCGGTTTACGCTTGGTTCGCAAGGGAAGATAAATGTCAAGTTTCCGCCGATAAATACGAAATTTTGAAGATAATTATGAAGATCGGAAAAAATGGAATATCTCCATTTTTATGTTATGGCGGCTTAAGGGCAGAAGAGGAAATGCGTAAACCAACCTAGGAGCTAGTATATAAGGAGTTCTAGGCGAGAGGCATGAGGGGGGACTTTTCTCAGAGCAAACTTAGCACTTAGGGCAATTAGGCAACTTTCCGTTTTTGTTATTCGAGCTGCGACTCAATTAGGTTTAGCCGACTTAGGGTTGTTAGAACTAGGAATCTCGCCGAAAGCTCTCGAGTTCGGGCTTAAACCTTGTTGTAAACGCTCTTACGCAAATTCAGAATAAGATTTCTCGTTGCTCTCTTTTTACGATTTCATATAATTTATCGTTGTTATCTCGTGTTCTGATTGCTTAGCGTGTGGTATTAGCAGATATCCGGGACCTCTGGGAAACTTGGGTTCTCCTACTTTCCTAATTTAAACAGAAATCAACAGTGCAAATTTCGGTTCCCACAGTTTGGTGCTAGAAGGAGAGGGGTACGGATCAATCTAACCCGCAAAAGCCACTCAACGATCAGGAACGATATGCAAGACTCAACGTGCGCGAACGTTATCTCGTTCAAGGGGGGAGCAACGGTCGATCGAGCCAAACCTCGAAACGATCTCCTTGTTATCGAACTGACGATCCGAGATATCGACGTCGCTAGGGTGCTAATCGACACCGGAAGTTCGGCCGATATCATCTTCAAAGATACTCTCGAGAAAATGAGGATCGATCAATCCAAAATCGTGAAATACCCTAGCCCACTACTGGGACTTTCGGGAGAAACGACCATGGCCTACGGGTCGACTAATCTCGCAGTCAAAGCCGGGACCGTGACAAGACTCACAGAGTTTCTAGTCATTGACCGTCCCGCATCTTACAGTGTATCATGGGAACGCCATGGTTGAACACCATGCGTGCCATCCCATCAACGTACCATCTTTGCCTCAAGTTTCCAACCCCTAACGGAGTCGAGGTAATATGGGGAAACCCAAGAGTATCACCGGTGTGTTACGCCGCAGAACAAAAACGAAAAAGACCAGACCTCGAGACCACTCCTAGAAAAACGGAGAAAAAGGTCTCCAACCAGGATTCTCGAAGTCAAGATTCGGCTGAACTCTTCTGGAAGTCTCGTAACATCACGGCGCTAGAGGAAAAACGCGAACCAACTTGCGAACCTGTGGTCACAGTCTGTCTCGACAAAGCATCTCCGGAACGATGCGTCGAGATCGGCGCCAATCTCCGCGAGCCTTTGAGGACAGAACTCATAACCAGTCTAAAAAAGAACCTCAATACATTCGCATGGGCCGCGGAAGATATACCAGGGATGGTCATTAACATAACGTGTCACGAATTAAATATCGATCCGACCTTCAAACCCGTCAAACAAAAAAGGCGGAAGCTAGGACCTGAACGGGCTTCCGCGGTCAACGACGAGGTCAAAAAATTGCTTAAAGTCGGGTCAATAACGGAAGTGAGGTATCTAGACTGGCTCGCTAACCCTGTAGTAGTCAGAAAGAAAAACGGAAAATGGCGAGTTTGCGTGGATTTTACCGACCTAAACAAGGCCTGTCCAAAAGATAGTTTCCCTCTGCCAGATATCGATCGATTAGTAGAAGCAACGGCGGGAAACGAACTTCTGTCTTTCATGGACGCCTTCTCAGGTTACAACCAGATTATGATGAACCCTGACGATCGCGAGAAGACTGCTTTCATTACCGATCGCGAGAAGACTGCTTTCATTACCGATCGCGGAACCTATTTCTACAGGGTAATGCCCTTCGGCCTCAAAAACGCTGGCGCAACTTACCAACGACTCGTGAACCGTATGTTCTCTAAACGACTCAGTAAAACGATGGAGGTTTATATCGACGACATGCTCGTCAAATCCCTCCAAGCAAAGGATCACGTATCACATCTCGAGGAATGTTTCGCGCAGTTAAATTCCCATAACATGAAGCTCAACCCGACAAAGTGCAGGTTTGCCGTGGCATCAGGGGAATTACTCGGATACCTAGTCACATTCCGCGGCATCGAAGCTAATCCAAAACAGATCAACGCACAGATCGAGATGGCTTCACCGAAGAATAAGCGGGAAGTCCAAAGTCTGACTGGTAGAGTCGCGGCACTTAACCTGTTTATTTCACGATCGACAGACAAGTGCCTGCCCTTCAACGATGTCTTACGGGGAAATAAAAAAATTCGAATGGTCAGAAGAATGCGAAAACGCTTTCCAACAGCTGAAGCGGTATTTAGCTTCCCCTCCAGTCCTCGCAAAACCCGTGGAGGGGGAACCTTTGTTCTTGTATATCGCTGTATCGGCAACAGCTGTGAGCGGCGTGCTGATCAGGGAAGAACGCGGCGAACAGAAACTTATTTTCTATATAAGCCAAACCTTGCTGGATGCGGAATCTAGATACCCGCTAATGGAAAAATTAGCATGCGCGGTCGTAACATCGGCCCGAAAACTAAGATCATATTTCTAATCCCACACGATCGTCGTCCTCACGACTTTTCCCCTACGAACGATTCTGCATAGCCCGAGTCAATTGGGCCGGTTGGCCAAATGGGCGGTCGAACTGAGCGAGTACGATATCGAGTACCGACCGAGAACAAGCGCCAAGTCACAAGTGCTTGTACTTCTTGGTCGAATTACCGACAGAGACCATAACCAACGAGGAACCAAATTCCACTTGGCTCCTTCACGTCGACGGATCCTCATCCAAGTAGGGATCAGGCATCGGAATTCGCCTCACATCTCCAACGAGCTCTTAAAGCAATCATTCATGCTGGAATTCCACGCCTCAAACAACGAAGCCGAATACGAAGCACTCGTCGCAGGACTGCGTTTGGCTCATGGCTTGAAGATACGAAACATCCACGCTTACTGCGACTCCCAGTTAGTGGCAAGTCAGTTCAGCGGAGAGTATGAAGCCAGGGACGAACGGATGGACGCGTACCTCAAACTGGTCCAAAAACTAGCTCAAAAGTTTGACTGTTTTGCCCTTACGAGAATTCCCTGTTCCGAAAACGTCCAGGCAGATGCTCTCGCGGCCTTAGCATCAAATTCTGACCCAGGACTTAAAAGGGTAATTCCGGTCGAGTTCATCGAACATCCGAGCATCGGCCCACCAATCGTCGTCAACCTCATAGAAGGCCAAGATGAAGATGACGAAGAAGAAGAAGTTACGATACAACCGCAATCTGATTACGGCTGCGATACCCCATGGCTGCAAAAAATTTGAGACTTCATTATCGACGGACACCTGCCCACCGAGAAATGGGCAGCCCGAAAAGTCCGAACACAGGCTGCGGGCTACGTAACAGTAGACGGCGAAATTTACAAATGGAGATTCTCCAGACCACTCATGACGTGTCTGGAAGGGGAAAAAGCGAGAAAAGTGATGGAAGAAGTACATTCTGGGTCCTGCGCCAATCATTCCGGCGGAAGATCACTGGCAGTGAAAATCAAGCGCCATGGATACTACTGGCCAACGATGATCGGAGATTGCGAGAAGTTCACACGAAAATACGAAAAATGCCAGAGGCATGCTCCAACCATCCGACAACCAGCCGAAGTTCTCTCCTCCATCACATCGCCCTATCCTTTTATGCGCTGGGCCATGGACATCGTCGGACCCCTTCATAATTCAAAGCAAAAGCGTTTCCTTTTAGTCCTCACCGATTTCTTTTCAAAATGGGTAGAGACAGATTCGTACGCAAGTATAAAAGATGTCCAAGTCGAAAGTTTCGAATCGAGAAACATCATCTGTAGGCATGGAGTCCCTTACGAAATCGTAACTGACAACAGATCTCAGTTTATCTCCACCCGGTTCGAGGCGTTCTGCGAAAAATGGAAGATACGACTTAACAAATCAACGCCCAGGTATCTGCAGTGTAACGGACAAGCTGAAACGATTAATAAAACCATTCTCGACGGACTGAAGAAATGCTTAGAGGCCAAAAAAGGCAGGTGGGCCGACGAACTCGAGGGAGTCCTCTGGTCCCACCGTACCACCCAGAGGCGAGCAACAGGAGAAACCCCTTTCGCTCTGGTGTACGAAACAAAATGCATGATTCCCGCAGAAGTAGAGTTCCCCGGTGTTCGAAGAAGATTACTTCCCGAACGAGAGGAGCTCAACAACGCAATGCTCCTCGACGATCTCGATCTCATTAACGAGCGCCGAGATCGAGCGCTCATCTGAATCCAAAATTACCAACACGCAACCGCAAAGTACTATAATTCCAACGTACGAAATCGCAGATTTAATCAGGGAGATCTATTCCTTCCCAAAGTCTTCCAAAACACCGCTGAACGAAACGCGGGAAAACTCGGAGCAAACTGGGAAGGACCCTATAAAATCAAAAAAGTCGTCCGACCGGGCTCCTACGAAATAGCCAACATGCAAGGCATAAAAATTCCAAGGACCTGGAACGCGATGCATCTCAAAAAATACTATCACTAAACAAACCAACTCACAATGACCGAACTACGGGACGGCTTGATCTCCATAAGGAGTACGTAGGCAGTTTGTCGAAAGGCAAATTCAGCTGTCTCCCCTCATTAAAAGAGGGGGGGGGAGTGGATACGTATACTCGTATACTCTCAAACTCGGAAGCATCCGACCACACCTTCGATGTTTCCGACATATCTTAACCAAGCAAATTATCTTTCATCCGCAAAACATTTTCGATATGCGAAAATAAATCAGCCGTTAGGGGAAGCAGCCTTTGGCATCACGAGACGTCGCGAGAGATGCCTCGAGGGTTACTTCTTCCGAACGACGAAATCGGACACTCCGTTAAAAAATCACGAACATTTTAACACATATCTTGCGCAAAAAACTCTAAACGACGGCATCTGCCGCCAAGTTCGGTGCTGATCACATCAAACTCTTGAACGTCCTAAACAGACATAGCCATCTCACGAAGATGACTCTCGTACATCCGACACAAGGATAATAGCGCTATAACAAAAAACCCAAAATTTTGGTCCAACACTTCCGGTTGGCTTAAAAATTGTCTCTGGAGAGATGCTCGATTCATATCTAACAAATCATATAAGCCGAGAACCTATCGCAGACTTTAAATCAGTACGAATCAGGTTAAAATCGCGACAGATAAATCGATAGCCGGCTGGTCACCGCATAGAATCTTAAAACCGAAAGTAAACCTAGGTCTTGCCCTAAACCCAGCGCACTGGTCTCTAACATCCCAAGGCATGATATCCAAAAGATACGAGATCCCAAAACCATGCCTCTATGTTTATATTCGACATCTTCAGATATCCCACGAAGTCGATATCTCGCGGAAAAACTCTCGAAACAGATCTCAAACGAAACATTTCACATCGAAGAAGGATATGAGACGACAACTCATCACCCTTCTTCCACGCCATAGGTACACTTATGAAAAATGGAACTCGATCATCTTGTCATAAGAAGAAAGCCACAGAGCGGCAGGGATTCAAAGCCACATACGGCCAGTCCTGAAACACGAAATAAGACCATTTAAGGCCGAAACATCAAACATAAAAAAAAAAAAAACTCTCCCGCAAAAGATCTAACCAAAGTCATCCTCAGAACTCACGCTCCCTCTTCACCCGTCGCTTCGTCCAAGCCTGGAACCGCATCACCTCCGCCTTCTCCGAGCACCGGATCTTTCCCCTCTGGGCCTTCTGAACACGTCGGAAAAAAGCACGCGGATTTCAGGTCAGCTAGGATGAGATTAAAATCTCCATCCACGTCTGCCAAATCTCCCTTGCAGCCGGACAGTCTGGCCTCTTCGGCTTCTAAATTTGGAGGAGATTCATTCTGGAACGACTGAACCACGACCATCCCGCCCTCAATCGTCGCCAAGGCTAAATCCCTATTCCGGATGCACTCGAGGGAGCCCAGAAAGGCGGAGATCTTCGCCAAGCGAGCCTGAAACTCAGAGCGAAGAGCGTCCTTGGCCTCTCGAATCCCGCGGCTCGCTAACCCTGCATCGCCCTCGATCTGACGCTGAAGACAACGCACCTCCGAAGATTTGGCCTTCCTGGCTTTCTTTTCCTTAAGCAGTGAACTCGCCGTCTTCCCAATGTCCCTCTCGAGATCCCCTATCGCGACCTCGAGTTTCGACACTTTCACGGAGTGAGAATCCTTGACAGCCGTCAGCATGGCCTTAGTTTCAGACCATCTACCCTACAGCTCCAACAACTCCCCGGCGAGACGACTAGTCTCAGTACCGCACTCGCTGATCATCCCGTCGATCAACGACATGAACTGCGAAACGAGAAGAAAGTTAGGGATCCGTTGTCTTTCAGAGAAATATGTAACAATCAAGAGAATAAGCGAGCGACAAACCTTTCCGCGAAGCCCCAAACGCTATGCTCGAGTCTCCTTGCTGCGAAGATTCCCCGTCACCGCCCTTGGTAAACTTCCTCTTCCGGCCCTTAGGCTGAGCAACCGGAACAACACTAGGAGCGTGGAGCACTAGAACGATCTCTTTCCTGGCCGGAGGAGGAGGCATAGAGTAAGCAGCCCTCTCCTTATCTTCGACAAGAATCGGAGTCGTGGACGATCCAGCAGGTAAAGCCGAAGCATCCGGAATGACCGAGCCTGCGAGAGTTCCCGTATCTCGCGGAGTTACGCCCTCGGTCCCATGACCCGGAGCAACAGCCAGTGCAGAAGAGGACGGGAACTCGGCGCCGGCTCGAACCTGTTTTTTCTCGGCTTGGCGATGAACTAATCTCTCTCGAAAGGAGAGATGGTCGGAAACACAAGCCGGCGCTTCGACCGGAGAAGTCGGAATCGGCGCCGGAGAGGTGGCCTCGCCCATCTCCACATCAGAACTTTGCTTGTCACCATGGGAAGAAGATATGTTAGAAACAAGAGATTTGGATCTAGAGAGGTTTTGAAGGTTTGCAGAAGGGAAGGTGTGAAGTAAATGAATGACAAGAGCTCACTACTTATAGAAGCATGGGCTCGAAATTTTATATTTTTTAATAAACACTTTCTCGAGAACTCTCTTCCGCGGAGTTTGAAGTAAACTTCGTTCAATACGCCTAACTTTGCCAAAATCGTCAAACCGCCGGCTAGAGTCTCGACTCTAACGAGCTGGGGGGCTAACTGTTGGGGTCGAAAACAGTTGCGACGAAGTTAATGTCCAAATCCCCGAAGAAGAAAACGAAAAACCTTCTTCAACATATTCTTTTTCGAAATAGATTCTTCCTTACGAAAAGCTTTGCAGAGGAAACGCGAGTCATCGGACAAGAGCTCGGAAAGGGTCGCTACGCAGCGACCGAACGCGTGTTCCGCTCGGTCGCTACATAGTGACCGAGCTCGAGCCAAAGCTCGGTCGCTACTTAGTGACCGAGCGTTCGTCCGCTCGGTGGCTACATAGCGACCGAGCTCGAGCCGAAGTTTGGTCGCTACGTAGCGACCAAGCGCTCGGTCGCTACGTACCGATCATCTCCTCCGAAACGTCAATACGACATTAGTCCATGCTTTCTCGTCTACCCTTCGATGCTATCTCCCGAAGACCTTAACGAACCCATTTCACGTTCCCCGCCATTTTAAGTTATCGATCAAACTTTACTGTAAAAACCGCGGGAAGTTCGTTCTTTATCAAACGAAGCTGTGATAAATGCTTCCAGTCAGAAGATGGTCCAAAGGGACCTAAGACATGACTCGAGGCCCAACTTACGATTTCTTAACCAACAGCCCGTGAGGCGCATGGCGGTTTACGCTTGGTTCGCAAGGGAAGATAAATGTCAAATTTCCGCGGATAAATACGAAATTTTGAAGATAATTATGAAGATCGGAAAAAATGGAATATCTCCATTTTTATGCTATGGCGGCTTAAGGGCAGAAGGGGAAAAGCGTAAACCGACCTAGGAGCTAGTATATAAGGAATTCTAGGCGAGAGGCATGAGGGGGGACTTTTCTCAGAGCAAACTTTGCACTTAGGGCAATTAGGCAACTTTCTGTTTTTGTTATTCGAGCAGCGACTCAATTAGGCTTAGCCGACTTAGGGTTGTTAGAACTAGGAATCTCGCCGATAGCTCTCGAGCCCAGGCTTATACCTTGTTGTAAACGCTCATACGCAAATTCGGAATAGGACTTCTCTTTGCTCTCTTTTTTTCATATAATTTATCGTTGTTATCTCGTGTTCTGATTGCTTAGCGTGTGGTATTAGCAGATATCCGGGACCTCTGGGACACTAGGGTTCTCCTACTTTCCTAATTTAAACAAAAATCAACAGTGCGAATTTTGGTTCCCACAGTTAAGAAATCGTAAGGTGGGCTTCGAGTCATGTCTTAGGTCCCTTTGGGCCATCTTTCGACTTGGAGCGTTTATTACGACTTCTTTCGATAAAAACAAACTTTCTGCGGTTTTTATCGTAAAGTTTGATTGATGACTTCGAATGGCGGAAAACATGATATGGGTTCGCTACGGTCTTCGGGATACAGCATCGAAGGGTAGACGAGAATGCATGGATTCGTGTTGTATCGACGTTTCGGAAGAGCTCGTTCACTACGTAGCGATGGTGCGAACTTTTTCGGGCTTTTCTCCGATGTCTCGTGTTTCTTCCGCAGAGCTCTTCGTAAGAATAAATATTTTCCGAAGATTTATTTTTTGTAAAAACGTTCATGCTAATTTTTACGGACTTTCAGATATTGATTCCGTCGTGACCGATTTTGACCCCAACAGTTAGCCCCCCAGCTCGTTAGAACCATGAGCTTCTAGCGTGAGGTTCTAGCGAGTGGCTTGGCAAGTTAGGCAAGTTAGGTGAGTTAGGCGGAATTTAATGGTCGAAAAGGTCTGTGGTAAGTGGTCTTCTCGCTCTTCTAAAAGTAGAAAGCGATAAGATTGGGGCTGCACCTTATGACGGCTGCCTACATACCCTTGTTGAAGGGATCAAGCCTTTTGTAGTTCGTCTTGGAGTTAAGGTTCTTATGACTAGATTTCCAGCGAGACCTTTACGGTCTAGTCTAGAGGTTATCAGGCGTGTTGCTGCCGATGGCATTTTATATGGGTGTAGAAGAAAGACTACGAGTTGTCATCCCGTAATCTAACTCTGTACGAACTGCTATATCCGTGATCTGTTTCGAGAGTTTTCTGCAGTGTGTAAACTTGCGGGATTTCTGAAGACGCTCGAATATTGGCAAAGAGACAAATTTTGGGATCTCGTATCAGGGTGTTTGATACTATGCCCAGAGATGTTAGAGACCAGTGCGCTGGGTTGTGGGCAATACCTAGGTTTACTCCTGGTTTTAGAGGGTGCGATGACTAATTCGACTTACATATCCCGTTTCAGTTTCATCCTGATTCCATACCGATTTAAAGTCCGCGATAGGTTCTCGGCTTATACGACTTGTATGGTTGGAACCGAGCATCTCTCCAAGGACAATTTTAAAGCCTCCTGGAAGTGCTGACCATAAATTTTGGGTTTCTTTTATAGCGATATTATCCTTGTGTCGGATGTACGAGAGTCATCTCCACGAGATGGCTATGTCTGTTTAGGACGTTAAGAGTTTGTTGTGATCAGCAACAAACTTAATGGTAAAAAATAATGTTTCGAGTCTTCGCGAAGGATATGTTTTGAGAAGATGTTAGTGCGTATGACTGTCTGGTCTTCCAAGAAAGTGTTTTTATCGAGGAAGGAAATTTCGTCGAAGAACGAATCTTCAGGCGTCTGCGATGTCTCGCGATGCTGAAGATTTGTTATTCTTTCGTATGCCGCGTTTCGTGCTTGAAATGTTCGCGGGCTTGAAGATGTTTCCCGATGTTGCAAGGGTTTAGTCTTAACCCTGCGTTTGAGAAACATTCTGGTTTGACTACGGATGTTCGCAGCCAAAATTGTTGTTTCTGTTTGGATGCTAATAATTTGATTTGCGATCAAGGAATTAGGACTAAGGTGTCGCGTAAATTTGTCCATGGGAAGAAGCGTTTTCCTTCATAGTGCTTTGTGAGGTGTTGGCCTTCCGAGATCTATTTCGTGCATTTTTGAGGATGTTTCGTATAGCTCTAGAAGCTTTGTTACGAATTTTTCCATACATGCCGCGTAGTATGGGTAAAACATAGCGGGCTTAAAGTGAAATGTGGAATGTATCGAACTTGGTCGATTGTCGACAAGTTTTGGTTTTCCGTTAACCGTTTGGTTGTTAGTGCTGAGTTTCGTTACGAAGTGTTTATCATATGATTTCCGATCGTGGGTTATACGATAATTATTCTCTTAATAATCTCACGACGTTTTTTGACAAATCGTAGATTGTCGTTAGCCGTTAAGTGATGGAGCGATGGTTTCTCAAATAGTTTGGCTTGGCGTGAATGATGTGTTTACTCAGATAGCCAAAGATGTTGTAGGTCAAGGATTAGACCATGGTACTTTAACATTTAAGGTCGTGTTAGTTTATGATCATCTTTAAAGGGGATGGCAAATTATGGTTTGGACCTTTACTGGAAGGCTTAATTGACCGAGGGCCAAAGAGCGCTTGTCGAGATTGATGGGCCAAGTTTGCCAGAGTTATCCGTGCTAATATGGCTGATAGTCGTAGAAAACGATTCTCCGCTCTGGGTTTCAGTTATACGACGAATATTCCGTATAATGTGACCTATAGTCTTATGAAAATCGAGTCTTTTTAGTCTGAGGAAGACAAAGCCCAAGAGTTTTGATACAAAACCAGTGCGGAGTCCGTTGCGGGACGATTGCCTGCTCGGATATGACCGAGGGGAACGAAACGCAGAATCCAGTGAGCCGTATGGCTAAAATACGAGATCTATACGAGATCTATTAAATCGTAATGCGAAGATCTCTCTCTTTAGATTGGTCAGTCAGATTTTACAGCTTTGTGTTTGCTATACAAAATATACTTCTTCGTAAAACAAGTTATGTTTACTTTCAAAAGTTTCTTCGTAAGACTTGGTCTGATTGTACGAAGGATTTTTCGTGTAAGTAACGGAGACCGGTTTTACGAAGATTGTAAATCGGTGATATGTATACACATGTCAAAGTAGCGTTGTTTCCGCGGGTTTTACGAGAAACGTTTCTGCTGTGATTTCAATTTTAGGTGAAAGTTGCTTGGAGTTACTCATGGAGTATTACCGAAGTTTATTTTACTACGATCTAGTCTCAGAATGTTTCTCATAGGTTTTTTGAGAGGATTCTCATGACACATTCGTTTCTGGAACGAATTGGTAACCCAGAGGTAGATCTAGCCAACCATCGGGAAGAAAGTGTTCCCTTTAATGTGCTCTATGCTACATTTATTCTCGAGTTTTCTTCGTCGCAAACATTTTCGTTGCTTTTCCGCGACTTACTTGGTTCAACGGTAACTGAATGAAATGCTTTGATGCTTGAAGATTTCTCGTAGAAATTTTTATACGAAACTGGCTTTATAAAGCCGGAAAGGGCTTCAAGACTTTGGCTAATCGTCGAGTTTCAATTTGATATTGGTACAGGTTTTCTATACGCATGATTACGACAAGAAAGGTTGTATAGTTTTTGAGATTATGTTCATGATCGTCTGGATATGTTGCTAGCGTTTAAACGAATTTTAGATTGCCGTTTGCCTTTTTGGGACGATTTTATGGAGGCATCGTATTGCCTAAATGTTTTTTCTGTCTATTGTTGCGAGAGTTTGCTTTGACGAAAGCGTTTTTTTGATGACAAGGCAATGGTTTTTGAAGTTTGGGAGTATACGAGTATAGTATATGTACCTAATCCTCCCCCTTTTTTTACGAAAGAAAACGTTTGAACCGATACTTTGAAGGGTTGTGTACGTTTCTTCTTCTGAGGTTTAGAATGATCGACAATCCGGGTCGATTTAAAGACGACGCTGGGACTGTGATGCGGTTTTAAGAAAATCGCTAGAAACGAATCGGTTTTAAGATGACGTTCATGTCTCTAGTTTTTTCTTTCCTTAGGAAGCGAGCTGGATACGGGTGGCGATCGTTTCTCAATTTTCGGAGAGTTTAGATCGGTTTGCAAGATCTGGATGAACAGTTATGGGATAATATATCGAGACAGAAAAAATCGCCTAAGACTTAGTTCGCTAGACTATCCACCTAGGTTTTACGTTCCCTAAAGCTATATGGCAGTTTCAAAGGCGTTTTTATTGCTTAGTAATTTTCTACGAAACTTCCAAGTCTGAGTTCAAAACTTTCAAGTCGGAAATACCTTAGTTCTCTCGAAGATTCGGGTTAGCCTCTTCTCCGTTTTGCTTGCTCATTTTCCCTTCTCTTTTTGTGTCTGTCTGCCCACTTCGAATAGCAAGAATATTAATTCTTCTTGGACTTCTGTGCTTTCCTGGCCGCGTTTTGGCTACTGCCAATATAGGTGATGAGGTTTTGGCCACAGATCAAGGCGAGAGAGGAAGGATGGTGAGACCGTGAAGAGAGGTGGATGGGCGAATTTTGATTCTCGGATTTCGCTCCATCTCTTTCCTTATCCGAGACTCTTTTTCTAAGATCGTCGTTAGAGTTTCGAAGGTTGTCATATGTTGCCAATTTTAGTTTTACAAAAGTTTTTCCGAAAAATAATATCGGGTTTAATTTTACGACGGTTATTTCGCAAAATGTTATCGATTTTAATTTTTTGAAAGATGTTTCGTAAATGGTTGTCGAGCTTAATTTTTACGAGATTTATTTTGTAAAGAGGTTTTCAAGTTTTGGCTATACGAGAGCCGTGACGAGGTTAATTATTGCAACCAAACTTAGTCAGAAGTTTTTCTCTTATCCGTGGGATTGATCCGTGGAAGTTTGGAGTAGTTTTTTCCGAAGTAAGACTTAGGTGAGAAACATCGACAACTTGCAGAATTTGTTACTATGGATGTGATACTTGAATTTTTACGAAATCTTAGATTTCGGAAAACGTTTTAGCGGTGGGGATAAGATCTCCCGTTTTGCTTTATTTAGTCTTCGTCAGTCGTTTTAGGTTTCGAGTGATTCTATGGAAATCAACTTCGTTTCTCTGAAAGTTATTTGGAAGCAGTACAGCCGCGGGGGTTTCCTAACCGATTGGCTGCACTTTCCTTTTCCTACGATCAATCTAGGGTTTTTCCGAAAGATATTCGGAATAAGTACACCGGCGAGTTATGTATCCGATCTGCTGTGCTTCCCATTTTTTCTCCGCGACTAACCTAGGGTTTTTCCGTAAGATATTCGGAAGAAGTACAGCGGTGAGTTATGTATCCGATTTCCTGCGTTTCCTTTTTCCGCGATTAACCTAGGGTTTTTCTGCGGTTTTTGGGGATAGCAAGGTTTACTTTTCTGAAAAGTTTTCGGAAAACGCGTTTTGGGAAAATCCTTACACATTGAGACTTCTTTATTTCGGTAATGAGCAAAACTTACGGGGTTTGATAAAATTTATCGTTTCCCTTTATGTTTAGAAAGAGAAATCGCGAGCTCGTTTTATTGCACTTTCTGTGGTGAAAAGTCGCGGCAATGTTTTCGATTTTCTCAAAAACTATGGCGTTTGCGTAAGCGTTGGCCATAGGCGCAGTGGTGGCTGGAGTTTTCTTACCAGCGTTGTTGCGAACTGCGATTTTGTCTTTCGTATTTCCAGACATTGTTTTGATCAAGCGTTTTATTGCTATGAGTTAGAGTAATCCGTACCCCCTCCTTCTAGCGCCAAGCTGTGTGAACCGAAATTCGCACTGCCGATTTATGTTTAAATGAGGAAACTAGGAAAACCCTAATTTCCCAGAGGTCCCGGATCTCTGCGAGAGCCAACGACAAGTGACCAAATAGATGCGGAAATCATGAAAAGATAACAAATGAGTTTAGAGAAAATAGTATATCTTATTTCGAATCTGCGTATGAGCGTTGCGATCATTATAAGAGATCATAAAAGCTTTGGCCATGAAGGCTGTCAGATAGTTATCTAGTTCTAGTGGCCTAAAATCTCAAACCTAGTTGAGTCGCAGCTCGATAACAAAAGACGAAAAAGATGCAGAAAAGTTTTTTGATTGATTTCGGACTGAACCTCGTTATAGGCTGCCTATGTACCCCTTTTGAGGATCAAGTCGAACGTAGTTCAATTGATAGAGCTGGACAAGAGATCGAACTACCTGGGTGAGTTCGTCTAGTAATTGAGTGCCAGTCATAGAAATCGAACTTGTCGAGAATAAAGCCTCAAGTTTCTAAGTGCAGAGAATTCTGAGTCTAAAAAGTTGTCTCCCTCCATGCCTCTCGCCTAGGACTCCTTATATACTCGCTCCTAAATCGGTTTACGCTTTTCCCCTCCTGCCTTAAGCCGTCATAGCCTAAAAATGGAGATATTCAATTTTCTCGATCTTCGTAATTATCTTCAAAATTTCGTATTTATCCGCGGAAACTTGACATTTATCTTTCCTTGCGAACCAAGCGTAAACCGTCCCAAGGTTTACGGGCTGCTGGTTAAGAAATCGTAAGGTGGGCTTCGAGTCATGTCTTAGGTCCCTTTGGGCCGTCTTTCGACTTGAAGCGTTTATTACAAATTCTTTCGATAAAAACAAACTTTCCGCGGTTTGTATCGTAAAGTTTGGTTGATGACTTCGATTGGCGGAAAACATGAAATGGGTTCGCTACGGTCTTCGGGAGACAGCATCGAAAGGTAGATGAGAATGCAAGGATTCGTGTCGTATCAACGTTTCGGAAGAGCTCGGTCGCTACGTAGCGACCGAACGGAACACACGCTCGGTGGTTACGTAGCGACCGAGGTTGGTTCGAGCTCGGTCGCTATGTAGCGACCGAGCTCGAGCCTAGCTCGGTCGCTAAGCCAAGCTCGGTCGCTACGTAGCGACCGAACGGGACGTGTGCTCGGTCGCTACGTAGCGACCGAGCGGGATGTGTAGCGACCGAGCGGGATGTGTAGCGACCGAGCTTGGCTCGAGCTCAGTCGCTATGTAGCGACCGTGTGTCCTTTTTCGGGCTTTTCTCCGATGTCTCGTGTTTCTTCCGCAGAGCTCTTCGTAAGAATAAATCTTTTCCGAAGATTTATTTTTCGTAAAAAATTTCATGCCAATTTTTACGGACTTTCAGACATTGATTCCGTCGTGGCCGATTTTGACCCCAACAGGGTCCCAAAACGACCTCAGGGTCCTAAATACGACCTCAGGGTCTAGAGGAACCTCCGGGTTCCCAATCGACCTTCTAGTCTTAAACGACCTCTGGGTCCTAAATACGACCTCAGGGTCCTAATTACGACCTCAGGGTCTAGAGGAACCTCCGGGTTCCCAATCGACCTCCGGGTCCCTAAACGACCTCAGGGTCCTAAATACGACCTCAGGGTCTAGAGGAACCTCCGGGTTCCCCATCGACCTCTGGGTCCTCACTCAACCTCCGGGTTCTAAAGGCGATCTCCAGGTCTAGGGCAGCCTCCGGGATCCAGAAATGATCTTCGGGTCCCAACAACCTCTCCGGATTCTGAAGCAGTACCACGGTTCCGTAGGATCCCAGGATCCTGCCATTAAATCTCCGGGTCCCTAAGAGAGACCTGCTGTCTCATCAGAAAAATTCACGAGTAACCAATCTACGGAAGGTGGAATGTGAAGCATCCCTATACTCTAGGTTCACGAGTCTAACACATCTTGTTCCGTCTTTAAGACTTCCCAAAGGATAGCTGGACGACGTAAAGGAAGACACTGCTCCAAAAAGCCTACCTAGCAATCAACGAGAGTCTACCCGACGAAGACGACTTCATTTCGAAAAGATATACAGGAAGGTCCCCTTGAAGGTCCACACAACCATCAGGTTCCCAGACGAAAATCCTTATAACCTAAGGGTTCCTGGACTAAGGTCCATCCAGCCTCTGGGTTCCTGGATGAAAGTTTATACAACCTCCGATCACATCCTTGAACCTATGGGTTTCAGAAAGATGTTTCTCTAAACCTCCAGATTTTGAGAGAGCATGCCTAGGAACACTCCGAGTTCCATGAAAGCACGACGCAAGGTCATCCCAGCATTGATGGTGTCTTACCTCTGAAGGGCAGATTGCAGTACTACATAGTTGAGAGTGGCCAAGGATCAATGGCAGAGTTCAACCAATGTTTCCACCTTCTTTATTTGGCATGGAAACTACTGCTCGCGCAAACAACATGTCTAGGAGATCTACTCCGGTACCAAGAATTAACTAGGTTATCTCCAGGCACCAAGCACTACAAGAAAACACATGCTTAACGAGGAAATTTAACGAGGAAAAACAATCCTCGTAAATTTACGTCGATTTTACGAGGACCTTACGTGGAAAACTAAAGTCATCGTTATTTCCTCGTAACGTAACGACAAAAGTGTTTCGTCGTAAAGTACATGTAATTTAACGAGTATTTTACGAGGAAAAACTGTTTCCTCGTAAATACGACGTAAACTTTGCGTGTTATTTACGAGGAAGTAGTTTACGTGTATTTACCGAGGAAATTTTGAATCCACCAACTTTGTAGGTGTTACACGTTTTTTTTTACCACCTAATTAATTTTCGTCGTAAATTCATAGGAAAATTACAACTACCAGATTCAAAATTTCCTATAAATATGGATGTTTGAACATCATTTTAAACACACCAACAACAAAAAACGTGAAAGAAAAAAAAATGGCTGGCTCCGGGACTATTTACGAGTTGCGGAAGTGGATGTATATGCATAGAGATGCTAACGGGAGAGTGACGAAAGAATACCTTGCGGGTCTGGAGATATTTATGCATCAAGCAGATTCAACACCGCTCGCCCAAGAAAGTGGTAAGATGTTCTGTCCTTGTCGGAAATGCAACAATTCGAAACTGGCAAATCGTGAAAATGTTTGGAAGCATTTAATAAATAGAGGTTTCACGCCAAATTACTATATCTGGTTTCAACATGGAGAAGGTTTTAATTATGATCAGAATGAAGCTAGTAGTAGTAATAGCAATTTTCAGGAAAAAGAACCGGTTGATCATCATTTGCATAATGAACATAGTTACCATCAGGAGGAGATGGTAGATTATGATAGGGTTCATGATATGGTAGCTGATGCATTCGTAGCTCATGATGAAGATGAAGAACCTAATATAGATGCAAAAAAGTTTTACGAAATGTTAAACGCGGCGAATCAACCACTTTACAGTGGTTGTAGAGAAGGTCTCTCTAAATTGTCGTTAGCTGCTAGAATGATGAATATTAAAACTGATCACAATCTACCTGAAAGTTGCATGAACGAATGGGCGGACTTGTTTAAAGAGTATTTGCCGGAAGACAATGTGTCTGCTGATTCTTATTATGAGATTCAGAAACTGGTTTATAGTCTTGGGTTGCCTTCGGAGATGATAGACGTTTGCATCGACAACTGCATGATCTATTTGGGAGATGATGAGAAGCTAGAAGAATGTCGATTCTGCAAGAAGCCACGATTTAAGCCGCAAGGACGGGGAAGTAATAGGGTACCGTACCAAAGGATGTGGTACCTACCAATTACAGACAGATTGAAAAGATTGTATCAATCAGAGCAGACTGCTGGAAAGATGAGATGGCATGCCGAGCATACTCAGACGGATGGTGAGATGACTCATCCATCAGATGCAAGAGCCTGGAAATATTTCAACAAAGTACATCCGGATTTCGCTAGCAATATCCGGAATGTGTATCTCGGACTATGCACAGATGGATTTAGTCCGTTCGGAATGTCAGGGAGACAATATTCATTGTGGCCAGTCTTTCTTACTCCATACAACCTGCCACCGGAGATGTGCATGCAACGGGAGTTGCTATTCTTGACCATATTAATACCTGGTCCGAACCATCCAAAAAGGTCCCTGGATGTTTTCCTACAACCACTGATAAAAGAGTTGAAGGATTTGTGGTCAACAGGGGTGAGGACGTATGATTGTTCAACGAAGACGAATTTTACGATGGGAGCGATGCTTTTGTGGACCATAAGTGATTTTCCTGCCTATGGGATGTTGTCTGGATGGACTACACATGGGAGATTAGCTTGTCCATATTGTAATGGAACGACAGATGCGTTTCAACTGAAGAATGGTAGGAAGACAAGTTGGTTTGATTGTCACCGTCGATTTCTTCCCATTGGCCATCCTTACCGAAGAAACAAGAATTTGTTTAGGCACAAAAGGGTTGTGAGAGAAACTCCTCCTCCATATCTAACTGGAGAACAAACTGAAGCGCAAATAGACTACTACGGAGCTAACGAAACAGTTCGTTGGGGTGGTAATTGGCATGTCCCTCGTAATATGCCTGATTCTTACGGTGTTCATCACAACTGGCACAAGAAGAGTATATTTTGGGAGTTGCCATATTGGAAGGATCTTCTTCTGCGCCACAACCTCGATGTGATGCATATAGAGAAGAATTTCTTTGAGAACATCATGAATACAACATTGAATGTCCCAGGGAAGACAAAAGACAACATAAAATCGAGGTTGGACTTGCCGGATATTTGCTCAAGAAGCGAGTTACATATTAAAAGCAATGGACAAGTTCCCGTTCCGATATTCAGATTATCTTCAGATAAAAAGTCGGTGTTGTTCAACTGGGTGGCATCATAAGTGAAATTCCCTGATGGGTATGTTTCGAATCTCTCTAGATGTGTTGAAAAGGGTCAAAAGTTCTCCGGGATGAAGAGTCATGATTGTCATGTCTTTATGTAACGACTACTGCCCTTTGCATTTGCGGAGCTACTTCCAACAAACGTACATGAAGAACTTGCAGGTACATATTGTATTATATGACAATAATTTACAAAATAATATATGACTAACAATGTGTTTAATTTTTTTTGAATATAAAAGGCATTGGAGCATTTTTCAGGGCTCTGAGCACACGCACTCTTAAAGAAGAAGTTGTGGAACAGCTTCAGGAGAACATTCCCATCTTATTGTGCAACTTGGAGAAGATATTTCCTCCCGAATTTTTTGACGTCATGGAGCATCTAGCTGTCCACCTCCCATATGAGGCATTGCTTCGTGGACCTGTACATTACGGATGGATGTATCAATATGAGCGAGACATGAAATATTTGAAGGGAAAAGCAAAGAACCTGAAAGTTGAAGGTTTATAATTGCTGGAAGTTTGACGGAAGAAGTTTCTCACTTCACATCGTACTACTTTGCGTCAAAAGTACGTACCCGGAGAAGAGCTCCAAGAAGATATGATGATGGTGGTGTTGCGCCAACATATGCAGTTGCTGGTGTTCCAGACATCTTTAGCCAGATTGGGCGACTCGGTGGGAAGTCTAAAGAGGTTTGGTGGTCGAGTGAACAAGACGCTCATAGTGCACACACCTATATTCTACTCAATTGCGAAGATCCATTGATGCGTTATTTTGAAAGGTAACATATATTGACACTTCTAAACACATATAAGTATAATTAATTGTATAATTGCGAGAGATTCATTCCTATAAAATGTGATTTTACAGCCTATTTGTTTCTCAAGTCGAAGAAACATTTCCTGGTATATCCACAAGTGACGTAGACAAAAAGAAAGATTAACACTTCATTAAGTGGTTGCGGAATCAGGTATTAACTCAAACTCTTTTTTCATACATGATCTGTATTTCATTAACATTCTCTTTATTTTTGCAGGTTGATTATGACGACGATGATGCAGATTATCCTAAGTGGTTACACGAAGTAATTCAATCTCCACTTGTAAAGGTCACCACATCACAGATGTATTTCACACGAGGCTATACTTTTCATACATATGAGTATGGTAGACAGCGGGCGACTAGTAACTATGGAATATGTGTGAAAGGGGAAACAGATTTCTACGGGATCTTGACGGAGATTATTGAAGTCGAATTTCCCGGGATACTGAAGCTGAAATGCGTCCTCTTCAAATGTGAATGGTTCGACCCCGTCGTCAACAGAGGTGTTCGGTCTAACAAATTCGGTGTAGTTGATGTCAACGGTGGACGAAGGTACAACAAATTCGAGCCTTTCATCTTAGCTTCACAAGCAGACCAAGTTAGCTTCCTTCCATACCCTCGGATGAGAGATTCAGGTTTAAATTGGTTAGCAGTGATCAAAGTTACACCTCGAGGACGAATCATCAGTGGAGAAGAACCACCATTTCAAGAAGAACAGATAAATGAAGTCGAGGAACCTGAACAAGAAATTGATGACATCCTTCTCATTGATCCGCATAATCACGAGTACGAAGATCTTACCGATGATGCCACAGACGAAGGTGTTGAAGACGAGTTTAATGAAAATGATGATGTTTCTAGTGATGACGAGAATGTCGATGTATCCGATTGATGTATTTGTTTTATGAATAAGATGAGGGAGTTTGTTTTATGAATAAGATAATGTGGGGTTTGTTTTATGAATAAGGTAATGTGGGAGTTTGTTTTATGAATAAGCAAATGTGGGAATTGTGGTTTGGAAAGGAAATAAAGATGGGGTTTGGAATATATGAAGTAGAAAATAAGGAATATGGGGTTTGGGTTTGGGGTTTCGGATTCTAGGGATTTAAACATAACACTCGTTAATTCCACGTAAGGACAAATCGTCGTTAAAGACTCGTAAGACAACGAGGAAATAACGACGAAATATTAAAATAAAGAACGCGGGCTCGTTAATTCCACGTAAGCACAAATCGTCGTAAAGACCACATATAAGAAATCGTTGTAAATTCCACGAAGGCAGAAATCGTCGTAAATACCTCGTAAGCCAACGAGGAAATAACGACGAAATTTTAAAAATAAAGATGGAGTTTGGAATATATGAAAATAAGGAATATGGAGTTTGGGGTTAAGGGTTTGGGGTTTCAGGTTTGGGTTTTCGGGTTTGGGGTTTAGAGGTTTCGGGGTTTGAGGTTTGGGGTTTGGGGTTTCAGGTTTGGGGTTTCGGGTTTGGGGTTTAGAGGTTTCGGGGTTTGAGGTTTCGGGTTTGGGGTTTCAGGTTTGGCGTTTGGGGTTTGGGGTTTGGGGTTTGGAGGTTTCGGATTTTAGGGATTTAAACATTATACTCGTTAATTCCACGTAAGCAGAAATCGTCGTAAAACACCACGTAAAAGGATTTAAACAAAACACTCGTTAATTCCACGTAAGCAGACGTCGTCGTAAAGGCCACGTTGGATGAAATCGTCGTAAATACCACGTAAAAGGATTTAAACATAACACTCGTTAATTCCACGTAAGTGAAAATCGTCGTAAATACCTCGTAGTGTAAAAACTAGAAAAAAAAAAGAAAAGGACAAAAATACCAGATTAACATGTGGCAAGACTTCCAGCAATTATAATACGTAAGTCTCGCTCACATGAATTCTAATATTTTATCCTTTTCCTATTTTTTTCAAATATTTATAATTTGAATAGGATTTTACTGAGGAATGTGATTTTAGATAGGGTGTGATTTGAGAGTTTGTGTGTGGTTTGAGAATGAGAGTTATGGTTATATTTATAGGAAAGCAAGGCTCGTTAATTCCACGTAAGCAAGATCGTCGTTAATACCTCGTATATAAAAACACGGGCCTTTGTGATTCCTCACAATTTCCTCGTATTGAAAAACACGGGCCTTTGTGACTGCTCGCTATTTCGTCGTAATTATACGACGAATTTGCGACGATATGTAATCTTATATATACCCCGAGCGCTCACTCTTTCTTTCCTCTCTACTTCCTCTCCACTTCCTCTCCATTTCGTAGCAATGGTAAGCCTCTCTAATTCTTCTCTAATTTGGTTAGTTTAGGATAGATTAGGTGGTTAGTATAGGGAATTTAGATAGGTTTACGGATTTTATGTTATTTAGTGTTCATTATGTGGATAATGTTGGGAAATATATTGTTCATGTTAATTTTAAAATTTTAATTTTTTTCTCATGTTCGAAAAGGAAGACTTACTGCCCATTACAGAGAGATCTTCGGTGAACCGGGTAGTCGTTTAGACCCGGCATCTTCTTCAGCCCCCGGTTCTTTGGGTCAGGAGACTGTCCCCGAGACTCAGTACACTCAGAGAGTCTCTGGGTCTACTTCTTCTAGTGCACTATCGGCTCCTCATGTGCCTTCCCCGATGGCTCATCCGACGATGCCTCCTCCTGTGCCTCCTCCTGTGCCTCCTCCGATGGCCGCCGATATTCATCCCGATTTGATGGTGCCTCCGAGTGCTCCATACTCGCAGTACACTGTAGAGGACATTCTCCGTCTGCCAGGCAGAGAAGGTTTACCAGTCATCGACCCCGACCGACCGGACGGAACTTTGTGGTATGTTGCATTAATTTTTTTTAATTCGTTTAAAATTCTTTTATAACATTAAAAAATAATTTATATTTTAAATTTGTATTTTCCAGGTGGGGGGTTGACGGATGTCTTGCATCGGACGTAACCGACACGATCAAAGGTCACTTCTCCATGGCACATCCAAACTGGAGTAAGACGCCTCACTATGTCAGAAAGACGTGGTTCAAAATTTACGCTGTAAGTTTCTGTTAATTAATTATATATACTTTAATTTTTTCATGATTTATATATATACTTTCTAAAAAACTAATTGTTAATTTATTTTTTCCAACAGCAAAAATATAATTGGGCCTTAGGGATCACTGAGAGGGTGAGGAAGAAGTTTAACGCGAAGGCGAAAGTTCGCTTGTTGGACACGGTCTCCAACTGGAAGGGTGATTGGATCGTGAAGGGGTATGAGCGTGGCAAACCCGTTGAGCTCACCACGGATGTGTGGGATGGCCTCATCCGTTATTGGCGCCTTCCTGATTCCATTAGAATCTCCCAGGCTTGCTCTAACTCCCGTAACACGGTCGATGAGCACGGAAACGGGCCGATGCTTCACACTACGGGCCAAAAACCCCACGCTGGTGTCCGTTTGGAAATGGTAATTAAATATTTTATTAAATAATTTTTTTAATATATATATTTTTATTCTAACTTTCTTAAATGTTTTTTAGGCCAAAGAGACGGGACATCTCCCGTCTCTTATGGAAATTTACGAGAGGACCCACAAGAACAAAGCGGGCGTATTTGTAGATGGCAAGTCCGAGCAAATCTACAACGACGTGGTTGCTCGGGTTGAAGACCGCCAGACTCAGCTGACCCAGCAGTCTACCGACGGATTACCCGTCACCTTATCCACACTTCAAGTGGATAAGATTTACGAGGAGGTAAATTTTAATTTTTTATTATTCATTTAATATAACTTTAAATTTTTACTAACAATATTTATTTTTTGTTTTTAAGGTTGTCCCTAAACAAAAGGGACGGACGTTGGGGATTGGTTCCGTCAACGATGTTCCGAGAGCGACATCGTCTTATGATCAGCGACGGGTTGATGAAGTCATTGAGCTGCGTAGAGAGTCCGCTCAGCTGCGTAACGAGTTGGCCGCGACAAAATCTCGTATGGGTGGAGTCGAGGGCTTCTTGTACGTTATAGCGGCCACAAATCCGGAATGGGAGTCAATGTTGAGGAACATGCGACAACAACATCCCATTCGAGGCGAGTCATCCGACGTACATAACGAGGTGGATGTTACGAGGAGGAGTGATGAATTCTACCAGGCGATGAACGACCCTTAGTTTTTTTTTTCCGGTTGTTGTATTATAAATTCAAAACTTATTTATATATAAAATACTTTCATATTGATTTATTTTTATTTTAAATTTTAATTTTATTAATAAATTAAATAATTTTAATTATTTTTTAATTATATTTTAAAATTCTGTAAAATAATAAAACAAAGTAAATTCGTAGCTAATGTACGACCTATTTACGTGGAAACCTTACGAGGAAATGACGAGAAATAATAAACGAGTATTTTACGAGAAAACATTTACGAGGAAATAACGAGGAAAGATAAACGAGTATTTTACGAGGAAATCCTTTCGTGGTCGTTACGTGTATTTTGCGAGGAAACACTTTCAAGGTATTTACGTGTAGTTTACGAGGAACTCGTTTCGAGGTATTTACGAGGAAATATAGCGACCTCCTTACGTGGAATGTTGACGTGGTCTTTACGACGAAATCATCTACTTCGTCTTTACGACGAAATATATTCCTCGCTAAGTTACAACGAATTAGAGAGGAAATATGTGTTACGACAGATGAGTAACGAGCAAACGTGGTTCCTCGCTAATTCGTCGCAAAGCCTCTTTTACGACGAACTCACGAGGAAAAACGCCCTCGTTAAGATTATGTTTTCTTGTAGTGAAGACGAACATGCTGAATGTCCCGTCTGCCAAAAGTCAAGGTACGATCCAGAGACGAGGTAAGAAGCTACAGCTACAACATCAACACCAAAGGAGCATCAAGTATGCTAAACACAAAAAGGAAACCGGCACGGAGACCCTCCTGAAAGTCCATAACAGCCTTTACAAGCTCGAGAGGCACAAGCAAGGCTAGTAGAATCAAGCATGAGGATCCTCGGTTTCGGCTTCTGGGTCTTACTCAACCTCTTCGTCCTCCTGATCCTTAGCCTCGCCAAGATTCTCCCTCTCAGAATTCCTGGGTACTGACCCATACACTCCTCCACACGATTTACGGAACCAGATAGCCCTGCCTGAGCTGAGGCCGAGTATAGCTACAGAAGCCATACAAGCACCTGGGGTACGATCAGAATCATCATCCTTTATGCCGATGTTCCTGGCTTCTCCATCAAACTTTCGGCCAACTCCGGCCTATCCCCACTATGGGGGCAACGTCTCATCTTCATAAAGCAGAAGAAGAAAGTCTTACAAGTCATCCGAATCAAAGGTCATACTTCTCCAACAAGGCTGCAAATCCTTTTACACCGACCGCAAGTGCATCTGAGAACGACCGACAAGGCAGCGTGATAATACGGTGCAAATTATAAAGACCTATGAAGAAAGTCATGTTATTTCCTGCCTTCAAACATGAAGCCAGAAAATAAGGGGCAAACTATTGGGGAAAAATATTCCATGAAGAGATTACTCCAGCTTCCGTCTTCCAGGTCCCTGCCCCCAGGGTCCGGGTTCCTGCCTCTGGGTCCCGGGTCCCTGCCCCCAGGTCCGGGTCCCTGCCTCTGGGTCCCGGGTCCCTGTCCCCGAGTCTGGGACCTTCCTCTGTCTTCCAGGCCAAGTGATTTCTCCTGCCTTAAGATAAATGAAAATTTTCCATTTATCAGGTAACTAGCTTGGGCAAGAAGGATTCTTCCTAAATCTAAGAGAAAGGGGAAGTATTCCAATACATACGACCTCCCTTAAGAAAATGGAAATATTCTATTATCTAAGGATATAATGAATATTTCCAAATCCTAAGAAGGGAGGCACGACCTCTTCTATAAATATAGGTTTCTAAACCTAAAGAAAGGGGAAGACGTCCATAACCAGAGCTCACCAATTCTACAGCCGCCAAGGAAAGATTCTACACATAGAAGACCTTCTTCTCGGCCAAGCCTATGAGAGGCTGATCCCGGTGGTTACTATCGACTAGGGGAAGATATATGCTCCCTGCAGCACGTCTACAAATCTACATACTGGCCCACGCCACGATCTCCAGCGTACCGACAGGGACACTCCATGCTCATCAAAGCATATCGAAACGCCATGCTCCCTGCAGCATATTGATTACTCCACCACCTGTTCCGGTCATGTGCCCTATAGAACAGATGACTCCTATCATTTACAAGGCCACGTGCCCATCCAGGTTACGTGCCTCCATCAGAGCTACGTGCTCCTTAGGCCAGGCTCCCACTTAGGCTCCGCGCCTCCACCAATACATGAACTACGAACGGCTTGATTCCTCATTGAAGGGTACGTAGGCAATCCCCCCTGAAGGATGCAGCTATAAATCCCAAACATCTTCCTGGGTTCCTCAAGGACCAACCTTGGTAACCGGAACCCTCAACTACAGATCAGGAGGCACCCAGGGACCGATCCTGGAGTTGGGACCATCAATTGCTGACCCAGAAGACCCTGCAATCTTCACTATAGACAGGTGTTTCCTGCCTAACAACCGACCTTTCTTACTGCTACTAAGGCACTGACGACATATACCAGCCCATACCCGTATGGCACTACCCTCAGAGCAGGATCTCCTGGCTTATCCACGACCGAAGCAGGAGAAAGTACCACGATGACCAGTCTCCTTCTTCCTATCATTCCGTAGTGCTGAGCACGAATCACTTGTACACAAAAATCCCCTAACACCCTCGACAAACCTCAGACGATCCAAGACGCCCTCCACAAGGAAACGGACTACATCTTAATCGAAGAGGAAACAAAATTCTTGTCGCAAAAACATAAGTCAACGAGACCATCCTCGAAAGATGTAGACCCAAAAATGAGGAAGAAAAACTCTCGTAACGACAAGTACGTCCATCACGAAGGGGAAAAGCTCCAAGGGGCACACAATTACGCTATCAGTTCGGAACAAGGCCGAACCACGGGTAATACGTGGACGTGCAATCAAGGATATGACGAAAACACCTTCTGTGAGTTCCACCAGTCCCGGGGACACTCCACGACTAACTGCAAAGTCTTGGGAGCGAGGCTGGCTGCAGAACTACTAGCTGGAGAGCTCTCAGAAATAACCAGCGTAAAAGATCTCATCCTCGAGACTGATCACCCCCCCCCCCCCCCGAAGACGGACAGAAATCCGCCTGTGGAGAAGTCCCCTCAAAGAAACCAATCCGGGGATAAATGCGGAAGAAGGCCGGACGACAAAGGAAACGACAACAATCGTCGCAGAGTCAACATGAATATCGGAGGATCGTAGTACTGCAACGATACGGTTTTGGCCATCAAAGCATACCAAAGGAAGGCCAAATCAAGTGCAAACTGGCCTACATAGTCCCCTCCCCGTGATGGTCAAAGCAGCTCAATAACCTTTGCGAAGGACGAAGCCGGCGGGATCGATCAACCTCATTGTGATCCACTCGTCAAAGATCTGGTCATACGAGACCTGGAAGTCGGGAGAGTCCTCATTGACACAGGAAGCACGGTCAATGTTATCTTCCGCGACACTCTCAATCGGATAAACATCGAACTCGGAGAAGTAACTCCAATGCCAAAACCACTTACGGGTTAAGTGTCGATGACTTTCGGATCGATCCAGCTTCCAGTCATGGCCAAGGAAATCGCAAAAGTCGTCGATTACGCGATGGTCGATCATCCTGCCATCTACAATGTGATCATGGGAACTCCGTGGCTCAACGCCATGAAAGCTGTTCCATCTACGTATCATCTCGGCGTCAAATTCCCAACCCAGAACGGAGTCGCAGCCATCTGGGGTTGTAAGAAACAGTCGCGGCTATGCTTCCTCGCGGAGCATAAGTTAAGACAAGTTGTGACTCCCGCAATGGCAACTCGCAAGCGCACGAAGACAGCTCAAACTTCGGCCGAAAACGCCTCAAAGAAAAAAGATTCGATATCGTCTGCTGACGCGAACGCTTCGGATATCAAAACTCAACACGATTCCGAAGCCGACACTACAACTCGTTGCCCGGATAAAAACATTGACCCTGCCACGGTCACCACGATCAAGGCGATCAGCACGGCGACAACCGCCAAGTAAGAATACTTGCGGCATAAAACAGAACTACGAGATGGCTTGATCCTCGAAAGAGGTACGTAGGCAGCTCGTCAAAGACGAGTTCAGCTATCCCCCTCCAAAAAGGGGGGGGGGGGGGGGGTGGGTACGTATACTCGTATGCTCCCACGTTTTAAAAGATGCATCATTGTAATCGAGCTTTTTAAAACTTTACTACAATACGCATTTTTCTTTTATTAGACGCTTACGCTCCAGTTAACGTAAAAAGTCTCAGGACACGGTTAAAAAGTCTACAAACATTAGACTCTAGTCAACAGCCTTATCCGGCCCAAATCGCAAAGCAATCATTCTTCAGCACCTAGAATATATGTATAGTCTTCGAAACAACTGTGAGACGTCGCCAAGTTAAAATTCGAAACTCGGCAAACAATTGTCCGAACGCGACCATAAAAACCCGACAAAAATTTACACCCCGTTCGCCTATTGGCTCTGACGAACATGCCAGCCGTCTTAAACAAACGCAACCCGATCATCCTTTTGATCCTCGAACATCCAACACACGGATAAAAGCGCGCTACAAAAAAAAAATCCAAAATTTTGGTCTAGCACTTCCAGTTGGTCTCTGGAAAGATGCTTGATTCGTGCCACACAAGTCTCTTAAAAAATCCACACACGTCCCTAAGACGAGTTTCACAATCAGTTGCGGCCTTCTTCTTCTCCCACTTCTCCTTCAGAGATACCAACACATCCAAGTAGTTGTACGCCAGAGCCTTTTTGGCATCATAAGTTGCACGACGAAGGTCGTCAGAGAACTTATTAGCAGAAGCTTCAACCTTCGCTTCCAAAAAGGAAACTTGCTCAAGGGCCGATTTCCTCTCATTACTCACAACTCGCAGAAGAGCTTCGAGCGAAGCAGCCTGATTCCCCAACTTTTCAGCAGCGGCCAGTTGAGCAGCATTGGCACGCGCTCGATCCTAAGCCATCTTCAGACCAAGCTTTAGCTCTCGAACGACCTTCTTTATTTTATAAAGCTCGCCAGAACGCGGAACATCCTGCAGGCATTTCTCTAAAGTCGCTGCGAACGCGTTGTTAGCCTCCATAGGCTGGAACATAGCAAATCAGCATAGACAAAACAAACCGAAGATTCAAAAAGGATCGAATATCGAAAAGAACGACCTTAGCATGGGCCACAGCCATATTCACATAACCTCGCGTGCTAAACCGTTTGAAGTGCCTCACCAAGTGAGTAACACTATCCGGGTCATCCGTAATAGGGAAATCCTTGGAGTGAGAAAACTGCCAATGGAACGGTTTAGCTACAGCCGCTTCACCCAAAACACCGAGACGATGGTCTGAACCATTCGTTTTAGCCTTCTTCGGGGGTCGGTCACGCCCCTCCAAACCTGTCGGGCTACTCGACTTAACACGAGCAGTAGACTTTTCACCCTCGAGGCCCTTTACCTCTTGGGTTGAAGCCCGCGGATGTCGGGTCTCCTCACGAAGAACTTCTGTGAGCGCTTCGCTCACATCTCCGGATCGAATGTGTTCCGCGTTAACACTACCAGTTCGAGTTTGCACCCTATCAGAATCGTGAGGGTTTGATCTTCTCGATGCCATGTTCCCTTGGCAAGCAAAAACGAAATTAAATGAAGCACTATGGTAAAACCTAAAACAAAGTAAAGCTTTATAAAGATCAAGGCCTCGCCGTATCTCAACGATATGAGCAAAAAGAATCCCGAAGAATAAGGAAACAAAGATATTCCGAAACGTTATGCTTATCCGATAAGAATATCCGAAACATCACGATCAAAGATCGCAAAAAACAAAATGCAAAAAGATGTTAAACAAAAAATTAGCTAGAAGCGGAATCATCGGGGACAAACGACCCCCCGACTTGATCCACCGAATCCTCAGAGATCTGAGGAAGATCGAGCTCAGAGATCGACCAATCTGGCACGGCGGCTAAAGCAACAAGATCCTCACAATCCCCTTCTATCTCTTTTAACGAGCAAGCTCTGCGTCTACGGTTAGGCCCCCGTCCTTGGGCTCGTTCAGAAGATCGATGTGGGCGGTCACTTCTTGCCATTGGATCTCAGAAGACACCTCTTTCTTCTTGCTCTTCCATTTATCCTTCAAAGATTCGAGGATCTCTCGGTACCGCTGCTCGATATCACGACGAGCAATGCGAGAAGCAAGACGAATGTGCCGATCCCTCTCGACCTCAAGCGCCGCGACTTTTGCCTTTTGAGCAACCACCTGGGTCGTAAAAGCCTAGTTCTCCTGGTTAATTCTCCTCCAATCCTATGTCAAAGCCTCGATCTTTTCGGCATCCTTTTTCCCTTCTCGATTGGTGGCTTCGAGCTCCTCCGAAAGCCTCTTAATCTCGGAACCGATACTTTCGATTTCCTTGTTGTTCCGAGAAACCACGACATGATCTTCCATCACTACAACTTATTCATTAAAAGATTCCATAACCGGAGAAGAAATCAAAACAGGTGAATAAGTACCTCGAAGCAATTTTTCAAAGATAAAAAGGTGAGAAACGAACCTTAGAGCCTGCCACTGCAACCTTGGCGTAAGCTTCCTTCTCAGCCGAAGAAGCAAGAGATGGAAGACGGCAGCCTGCAGACCTCATATGACCAGCGAGGGAAATCAGCTCACCTTGGGCCACAAACAAAGAACCGTCTCCCTCAGCGACAAACCTAGGACGAGATGGATAGGCTGAATAGGCGCACGCGACAGCATGGTTTATCTCCTGAACAATTCATATTGTGCTAGGATTCCTAGAGAAAGACGAGAGTTGATCTAGGAACCTAGTGAACATAGTTCAAACCTGCTCGGTAAAGCTCGCTGGAAGGATCTTCGATTTATAACTCGGTAGTTGTATCGATCGACGGTCTGAAAGGTGTATCGATCGACATTCCAATCGAATCGTCGATTGACACTTTCTACAGATCAACATGTGAGACTTGGGATCTTAGATCTAGTGATAGATAATCTAGACATGCGAGAGCTGGTAGATTATTGTTATTGTTCGAGTTCTTGTGCATCCAACAAACATCTTATGCATCTATATCATTATAATCCTAATTTCCTGAATAGAAACCCTAGATCTAGCAAACCATCATTCCATCAAACAACTCCCTACCAAGCTGAACAATTTTCTTGTTCAACTTGTTTACTGCTTATTTACTGCTTTATAAACCATTAGCCTAGCTTAATCATAAACTGTTTAGATTTAATTGGTTCCCTAGCTCCCTGTGAATTTGATCCCTAAGTACTACAACTCGACCTCTTATTTAGGATAAATCACTCCTAAGGGTAATTTGAGTTATATCACGAGTCGCGGCACATGTCTCGTCTCCCAAATCAGGGGCTCAACGAGACAGGAGACCGCCTCTCTCCCAAGGAACCTTCATCGTCGGAGTCGTGAATTGAGATCAAAGTAGATTTACCAGAGGCTCGATTCCTCGATGCAGACCCAGAAGTACGAAACGACGACCTCCTCACGAGCTGTCTAGTCAATCGATCTGAAGACTTAGCCTGAACAGAAGGAGTCGCATGAATGTTTTTACGAAAAATAATTCTCCGATTTCTCAGAACCCCCAACCAAAGGGGCTTTGTTGGTCCCCTCTGGCATGGAAAAGGCAGCTCGAATCCGAGTTTAGTCAAACGAGGACCAGTTTATTGGGGTCAAAATCGGCTACGACGGAATCAATGTCTCAAAGTCCGTAAAAATCGGCATGAATGTTTTTACGAAAAATAATTCTTCGCAAAAGATTTATTTTTACGAAGAATCTTGCGGAGAAAGCATTCATGAAAAATCGGAGAAAGACTCGAAAAAAGTTGCCGCGCAGCAACCAGCGCACAAGCTGGTCACTACATAGCGACCGTGCTTTCTTAAAAAATCGATACGACACGAATCCATGCATTCTCGTCTACTCTTTAATGCTATCTCTCGAAGACTGTCGCCAACCCATTTCATGTTTCTCGTCATTTGAAGTCATCAATCGAACTTTACGATAAAAACCGTGGAAAGTTCGTTTTTATCGAAAGAAGCCGTAATAAACGTTTCGAGTCAAACAACGGCCCAAAGAGACCTAAGACGTGACTCGAAACCCACTTACGATTTCTTAACCAAAAGCCCATAAACCGTGGGACGGTTTATGCTTGGTTCGCAAGGAAAGATAAATGTCAAGTTTCCGCGGATAAATACGAAGTATTTGAAGATAATTACGAAAATCGGGAAAAACGTAATATCTCTATTTTTAAGCTATGACGGCTTAAGGGCAGAAGAGGAAAAAGCATAAACCGACCTAGGAGCAAGTATATAAGGAGTTCTAGGCGAGAGGCACATGGGAGACTTTTTCAGAGCAAACTTAGCACTTAGAGAAATTAGGCAACTTTCCGTTTTTGTTATTCGAGCTGCGACTCAATTAGGTGTAGCCGTCTTAGGGTTGTTAGAACTAGGAATCTCGCCGACAGCTCTCGAGCCCAGGCTTATACCTTGTTGTAAACGTTCATACGTAAATTCAGAATAAGACTTCTCTTTGCTCTATTTTTACGATTTCATATACTTTATCGTTGTTATCTCGTGTTTTGATTGCTTAGCGTGTGGTATTAGCAGATATCCGGGACCTCTGGGAAACTAGGGTTCTCCTACTTTCCTAATTTAAACGGAAATCGACAGTGTGAATTTCGGTTCCCACACAGTTCGAACAAGCTCTACGAAGAACCCCGATCAAACCACGAATCTCGTCAGACATCGACGAGCTTCCAGAAGGAGCTGAATCGATCAAAGAAAAACGAAAAATTGAGTCACCAATTCCCCAAAGAGAAAAAATTGGCATGTAGACAAAAAAACTAACCGATATTCTTGGCCCAACTCCGAGGAAGCCGAGAGAACTTAAAAACGAAAAGCTGCTCACCCCACTTCTCATCGTGATAGGGGATATCCTCGATGACGTGATGACCTGGGCGCGGAGACACAAGGAAGGTACCAGGGTTCTGTTGGTTCTGCTTCACCAGAACGAGCTGTCGGAACTCACTAAGGCCAAAAGAAAGACCTTCCTCCCTAGCCCTAACCAAGAAGGTGATAAGGTACCTAAGAAAGTTTGGGAGGATTTGAGTAAGCGATAACCCAAGCTCCGCCAGAATCTCAAGTATGGGCTCCGGGATCGGGAAGATAAGACCACATGAGTGAAAGAAAGAAAGATAGGCTCCGCAATAACCTTCCCGCACAGTTTCGAGAGTCTCAGTCGTGTCGGCCAAATCAAGAACGACGGCGCGATCGACCCCGTACATCTTGTAAAGGTCCTCAAGATCATCGGTCTTAGTAGTCGGACGAGGAAAACTGAACGACGAAGACATCTCAAGTTTAACGATCAAAGAATTTCAGAGCAAAGGACAAAGAGACAAGAAAGAGGAAACAAAATTGAAACAAGAGAAAAACCCCTTATGCATATATAGCCAACCTAACGGTTCTATCATCATTCTCAAGAAAGATAATGATGACCTAGCCTACGCCCTAGCGGGGGTTGATATAGCCGTTGCGGATTAAAAATAATAATAAAAAAAAGGAGAAAAAGCGCGCCAAATAATGGTTTTTCAAGAATCACTATTAAGTCAAATCCGAGCGATATCGGTTGCCCAGCGCTGAAGCCCGAATTAAAAGCTAACGCCTCTTTTCTTTTCGATCAAATCAAAAGAGACTGGGGGACAATTGTTGGACTCAATTTCGGTCAGTACATTAATGGGCCGCGATCAAAGATATGGACTGCGAGGAATTAACGCCCATAGCAAGCAATCGAGCCCGAAACGAAGACTTCGGGGCCCCGGAGATCTTGGAACAAGAGACGAAGATCGCGGAGCAGTTACGAAAGTCACAAGGTCGACTTACTATAAAGGAGGGAGAACGGACATGAAGAAAGACACATTGAAAACCCTGGAGAGAGCTACACACATACATCGACATTGTTTTCATCCTAATCTTAGATCCTTTCTTTACCGATCTCATTTGTATCATTTGATCTAGTTCAATTCATTGTTTTCGATCTTATTAATCAATAAAGTACATTTTTACGTACTGGAAACTATTTACATCGTTGTGTTTTAAATATATCATTGCCTACATCATTTGTCTTCCCTAGATCAAACTCCTGATCACTATCAAATACTTAGTGTAGATTTTAGGTTCTACAAGAGGCGTCCTCTTTGATTTTTTGGGTGAGAGAGGTATTATTGACCTTGGTATTGGCATGGAAGCTACGGTTGAGGATGTAACTTTAAGTATCAGAAGGAGAAGGAGACATCGTATAGAGGTGTTAAATGATATTGAAGTGGAGTTGAATGAAGTGAAGAATCGGTTGTGTAATACAAGTGAGGATGTTAGTCTGTGGAGAAGAGAATCAGGATTCAAACAAGAGTTCTCAACTCATGAAACATGGTGTATCTTGCGAGAGACTAAGTCACCGTGTAGTTGGTCTCGTGGGGTTTGGTTTTCTCAAGCAACTCCTAAGTACGCATTCTTGACTTGGTTGGCTACGTTGAACAGGCTATCTACTATGGATAGAGTTTACCGTTGGAATCAAGAAGTTGATACAACATGTGCTTTATGCAAAACAGCTCAAGAGTCAAGAGATCATCTCTTCTTCGAGTGTTCTTATTCAACTCAGGTATGGGAGTTTCTTGTTAAGGGGATTATGAGGGAATCATATACAAATGTGTGGGAAGCTATTCTGATCCTGATATCTGATGAGATGATGGAAAGGAAGAAGTTGTTTTGTATCAGATATGCATTCCAAGTGGCTATGTATTCTCTTTGGCGTGAGAGAAACAAGTTGCATCATGGGGAGAAGATTATGCCAATGAAAATTTTGAAGAGGATGCTAGATAAAGGGCTGAGAAATAAACTAAGCTTTGATGAGATCAAAGAAAGTAAGAGGCGTGGAGGGTGGGTTACAATTTTGGTTGAGCACAAGATTGTAAAGTTTTTTTTAAAGTCTGTTAAAAGTTTATCTCTAAACACAAAATATGCATACGATGTAAAAAGTTTTTTTTTATGAATAAAAATTTAACATTCATTCAAAAAAAAAACTGTAGAAGTAACTAGAAAAGCTACTCAAGAGCAAACGAGGAGTAGGGGACCAATCAAGAAGATTTAATTACCAAGAAAGGCGTTAACAAAATATCAAGTGGGTTTATCATTATGTGTTGTCATGATATAAGGTTTCATATAACTATGAACTGATCTCTTTGGAGTTTTGTTTGAGAATTTCTTCTCAAATTTTAAATATAGCTGATTGAAGCTCACAAAGGTAAAGGTTGTCGTCGACTAGTAGCAAAATTGGAAATCCCAATGGAACCGGTACAGTAAACAAACGCATCTTAAATTAACCGAATTTAACTGAACAACTAAGCATGGCAACCAAACCAAAAAATCCGAACTCGTATATGATCTTGTAAAAATACATAATATACCTGAATCCTAAACATTAATAACCAAATTCGAAGTATTATTAACCGAACCAGAAGTATTATAAATCAAATCCGATTTGAGCATATATAAAACCCAAGTAAGGCTTACGAAACTGAACCCAAAAACCCTATCCTAACCCAGACACCCAAGGCTTATGAACAATTTGAAAAAGTTACATGTGCTTTAGAATGATTTGGTTTAATGTTAACCGGACCAAGCCTAAACTGTAATCTACCCATTGTCAGTCTTTGGTAATCATGCGAATACAAAAAGTGTTAATTTCGGCTGGGGGAAACCGAAACTCGTCTGGAAGTTGAAGATGGGATTCAGATCGCAACTCTTCGATTATCTCCGTGTGTATGCTACTTACGACTTGGATGATAACCATGTGATGTGATGTAATCGCTTCCTCTTCCTCTTCCTCAGTCTCCAATGTATCATTTCCAGTTGACCTAATAACCTCTGGTGTCTCCAATGCATTCACTTCCAAAGCGTTAGACGTGAACAGCAATTCAACGAGAGTGTTAGTTGTCTTGACATTCGGGAATGTCCCACCGCTGGTTAAGTTTGCTTTGATACGAAAATAAAACCAAACCGAAAATATACAAATTAACTTCTATAGTTATCACTGATCATACAAACTCCACATACTGTTATCTCAGCTGGTTGAATCTGAAACTCCTCTGGAAGTTTAAGATGAAATTCGTGTCGCAACTCATTGATTTTCTCAGTGTTTATGTCACTCATGTGAGAAAGGAGATGGGCATCTTGTTGCAGACTGAAACAATGGCTAAGGTCAAGGTGTTTTGATGATAATGATTTTTTTTTACACACCATCTTCTAGCTTCAAACGGAAGAATAGTGATCAACTAAACACTGATCCGAGAGACCGAAAAAAAATTCTAGTTCGGCTACGTTTGTTGGATGTCTGACTGGTTTCATTACCAGAGTCACTGAAACCTCCAGTTTCAGGTAAGAAAGCACATCGATGTGAACCCTACGAAAGAAAGATTGTGCAATCATAACATAAAAACAGATGGATCTGAAAAGAAACAAAACAGGTCGATTGCAGTAAGCTTACCTCTTGAATATGTGCATCATTTATTAACAGATCCATTAGATGCTCGTGTTCTAGTCGTTTCAGGCGGGGGCAAGTGGAAAGATCGAGGTGTTTGATCGAGTGATTTGTGGAAATGGAAATTGTTTCCAGGGAATCGCAGCCGTGTGCATAGAGATACTTGACGCTATGTGGAAGATCCTCCACTGATATGAGTTTCTTGCAGTTGTTGAGGTAGAGAGTTTCCAAGGATGAAAGCTCCCTAATACTTTGAGGCAGTCTCAAGAAATTATTCCTGCTGAGGTCTAAATATGCTAACTTGGTGAAATGAGTTAGTTGTCCTGACAATGTTTCAATATGCTTGCAGTTGTCGAGCCAAAGCTCAAGCAAGCAGTACCTTGTGGCCCATGCTTCCTCAACATGAAGTTTCAACAACGATCTGAGTTTCACACAGTCAGAAAGTATGAGCGTCTCCACCTGAGCAAGTTGTGGCAGTGATTTGATTCTGCGGCAGTTTTGAAGGCTGAGATATTTCAACTTGGGCAGTTCTCCCATGGTTGCGGGTAGAGACACAAAATCATTTCCACTAAGGTCCAGTTTCTCTAGGGTTAGCAAGCTATTAATGTCTTCTGGGATTTTTCTAGTGTTCAAGTTGACCAGCTTAAGCTCTGTTAAATTGGCAAAGGCTAAAAAGCTTTTACAGCTGAAAGCAGCATTGGACTCTCTGTACCTGAACTTCTTGATGTTGAGTGAATGTAAGCCCTCGGAATCTGACATTAGATGATGAGATGTGCTCTCTTTCATCATCAAAAATTCATCCGGGATATGTTGTTTGAAAGTAAAGGAGATATGGTCGGTAAACCCGCTAAGGTCCATTGATACTAAGTGTATTTGACCGTCGATTGATAGATCTTCAAGATAACCCATAGTCACTGTCTCATCCGGAAATTTTAGTAATACTTCCCAGTTGTCGCCACTCAGGATGTAGTCAACTTTGAACGAGAAACTCGTAAGGCTATCGCAGTGGCTTGCGTTTAGTTTTGTGAGCTGAAGTAACCCTTTTAGGGACTCTGGAATTTTCTGTAGCTTCTTGCACCCTCTTACAATCAACTCCTCAAAGTTCCTGGCTGTTGAAAGATTTGGAAGTTCTATCAGATTCTTCGAGCCTGTCACATCTAGTCTCTGTAGATTATGAAGGATCTGTAACAAAAAGAAGAAAACATGTGGAGATTTATATCTGTATAAATATATTTTTGAAAAGAGTGAATCCAATACATATTTCTAAAGATATCATACCAACGTGTCATCCCAAAGGCTCTTAAGGTTGCTGTATCGGAGATTGACTTCAACAAGGTAGTGGTGTCTGAACCTGGATGGTAAGGTTTTCAACGGACATGCATCCCAATGTAGTAGCCTAAGATCCGGGGGAAAATAAAATCCATCTGACTTGAGCTGCAAGTTGGGCTTTATATCACTCAAGTGGTGGAAGAACTTGAGAAACTTGATACTATGCATAGCTTCAAATACTGTATTGCTCATAGTTAACGTATCACGCATCTTACACATGTGTAGTATCAACCCTTCAGTTTCGTCTGTACCCTGTTGATAGAAACGTTAAAGTCATTAGGCACAGAGGTTAAGAAACACATGTCCATATGAGTCTGACTTACAATAGAGAGAAAACGGATCGGAAATGAACTTACTATTTTGTTATCCAGGATGTTATAGATATCGTCAGCATCCCATAGGAACCTTTGTCTGAAAGGTCTATTCTTACATTCTTGGCGCACAATTTCCTTGCCTGTTTGTACGACCAAGAAGTGCATGTTTATGCATCCATTTGTTGATATGCTGATCATGGACTTTTTCCTTAAGTGATGTATCCGAGAAGAACCAGCATCAAGAAGAGAAGTGACATGGCTGAAAGGGTATCCGTTCAGGAGACATGCAACATGAAGGAAAGCAATCTTGTCATTATTATCTAAACCATCATAGCTATTTCTCAGGATATCCACCACATTCTTGTGAGGCGATGTTTCAAGGAGACGTAATTCATCTTCCCACCTCTCTATGGTAGTGTTTTCACTAAGATGTGAGGCGTAAGCCACAAGGGCAGATGGAAGGCCGTGAGCCAGCAGCGAGGCTCTGATGAAGAGTTGCTCAAATTCACCAGAAGGAGGACTTTTTCCTCCAAAGACTGATTTTTTAAATACTTGGAGGGCATCCTTATCGTCCAAGCACTTAACTTCATGTATATGGTTTACTCCACAGGAAGTAAGCAAACCCCTGTCATGTGTGGTTATGATGATTCGGCTCCCTTGACCAAACCAGCTCGTCTCTTTTGCGAGTGCATGCATCTGCCTTACTTTATCCACACCATCAAGCACCAGAAGTACTTTCTGGTGCTCGAGTCTTGCCTTTATTTCTTGTGATCCTGATACAACCCTCTGTAAATCAATATGTTGACCAGTGATGCTAAAGAGGAATTTTTCCTGCAAGTAGGATGGTCTCTTGTCCTTAATGTCTTCTATGAAATAATGAGCTGGAAATTGATTTGAAAATCGTTCATAGAGACACTTGGCAATGGTGGTTTTGCCTACACCTCCCATGCCCCATATTCCTATCATGATAACCTCATTTTTAGACCCCATATTCAAAAGGAAATGCATCTTCACCATGTGTGCTTCGATCCCAACTAAATTGACGTCACTGATCGGCCTTATCCTAAGGAGTCCACTTGAGACACTTTGAACTATCTTGTCTACCAATTCTGCCTCATCCAGCCTAACATGGAAAACAAACTGTTACTCCTTCCGTTGTTATAGAGAAAAAATTCATTTTAAAATAAGTGTAGTTTTATGACTTCAATGCAAAATTTATTAATAAGATTCTTCTGTTTATTTTACTATTGGTTGAAATATGGTTAAATGTATGGATAATGATGTTTTTATTTTGAAAATATATAAAATTAAATATTTTCTTAATCTGTGTGCATGAACCTAAAACGACAACTAAAGTGAAACGGAGGGAATATAAGTTATAACGGATGTGAAAAAATAATGCAATAAACATATGAATAAACGCGATAAGTAAATGACTGTTATGAACCAGATTGTGGATGGCTCATAACCAAGAGATTATACCATCAACGGCCCAAGAAAGAGAGAGTCGGCCAGCTTTTCCTTTTCCTTATGTCTTTATGTTTTCCTTTTTCCAAGTTGGATTATGATTTGTACTCTTTCCATTTATCTATGACGGTGTAATCTCCTCTATAAGGAACCTCTATGTTATGAATAAAGATAGACTTTTCCATTACTTTCACAACACGTTGTCAGCACGATTGATCTCTAAAACCCTAAGATAAAATATTGACCATAAACCTTAAATCTCTCTCCATTGCTAAAAACCCTAATCTCTATCGATCACCTTTCTTTGATCATGACCCTGATCTATATTCGACCACTGATCTCAACAAGATAGATCTGTGGACTGATCTCTGCAAGTTTCAGTACGCCTTACGCCTCAACTATTCCAGATTGTATGATCAGCCTGTTCCAGTCCGTGATCAAACTGTTCCAGATCTACGAGTTCTTTGACTACAAGTACCAGCTCGCGTACCAAAGATCCCGATCAGCTCAACCTAAGCTAAGTTTTTGATCTCTATCTGAATCTCCATCGATATCTATCTCTCTATCGGTAAACCCTAATCACTTTCGATCTCAACTTGTAACCGATCTCAGCTCGCAGACTACAAGGAAACAGTTTGGACCAGTCCGTGTAAGGTTCAAGTTTGTACCAGTCCACGTAAGCTCATTCTCTTGGTGGTCCATTCAACCCATCAAAGGTTTAAGGTATACCTAAACTCTAAGAACCCAGAATCGAATGAACTAATGTTCAAAGTGAAACCCTAAAATCTGTAAACGCTAAATTACGTGTGCATGGATTGTTTTATTTGATTGATTGAATGTTTCTTTGAGGTTTAAATCCGTGTGAGTTAGGATTGATAGTTTTTATAACCTGATTGAATAATTTGAGGTTTAATATTGCATGTTAGAATCTGTTATAATATAAACCCTAATTTGAGTTGATAAACCCTAAAATAGAATCCGTGTATTGCATAATCCGAATTGAATGTTTTGAGGTTTCATATTATACTAGGTTGATAGTTTCATGATATAATCAACTGTTCTGAGGTTTAAGATTATTTGTTAAAAGATGATTGATTGATAAAACCCTAATTTCAAATTGAAACCCTAAACCCTAATTTGCGTATTCCTAAAATCATATTGCTTGATTCTATCTTGCTAATATCAGCCTTGAAACTGATTAATATAATTGAATGAATCAGCCTTGAAACTGATTCTTTTGGTTTTTCATGATTGAAACCCTATTTTTGGATCGAAACCCTAAATTGTGTAATGCTTGAATCTGTTTGATTATTTTTCATTATTGATCTAATTGCTAGTCTTGATAAAACCTAATTGAATCTGATTGTTAGTCTAGCTAAATCTCATACCTGAAACTGATTGATTAATTGCTAAACCTTGATTGAATGTTTTTAATATTACCCTTGCAAATATAGAATCCGATTGCTAAGAATGAATGCATCATATCCACTTGGCCGTGTGGCCAGTTTGCATCATATATCATCATGACCAACATGTTTATGTTATGCGCATGATCTGATTATTATCACCTTTGCATGATCTGACTGTTTTAATTTGAGGTTCCATAATTCCACTCCTGTACATATAGAATCAGTATGCTAGGTTTGCATTATAATCACATGGCCGCATGAAAACATATAGAAATTGCTTGTTGGGTCCTTGCTTGATAAATCTGTGTGACTTATTATGCATCATATATCACTTTGGCCGTGTGGCCTTATTGCATTATATCACCTTTGGCAGTGTGGCTTGTTTGCTTACTAGAAATGTATTGACTTGATAGCATATCTTGTTTATGGCCGTATGTTAAATATTTTATGAGATCTGAAATTGGTTGATATATGGTTTGAGATGTCGAAAATCAACTTGGATTTTGCTGCCCTAAATCTCTCAGGAGATAATTATTTGAAATGGGCATTGGATACTGAGTTTATCCTAAAGTCAAAGGACTTGGCGAATGAATCACAAAAGGCGATAATGCCAAATGAGAAAGATTGATACAGGGCAATATTAATTATTAGCCATTATCTTATTAAGAGTCTCAAAGATCAGTATCTGACTATAGAGAATCCTCTAGACCTTTGGACAGAGTTAAAAATCGAGATATGATAACCAAAGAACGGTGTTATTACCAAATGCTCTATTTGATTGGAGGAATCCAGGACTATAAGTCCGTGGATGCGTCTACTGTGAGCTGGGCAAAATAATGGATTACTGATGAAAAACAGTGAATTGAGACCTCCTGGATTAACCTCATTACCTGATACCAATAAGGCCGCAGAAAAAAAAAAAAAGGTAACCACATCCAGAATGATAGACCACACGGCCATGGCCGTGGAGGATGGAAAGGACGTGGCCATGGCCACTATAACACATTTGGCCGTGGGAATCACTATGGCAGAGGCCGTGGGTATCAACCCAATTTGAGCCATGGTCAAGATAGTGGCCATGGTATATCCTTTAAACCACAAAGCTCGACAAAATCAGTGTGTCATAGATGTGGAATGGGGAACCATTGGGCTAAGATATGAAGGACTCCCAAACATTTTTGTGACCTCTATCAAAAGAGAGTCTGAAAGGGAAGAATCCTGAAACCCACTTGGTCTATAAAGATGGTGAAAATAATTTCGAACATGATCAATATGATCTTATGGAATATGAGACTTATGATTGCCTAAGAGAATCAAGTTGATAATCTGATTTTGACATCAAACTTGTGTGATTGTTTTGCTTGTATGCTTTCTCTAATTTTTATCTCCTTGAATTTATTTCTATTACATTGTCTGCTTAGATTAAATGAATGAATGATTTTTCTATATGAGTACACTGAAAACTGCCAATATAAGTACTAAAGCAGGTATCGCCAGTCTGAAAGAAGACTGTGGCTAGGCCAATATATTATTGCCTAAGGGTATGCATCTAGAAATCAGTGATGCCTTATATTCACCCAGCTCTAAGAGCAAGAGCAGCCTATTGAGGTTTAAAGATATAAGAATGAATGGTTTCCATATTGAAACAATGAGCGAAGGAAACAAAGAGTTCCTTCAGATATAAGTATAATATCACCCCAAGGCCATAATAAGTCATAAAGACTATACCTGCATTCTCTACTGACTTAGACTATGCATATATCAGTATGATAGAGACCAAAAGCCTGCGAAAATATACACTTTATGGCACGACCGGATTGGCCATCCTTGTCCAAACATGATGCGAAAATTGATATTCAAAAGGCACACATTAAAAGATAAGAAGAGTTATCCCAAAGAATCTCACGTGTGTAGCATGAACACAAGGGAAACTCATTAGGCCATCACCAATAAAACGACTACGAGCCCTTTTTCATAATAAAGACTATATGTCTAGATAATACTGGTGAATAGATGTCTCAAGCGTTTAAATGATTATGGTATGTCCATGGGGGTAAGTGTGGACAATTCTGTGATACATGTCCATACCAAGAACGGCTTGGCCGAAATCTTTTAAAACACAAATAACTGATTGATAGACCATAACTTATGAGGTCAAAACTCTCATTCACAGCTTGGGCCACACGAAATTTACATGCACCTAAGTTAATACGCATCAGGCCATTTAGTGAGCATAGATATCCCCTATCACAATTATTAACGGGTCAAGAGCCAGACATACCCCATCATAAGACATTTGGATGTGCTGTCTATGTACTAATTGCTTCACCACAGAGAACTAAGATGGGACCTCAAAAGGAGGATGGGGATATATGTTGGATATGATTCTCCCACAATGATAAAGTACTTTGAGCCAACTATGGGTGATTATATTTGAGGCCAGGTACACATATTATTTTAATATCAGGAGGAGAAAAATAATAAAGCTGGTAAAAGAATGGTAAGAAAATAGAATGGAATCAACCATCAATGTCTTGGCAAGATCCTCGGACTAAAGAATGTGAAATAGACGTCCAACGATTATACACTAACAAAGCTAGCTAATCAAATGCCAGACACATTTGCTGGCCTGATAAAGAATGACTAAGTCATATATAAACCAGCTTGTAAAGCACCAATGAATTTGATGTCCAAGAAGAGACACAGTCAAGTTGCTATAGAGTCTAGACAACGTATGAAACGTGGTAGACCAATAGGTTCCAAAAGATAAGAATCCTCGGAAACAAAAGAAAGGTGCAGAGAATGATAATCAAAATCCAAATCCGAGGTTACTAAGGAAACCATCCCAAACATGGAGATAAGGCCGGCCGGCTCTAAGGTACAGGTACCAAACAATGTAGCTTGGGACGCCAAGCTGCAAAGTATTAAAGGTCCTGATAATAATGAATCTCAATCGATTATATCATGTCTGGAACATAATGGAACCAATAAGGAATGTCGACATAAGATGATTTATTTGCATACAAGGTAGCACTTGAATTTATGAATATAAGCGAGGATCATGAACCCACGTCAATATAAGAGTGCGCACTCGTAGAACATATTGGATTGAATGGAAACGTGGGGTTAAATAGTTTAAAGAAGAAAGGCATATTTGGCCATATGATTAAGACGCATATGATGTTAAAACCAGTGGATATAAATGGGTCTTGTGAGGAATAGAAATCGTGAGATATAAAGCTGATGTTGCACAAGGATTCTCACAAAGATCAGTAATAGATTATGAGGAGACATACTCCCATGTGGTGGATGCAACTACTTTTAGATTTCTCATAAGTCTGGCTATATATGAGAGAAAATTAGACTTGTGGCAAATTGATGTAGTGAATGCATATTTATATGGTCCACTGGATAATGAAAGTACAAGAGGGTATTGAGCTGAAAGAACAGTAAGTTTTCGAGAACAATATTGATAATCATCAAAGTATATGATCTGAATATCCTAGGAACCTCTGGATACAATTTTCCAAACAGTTGAATGTCTCAAGAAAGAGTTTGAGATGAAAGATCTTAGAAAACAAAGTTTTGTTTGGGATTACAGCTTGAGTACATTAACAATGAAATCCTTGTGCATCAAATAGTATATACAGAAAAGGGTACTCAAGAGATTTAATATGGACCAGTCTCACCCATTATCTAGTACATGGGCGTGAGATCACTTGTTTTGTACACTGATCCATTAAGTCCAAAGGTGGACGATAAAGAAGTCCATTTAGTCCTAAGATGGACGATGCAGAAGTCTTATTTTAGATACTAATCTGTTTGGTCCATAAGAAGGACGATGAAGAATCCTTTGATTTTGGTTTATTTTATACTAACCAGCCCCAAGAGGGGTTATTTGGTTTTGTTGATTTGTTTTTCAGACAGGTTATGTTTTACACATGGTGGTACACGCATATCACAGCAACATCATTCAAGATTTCGTGTGTGTGTATTTGAGGTCGATGACTCAATATGTTCGATTAGATTGTGGCATGGCCGATGGTAAAGAAGAACCAACTATCATGTTCAAGGACGAAGCATATTCTGCCCGAGATCTTCATCACCCACCGATTGCAGAAAATTGGAGAGGTCCAAGGGATCTTCAGTAATGTCCAAATCAGGAGGAGTAATGTGTGTTGTACTCTTTTTCCTTCACCATGGTTTTGTCTCAATTGGGTTTTTCTGCTAAGGTTTTAATGAGGCAACATTAAAACACATTACAAGCTCTAAATGGTTATGGCATCCAAGAGGGAGTGTTATGAACCAGATTGTGGATAACTCATAATCAAGAGATTATACCATCAGCAGCCCAAGAAAGAGAGAGTCGGCCAGCTTTTCTTTTCCCTTATGTATGTTTTCATTTTTCCTTGTTAGATTATGATTTGTACTCTTTCTATTTATCTATGTCTTTGTAATTTCCTATATAAGGGACCTCTATGTTATGAATAAACATAGATTTTTTCGTTGCTTTCACAACAATGACATCAACGGGCACGGGTAAAAAATTATGTTAATATTTGAAGGGATTCAAAGTGAAATTAGAATACAATAATATACAAAAGTATTCTACGTCCTAAAACTTAATGGGAAACTTGTGTTGTTCATGTCTATAACAGATCATCAAATTAAACATATAACCATAAGAGAATTTAGGAGGGTGTATTGAATTAATGATTTAAGAATGGTTTGATGGATTTTAGATCCGGTGGGATTTAAGGAGAATTTGAGTAAATTAGGTAAGATTTTTAAAAAGGACGGAAAACTAGTGATGATTTGGTAAGATTTTTTTCTTAAATTTTAGAATAGTTTAGATGATTGAGATAATTATTAACTCTAGTCTAGATTAAAGTCGTCACTTTTCAAAGTCTAACTTCTTCTTCTTTTCTTTTGGTTTAATCAAATCCAACTTCTTGTTTTTGATGTTGTAACTCTTGCAGAGTTGCTGACAATGGAGTGTCTTGCACAAGACCTCAACGTCATATTTTTCACCCCCCAAACATAATTTTCAGGACCACATATACACACTAAAATATTTATATAATTATTATTTGTTCATCTCACGTTTTACTTAAGGTGTCAGAGCTAAACCATAAGGTGAAACGAAAGTCAAACTCTTGAACAGTACCTCAATAATCAATCACGGATAAAATTCTTGTATTATAATTGTCATAGTACTCTTGATATACACTTTTTTTTTCTTACAAATATGTTTTTTAATTGCTTTTAATTTCTGTTAAAACAATTATTAAACTTTAAGTTTAACATTATAAAAACATAGATTTTTTTTCTACATATAATATGTTTTGAAACTTTCAAAACAAACATATATTTTAATTTTTTTTACAATATTCCATAAACACAACTTCAAATCTATACTATCATAAAAATATATGGCATAGTTAGATTTTGTTTTCAAATATGGCACAATTTTGTTGTATTCCAATCTATTTAAAAATATAGAATAGATAAGTAAGATACAATATCATCTATTTATCTCTCTTTCTTTTTATCTCTTTCTCCCTCCTTCTTCTCTATATACAAAATAACATTTTTTTCCTCATTTATGTCTTGCTTTTATTCTTCCTTGCATTCTCCCTCTTATTTTTAATTTTCTTCTTTGTGATATGTTATTGTTATGACTTGATCGTTCCATACTATCTATTTGCCATATATAATATAGCATAATATCATACAATTCTTGTTGAAATAATGTAAAGATATTAAGTTTACCTATAGTATCAAAGTGCCCACTCTGACAAAGTTGTATTAAGCACTTTGATACTATAGGAAACAAAATAGCTTTGAGAGAAAAGAAGGTTTACCTACAGTCTTAAAGTGATGAAGATGGATTTAATGTATTGAACACTTTGGTGCTGTAAGAATTACGTGGTACTGTTCACTACAGTCCAAAATAGATCTCTATAGAACCTTATCTTTTGTATTTGGCTGTAAAGAGCCCTCTTGGTTTTACAGACATGATCAATGGAATCTTATTCTCTATTCTCTCTGGTCTCACTACTAATCTTCTAATCTATCACCTTAATCTTCACTAAACTCTTATTCTCTCTATTTATATAATCTACACTCACAAATCTCATAATCTTATATGGGATTAGAGCCATGTTGCTCAAAGAAGTGAGTGTGGTGTGTGAAATCTGTGTTCTTTCAGTTTGGTGTTTCTGGGATATTCTTTCATTTCCGTTGTGTTCTTGGTGTTCTTGATGAAGACTGAAGATCCGAGCATGGAGAAGAAGCACATATCTGGTATTCTGATTGTTCTTGAAGGGGATAACTATTGGTTGTGGTCTAGATTGGCTAGAACAGTCTTGGAAAGTCAAGGGCTTTGGTGTAGTCATGTAAAGATGGAATCTTTGAAGGAGATAACCATGGAGAAAGGTCAGGCGACAAGTCTGAGGGATGAAGACAAGTGGATCCAAGAAGATTTGAGAGCACTTGAGATCATCCAAAGTTCTCTCTCAGTTTCAATCTTGAAGACTTATACTCATTGTGAGAATGCTAAGGAGTTATGGGAAAGTCTTGAAGCTGTGTATGGGAACATGTCTAATCTGTGTAGGGTCTTTGAAGTTAAGAAGGCTATTAGCAACCTGAAACATGAAGAAGATGAGTTCAATCAGCATCTAGGGAAGTTTAGGAGCTTGTGGTCTGAGTTAAAGCTGTTAAGGCCAAGTTATGTAGATCCGGAAGTGTCGCAAGAGAGGTTGGAGCAATATGAGGTTTTCAGCCTCCTTTTGAGTTTGAATCATGTGTACAATCAGATGGTTAAGCACATACTCAGGGAAGACAAACTTCCTGACCTTGAAAGTGTGTGTGAAAGAGTTCAAAGAGAACAAGGTAATCATAAGGTGTTTGAAAGAAAAATGAAGTGTGTGTGTGTGTGTGTGTGTGTGTGTGTGTGTGTGTGTGTGTTTAGGAATCAATGTTCAGTAAGCAATGAAGGTTGAAGAGGGTATCTAAGGGTAAACGATACAAGGAAAAGTTGTGGAAGAAGAGCAGACAGTATAGTAACAACTCTGATATTGAGGGGTGTAAGAAGACGGAGCAACAAGTCTTTAAAGAGAGAGCTTTATATTTTGCTTTCATAGGTGAATCAAAAGAAGCATAAAGAATAGCAAGTAAGCCCAAGGTGTCAGAAGCTTTATATTATGCTTTTATGGATAAATCAAAAGAAGCAGAAAGAGTAGCAAGTAAGCACAAGATTTCAGAGGCTGATAGACCTATCACCAAGCAAGAATGAGAGACATTCATAGCAAGCATTCAAGGTTTGGTTACCACCAAGGAAAATAGTACACATCCCATAGCCTCCAAACCTATCATAGTTGATTATGGAGCAAGTCATCACATGATCAGTGATAGGAGCTTGATGAGTGATATTAAGGCTACCACTGGGAGTGTCATGATTGCTAATGGTGATATGATTCCAATTGAAAGAATAGGAAACCTTAAGTTGTTTGAAAAAGACTCACATGCCTTGGTTCACATCCAATCTGATATCAGTGAAGAGGACTATTGTTGATCTGAATTGTCAAGTAGTGTTCAGGCCAAATGAAGTTGAGTTTCAAGACCTGAAGTCTGGATAAATTATTGGCAGAGGAGACATCAAGAATGAGCTCTACCATCTCCAAAAAACTAAGCTCTCTAAACCTTTTGATTCTGTTTGTTTAAGTAGTGCTACTGATAGAAGTGATAGCATCACTTGGCATGCGAGATTGGGGCACCCTCATACACGTGCAATTAAACTTATTTTGCCTGATTTATCTTTTAATCATTTGGAATGTGAGGCTTGCATCTTAGGGAAGCATTGTAGAACTGTTTTTCCAACATCAGAGACCATATAAGAGAATTGCTTCGATCTTGTTCATTCTATGTGTAGACTTCTCCATGTGTGTCTAGAAACAACCAGAAGTATTTTGTGACATTCATAGATGAGAAGTCTAATTATACTTGTATCAAATTGCTTCCATCTAAGGATGAAGTGTTAGATGCTTTCGTAAACTTCCAAGCATATGTGACTATCCATTACAATGCTACTGTTAAGGTACTAAGGTCAGATAATTGAGGTGAATATACCTGTCATGCCTTCAAAAAATCACTTGGCTAAAAATGAGATATTGCATCAAACCAGCTGTCCAAACACGCCACAACAGAATGGGGTTGCTGAGAGGAAGAATAGGCACCTAATGGAGGTCTCCAGATCCATGATGTACCATGCTAATGTCCCAAAACGTATTTGGAGTGATGCTGTTCAGGCTGCATGCTATCTCATCAACTGGATTCCAACTAAGGTTTTGAAGAATCTTTCTCCATTTGAAGTGTTGAACAAGACCAAGCCATACATAGATCGTCTACGAGTTTTTGGGTGCATGTGTTATGTCTTGGTTCCAGGAGGACAAAGAAACAAGTTGGATGCAAAGAGCACTAAAGCTATGTTCATTGGTTAGTCAGTAACTCAGAAGGGGTACAAGTGCTATGATCCATCAACTAGGAGAGTGTTAGTGTCGAGAAATGTTAAGTTCATGGAGTCAAAAGGATATCATGATGAAAAGAATTGGGAGGATTTAGAAGATATGTCTCAAGAACCAGGAGACAAGGCAATGAATCTGAGGATCTTATTGGAAAATCTTGGGGTGAACATGTCCCAGGATCAGAATATAAGGAGGAAAACTCCTCATGATCAAGCTACAGAAGCTGAAAGAACAACCCTTCTTGATCATGAGGAGGGAAATGAGTCTGAATTAGGAGTGCAAGAGCAGCACCAAGAAGATTCAGGTCATTATGATCAAGATGTGACACATGGAGCAGATAAATTTCCAAACTTCACACAAACCGAATTGTGTTATCCCTTGCAACCAACTTGGAATGGGACTTGTGGCAAATGGATGTGAAGAATGCATTTTTGCAAGGAGAGCTTGAAGATGAAGTATATATGCATCCACCTCCTGGTCTTGAGGATCTTGTGAAACCAGGGAATGTTTTGAGGTTGAAAAAGACTATATATGGGCTGAAACAGTCTCCTATAGCATGGTACAACAAGTTGAGCACAACACTTAATGGGAGAGGTGTCAGGAAGTCTGAACTCGATCATACTCTCTTCACACTGGCTGGACCATCAGGGATCATTGTCATTTTGGTGTATGTTGATGATCTCATAATAACCGGAAGTGATAAGGCAGGGATCCAAGCTACTAAGGACTTCTTAAAGTCAGTATTTGACATCCAAGACTTGGGAGAGATGAAATATTTTTTTGGGATCGAGATTTGCATATCTAAGGAGGGTGTATTCATGTCTCAAAGAAACTATACCTTGGATGTATTAAAAGGAGCTGGCAAGCTGGAAGGAAAGACAGATAAGACACCTCTTGAAGATAGATACAAGGTTCTGTTTGAGGGAGAGACTGAAGAGAACCAACTGTTCGAGGAAGCCAAGATGTATAGGAAGATGGTTGAAAAACTGGTATATTTGACCATCACAAGGCCAGACATATGTTTTGTTGTGAACCAAATTAGTAAGTATATGCAAACTCAAAAAATGCATCACTGGAACATGGTTGACAGGATACTGAGATACTTAAATGGATCACCTGGTCAAGGAGTTTGGATGTGATGCAATGGGAGTTCTGAGGTGGTTGGATACTGTGATGCCGATTGGACAGGTGATAAAGTAGATAGAAGATCTACCACAGGGTAATGCACTTTTATTGATGGAAACCTGGTTACTTGGAAGAGTAAGAAGCAGAAGGAGGTCTCTTGTTCAAGTGTTGAGGCTGAATATAGAGCTATGTTGAAATTGACAAACGAGTTGGTCTATATCAAAGGTATCTTGAAGGATCTTGGTATTGAACAAACCACACGCATATGACAATGCATTGTGATAATCAAGCTGTTATTCACATTGCTTATAACCTTGTCTTCCATAGAGAACAAAGCATATTGAGGTAGATTGCCACAAGGTGAGACAAATGATAGTTCTTGGAGTGATACTGTCATGTTATACTCGAAGTGAAGATCAACTGGCTGATGTGTTTACTAAGGCTGCAGGACAGAAGACCATTGAGTCCATCCACATTCGGTTGGTGCTCTCACACCTAGCAGCTGATCCATTTAGTCATGAGGTCTTTACTATTTTTCCCTCATCAAAGTTTTGTTCCACTGGATTTTCTTTGGTGAGGTTTTTAATGAGGAAGATCTCATGGCTTCCAAGCTTGACCGATTCCCATTGTCAAGCTCGAGGGGGAGTGTTGAAATAATGTGAAGAGATTAAGTTTACCTATAGTATTAAAGTGCCCACTCTGACAAAGTTGTATTAAGCACTTTGATATTGTAGGAAACAAAATAGCTTTGAGAGAAAAGAAGGTTTACCTACAGCCTTAAGATGATGAAGATGGATTTAATGTATTGAACACTGTGGTGCTGTAGGAATTATGTGGTACTGTTCACTACAGTCCAAAATAGATCTTTTTAGAACTTTATCTCTTGTATTTGGCTATAAAGAGCCCTCTTGGTTTTATAGACATGATCAATGGAATCTTATTCTCTATTTTCTCTTGTCTCACTACTAATCTTCTAATCTATCACTTTAATCTTCACTAAACTCTTATTCTTTCTATTTATCTAATCTACACTCACATATCTCATTATCTTATAATTCATTCACAAATAGTCACGCGCCGAAAAGGAAAAATTAATCTATTTTCATTTTATTCTTCGGTGAAAGTTTCTTTGAGTCACTCATGGAGTTTTACCAAAAGTTATTTCACCGAGATCTAGTCGCGAAACGTTTTTGCAGGTTTCTTGAGCCAAATGAATCAGTTAAACAGCGATAGACTTAGTCGACGAGCGGGGAGGACGTGTTCTCTTTGTCCTATTTTCTGTTACTTTTGTTCTTGATTTTGCTTTGTCGCAAATGTTTTTGATGTTTTTCGGTGAGTCGGTTGGTTCAACGGAAAATGAGAGCGATGCTTTGATGCCTGAAGATTTCTCGTATTATGACTCTTATACGAAACTCGTTTTATCAAATCGGAAAGATCTTTATGACTTCAGCAAATCATCGACTTTCATTCTGAAGTTTGGCAGAGGTTTTCTAAACGAATGATTGCGATAATAGATGCTATATAGTCTTTGAGAATTTTTCCAAGATGGTTTGGATCAGTTTCTAGCGTTTAGACGAATCTCAGATTGTCGTTTGCTTTTAGGATCATCTTGACGAGACATCGCATTGTTTGAATATTATTCCGCATGTTTCTACGAGAGTTTTCTTTGTTGAAAGCGTTTTCTTGTCGAAAGCGTTTTCTTGATCATGACGAGACATCGCATTGTTTGAATATGTTTTTGAAGTATGGGAGTATACGAGTATAGTATACGCACCTACTCCGTCCCTTTTTCTCGAGGAATAAAATGATCGACAGTCCGGGTCGGTTTGAAGACGACGCTTGGACTGTGATTTGGTTGTTTCCACGTTGACGACTTTGAATATGTCGGTTCCGAGAAAATTGCCAGAAACGAATCGGTTTTAAGACGACGTTCATGTCTCTTGTTTTTTATCTCCTTAGGAAGCGAGCTTGATATGCGTGGTGATCGTTTCTCGATTTTCGGAGAGTTTAGATCGGTTTGCAAGATCTAGATGAACAGTTATAAGACAATATATCAAGACAGGAAAAATCGCCTAAGACTTAGTTCGCTAGATTATTCACCTAGGTTTTACGTTCCCTAAAGTTCTATGGCAGTCTCAAAGGCGTTTTTATTTCTTAGTAATTTCCTACGAAAATTCCAAGTCTGATTTCAAAAATTTCAAGTCGGAAATACCTTAGTTCTCTCGAAGATGCAGTTTTGTCTCTTCTCAGTTTTGCTTGCTCATTTCCCCTTCCTCTTCTCGTGTATGTTCGCCTTTTTTCGATATTGGTGTTTATCCTTTGAAACTTGACATTTATCTTCCGAACTTGATTGTTATCTTCTCCTTAGATACGACGTCAATTTTTATAAAAAGGTTCAACGTAATCGTATAGTTGAGGTGGCTAAGGTGTTGAGTTAACTGTTGTCGTTTTATACGATTAATCTGAATCCATGTGAGAAAATAAGTCTTTGCGGGTTTTTTTTATAGTAAATTTTCAATGGTAACTCCAATCGAGACGAAACAAGAGACGTTTCGATCGAGATTTGAAGGAAAACACAAAGATGGAGGTAAGGGCGAGTAGGAGCAAGCGAACGAGTTTAGACGAGTCTTACTTATTTTCGTCGTAAAATCTCAACGGAAACTCCGATTGAGACAAAACGAAAAGCGTATCGATCGGGATTCAAAAGAGAACACAAAGGAGGAGCTTTTTGAGGCCTGACAGGTCGCTATGTAGCGAGCAAAAGGTCTGAAAGGTCGCTACGTAGCGAGTAGAAGCAAACCAAGAAGAGTCCTACTTGTTTTCGTCGTAAAATCTCAACGGAAACTTCGATTGAGACGAAACGAAAAGCGTTTCGATGAGGATTCAAAAGAGAACGCAAACGAGGACCATTCTGAGGCCTGACAGGTCGCTATGTAGCGAGTGGAGAGTTGGCATGAGCTTGATCGCTACGTAGCGACCAAGCTGTGTGCGTGCTCGGTCGCTACGTAACGACCGAGTCGTGTATTTTCTCGGCCGCTACATAGCGAACGAGCTTGGCTGGAGCTCGGTCGCTACGTAGCGACCGATGCATGTGTGTGCTCGGTCGCTACGTAGCGACCGAGCTGTGTGCGTGCTCGATCGCTACGTAGCAACCGAGCTGTGTGCGTGCTTGATCGCTACGTAGCGACCGAGCTTGGCTTGAGCTTAGTTGCTACGTAGCGACTGAGCCGTGTGCATGCTCGGTCGCTACGTAGCGACCGAGCTATGTAATCGATTTGTTGTGCTTCCTTTTTCAGCGATTAATCTAGGGGTTTTCTGCGGTTTTTGGGAGAACCAATTTTACCCTTCTGAAATGTTTTCGGAAAACGTGTTTTGGTAAAATCCTTATGCATTGAGATTTCTTTTGTTCGGTAATGAGCCAAACTTACGGGGTTTGATAAGATTTATCGTTTCCCTTTATGTTTAGAAAGAGAAATCGCGAGCTCGTTTCATTGCACTTCCTGTGGCGAAAGGTCGTACCAAGTTTTTCGATTTTCTCAAGAACTGTGGCGTTTGCGTAGGCGTTGGCCATAGGCGCAGTGGCGGCTGGAGTTTTCTTACCAGCGTTGTTGCGAACTGCGATTTTGTCTTTCGTATTTCCAGACATTGTTTTGATCAAGCATTTTGCGGCTATGAGTTAGAGTAATCTGTACCCCCCCCCCTCCTTCTAGCGCCAAACTGTGGGAACCGAAATTCGCATTGTCGATTTACGTTTAAATTAGGAAACTAGGAAAACCTTAATTTCTCAGAGGTCCCGGATCTCTGCGAGAGACAACGACAAGTGACCAAATAGATGCAGAAATCATGAAAAGATAACAAATGAGTTTAGAGAAAACAGTAGATCTTATTTTGAATCCGCGTGAGAGCGTTGCGATCATTACAAGAGCATAAAAGCTTTGGCCGCAAAGGCTGTCAGTGAGTTACCTAGTTCTAGCGGCTTAAAGGCTCAAACCTAGTTGAGTCGCAGCTCGATAACAAAAGACGAAAAAGATGCGGAAAAAGTTTTTGATTGATTTCGGACTGAACCTTGTTAAAGGCTGCCTACGTACCCCTTTCGAGGATCAAGCCGAACGTAGTTCAATTGATAGAGATGGACAAGAGATCGAACTGCCTGGACGAGTTCGTCTAGTAATTGAGTGCCAGTCATAGAAACCGAACTTGTCGAGAATAAAGCCTAAAGTTTCTAAGTGCCGAGAATTTTGAGTCTAAAAAGTTTTTTTCTGTGCCTCTCGCCTAGGACTCCTTATATACTCGCTCCTAGGTCGGTTTACGTTTTTTCCTCTTCTGCCCTTAAGCCGTCATAGCTTAAAAATGGAGATATTTCATTTTTCCCGATTTTGGTAATTATCTTCGAAAACTTCGTATTATCCGCGGAAACTTGACATTTATCTTTCCTTGCGAACCAAGCATAAACCATCCTACGGTTTATGGACTTTTGGTTAAGAAATTGTAAGTGGGTTTCGAGTCACGTCTTAGGTCTCTTTGGGCTGTTGTTTGACTCGAAACGTTTATTACGGCTTCTTTCGATAAAAATGAACTTTCCATGGTTCTTATCATAAAGTTCGATTGATGACTTCAAATGACGAGAAACGTGAAATGGGTTGGCTACGGTCTTCGGGAGATAGCATTAAAGAGTAGACGAGAATGCATGGATTCGTGTAGTATCGATTTTTTAAGAAAGCACGGTCGCTATGTAGCGACCGAGCCGTGTACGTGCTCGGTCGCTACGTAGTGACCGAGCTTCGTGGAGAGCTCGATCGCTACGTAGCGAAGCTCGGTCGCTACGTAGCGACCGAGCTTCGGGGAGAGCTCGGTCGCTACGTAGCGACCGAGCTTCGGGGAGAGCTCGGTCGCTACGTAGCGACCGAGGTTCGGTGAGAGCTTGGTAGCTACGTAGCGACCAAGCCGTGTATTTGCTCGGTAGCTACGTAGCGACCAAGCCGTGTATTTGCTCGGTTGCTACATAGCGACCGAGCTGTGTTCGCGCTCGGTCGCTACGTAGCGACCAGCTTGTGCGCTGGTTGCTATACGGCAACCTTGTTCGAGTCTTTCTCCAATTTTTCGTGAATATGTTTTCTCCGCAAGATTCTTCGTAAAAATAAAACGTCAAAGATTTATTTTTTGTAAAAGCGTTCATGCCAATTTTTACAGACTTTCAGAAACATTGATTTCATCGTGATTGATTTTGACCCCAACAACAAACACGCAGACTATTCCCAATAACTGTGACTAAGCGAAAAAAACCTGCGGGTTAACGAGAACCCGCGATGACTAATGCTACCGGTCAAACCAGATTAAATGCACGAGACGGAGTCATATTGGCTTCATACGCATGTTTTAAGAAAATTCATGAAGCACATAGAAAATGTTGTTGTAATACTACAATATTCTAGTTAGAGAAAAATAAAGAAAGATTACCATGTCGTGGAATGAAAGCCTGAGAGATGACCGACTTGGTTGAGAGCTCTTCTCCACTGGGAAACCCTCTCCGGCGCTGTATCTTCGAAATTTTGAAACGAAGCCGCGAAGCTTCCTGTCTGGTTTCTCACGTCCGTAGGTTCGACTCCATAGAACATAGGAACGACTTGAATATAATTGGCACCATGAAGCTCCATTATCAAGCGAAGCTCCTCCAAGCACCATTTTGAGGTAGCATAGTTCTCTGAGATGACTACAACAGCAAACCACGAAGTTCTAATGGCTTCAATGAGTTGGTCTGAAATGTTGTCACCTGCCTCGAGCATCCGATCGTCTTTAAAAGTAAAGATGCCCTCGTGAGACAGAGCTTTGTACAAATGGCTGACAATGTTGCGCCGAGTGTCTTCCCCTCGGAAGCTGAGGAAGACATCATACCTCCTGACTCGAGTTGACAAGAATAAGGACGAGGAATCCATGGACGGATAAGAAAACTGATTGCCTTAGTTTCCGATTAAAGCAGACTACCTAAGAAAGAAACAAGTCTTTTCTTCCTGGGTGACATGAATCGGTTTTTTCATTGCCGATTGGTATACCACCACCATTTCTCCTTTTACTCTTGTCAGAATGTCATTTTATTGATACATTATAACGACTTGCATAAGGAACTTTAAAAAAATATATATATATATGGATAATAAAACTAATAGAGCAACTTTTTATTGACTTTTCACAACAATTATACCATGTTCTAAAAATCGGTCGCCTGGGCCCTACGCGTCATTCTTCCACCCCGATTTATGACAAGTCGGTTAAAAAAATTGGATATCCGATTTTCTCCGCCTAGACCGCCCAAATGACTGCCTAGCCGCTTAGGCGGCCGCCTAACCGCCTAAGCGGCCGCCTAATCTATTTTTTTTAATTATTATTTTTTTTTTAATAATATTTTTATTTATTTATTTGATCTAAAATTTTATAAATATCATTTATATTCATAATTTTGAAGAAAATTACACTATATTAAGTTTATATATTCTATTTGTGTGGTTTATACAATTTTAAACATGAAAATGTATTAATGTTATACACAATTAAAGATTAACATGTTTTATAACATAGTAAACAGTTTAAAAATTCTGCCCCCCCCCCCATAATTTCCAATTAATTCTGATTTTCTCTTTAGGGGCTAGCCCTAACCCGACCGCCCGACTAGCGCCTAGCGCGTTCCCAAACAGGGCAATCATATAACCTTTTTTGGTACATTAAACTATAAAAAGGTCGTACTGACCCTCAGTGAACTGCCTTGCACGTTCATGGCCAATTGGAATTAAATAGCATTTTGTCGCAGCAACTTGAAATTTTATTTAGAAAAAAACGTTTACTTTGTGCAAGTAGGGATATTCCTCTGTTTCAAGCGGAGTCTCTTCTCGTTTGGGATTTTATTATCTCTTTAGCTAAAGACAATCTCAACCACTCCGCTCAATGTCTGCCTCTTTTGTCCCTCAGTTTGATGCCTTCCTAAGTTTCAGCGCAGAAGAAGAAGCTACCATAACTTTTATAACAGATCTTTACCGTTTGTTGTCAGAAAAAGGCGTCACAACTTACTACAAAGATGACAAGCAGGAGGAGAGAATCCCATCTTCCAGTTCTGACCCAATGAAATACATTAGAGATTCAAAACTGGCCGTTGTGGTGGTCTCGGAAAGCTATCCAACCTCTGTTTTGTGCCTGAACGAGCTCCAAACAATACTAAATTTGCACGACGAAGGTCAACTCTCCGTCCTACTCATCTTCTATGGAGTGGATACTTCGAATATAAGAAAGCAGGCCGCAGAAGACGAACCTTTCAGAAATCTTGGTAAAGAGTATTCAGATGAGGAGGTTCAATCATGGAGGATGGCTCTTATCAAACTCACCAGTATATCCGGCCTAGATTCGCGTTTTTGGTAAATGTATTTGTTGATTCTATAAGTGATTTAAATCTCGGTGCAGTAAAAATAAAAAGCCAAATTTGTTTGGAAAAAGAGTACTAGGTTTTGAGGAGTATAAATATGGATCGTAATGGTAGCAATCTATGAATCCACACAATCAATAAATAAATTAAAACTAGTATTTGTCTCGATCAAGTTTTTTCTCTAAGCTTTTTTTTTTCTTTATTTCGACTACATTCGCAGATATTCTCAACAATTTTTGACCGAGCTAGACTGGTTCGCTATAAACTTCGTCTCATGGTATTTTTCCCTTTATTCAATCACAGGAGCAAAGAAGCAAAGATGGTCGATTTGATTGCAAATGAAATATCGCACTTGATTTCAAATAAGCCGAACAATCCATCAAAATTCAAAGAGGATGGACCCGTGGCAATGGATCGTCATATGCAGGCATTATATGGGTTGCTGGACTTAAACTCCAACAAGGAAGTCCGCATGGTAGGTATATGTGGTCCAGGAGGCGTTGGCAAGACGACGTTAGCAAGATACGCCTACGAAGAAATGTCTGTCAGTTTCCATGTCCATATGTTTGTTGACAACTCTGAAAAGAACTATCATCAAGACCTCCAAGAAACATTCACGTCCAGAGATATTCAAGAAGAATCTCAAACTGATGTCATCAGATCAGCACTTGGACAGCAAAGAGGTCTGCTTGTTATTGATTCTGTGGATAACCTCCAACAGTTAAAGGACATAGCAGAGATCGTTGGCTGGTTAGGTTCAGGGAGTAGAGTCATCTTTATTACACAGGAAAAGAGTTTGTTAGATGAATGTGGTCTGGAGCATGTCTATGAACTCCTGTCTCTTAGATACGACGAAGCTCTCCAACTCTTTTGCCAATCTGCTTTCAAACAGCAGCACCCTCCTACTATTTTTAGATCACTCGCTCTTCGTGCTGTTCAGATTGCCAGTTTCCTTCCTCTGACTCTTCAAATCCTAGGTTCTTCTTTACATGGCAAGGATAAAAAGACTTGGGAGGAGGAGCTGCAAAAACTCGTAGGCGACCAAGAGAAAACTATAATAGAAGTAATGAAGAAAAGTTTCGCAAGAGAAAATGAGGAATATATAGGTGAATCGATGATGTCAAAAAGAAAAGGAAAAAAAAAAGATGAATCGATGAAGAAGATTTAACAACATCAAGTCTGTTTATGTGTTGTCGTGATGTATATGGTTTTACATTTTCAACTACGAACTAATATTTGAAACTCGTTTCATAAAACATGTCAATTTGACATTTTATATATATTAAAAAATGCATTAAAATTCTTATTAGTTACGCATATTCAACCAATAGTATTTAAGATAAATGAAATTATTTATAAAATCAACGCATTTTTAATTAATTTTAGGTTGAAAATTACATTGAAATTCTAAAATAACACTATTTTGTAACAAAAAAAAAGTTTTTCAAAACTAACCTATTTTTCAAGTCAAACCCAAAACCAACCTTTTTTTTGTCATTACTATTCATCAATTTTTTATATTATCCCTATGTTTTTGAATTATTTACAAAATTGCCATTACTATTTAATTTTTTATTAATTTCAAAATTCACAAAAAATTAAATACACCCACACCATTTTTTCTTATTTACAATAACGGTATTATCATCAATTTTTTTTAACCATCATGAACCACAATTTTTGAGCTCTTAAAGCTCTAAAATTCAATTTTCAACCACTTTTTTCTCATTCTAAAACAACAAATCTTCATTTCCTCTCATTTCCTCTACATTTCCATCTAAAAAACTCTCATAACTTTCAATTTCATAAAGACAAATTTCATATTTTTGAATTTCTTCATTAATGAATCGTTAAAGGCGGCTCTTTTTGTTCATATTTGTAGTTTGGAAGGTTGAGAAGGTTGGAAACGAGCTTTACATCAGAAAAAGATAACTATTTACATGGTTTTCATCATTTTTCAGATTTGTGTCTAGATAGTAGACTGTTTTGTATGTCTATGTCTATATGCAGACGTACGATGCAATCTACTTGTCAACGTACAAGTCAGTTTTGCATTTGACCAAACGAATTTTTTTTTGTACCGCAGACTTCCCCAGCAGTCTTCGTCTTTCTCTTTGACAACGAAAACAAAAATTTAGGTAGACTTACTAAGACGTCAATGTAAAAGAGGTTAATTTTGCATTTGACTTTTTATTGTAGACTTCAACGGAAGTCTACGAAGTGTAGACTGCCTGAGAAGTTTGCAAATGTCAATTTTGCATTTGACCAAAACTTTGACTTCGTTGAATATGTTACTTTTGTGTTTGACTAAAAAGTTCAAAAATTAATTAAAATTTTATTAAATTGCAGACTTCATATATAGTCTTCTTATCTTAGAAAAAAAAGGTAGACTACATGTGAAGTCTACAAGTTTTTAGCAAAAGATGTCCAATCTACACCAGCTCCTACAGTTCTGCGAGCGCTATGGTCCTTTCTACTTGTCACCTGCAAAAGAATGTGAGGAGTGAGTGAACTAGTTTCACTCAGTGAGCCAGGATTCCCAATCTAGTATATACAACTACCCGTCATTCTAAACTCAACCCCAAACACAAGCAAGACGGATAGTTCAACAATCAATATTCAAGATCGTAAAGCAAGACCGATTAAAGCAATAAACCATTAAACCATATTAAATCAAAACACTCTTTATGAGTGTCGCATCAATCAACCATATATATATATATATATATATATATATATATATATATATATATATATATATATATATATATATATATATACTCCTAGGGCCCAACAGAATCATTCTTCCTCCACATAAGGGACACCAGCAATCCCTTCAATATTACACCACACAGGCGTAGGCGCTCGGAATCGCCCGGTCACGGTCCTCAATCAGAATCGCCGTGCTCCGGTCCTCTATCGGACTCCCCGGGGGCTGTCACATCCACGTGTGACACTCGGCCTTGGTGATCAAGCCAAGTTAAACCGAGCCCACCACTTTCCGGACCACGACCGGCTTAGTGGTACCATTTGAGGAAGCAATGACCTGCAAACTACTACTAGAACCACCACGAGGTTCTCACACAACAGTACCAACACGAGGTACACACTATAACAACATATAATAATCACACAATCACAATAATCCAGGTGCTTAGACTAGTCTTGCTATCCACTTAGCCCATATATCGTCTCAAGCCTCGTTTCCACAAACTGACACCTAGACCGGTCCGGCTATCCTAGCTCAGAATCCGTCTCCAATGTCAGAAACCTGCATTAAAAATTCGTTAACAAACAATTAACCGTGACTCACAGTGATTAAGCGATTTGGCTTGACTCTTTGAGTCCGGATGTTGACCAAACCCCTTTTATCCCCTCCAAATCTTCGTCTTGGTACCGTGATGTTAAATCCCAAAACCCAACCTCAATGTCTTGAATGAACTGGCCTGGACTGATCAGAACTCGGAAATAACCTTCTTTCTCTTCTGTACAGTCTTTCGGAACTTCCCGGCAGTTTATCGGTCTTCGAAAAATGTCTCTACTTCTAAATCACCTCACTTCTTTCTTTCTCTCTCTCTAAACCACGTTTTGGAGTGTCCTTGGTGTGTCTGAATGAGTAAAAATGAACCAGGGTAGTTGGGTATATATAGAAGTAGCCGGCCAATAAGAATGAGCCACCCGATCGCCAGTGTGTCGTCCTGCATGCTTCTGGTCGCATTCTGGGTTTTATTTGTTTAAGTAGTGGTTCAACCGGTTGTCGGATTCTAGGTTTTAGTGATTTTTTGCGGGTTTTACTGGATTTTTAAATAATAAGTTTTTCATAAAATCCAAACATGATTATATTTTTGGTCACCGGGTTTAACGGTTTAACGGTTCAACCGCGGGTTTAAAGGTTCAACCGTGGCTCCGGACCGGGTTTCAAAACACTGCTAAAATCATAAGTTCCATTTGGATGTTTTTGTATAATGATTGGGATCCAATTTTGGTTTTTCAGGTTCGAGATTTAAGTAGGTACTTCGGCTAACGCCCAAAGCCTAACTTTTACTGTATTATTATTTTGTAGTTTTTAAAATTCATTGTAACTTTTTTTTTCATCAAAAAGTTGACATTGATTTTGCAACTTTAGGTAAGAGATTTTGCAACTTTAGGTAAGAGCTATTAATAAAAATCATTTAGCCATGCTAAAATGCCATTTTGCTAACTCAGAATCAGACATTGTGAATTTTGTAGAGAAATTGCCACAAATATTATATTCATAATACTATTTTTCATGTTCACATTTAACCACTTTTACATTCACTGAAGAGTAAAAAAACATTTATACCGCTAAGGTTAACTAATCTAGATTTAGTGTTTAGAGTTGAGGAGTGCGTAGGTTTTTGGAATGTGACATTTAGGATTCTAATAAATATATAAATAAATACTTAAATTTTTTTAAAAAAATATTTGCGAACATAATTTTTGATTTTCAAAAAGAAATTTTGAAAAAACAAATTCAAAAAAAAAATTAAAAAATTAAAAAAAAGTTTGAGTTTGAAAAAGTATAATTAGAAAACATAAAAACAAATTTTTTTTTATAAAAAAAGAACAAATTTTTTTTATTTTTAATTTATTTAAATAATTATTTATTATATATATAGAATAAAAGTATATTTTTTTGTCACTTAATGAAGAATGGTACCATAAAAGTGTTAAATATGAAATTCTCTCAATTTTGTATGATCATACCACTGATAAAAATACTTGTGGAGCTGCAATACGTTGATAGCATTTTTTGTGATTCAGAGGTTGATTGTTTCCAGTTTTTAAACGAGTTTTTGGTTTTTGATTTTCTAAAAACTACTTTTATACCAATCAAGATTTTTGCAAAGTAGATTTCCTAAAAAATAGAGAAACTAGATTTTGAAATAACTACCCATTTCTTAACAATAGTGTACGTGACTTTTAATTTTCTCTTTTTTTGGTTAAAATATCAATACTATTTTATGCATTAATATAGCATAACAAAATATAAAGAGATCATTAATAAAATAGCAACTATTCGAAATTACTAAGAATCAACAAAATAATATGTCTATCATTTAACTTTAAATTCTAAAAGTACAAAATAACTTATAAATGTAAAAATATTTTCTTTGTTTTTATATTATGTAGGATTTTGTTTTAGATATAGTTTTATTAAATATTATCAAAAACAAATTAAAGTGTTAGCAAAAAACAGAGCTGAATTTTGTTTGTTTCTACTTATGAAAAAAATATTATTTATTTATATATAAATTATTAATTAAGAATTTAGTAGGACCATATATTTATATAAAAATTTTAAAAATTATTAGCATATTATTTTATCGATTTTTGTCATATTTTGAATCGGTACCATTTAAAATCCGAAACAACAATTCATGTATTTAAAAAAACTAAAATCTACTGCAAAATTAAAAACCAAAATTTAAAAACTAAAATCTAAAAACTAAAAACCAAAATCCAAAAACCAGAAACCAAAATCTAAAAACTAGGAAAACAATCATAGACAATTGTTTGATGTAGTTTACGCCCTTAAGCTGTTTGTGATCAAGCTTAAACCACAACTCTAACAGTAAAAGAGCAAAGCCTTAACGTAATCTCAACATGCAAAAGAAATAGATTAGTTATCAAAGCCTATATATACTTCTAAATTCTTTAAACGATTGTGTTTCTTGCAGGGAGGATGATTCCAAGATGATCGATGATCTAATCATCAGCATTTCTTCCCCTCCGTTTCCTATTGCTCCCAGGCATGAATTACGACGCGCAGCAGCCACTGGCGGCGCATCAAGCCAGTTGACATTGATGAGTGATACCTATATGAAGCACGTACCCCAAAGCCTGCCTAGGTCTGGAGAAGCTGGACTTGAGAGCCAAGACCATGATTTGTCGAATGAACCGCCTTCTCCTGCAGATGGTCTTGTTGGGATGTATCGTCACAAGACAGCGGTCTGTGCATTGCTGGATTTGGAATCTAAGGATACTGTACGTACTGTTGGCATTTAGGGTGAGGATGGCGTCGGTAAAACGACACTCACAGAATGTATTTTCGACGACATCTCACACCAATTTCAACACCACTGCTTCCTAAGCAATGTCAATAACATCTACCAAAACTGCATCTCACCAAGTTTACTAAAACATCTTACAAGCAAAAAGTGTTCCGATAACATCTTTGACGCCATCAAACCATTTCTTGTAAACCGACACGTCCTGCTTGTAATTGATGGTGTTCATGATACTAACCATGAACAACTTAAGGATGCAATGAAGGTTTCCCGTTGGCTCGGTCCTGGGAGTAGAGTTATCATGATATCTTGGGCCGACTATACGCTTAACTCCTGCGGAGTAAAATATATCTACCACATGGAGTCTCTGAGATATGAGGAAGCTCTTTAACTGTTCTCTCTTTGTGCTTTCAAGATGCCTTACCCTCCTGTTGGTTTTGAAGGGTTATCCATCCGTGCTGTCCACTTTGCTGGACGTCTTCCTCTGGCTCTCAAAGTGCTTGGTTCATTTTTATATGATAAAAACGAAGAGAGTTGGAACATAACATTGCGCAAGGTTGAAGCATCGCAAGATAACGGTAGCCGTCAGGTATCAAACTACATCGCGGCAGGTGAATACCTTCCACGACGTCAAATAGAATTGGAACAATATGTCTGTTGGTCCCAGATAAGCACAATAGGAAAGAACACAAGTAATTTTGTTGGTAGTTTAAAGTCTACCTTTTCTGATTATTTCCTTGACTTAAATAACAAAGAAGACAATACCTACGGAGCCTCAACTCCAACTAAACAGGAATGTGGGAAATGTGGAGAGGTGGTTTCTTCATCTCAAGGAAGACCAATTCTCTCTTATCATGCAAGAAATACGACAATAGATAACTACTATTTAATTACAAATACTTTCGGTTTGGAATCTTGGTTCTCGTTGACGTTCTCCGGTTCGGTTCGATAGCTTGTTCTGCCACGTCAGCTTCTTCTTCTTCACTAACTGTATCAGTGATCGCATCATTACACCCCTCCCCGAATTTAATCTTGTCCTCAAGATTCATGGTAGGAAAGGACTTGTGCAGTTGCTCGACACACTCCCAAGTGGATTCCTCTACCGGTAGATCATGCCACTTAACCAGTGCTTCATTCACACGGTTTCCCTCAGGGTTCAGCTTTCGATACTCCAAAATACTCTCTGGATTCAGCTTGAGCAGGGCATTAGTGCGGATGGGAGGTAAGGTACCTGAGCTAGGCGTATCATCTCCCAAGCGTTTCTTCAGAAGAGACACATGAAAGACAGGATGAACACGAGTACCCGCTGGAAGTTTCAGGCGGTAAGCTACACTCCCAATGCGTGCTTCGATCTGAAAGGGCCCAAAGTATCTCGTCGATAGCTTCTGTGACGTTCTCTTGAAGATCGTATGCTGACGGTAAGGTTGCAAACGCAGGAAAACCCAATCTCCTTCGGTAAAGGAAACATCTCGTCTCTTCTTATCTGCTGCTTGTTTCATCCTGTTAACAGAGTTCTGCAAATTACGTTTGAGGTCTGCAAGAACCAAGTCACGCTCCCTGAGTTGGTCATCGAGTTCTTGCACGGACGTTGCATTCCTTTCGTATCCAACCAGTGGTGGCGGGTCCTGTCCATAAAGAGCTTTGTAAGGAGACATACCCGTCGAGGCATGATAGGTGGTGTTGTACCAGTACTCCGCCCATGGCAGTAAGTAACTCCACTGTGTTGGTTTGGAATGAACAAAGCAGCAAAGGTATTGTTCGATACAGCGGTTGATGACTTCGGTTTGTCCGTCTGTTTGGGGATGGTATGATGAAGACATACGTAGCTTTGTGTTAGAGAGGCGCCATAGCTCCTGCCAGAAGGTACTAACGAACACGGGATCACGATCGCTAACAATTGATCTTGGTATGCCGTGGTGCTTCACCACTGCATCAATGAACTTAGCAGCTACAGATTTGGCGGTGTAAGGATGAGCTAAGGGAACCAGGTGAGCCGATTTAGACAAACGGTCGACGATAACCAGAATGGATGTATGCCGGTCAGAACGAGGTAGTCCGTCGATGAAGTCCATCGAGATGTCTTCCCACAACCTCTGTGGTATCGGCAGTGGTTGGAGAAGTCCCTTTGGTGCTAAGCTCTCATACTTTGTTCGCTGGCAAGTGTCACACTCTGTCACGTACTTGTGCACTGTCTTGTGCATCGATGGCCAATAAAACTGTTGTGAGAGTCTCTTTAGCGTTCGCAACACTCCAGAATGTCCACCGATGGGTGTATCATGAAATTCCCTGAGTAAATCATGCACAAAGTGTGAGTCAGGTGGGATTACCAGCCGATTATTGAAGTAGATCAAGTTGTCGCGTCTAGCATATGGCTTCCCCGGGTTCGTATCAGCTAGCTGGCCGATCTTGAGCAGATATGGATCAGAGGTGGACAGACAGTGTAGCTCCTCCCAAAAATCAGTTTGTTGTGTGAAGATGGCTTGCAAACAAGGACTGATCGCACGTCGCGACAACGCATCAGCTGCAGCATTAGCCGTTCTGGGCTTGTAAGTTATCTCGTAGTCATAACCCACAAGCGTCCCCATCCATTTTTGTTGCTCTGGAGTAAGAATGCGCTGCTCCAGTAGGAAACGCAGGCTGCGCTGGTCCGTCTGTATGGTGAAGTGACGACCAAGAAGGTAAGGCCGCCATGTACGGACTGCGATCACAATAGCTAGCATCTCCCGAGCGTATGTGGACCAGTTCTGCTTGGCTACTCCCAACGAGCGGCTCATGTAAGCGATAGGCTTACCCTCCTGAGTCAGAATGGCGCCAACCCCATCTCTCGATGCATCTGTTTGAATAACGAATGGTTTGGTGAAGTCCGGTAAGGCCAAGGTTGGTGTTGTAGTCATCGCCGTTTTCAGCTTAGCAAACGCTTCATCTGCCAAAGAACACCAAACAAACTTGCCTTTCTTGAGCAAGTTGGTAAGTGGACGAGCAATGAGGCCATAGTCTTGTACGAACTTGCGGTAATATCCTGTCAAGCCGAGGAAACCCCGGAGCTCCGTGATTGTAGTCGGACGAGGCCAGTCTAACATGGCCTTAATCTTTGCTTGGTCCACTTTAACGCCTGCACCTGAGATAATATGACCCAAGTACTCCAACTCTCCTTTTCCAAATTCGCATTTCTTGTGCTTCACAAACAGTTGTTGTTGGCGTAAAATTTCAAAAACCACTTTGACATGCTCCACATGTTCAGTCCAAGAGCGACTGTAAACCAATATATCGTCAAAGAAAACAAGCACAAATTTGCGAAGGTACTGACGAAATACCGCATTCATGAGAGCTTGGAACGTCGATGGAGCGTTACACAACCCGAAAGGCATGACGAGATACTCGTAGTGCCCATTGTGTGTCCGGAAGGCGGTCTTATGGACGTCTGCAGGGTGCATTCGGACCTGGTGATAACCAGCGGTTAGATCGAGCTTCGTGAATATGATTGCTCCGTGTAGTTCATCCAACATGTCATCGACGGTGGGGATAGGAAACCGATCCTTCACGGTAGCTGCGTTCAATGCTCTGTAGTCTGTGCAGAATCTCCAGGAACCATCTTTTTTCTTGACGAGAAGTACTGGTGACGAAAAGGGGCTGGAGCTTGCTCGGACGAAACCGGATTCCATCATCTCCCGCACCTGTTTCTCGATCTCCTCCTTCTTAAAGTGGGCATAACGATACGGCCGCACGTTTATCGGATCACTGCCTTCCTTCAACACAATTTGGTGATCGATCTCTCGGGGTGGTGGTAGCGTCGACGGAATCCGAAAGATATCCTCGTATTGTCGGAGTAGCTGTCGCATCTCCTTTGGAATCAGAACGTCGCCGTTGTCTCCTTCTTGATAGATGCTTACGGCAAAACAAGACTGGCCCAGTCGGATCTCCTTGTTAACCTCTTCAGACTGGGCATGTTTGATAGTGGAAGTTTGAAGCCCACTAATAGTTTTTGTTTCACCAGCCCACGAAAACTGCAACGTTTGGGCCTCCCAATCACAAAGCGTCGGCCCAAGTTGGAGTAACCACTGCATCCCTAGCACCATGTCCAGCCCAGTAAGCGGTAATGGGAAAAGATCGATCTGAAAAGTTACGCCGCCGATCGTCGTTACCACTTTTTTGTAGACTCCGGTACACTGCAATGGAAACCCATCGGCAACACGTACTTTGAATGGTTTTGTCGGTGTTAGTTGCAGGTTGAGGAGATGAGCGAACTTTTCATTGATAAAGTTGTGTGTGGCACCGCTGTCAATCAAGGCGACGAGCTTCTGGCGGTGAGTTTCAGCAATGATACGAATTGTCTTAGGGGAATCCCATCCGGTCAGAGCTTGTAAGGTGATTTCAGCTTCCTCAGTGTCAGACTGTGACTCCCCATCTTCATCATCTTCCTCCAAGCCTTCGATGAGCCGGAGCTGTGATTTTTGACAACGGTGGTCCGGTGTGTAGCGTTCATCACAGCTAAAGCATAAGCCGAGACTTCTCTTTCGTTTCATCTCGTCCCAACTCAGCCTTTTTGAAGTCTGATTAGGTGTGTTTCGTTATGCCTGAGCCTGGCCCTATGTACTCGAACTCCCCGGTGAAGGACGAGTGTTTCGATTGGTGAATGATGTGAAGCGTCGACTTCGTTGCAATTGCTCATCTCTCATCCTTGCTAACTCGATCGTTGCCTTCAAGGTTTTGGGTTGGAACATTCGAATGCTATCGGAGATGGCATCCTTAAGACCCCCAATATAAGTACCGACAAGGGCCTTTTGAGTCCATCCAGTGACCTTATTCTGAAGACGTTCAAACTCTCTTTGATATTCTCGGAGTGTGCCAGTTTGACGGATCTTTGATAAGGCTTCATAAAAATCATATGCTGCTGTTGGACCGAACCGAGCCCACAATTCTTCTTCGAACACTTCCCAAGTAATCAAGGTGGCTTCCTCCTCGAGAGCCTTTGCAGTAGCCTGCCACCACTCATTTGCCTCGTCTTCCAGATGATATGAAGCAAAGCTCACACGATGGTCCGGCGGAATATTTTGGTAAGCAAAGTACTGTTTTGCTTTATTGATCCAGGCAGTAGGATCGCCTTCAGTGAATCGAGGGAACTGGAGCTTGACATGCCGTGGAACCATGGCCTGAGCCATTGGATTGGTATTCTCCCGTTGCACGGAACCCTGCTGGTTGTTTTCCTCCGTATGTCGGCTTGTCCTCGGTGCAGTGTGGCCTCCTTCTTGCAGACCCGCAACAGCCTCCGCCAGCATATGTCGAAAGGATAGTTCCAAGCCACGAATCCCTTCATTGATCTGCACGATCTCGTCTTGCACCATGCCGAGACCTGTTTCCAGGTCTGACAATCTCTCTTTGTTGCTTGCCATGACTCTAATAACGCTTCAAGACACGACAATACGATGGGAATGAACACTTGAGTGCTCTGATACCAAATGTTGGTCCCAGATAAGCACAATAGGAAAGAACACAAGTAATTTTGTTGGTAGTTTAAAGTCTACCTTTTCTGATTATTTCCTTGACTTAAATAACAAAGAAGACAATACCTACGGAGCCTCAACTCCAACTAAACAGGAATGTGGGAAATGTGGAGAGGTGGTTTCCTCATCTCAAGGAAGACCAATTCTCTCTTATCATGCAAGAAATACGACAATAGATAACTACTATTTAATTACAAATACTTTCGGTTTGGAATCTTGGTTCTCATTGACGTTCTCCGGTTCGGTTCGATAGCTTTGTTCTGCCACGTCAGCTTCTTCTTCTTCACTAATTGTATCAGTGATCGCATCAATGTCAGAGCAGATGAAGAAGAACATTCAGCTTCATATCACATGTTGCTTTGACAATTGACGTGAAGATAATGTGCGGCATCCAATGAAACTGATGGCTCTGTTATATAAGTTAATAGCTCGCTACACTAGTGTTGTTCAGCATTCAATAAGAATAAACTGGAAAGAAAGTTATGTTGTCCCCTGTTGTAGAACAGGGATAGTGGTAGCTATGCAAAACATGTAATACATTTTTCTTCTTCTATCCTAAAATATGATCTGTGGTTGTTATCATTGGAGGACTGAGATCGAAGAAGGTAAAAACTGAGACGAGATCTTGGTTTAAAAAAGCGCTCGCTTTTGGCGCCATGGCGCTAGGCGAGGTCTGGCGATGTCTTCATCGCCTCAGCACCTCAAGGCGTGGCGACTTACACAAAGCGAGCGCTTTCTACGCTTTCTTACTAAACCTAAGGCTCCTAAAGCAACGCCTTAATTGATTTTAAGTCAAACCGAATTGGTTTGCCAAATTTAAACTGCTAAACCGAGTTAGATTTGTAACACATCTTTAGCGTCACATAAAAGCTCTTTTCAAACCCTAAGTTAGTCTTATATACCGTAACCTAAGTTTAAAGTTAGGGTTCCATGTGCTATTGTTCTTCTCTCTATTTCACGACTTTGATGTTTGATGTTTCTCCTGATCTTTTTGTTCACTAATAAGTACTCTGTTTTGCACTTTGGTTCTAAACTTGTATTCTATCTATACCTATATTTTTGCACTATAGTTTTTGCCTTCACACACAAAGCGCTCGCTTTGTGTCGCCATGGCGCAAGTCGAGAAGCGAGACACTCATCGCCTCACCTCGCCATGCGCCATTTTGAACCAAGGACGAGATGCTTGCCAGATTATATTAAATCAAAATCACTGCACTATCATGATTCAATATCATATACTAAGGTTAAATCTATAGCCACCATTTCACATTAAAACCAGATCAACCCTTTTTGCCAATTACAAAAGTAAGCGTTCCCAAACAGCTACTGACAAACAAACAAACAAACAAACAAACGAGCCAACAAAAACAACCCCCCGAGACTTCTAGGGGGATCAAATAAACAAATAAACTAAAAGGATTAAAATGACAACAAAGACCACACGAACAAACAAATGCAGAATCGAGTTACCAGATGTGTTGGCAGTGTTTTGGCCACATCACCCTTTTTCATTGATCAGCGTTAAGGTATTTGTAGATCCATTCTGATGCCGCGGCTTGAGTTTCTGAATCTATGTTTGGAAGTAGAGACAGGGGAGTCACAGAAACCTGTCATTGCCAAAAAGGTTCAAGATAACTAGACAAACTCTTATTATCAATGATACAGAACGAAAGCATGATCGTTCGTGACAACTTACAAAACCATCTTCTAGAGCCTTGATATCCAAATCGTCATCCGTATGTTCTTGTTCTTTGGCCACAAACTGCACATAAACATACTTTAGTCAGAATCTGTGAACGCCATGGTACATACTAAATATCTATAGGGTTTGTGAAGAGAAGGGTTCAAACTTTTCTTTACCTCTAGGCGGAAGTATTTCTTAACACGGCTCTCAGTTTTACCAGCAACACCAACCGATTCGATCTCCACAATACTCTTCTTCTGCGTGGTAAAACGGCGAGCAGCTCCCTGAGATTGCCAGATATCTTAATATCAGTATCTAATCAACAAAAAATTACAGAAATAACAAAGTTGAGGTTTAAAACTTTTGAATAGGAGGAGTTAACTCACCGCAGCTGAAGCATCTCTACCAAGCTGGGCAAGTTGAGCTCCTAGGCTTTGCTGGTTCGACATGAAATTCCCAGCACCAGGGTGACGGTTAGCTGAAACAGCTTGCCAGCTAGGACTCTTCCTCCACGTGCTTTGTTTTGTTACCTTAAAACCCTATTCATATGTACATGAAACGTCAACTTAGCCAGTGAGACTCTAATGCAAGCATAGATTGTGTTCTTAGCATACAGAATTCAAACCAACCCAAGACAGTTTCTGAGAAGCAAACAAACCTTGTTTGATGAGGGTGATGTTGGAATTTCTATGTTGAGAGAGCAATCTTTAGGGAAAACTCCTTTCTCAATGTCTCTGATTGTTGCGTTTATCAAAGGTAAACAGACGCCAACAGCATCCTTAAAGTCACTTTCTTGGCTTTCGTCTTTCTTCCTATAATATATAAGCAAAAATGTATAGCCTAAACGTCCCGTGATATAATACTACAGCAGCACACAGGCATTCCTCATGATCAACTCACCAGTTCAGTGATATTGACAAAGAGGGTACTCCAGAAATCAAGGCTTCCCTAGCTGCAGCTACTGCACCGGAATAGAATCTGGAAGATTCTCGCATCAGGAAACACATAGCAGAGATGAGATGGGGAGACAAAGAATAACCAGTTATATACAAAAGACAAAAGCACCTACATTTGATGACCACAGTTAGATCCCTGATTGATTCCACTAATTACCTGAAGTAAACAAGTAAGGAAAAAGATACCAAATAAAAAATGTATGATGGGATGATTAAAAAAAAATGCTAACCAGTATTGGTTTTGACCAAGCGAAAAGGGCTCCGGATAATCCTAATGAGATGCAATCCACAGGAGTCCCTGAGACACAACAACAACAGAGACTGTACTGTATCACATCATCTTGAATCAAGACACTAAACTAGCCCAACAAGTTGAAGAAGATCAATGGATCTTGTTTCAACAAAGACTCCAACTTTCAGATTAGAAATGTCGTGAAAACTTTAGAAAACTGTAATAACAACAACCATTCAATCAAATCAACAAACCTGAAACTTCAAAGGATGTGGCACCTTTGATGTCAACGGAACTTGCAGAAATGGTTTCTCCAGGAGTCATAGAGTGAGAAGAAGCCGACTTGTCCCTGCCACATTCCAATTCACAAGCCTTACCAAAAGTTCGAAACTTTAAACAAGAATATTAACAAAAAGGGGGGATGAGAGATCGGACGCACGTTTGAGGAGCACAGACATGGACATTGTAGAGCCCTTCACGAACCAAAGCCTCAACGAGAGAGACGAGACCTGGCGAATCAATCCCATCTCCATTCGTGACTAAAACGATGGGTCTGGAGTCATCATCACTCTCTTTATCCTCCTCCTCCTTGGCCGTAACATCGGAAGTAGAAGGAGGCTCCTCCGCCGATCCATCGTCCACTACTCCTTTTCTCTTGGAAAGCACGTCCTGGAGATTCGAGACAAGCGCCGCTGACAAGCCGTTGTTTTTTGAGGTCATAGCGTAGAGAAAGAGAGCCAAGGGACGCAGGTGATGTGGGTTTGTTGTTGAATGGATCAGTAACCCTAATGAGAGAAGATTTGGGCACGGAGCGGGTCTAATGGAGATGTCGTGGAAAGAGAGAAGAAGCTTTAATTGGTAGAGAGAGATATTTACTTGTCAACTGTAACAATTGGTTTCGTTAGATAGAGAGAGATAAGAAGAAGAAGAAGAAGAAGAAGAACTGAGAGGAATTATCTTTTCTTCTTTCTTTTTTTTGCACAATTTTCTAATTATTAAGTTTTTAATGTTTGGGTAAAAAAATTAACCTAAAACTTTTAAGTGAATTTTTCGAACTAAAGAGGTTATTGGTAGACAAATTCTATATAAGCTATAAAATTTTGGGAATTTATGTTTATTGGTTTATGGAAATTTTAGTAAAATCTATTATTACTATTCTAGGAATTTTTAAATTCTATTTAAATCTTTTATTATTTAAAACGTTTAATTTTTATTGATATTATAATTTTATTAAAGCCTGTTGTTTCTAAGATATAAATTATTTATATTTTTACTCAGACTAAAATTTAAAAATATCATGTTTACTCATAATTTATTTAATATACATCTATTAAAAACATACACATATACAATCATCTCTTATTCATCTCCTTTTATCTCGTACTAGAGCTGGACCCGCCCGACCGAATTAATGTTTTTTTGTTTGCGCAATGTAACTAAATATTTTGTACACTATTATATAATTTACAAAAATTATGTAGTGACGAAAATACATCACATAATACATATATTGTTGTTACATAATTCCACTAATAATAAAAGTAAAATGATTTATATGACTGTAAATCACGTGAATATTTGTTTTTATTTAACCAATATCATTTTTATTTACTTGATATCGAGTTGGCTAGTGGTAAAGAAAATGATAGTAACTTTTCATTGGTCGGGTTTGATACGCGTTGAAAATAATTATTTATAATATTTGGATTCCCAGTAAGAAAGAGAAACCGCTTTTTCATTTTTTAGAAATATACTTTTGTTTTCTATAAATAATATAATATATTTATTTATTTATTTATTCAAGTATTGTGTATTTTTACTATGACATTACACATAATAATTAAAATATATATTTTTAGTTTTTGTGTATGTTTTCCATAAATTAAAATCTATACGTGAAAATAATATTTGAGCTGTTTTGACAGGTTTTTGGTCATAAATAATAACTATATTTAAATTTTCAACCCGTTATATAAGTAGTCTTAGTTTTAATTTCTCAACCCGATATAGAAATATTCGTCATGCATTTTTAGTAAAATATTTATATCATACTTATTAAAATGGGTAATTTGTTAGAATGAGTAATTGCATTTTTTGTATTTCTATTATTATCAAATTAATTTTATTTTAACTTATTGACTTTAACATTTTATTATATGTATGATTTTTATTTTATATAAACTTTTTTTTTTTTAGAACATTGTTATCTTGTCTAAATGTTTTTCTTAACAAACAAAACTTGAAGAATATTCTTTTGAAACTTTCTTTATTAAAATTTTCTCATAAGAAAAATCATAGGTATTTTTAATTTTTTTAATACTAATACTTAAATGTACATGTTATTACCAAATCTTATATTTCAAATACTTACTAAAGAAAAATAATTTAAGGTAAAGTTAAATTGAACATATGTAATATCATACATAATTTAAAAATAATTTCTAATAGCATTTTAGTTATATATATCTAAAAAATATCGTCAATTAAATAGATTAGTCAAATTGGTTATTTGAAAATTTTAATTAGGTACAAATTTAGAATTATCAAGTAAAATAGATTTTTTTAAATATGTTCTCATTATTAAGTTTATATTCTCAACTACGGCATATCCTTTAAGTTTTTTAAATATTGTTAATTGATTTCATTAAAAATAAAATTTTGAAAAATATAAAAACATTATTTAATAGAGCATAATACGCACAAATTTATGGAAAAAGGTTTTCTACTTTACATATTAAGGTTTTTTTTTTCATATTAAGGTTTATAGTATTAATGTGCATTAAGTGTAATATTTATCATGAATTTGTTATGGAAAAGATTTAGAGTTGGATCAGCCCGACCGAGCTGGTGTTTTTTTTTTTTACATAATGTAACTAAATATTTTTTACACCATCATATAATCTATAAAAATTATAATAAAATGATGACAAAAATACATCACATAATACATATATTGTTGTTACATAATTCCATTAATAATAAAAGTAAAATGATTTATATAAGTGTAAATGTAAATATCACGAGAATATTTATTTTTATTTAACCGGTATCATTTTTATTTACCCAATATCGAGTTGGCTAGTGGTAAAGGAAATGTTAGTAGTCTTTCATTGGTCGAGTTTGATACGCGTTGGAACGAATTATTTACAACATTTGAGTTCCTAGTAAGAAAAAGAAACCACTTTTTCATTTTTTAGGAATATACTATTGTTTTCTATAAATAATAAAATATTTATTTATTTTTTCACGTATTATATATTTTTATTATGACATTACGCATAATAATTAAAATATACAAAGTATATTTTTAATTTATTTTTAGTTTATGTGTTTGTTTTCCATAAACTAACATATATATGCGAAAATAATATTTGAGATGTTTTGATAGGTTTTTGGTTATAAATAATAACTATATTTAAATTTCCATCCCGTTATATAAGTAGTCTTAATTTTTAATTTCTCAGCCCGATATATAAATCTTCGTCTTGCATTTTTAGTAAAATATTTATATTATACTTATTAAAATGAGTAATTTGTTAGAATGAGTAATTGCATTTCTTGTATTTATATTATTATCAAATTAATTTTATTTTAACTTATTGACTTTAATATTTTATTATATATAGGATTTTTATTTTATATGAACATTTTTTTCTTTTTTTAGAACATTGTTATCTTGTCTAAATGTTTTTCTTTACATACAAAACTTGAAAAATATTCTTTTGAAACTTTCCCTATTACAATTCTCATAAGAAAAATCATATGTGTTTTTAATTTTTTTTAATACTAATACTTAAATATACATGTTATTACCAAATCTAATATTTCAAATTCTTACTAAGGAGAAATAATTTAAGGTAAAATTAAATTGAACATATGTAATAACATACATAATTTAAAAATAATTTTCTAGTAGCATTTTAGTTATATATGTCTAAAACAATATCGTCAATTAAATAGATTAGTCAAATTGGTTATTTGAAAATTTAAATTAGGTACAAATTTAGAATTATCAAGTAAAATAGATCTTTTTAAATATGTTCTCATTATTAAGTTTTTATTCCCAACTACGGCTTATCCTTTAAATTTTTTAAATATTGTTAATTGATTTCATTAAAAATAAAATTTTGAAAAATGTAATAAACATTATTTAATAGAGGATAATACACACGAATTTATGGAAATAGATTTTCTACTTTACATATTAAGGTTTATAGTATTAATGTGCATTAATGTGCATTAAGTGTAATATTTATCATGAATTTGTTGTGGAATAGATTTAGGAAAAAATTTAATTTATATTTAAACTTATTAATTACTTCAATGACATTGTATTGTAATTAAGTTATAAGTCTTAGAATTATTTTTTATTTGTAATTCTATTTTAATAAAATAGATTTAAACATCGCCATGCAGCACATCCTATAAATTTGGCCTTTTAACGACAAACATGTCTACTGGGCTTTAAGTGTTTGTCAAGCGGATAGTTATTTAGATTTCTTTTACTCAGAAGGTGTTATTGGTTTATATATTTTGATTGATTTAGAAATCTATGTAGTATTTATAAATCCAAGAAAAATATATAGATTTTAATTTTTTTTCAGATTAGTATTTACAAATCCAGAGGTTTCCAATCGGATTTGAGTCTTTGTATTTTTAACCAAAAAATTTAAAAAATCCATTCAAATCCATTATAAAATCAAAGTTATTAGTAAATTCATACGATTGAATAACACTTGATTTGATATAGAATTTATGAATCATTAAACCAATAACACATGATTTTAATACATATTTGAAAATTATAAAACCAATAACACTAGATTTAGTTCGGATTTTCAAATACATTAAAATACAAGAACCAATAACCCTATTAAAGATTAGGTTTCGACTGTGATCTTTTTAGGGACAATAGGAACGTATAGGAAAAAAAATGTATATGAATAAAAGAAAAGGAATGTTTGTTTCTTTCCAAATTTAAAAAAGAATATTATTGTTCTATATTTTTCTACAAAAAATAAATGGAAAAGAAAACAAGAAGTAAAAATTATCTCTGTGAATGGTGATGTTTTTGGAAAGATAAGTAATCAATGTTCCTTTTAATTTTTTGGTCACCATTTAAACTCTAACTAGATCATGACCCGCGCACCTGCGCGAGATTTTTTTGTTTTGCAAATTTTATACACATGTTGTATATTATTTATAGTTATATAATTTCGAGTTGTATAACACTTATTTTATGTGATATATGTATTTTACTCAATTTGAACTATATATATTTATAGTTTTCCGTGAGTGGAATACCAATTATTTATTTATTTTAAGAAATATTCTCTTTACCTGTGAAAGTGAATCATGAATAAGAAATATCAAATCAAGAGATATGGTTGAAAGTTAGATTTTATAGTTAGTCGAAGTTACTTGAAGAATGGTTTATTCCATAAAACATTTTATGGAAACGTTTAAATTGATGTTTCTGTTACTGGCATAGATATCAATTTTGGATTGTCCTTAAGAATAAGAAGTTAGAATAACCAATTTATTGTGTTTTGAAAGTTTAATTTGGAGATTTCGATTAAAGAAAGATCTTAACTATTAGTTATTCTCATTTATTTTCGAAATAAAATATATACTAACTTTCTAACCGAGAAAAGATATTTATTTGGAAATTCTTGGGGAACAATGTTTACCACTCACTTTTTAAAAATAAAATATATACCAACTTAATAAGTGATGCAAACGATTATTGTTTCGAGATGGTTGGGGGAATAATGTTTACCTTACCACTCATCTAAGAAGTGTTGATATTAAGATACGAGTTATTCTTGGGTTCATTCCATAGGGTAAACCTCTAAGTTCAACATCTAATAGAATTTCATTAATTCAAATTCGATATCTTTTAAAAAAAGAAACAAAATATTGTCAAGTTATATTATTTTTTTAAAATTAAAAAAAAAAGTATTACAGAAAAAAAAAATTAAAAAAAAAATATTTTTAACATCATCAGCAAAACACTAAACCCTAAATCCTAATCCCTAAACCATAAACCCTAAACCCTTGGATAAACCCTAAACCCTTGGGTAAACCGTAAACCCTGGATAAATCCTAAACTCTAAATAAAAAAACACTAACACCCTAAACCCTAAACCCTAAATCCTAAACTTAAAACCCGAAATCCTTGAGTGTTTTAATGTTTAGTGATTTTGATTTAGAGTTTAGGATTTATCATAGAGTTTAGGGTTTACCCAAAGGTTTATGGTTTAGGATTTAGGGTTTAAGGATTAGGATTTACGGTTTAATGTTTTGCTGACGAAGTTAAAAATATTTTTTTTTGTAATTACAACTATTTTTTTTTTTTTTTTACCTTTTAATTTTAAAGACATAATATAATTTGAGAATATTTGTTTCATTTTTTAAAAGATATCAAATATGAAATAACACAATTTTATTGGTTGGTGAACCTAGAGGTTCGCCCTAGGGGGTGATCCCAAGAATAAGTCTTAAGATACCAGAGAATTTTTGATTTATATGTAATTCTAAATTTATAATTTAAATATAATGTGCTTCTAAAAAATTCTCCGAATATATAATAACTCCGGATATATATAGAAACTTCTAAATCAATATCTTATGTTTTTGTTTTAATAATAAGAGAGATTATAAACCATGTTGAAAGTAGAGTAGAAACTTTTGAGATGGACTAAATGGCAATGTTTTTAATATATAGGCTAATGGTCAATGGTTAATAAAATAGATATAACGTAATTGAACTATAATGTTGAGCCAGATGTGTTTATCAATGCTGGTTGGTTCACGGAATTCCTTTTTCTTTAATTTAAAATTATATTTTTTTGTATCATATTCATTTTTGACTGGAGATATATATATATCTTTTTATTGATTGTCAATCTTATTTTTAGTTTAAATATATATTATTATATTATACTTAGTTTATATGTTCAATGAATATGGGTATAGAGTTTGTCATCTTCAAAAATTAATATGATATTGATATATGTATGTTAATGAATACGAAAATATATTGCATATTAATAATCTATCTCATAGTATAGTAGGTTAGATAATGGGACGATAATATAAGAATATAGGAAAACATGCGTACTGGATTCATAATATATGAGAAGTGGAAAACAATGATAATGGTCGTTATCAATAGAATCATAAAAGGGTACATTTAGTAATAGGCATATTAATATAGCATTAAATAGATGAGGTCCAACTTAAAAATTCACCTAAATCCACCTAGAAAAAGTTGTAAAGTTTCTGTTTTAATAAGATAGATTAACTCTTCGTAGATTAGGTAGAATAAGATACGATTCTGATTTTTATAGTATAAATAAGATGATCGCTTGTAAAGAAGAACAATCGATTATTGAATATATAAAAACCTTGGAACTTTCAGTTCATCTTCTTTCTCTTCAGTATTATTAGGAATCAACGATTGTTAAGAATTCTTATTTGAATGGCTATTTTAGTATTTTTTGGAATCAACGATCATCAAATCCTCGTCGAAAGGCTATTCCTCTTGGGATCAACGATTTTCAAGAGGAATTAGAATGTATATACACTTACGGTCTTACTGGTGACGATTCGAAAAACAAGAGAAACAAATAAAAAAGGAATTTACGGGAATAAAATAACAGGAATAAAAAAGAATGGTTGTTCCTTATTAATTTTAACAAGGAATAATTTTGTTCTTTAATTCTCTAGGCTCCGACTGGTGACCTTTTCGGGACCACAAAGAAACGTATAGAAATAAAATTGCAGGAATGAAAAGGAATGCTTTGTTTCTTATCAAATTTAACAAGGAATGCTTTTGTTCTATATTTTTCTACAAACAAAATGGGGAGGAACAAGAAAAAAAAACTATTCCTTGTGAATGGTGATTTTTTTGGGGAATGGTAAGGAATTCAGTGTTCTACTTCGTTTCTTGGTCACCATTTAAAGCCTACAAAAAAAAGAATGAAAGGGAATGAGAAGGAATTATTATTCCTTGTAAATGATGATTTTTTTTAAGAACGTTTAGGAATGCATTATTCATCGTCGTTCCCTGGTCACCATTCATACCCTTAGGGTGTGACTGGTAACTATCAAGGAACATTAGGAATGAATAGGAAAAGAATGAATAGGAATAAAATTTTGGGAACGAGAGTTCCTTATCAAAATTAACAAAGAACAAATTTGCATTATAATTCTCTACAAAAAGGATTGAAAAGGAATGAAGAGAAAAAAAATATTCCTCATGAATGGTAACATTTTTGAGAAACATTAAAAAAATGTAATATTCATTTTTGTTCCCTTGATTACATTACAAAAACTAGGCAACTATTCCAACTTAATTTAATACCATTTCACCCCTACAAGCAAACATCCTTACTCTACATAGAGTGTCAGAACTCATCACTAGACATGCCTATTACATGCTAACTTTCATCTAAATTTAAATATTTTTCCATTAAAAATATTAAAGGCAAACTAAAAGCCAGCATTTACAGTTTCGATTTGTTCAAACCATTTCTAAATAGTCATATTCCCCAAATCATTCTTCTTTATTTCATACGAAAATCATTATTCTCTCCAAAGACCAAAACTAGAAAATTTACAGTCGACGGCTTGGAGCAAATTCCACTTCCAGTGCGCATGTTTGCAGCCAGAGAAGAATTGATTGGCGAAAGAGTTAACAAAACCACAAGCCGGGGAGGATTGGATCTGTAATCAACGATATTGACTTCCTGCAGAACACGGCGTTTGGGAATATCATTTTCACATGCGGACCCGGTGGTGTTTATTGAGTCAGATAGCGAGTCGGATTCTGGGTGCTATGACTCCCAAGCAGTAGAAGAACAAGAGCGAGAAGTCATACCACCTCCGCTCGTATTTATTTGGTATTATGTAAATAAAGCACATGCTCGAGAGCTAGATGAAGAAGCAAAGGTGAGTAATCACAAACATAAACGAGTAAAGTATAATGAGTTTTATTATCGGTGATATGTTCTTTTAGATGGTTCTTTTTGCATGCAGTCATCATTAACTCGACTGATATAGATTTCATAAGATGTTGGTCATTCCGGTTGATTGGCTTATAGTTGGAAGGGATGCTAGAACAAGGTAGATTTTTTCTAAAGTGGGTTGTTTATCCACTGACATATATTGTTCGAATCCATTATATTTTGTAAAGTCTAAAAATTTTTATAGAGTAAATTAATTTTGTTAGACGTTATCTTTTCGATCTCCGGAATATTTACTTTTTTGGATTGGTTCATCACACAGGTGAATGTAATTTATATAAGAGATGATGTAAGCGACACTCCCTAAACCAAAGCTTATATGGGTTGGGAAGATGATAGCGAGGACCAACGTGTTAACAACATATTCGCCTACAAATATTATAGTTAGATTTATTAATCAAAGTAAACTGTCGTTTCTAAATTGTTGAATTTATTTGGATTTAAACGTATTACAATACAATTGTTATGTAATTTACAATTGATTTATTGGGATAAATAAAAATAATAATTTGATCTATTTAACAATATCTTAACCATAATAACCTAGATAAAATCTACTTGAAATTATAATTTGAAATATACACATCTGAAATAAATATAATCATTATATATAAATATAAGATAAATAAATTATATATTTTAAGCTTGATTTTAACTAATAATTAACCAAATCAAAAATTAAAATAAATTTAATCAAAAAAATAAACTAAATAATGTAATTATGATAAAATAGTAAATAATTTTATTATTTTAGTTTTCTTATCTGAGAAGTGAAAATCTTAAATATTACTGAATTCAGATTTTTATTTTAGGTAATATTATTAGTTGTCATTAAATTCGTGACAAATAGTATGTTTAGGATTTAAAGTCTGAGATATTAGTTCTGCTGCTGATGCGTAATTTTTATATTTAAGGTTGAGTGGTAGAGTTGTTATTTGTAGGTTTGAAGTTGCGATTGTTAGTTCTGCTTTTTGATCGCCCCTCCCACCAATCCGGGTAACCGATAATTGTGAAGCATTCCGATAATTGTGATGCATCCTGCAGCTTCATGTCCAGTGCGTCCGCAGGCTGTAAACTGCGTGTCAGATCTCTGTTTCCAGGTCTTGAGGAATCTTTTGTGTTTGCTGTGTTTGGACGTGAATGGTTTGAAGGTTGAGTCTGCGATGCGAAAATCATAACGGTTGGCTCAGGCGTCCTTGTTGAATGAATGATTTCGTTTTGTGCTATAGTCTGATACACACTATCGAGATCAGGAAGAGGAGATATTGTACAAATCTGAAAAGTGAGAACGTATGACCCCGTGTATGGAATCATTAAGTCCGGCTAGGGAATCATGAATTTTGAGAGTTTCGGCCTCTTTTTCTCTTGCTGAGTTTAGGTCGCATTCACACTTGCCATAACCACAACTTTTCGAGTTCATACATTCGTCCATCCCATCCCAGAGTTTTGTGTGAGATGTCCAAAGTATTCATCGATGCTGGAACCATCTTGTTTGCAATTTGCGAGTGCGATCCTTAGTTGTTGAAGCTTTGCTTCGCTCTTGATAGAATAATGTTTCTTGATGATGTCCCATAAATCTTTTGCGACTTCCCAGAGTTATATTGATGATCTGATCTTTGGTTCGATTGTTTGTTTTATCCATCCTACAATAAGATGATTGTTTGCAATCCAATCTTCAAGGTAGGATGAATCGGCCGTCGGTTTTGGAAGATTGCCGTCAAGGAATTCGAATTTCTTTCATGAACTAATAGTCATACGAAAGTTGATAGTCTATTCATCATAATTCAATCCGTTGAGAAGTGGTTGCAAAATCACAGCTCCAGGTTTATCATTAGATGATAGGTCATATGCAGAGATGGTTTTGTATGTGATTTCACGTGTTGCTGGCGTAATCGACATTGTTTTGTTGAATGAATGATGTGTGCTTCAAGTTTAGAGAAACACGAGAATAAGAATATTGTGATGGTCTTGCGTTTGTTGCGAGACCACCACGGGAATATGAATGAATATTTTTTATTTTAAGTTTTCTTAGGCTGTGATACAATGACAAATAGTATGTCTGGGATTCAAAGTCGGAGATTTTATTGATGAACAAGATATGAGACCGTTACGTTGCAACGGTTTTTGTTTGATGTTTTAATTTAATAAAAACTATAAAAAATTAAATCATTTTATTATAGTTTTAAGATTGTTTTTTTGCATATGTTGTTTGAGATTTATTTTATAATTAAAACATGTTTTCACACATAAGTTCAAGTTAATATTTGTATTTTATAATCATGATGCATAAATGAATTGTTATAAACTTTATACTTAGATTTCTAGAAAATACTATACCTAAACGTTTAAATTGAACACAACCCGAAATAAGAAATTGAATGAAAATTAAAAAAAAAATGAAAGTAAAATACATCAATCGAGTCAATGACAACATTATACATGTTCCTATGTACTAATTTAATGTTTTTTTAAATAAGTCTTTAAATTTTTATTTTGTTAGAATTTTTTTAAAAAAGAAAAAATTATATTTTATAAGTCTCATTTTATATACAATTTAAAAACAAAATAATATTAAATATTCTTTTACAGCTTTGTTTAGAATTTTAGAAAAAGAAAATTACTGTCATAAAACCTATTACAATTATCTTTTTTTTTGACTTGATATAAATTCTAAAATAATCTAAATTTAATTTAAATCTATGGAAAATATCGGGGGGTAGCCCGGGAACCTATTACAATGATGTTTTCTTTAAAATTTCAGAGAAAAAATAAATTGATATCAAATAATTATTTTTAGTTATTAGTAAATAATTTTAAAATTACTATGTTTACAATTCGTATCAATGCTAATTTTACACTTTTTTCGCTAATTAAATATTTTTTAGTATCATGTTCATCATCAAATACTTTCTTAAAAAATTATGAAATAAATTTTTACAATTTTCTTTTGATTAAGATTTTAAAAATATGATACAAATTTCTTTTGTTTAGGATTTTTTTATAAAAAAGGAGAACAACTATCAAATATTCTTTTACAGTTTTTTTTAGGATTTTAGAAAAGGAAATTATTATTTACATAATATTTAACAATTATATTTTGTGTAGGATTTAAAAAAAATAAAATTTCTATCAAATAATTATTTCCAGTTAATATTAACTATTTAAAGTTGTCATTTTCAAAATTCTTTTTTTCAATATCACTAATATTGTTAATTAAATAATTATTACAATCATGTTTATCATCAATTTTTATAAGTAAAAATAACTATTAAATAAATTTTACAATTCTCTCTGGTCAGTTTTTTTTTAAAATAAAAAAATCTTAATTGGTTAAGATTACTAGAAAAGAATTTTTTTTTTTTTTTTTGAAATCTCTTCTATTTAGGATTTTAGAAAAAGAAGAAATTGTTTTGACATAATAACAGTTTTTATTAACACATTCACAATCTATTTTTTTAGTTGACACTTGTCACAATCATATCAAGTGAAATATCTGAAGCTAATTTGGTTTATATTATTTTAACACAAAATTATTAAAAAGTAAAATTACTTAATTATAAGAAAAATAAAATTATTTTTACATTTTTATTTTATTTAGTCTTTTAATAAGGAAATTATATATTTTATAATTAGTTTTTCTTTTAGATTTTTATACAACTATTTTATTTTTAATATAAAAAATTATGTTTAATTATTTATATATTTTGTCTTATACATACAAACACATATTCATCATATTCACACATACTCATGTATGACAACAACATCAAAATTAAAAGTTATGTTAGCATCATAAGATGTAATAAGGATTATAAAAAATTGAGCTGTATCAAGAAATTAAAAGAAAAAACTCAGGTATACTTTTCATGTAAATACTATTGTGTTTTGTAAAAATAATATGTTGAAACTTAAACCTAAATATAGATGTAAAATATTTGTAGCTATTTTTGGTTATATTTTTTTAACATACAATTATCTATTAAAAAGGAAAAGTTAGTTACTCATAAGAAAATAATAAGAGTACTTTTACAATTTTATTTTAATTAGGCTTTTAAAAAAGTAATATTATTTATTTTAAAGTTAGTTTTTCTTCATGTTTTTTATTAAATAATTTATTGTACTTGTAGGATTTTACAATTTTTTTTTTAACATTTTTTCTTAAAAGTTAATATTTAACTTTTATAATTCTCTATCTTTAGTATTTTTTAAAACAAACATTATAATAAAAATTAACAATAATAATAATGATAAAAATAATACTATTAAATAATATTTATAATTAATTTTTAAGAAAAAAATGTTTTTATTATTTAAGTATATATATTTTTGATTATGAGATAGTTTAACACATGTCACATTTTTAAATTAATATATAATTGACATGTGTCACAATCAAGTTAATTAAGAACATAGCTTTATATATAAAAATAATAATAATACTAATAAGACTATTAAATAATATTTATGATTAATTTTAAGAAAAAATGTGTTTTATTATTTAGTATATATATATATTTGATTATGAGATAGTTTAACACATATCACATTTTTAAATATATAATTGACATGTGTCACAATCATTTTAATTAGCAACTTTGAAGAATCAAGCTTTATATATAAAAATAATAATATTAATAATAATAAGACTATTAAATAATATTTATAATTACTTTTTAAGAAAAAAATGTTTTTATTATTTTAGTATATATATTTTTTATTATGAGATATTTTACCACATATCAGATTTTTAAATATATAACTGACATGTGTCACAATCATGGTAATTAGTAATTTTGAAGAACCAAACTCAATATAAATTTTTATAATTATATTTACATTAAAATTTTTGAAAATGAAAATTATATTAAATAAATTATTTTCAAATCTATTTTTAAAGATTTTAAAAAGGAAAATTTTGGTAAACATTACTACTAAATATTTTTTAAATTTTTTTACTATTAAATAATTTTTAAAAGTAGTTTTTTTTAAATTTGTTTTATTATCTTATTATATATATTTTTAATTATTATATATTTAAACACATGTCACAATATTAGAAAAAAAATTATTATCGAATAATCTTTTGCAATAATGTTTTTATTAGGATTTAAAAAAAAAATTACTATTACATAATATTTATTATTAATTTTTAATAAGATTTGTTTTTGTTAATATCTTAGTATATATATTTTTAATTATGAGATAAAATAACACATGTCACAATTTTAAAATATATATAATTATCATGTGTCGCGATTATGTTAATTAGCAACTTTGAAGAACTAAGTTTTGTTGTAAAACACTTAGATTTAGAACTGAATGTTTATGTATATCATTAATGAATAAGTGTTCCCTTTATATAGAGGATTACAAGATAAGTAAAAGGAAAGTATTCACTAGGTTTAGGAAAACTACTAATACATAATAATGGAAAGATAACAATTACAAGGAAAAAGAAAGATGGTTTCCTTTTCTCTAAGCCGCCTCACTCTCTCTCTCCTTGCCGCGGCTGACTCTCTATCTCTCTAGGGTTGGGCCGTCTCTCTCTATATGGGCCGGTTATAGACCGGGCCGGTTATGGACATCCATCAATTGATTTATAACACTCCCCCTTGGATGCCATAACCATTCATGGATTATAATACGCTTAATGTTGACTCATTAAAACCTTATCAGGAAAACCCAGTGGGACAAAACCATGATGAAAGAAAAAGAGTACAACACGTACTACTCCCCCTGATGTGAACCTCAGTGGAGGTCTTTCAGTCTACGCATCCCAATCTGATGCGTGAGCTTCCTAAACGTGCATGTAGGAAGTGCCTTAGTAAATAAATCGGCAGAGTTCTCATTGGACCGAACTTGGATCACTTTGACCTCTCCGGTCTTTTGCAAATCGTGGGTAAAGAAGAACTTAGGCAAAATATGCTTTGTCCTAGACTCTGTAGCAACTTGATTGTGTCCCTCTTGAACATCAATTCTTATTGGTGCATTAGCAGCTGGTATATATGACTTAGTCACACTTTTCGGGTTAGCAAAGGAATCTGACAATTGATTAGCCAGCTTTTGTAAATGTATAATCTTTTGAACTTCAAGATCACACACTTGAGTTCGAGGATCTTGCCAAGGAATAGATGTTTGATTCCATGAAATTTATTTTATCATTTTGCTGCTATCTCCCCCTAAGGTCAGATTTTCGGATTCATTAAAATGACAATCCGCATATTTGGCCTTAAACAAATCACCCGTAGTTGGCTCAAGATATTTTATAATGGTGGGGGAATCAAATCCGACATATATCTCCATCCTCCTTTGAGGTCCCATCTTCGTTATCTGTGGTGGAGCTATAGGAACATAAACGGCACAACCGAATGTCTTAAGATGAGATACGTCTTGCTCATGACCCGTAAGTAATTGTAATAGGAAATACTTGTGTTCACTTGATGGTCTGATGCGTATGAGTTCGGCCGCATGTAGGACGGCATGTCCCCATGAGACCGGAAGCCGCGACCTCATGAGTAATGGTCGGGCTATGAGCTGTATGCGTTTTATAAATGACTCGGCCAAGCCGTTCTGTGTATGTACATGTGCCACGGAGTGTTCGACACTTACCCCCAGGGATATACAGTAGTCATTAATTGCTTGGGAAGTGAATTCACTAGCATTATCAAGATTTATAGTCTTTAATGGAAAATCTGGAAAGTGAGCTCGTAATCGAATTATCTGAGCAAGTAACGTAGAAAATGTTTGGTTTCGGGATGATAGGAGACATACATGCGACAATCTAGTGGACGCATCTATGAGGACCATGAAATATCTAAACGTCCCACAAGGTGGGTGTATAGGTCCACAGATGTCTCCTTGAATCATTTCCAGAAAGTTTAAAGTCTCTTTAGTGACTTTAACTGGTGATGGCCTAGAAATGAGTTTCCCATGGGAACTAGCAACACAAGATAGGTGCTTATGAATGACTCGTTTCTCTTTAAGAGAATGTCCGTTTGAGCTTATGATCAGTTTACGCATCATGGACGACCCGGGATGGCCAAGCCAATCGTGCCATAGAGTGAAGTTGTCCAATGCCTCTTTAAAAATGGCATTGGCCTCGATCATACTGACTTTAGTATGGTAAAGACCAGTAGATAGTGCGGGTATGGATTCTAAGACTTTCTTATGGCCTTGGGCATGATCAATGATCTGAAGGAACTCTTTGTTTCCTTCGCCCTTGGTTTCAATATGATAACCATTCTATCGAATGTCTTTAAAGCTTAGAAGACTTCTCTTAGATTTAGGTGAATACAAGGCATCTGATATCTCAAGATGTGTACCCATAGGCAACAGGACACTGTCCTGGTCGTTTCCCTCTATGAGGCTAGCAATACCCGCAATGGTTGAGATGTTGGCGTTTTTAAGATTTAGGTTTATGAAGTATCTCTTATCTTTTAAAATCGTGTGGCTTGACCCAATGTCCACAACGAGTACATCCTTGTTCTCGTTCATTTCTAAAACAAGATTCAAAAGGATGCAACTTAGAGACTTCATATATAAAGGAAAGCTTTTATTTTATTATATAGGTCTTTAAAACAAGTTCAAAATAAAAGACAACATAGAATTTAAAAACACCAAAACATAGAATTTAGATTACAAATGTCGAAATCTATATTCAGTCTTTAAGACAATCTGAAGTTTCATAATCCATAAGATCGTCCTTGTCATGATCGAAGTCTTTTTCATTGTCTTGATAAACCATATGGGCTTCAATATTCTTCCCTTTCAAACTCTCTTGATAAAGCTCAACAAGATGCTTTGAAGTTCTACAAGTCTTAGCCCAATGATTGTCCATTCCACATCTATGGCACACTGATTTACTTGATTTGGCCGAGTGTTGAGGCTTAAACGAAGACCCACGTCCACGACCATGACCTCGTCCAAATGATTCACGATCATGTCCATGATCTCGTCCATTCTGATTACCTCGTTTGTGGCCAAAGGAACCTCGGCCACGGCCACATCCATTCCGTCTACCTCGACCACGGCTATGATAGTCGTTTCCTTGGACATGGTGGGACTCTTTATCGTCCTCAGTATTGTCTGCTTCAGGTGGTGCTGCTGAGCCAACAGGTCTAATTTCACTGTTTTTCATTAATAATTCATTATTCTACTCAGCAAGCAAGAAACAAGAAATAAGATCAGCATAGGTCTTAAAACATTTCTCTCTGTACTGTGTTTGCAACAACATATTGCTTGTGTGGAAAGTGGAAAAGGTTTTCTCAGGCATATCCTCATCTGTAATACTTTCACCACACAGTTTCAATTTTGAAACGATCTTAAACATGGCCGAGTTGTACTCGTCCACAGACTTGTAGTCTTGGATTCTTAGATCCCTCCAATCAGACCGAGCCTTAGGTAAGATCACCGTTCTCTGGTGATCATATCTCGATTTCAATTCATTCCAAAGATCTAGTGGGTTCTCAATGGTTAGATATTGATCCTTGAGACTCTCAGCTAGATGATGACGAATGATTATGATGGCTCTGTAACGATCCATCTCATTAGGATCACTGTTCTCGGTGATACATTCACCGAGACCCTTGGATTTCAAGATGATCTTAGCATCAAGCGCCCACTGAAGGTAATTATCTCCAGAGAGATTCAGGGCAGCAAAATCCAAGTTATTGATTTTCGACATCTGAAATCATAGATAATATAGGTCTTTAGAAATAGGGTTTTAGTTTTTAAAAACTTTCAAGTAAAGCCTAATGGCCGATACATATGCCTTACGGCCAAGACAGAAGCCGCACGGCCATGGATGTATTCAGTTCAATCTTATGCATTTAGTTTGACATGTAATTGCAATCCTAACAATCACAGTCTCTATATGATGCAATCAAACAAACGGCCAATCATAGAAACAAGCCACACAGCTACTTGATCAAATCCAATATCATTCCTAAGATGAAGATGTAAGTGTAATTTGCAATCAATCAGGAGTGGTCAAATTCAGGTATGAAAACAATAAGGCCACACGGCCACGAGATGATATAATCAGGAACTTATCAAGTCTAATTAGGGTTTCAGTTTAAACAATTCAGATTCGAGTTTAAACAATCCTAACAATCTTTCTAGGTGATCAAATAAAATAATCAAGTTTCAAATCAAACAATTAAAACCGATTTTCCAATTTAGGGTTTTAGGGATTTTGAAACTTTGATCTTTGATCAATGAGATTTTGGTTTGAGATTCAAAACCTTTTAAGGTTATGATTTTAATTGATCAATGGATCAATCTCGAATTAGGGTTTAAGGGGGATCAGACTTATTCGAGCTCCGATTTACTCTTTAGGGTTTTGATCTATTTATCATATGGCTTTCATCTTTAGAGATTTATTTTTAGGGTTTCAATCTTTACAAAACAACCAGATTCGATTCATGTTCTCAGAATTCGAATTACCTTAGTTTTGCAGTTTGTAGAAACTGGACCTCCAAGACGAACGGATAAACCTCGAGCTGGATGGTACGCGAGCTGGACAGACGCGAGCTGAGGCGCAAGCTGGAACGGACGCGAGCTGTCTGCTTCCTATCGGGTTCGCGAGTTGGACGCGAGCTGAAGCTGAGACGTACACAAGCTGAGGCTGAGACGGGAACGCGTGCTGGCTGAGAACGTCGGACGCAAACGGGGAACGCCTAAGGGTTAGGGTTCGTCGGCTTAGGTTTAGGTTTAGAGTCGCCAGCTAGGTTTAGGGTTTTTCGAGTTTAGTTTTTGGCTCAGGGTTCTTTAGAGTTTCGTGCTGATAACGTGTTGTGAAACACTTAAATTTAGAGCTGAATGTTTATGTATATCATTAATGAATAAGTTTTCCCTTTATATAGAGGATTACAAGATAAGTAAAAGGAAAGTATCCAAAACCTAAACTCACTAGGTTTAGAAAAATCACTAATACATAATAATGGAAATATAACAATTACAAGGAAAAGGAAAGATGGTTTCTTTTTCTCCAAGCCGCCTCTCTCTCTCTCTTCTTGACGCGGCCGATTCTCTCTCTCTAGAGTTGGACCGTCTCTTTCTATATGGACCAGTTATAGACCGGGCCGGTTATGAACATCCATCAATTGATTTATAACGAGTTTTATATAATAAGATAGATATGAGTATATATACATACTCAAAGAATAATAAAAAAACCAAAGCTAAAGATAAATAGGAAATCTAACATAATCCTTATCAGAAACTAAATAGAAATTATCCTAAGTTATATAGGAGTTAATACTCCAATAGTTCGCTTGTCGTTATTTTGCTGATTTCTTCTTTTTCTTCATTTATCTAAATAAAATCTCAAGAATCTATCATTGGTTTCTGATTTATAATATCAAGAAAGTGAAAATGTTAGCTAGTTGTTCGTTCTTTTACACTTTTGTATCGGTTTATGTCGAATTTATGTTATAATCGAGTCGGGTACTAATCACAATTTCTAAAATGTGATATCAAATGACTGAATTCTATTTTGTAGACTTACTTCATTGTCAACTTAGAATTATTTTTTTGAAATTGAGAGCTTGGACCGAGCGGAGAATTAATGAATTCAATACTTAGAGAGGATAATAATGAAGCCAATCCTATTTCCAATGGCCTGAAATCATTTTGATTCCGGTACCGCCCACCATTCTTGACACCCACTACTTTATTGACAGTGACGCTACATAATTGTTCTAACCTTTATGGAGGCATTTACTAAGAAGCAACATAATAGTCTCGAAAAAAATGTAAAAAAGGCAACATAATAGCCATCCTGAAACAGTAATAAGTTAATTAATGTCTTATACAACGTCACAAACACTGGAGATCTGGATAATTTGCCGGGAGCTTCTAGGACAGGTGGTCTGTGTACCAGGTCAATCTCCCAAACATTTCGGGTTCCGCTCGCATCTCCTGTGGTGAGGCTGATGGGCCAACTGGACCGGCCCGTTGTGGCCCAGTAATAAGTTGACCAAGAAAAAAGAAGGAGAAGGAGGAGGAGATCTGGATAATTTAAAGCACCTTGCAATTAATATACTTTGTTTGCTAAATAATTAGGTAGTTGGAAATTTTTTCTTTTCTTAGAAAATGGTCGTTGGAATTTTCTAGCATTTTTATCGCATATTGCCGTGCAGTGACTGAGTTAGGAACGCAGTAACGTATGCTACTTCTAGTTGCCGAGTCATACATTTGTGGACAGACTGGACTGTGCTTTTTTACTCAATAACCAAGTCAAATAAGACTTTCCTTATTGGAAAACTGCATCCTGTTACCTAAAAAACAAACTAATTTATTCCATACACATAATAAATCAAGTGATATAAATTTTCCTTAACATTCCTTACAATTTTCACCAAAGAAATTAGCTTCTAGGTTTATTCAATCAATCCAAAGAATGGGAACAAACTGAAGGAAGATGAAACTGGCTTTGGGTCTGAATCTCTGCACTTACTTCCCAAGAACCGACGAATCATCTTCTGCTTCAAACTTCACAGTAAAACTATTCAATGTTACTAGTTAAAAAAAACTATCCAATGTTACTATGTTCTCTCCTCTTAACTGGTTCATGACCCCACCACTTTTTTTTCACAGTATCACAATATCCATAAACCACTCTTAAGTCTTTCAGGGTTTGTTAACTAGACCCAGTATCTCAAATCTTTGTTTCCTAGACCCACTCAATGTGTAATGAGTTAAAGATAGACTTGGCCACGTGAGATGCACATTTCGAAGCAATGAACAAAGATTTCAAGAACTACAGGCTAAGATATGACACGTTAAAGATGGAGGTTGTAACAATTTTAAAGCAGAGATGATAATTTGAGACACCCAAAATAAATAAATAGAGTAGTTACTGTGTAAATATAGTATATTATTATCTAACAACATGGCATAACCAACAAATCGGTTTTTAATCGCAAGTAACTTATTTTTTATTCGTGTATATATTATATTAGTTGTTTGATAATTTAGCATTGCCAGCTAATAAATATACATAAACATTATTTGTATGTCCTTTTCATATGTCATGATGTTGGCTTCTTATGGATTCAAAGAATGTGATACAGAATTTAAATAAGTTTTATATTAACAAACTTATTTGTTAACCATCTAAATATTATATTAACTATCTAACAATTTGACATTATCTACACATCAGTTTTTATCTTAAATAAATTATCTTTTAACCGTGTGTATATTATATTAGATGTCCAACAATTTAACATTACCATCAAATAAATATACCTAAACATTATCTGTATGTTCATTTGATATGCTTTAGCTATGATCTTATATTCTTATGTTATCGAAGAATGTGTTATATAATTTGAACAAGTTTATTTCATGTAAGTTATTTGTTAACCGTATAAATATTATATTAAATGTATAAAAACTTACCGTTACCATCAAATCAAATTTTATCTCAATTAGCTTATCTTTCAACTGTGTATGTATCAAAATTAGTTGTGCAACAATTTTACATTACCAATGAATGCATATACCTCATTATCTGTGTGTTTATTTCGTATGCCAGCTATAATCTTGAATTATTTTGGTATCAGTGTAAAATCATGAATCATCTTTGTCGTATATTTAGTGTAGCCAACTAAATGTTCATTTAACAAATTATAATATCTGAAAATATGATATACTGAGTACGAGTTATAAGTAATTCATCTTTTAACTATAAATCTGAATATTCATTTCATATTTCAGATCTTTGATCTTGACTTCTTATGGTATTTGTTTTTAATCATGAAACATTTCATATGTTATAGATTTGGCATTAAACATTATATGAATACATGCGCCACATCCAACTGTATATACATGAGTAAATCTTTCCATTATTCACAATTAAGAAGTGATGTTTGCGTCAGAAAATATGTGGCTGGGGCGTACTCTCTCAAAAATAACTATTACAATTAACCATTATTAAAAATTAAAAAATCTAACAAATATCGTTGCAAATCTTTTGATATCTTTTTCAGCACACACGTCAACTAGTTTCGTACAAGATACAATAGGTTGAAAATTCAACTGTTTAAGCCAAAAGGTTATTTTCGTCTTTCTATACCATTTGTACCTGCCACGTTTGACAAACTTTTATTCCATTGGCATTGAGCTAATTTCGACATCTTCCATTGTTTTTGACTCAATTGCCTCTATATTAGTATATTACTGCAACTTTGGATAAAATTGCCTTCGTACAGTCTGGAAACAACGAAAAAAAATCTGTTTGCATCTCTTTTCTCTCTTTTTATTTGTTTTATAATATGTTATTAAAAATATTCACCCCATATTTATAATATTTATTAACTGCTTTTTTGTTATTGGTCGGAGTTTACAAAATTACCGAGTGTTCTTCCAACCCTATAAATATATGTATACTTTGCCTAAATGCTCTTAGACCAAAAAAAAAAAGTCCCAAAGAGCAAGTAAAAACAACAACATGAACACGGTCTTAAAGAAACGATCGTGCTTTAAAACAAAAGTTAAGTCCTTACGACTATTCGAATCCAGGTCATCGTTATCTTCTTCTTTTTCTTTCCCTCCAAAAAAATACGATGTCTTTTTGAGCTTCAGAGGCGCAGATACTCGCAAGAACTTCGTCAGTTTTCTGTACAAGGAGTTAGAGACCAAAGGCATTCAAACTTTCAAAGACGACAAGGCACTGGTGCGTGGCCGTCCGATTGCACCAGAGCTTGTCCAAGCCATCCAAGGGACAAGAATCGCCGTGGTGGTGGTCTCTCCGACTTACTCAGCTTCCTACTGGTGTCTTGAAGAGCTTGTTAAGATTTTGAAACTCGAGAAAAAAGGTTTGCTTATTGTGGTGCCGATTTTCTACGAGGTTGATCCTTGTCAAGTGAGGAGACAGAAGGGAGAAGTCGCGGAACAGTTCAAGAAACACAAGAAGAGATATAGCAGAGAAAGAGTCAGATCTTGGAGGAATGCGCTGACTAGGGTAACTATTCTCTCCGGCGACTGTTCAAAAAACTGGTAAAATCTCCATAGGGACCATATTTTTATTTGGGAAAACTGTTTTTTGAAGGAAAAAAATAGTAACTATGTCTCTTTAGACTAATCTATATTTTGTGTCATATTTTGTGTCATATTTTCCTATAATACCCTTTAATATTTATGAAAATAATTTTAATAAATAGTTTTACAAACAAAAAAAATTTGGAAAAATAGTAACATTTGTTAAAATACCTATATGAACTTAATGATATATTTTCCAGTTATAAAAAAGTTAAAATTATAAATTTCAGATTATGTTCTAAAAAAAATAGAAATGACATTCTACGAAGTAGAAAACGAAATCTATTTTTTTCATTGAATCTACAATGTTTAGAATACGTGATCTACGTAAATAGGAGTATTCTACAAATATGTAGAATACACATTCCGCGCTTAACCTACCATTCTAAAATTCTTAGAAATCAAAATCTACACATTAATCTAATTCTAAAACATGTAGAAACCGACTTCTACAGATTTACTATAAATCTAAAACATGTAGAAATCAAATTCTAAACATTACTATAATTCTAAAAAACTGTAGAAACTGATTTCTACGTATTAGTTGTATTCTACGGATAAGAAATCAGTTCCTAAAAATATGGAAACAAAATATTTGAGAATATTCACTTTTATATTTTTTTTAAAAATCGATTTAAAAAAAAAAACGAAAAAGGAACAAAAAAAGCGACAAATCGATTTGAGAATATTCACTTTCATCCGAGAGAAAAATATCTTATTTTTAGAAATTCAATGGGGTGCTACTGGTTGTTGTCGATGGAACATTCTTGAAGAGGTGTGTCCTATTTTTAGAAATTCAAATATTTGAGAATATTTGAGAATATTCACTTTCATCCCAGAGAAATCGAGTTTTAAGAGTTGAAATCATGCTTGGTCGGTTCAAATCAAGTGGGAATCAATCCGAATATAATCATACAAAACCAAAAAAAATCGATTTGGGATTCTTTCCTCGGCACGGGATCGATCGATCTATTCTTACAGATCGGTCGATCTGTGTAAATCGACCTTCGCCGATCGAGTGAAATGGACCAGGTCGATCAGTATATATTTCGCGTTTTTTTTGTTTTGAATAATGATCGGGATCGATCGATCCACTATAACTTGTAAAGTGGGATCAATCGATCCCCCTTGTCGAACTCAATATATATCTTTTAAAAAAAAATACAATTTTAAGGGCATTACTGCTATTTTGGAAAAAATTAGTCTAATAGGACATAAAATAGTATAATTTAGTCTAAAGGGACATAGTTACCATTTTTTTGCACTAAAAAAACAGATTTCCCTTTTTATTTTACGTGTCTTCTTGTTCATTTGTAGCAATCATGGAAACAGCAAAAAAAAAACATTTTAGAGAAACACCATCATTGAGGCAAACACTATTGAGGAAAAAACATTTTAGAATTTGTATATTGACTATGAATAACCATATTTATAAAACTTCAAAATTCGATATTCCTTTTCCATCTTTTTTTTTAACTCTTATTTACCAAAGGTATTTTTTTTATAATCCTAAAAGATATATATAGGCCCAAATGTTGCTTTTATGTTGCATTGAGATTTAATTCACTTTCATGATAACAATTTGTCGGATCTAAATTTACGGATTGGAATAATCTTTTTTTCAGCAAAGATGACGCGACGCTGGTTGATGGAATTACTAAGAGAATTTCAGAGATTTTGTCCACGGAAACACAAAGCAATGGTAATAACCTAATTGGTTTCGACAAACACATGAAGGAATTGTATCCGTTATTGGATCTAAATTCAGACGAAGGTGTTCAAGTAAGTGGAATTTGGGGAAGAGGAAGCAATGGAATATCAGCACTCGCGAGAGGCGTTTACCAAGACATCTCACCCAAATTTGAAGCTCATTGTTTTCTCGAAGACCTCAGAAAGATCTCACTAGATTGCCAAAAATCTCATCTACAAGAAGAGCTTCTTTCCAAGATGGAAGGTCCCTGCTTGAGCACAAAGAGCTCTCGCATGTGTTTTGACGCGATCAAAGCAAGGCTCGGGAACAAGAAGGTTCTGCTTGTGGCTAACGACGTGGACAAGATCGAAAAGTTAGATGCGCTTGCTAACGAATTTAGTTGGTTTGGTCCAGGGAGTAGAATCATCATAGTCACACAAGATAAGCAATTACTTAGTTCATGGGGTGTGAAGAGTGTCTACGAAGTTGAGCTCTTGAGATGCTGTGAAGTTGGTAAGCTGTGGAGGTCTGAAGCCTTCAAGCAAAAACAAGATCCTGAGTGTCTCGAGGGGTCCATGAATCTTCCTGGTAGTAATCTCTTTTCGTCCCTGAAATATTTAATGAATTATTTGAGTGATAGAGATCAGCTTAGGGAAAGATTAAATGAGATAATATATAGTCTTTAGATTCATTTGATTAAAAAGGGAAAAGTCAAAGCCTTTATAGACACAACGTGCTTTATCTTAAAGATGTAACGCCATCATTTGGATCTGGATTTACCAGTTTTTATGTAATACTGTTCTTTTTTTTTCACAATGTAATACTGTTCTTTATTATGCACCATTTTCTTGAAGGTTTTCTGTAGCTTTGATGTTTCGACATGTCCAACAAATAATCGACGAATGAGATTTACACTGGTCAGAGCCTTGGAACATCGACAATGTTAGAGACTATAAATTTCTCAAAATTTTGAAAATGTTACTACTTATTTTTCTTCATTTTAAAATAATTGAATTACTAGATAAGTGATATGTGGAGGATAAGTATCTCACAAACAGGATAAGTATCTCACTAACATATATGAGTCTCTCAAATATGAACATTTATATCATTTCTCCTACTTTTTTAATATTCTTATATATTGAATTGTGAAAACTATCCAAGAGGACATCAATGTTCAAGCTATTAAATGCACTGACTCATTGACAACTAACATGCGATAAATATCTCATTTTCTTTAAACATAAACTAAATTTCGATCAGCGCATTGAAAATACAAATTATTTTTGGTTATTAAAACAATTATTACTGCTGACCATATATTAAAATTTTGATTGTTTATTTTAACGAATATTTTGTTAAAACTAATTAATGCTGAAAGGTGTTAAAAAAATAATTCTAAAAATTAGAATTAATTAATTTTTAGTGGTATTATTCACAATTAAACTTGGGAGAAATCGCCAAAAATGATTCGAAAATTGATTTTAAATACAAAAGTGTGCCCCAAATTTAATCAAATGCAAAAGTAACCTAAAAGACTAGTGAAATTACAACAACATCCTTATGACCAAACAAAAAACATGTATTGAATTTTAGTACTATAACTCTCCGCGTGAGAAGACTTACAAAGAAATTTAAAATAATTTAAAGTTTTTATAAAAAATATTTTGATAGGGAAAAAATTAAAATCATGTAATAACAAACATTTCTAAATAATGTAAATTCAGTATTACTAAAGTTGAATTATTTTCAACATAGATGAGTGAATGTAGATTAATTCATGATAGTCTTTGGTTTAGGGTTTGATAACATATGTTATAGTATTGTAGGTATTTTTAGGGTTAGATTTTGAAATCTTACCTTCTTTTTTAAATTTATTTTGACATATCTTAAACACTTTTTAAGTATCTTAAAATTTTTAAAAAGTGTTTTTTGCTTAATTATTTAATTATAGGGTCTTGAAGACTCACATAAGACTTCTTCCAAGAAGTCTTCTAGCATATCATGCCTAAATTTTAGTAGAATTTTGGTACCCGCTTACATTTTAGAAGAATTTAGGTTTCCTGCCTAAATCGAAATCTTCCAGAAGTCTTCTAAAAGTCTTCTTGAAGTCTTCTAAAAGTATTCTAGGGGAAGTCTTCTCATGTATTAGACATTAAAAATAATTAATAAATTTTATAAAAAAAAATTTTAAAGAGAAAAAATCGAAATCATGTATTACTAAACATTTCAAAATGATGGAAATTTTGTTTTACTAAAATTGAATTATTTTTAATATAGTTGAGTGAATGTAGACTGAGTCATGATAGCCTTTGGTTTAGGATTTGGTAACATATGTTATAATATTGTTGGTATTTTAGGGTATATTTTGAAATTTTATCTTTTTAATTTTTTTTAATTTGACATATGACTATCTATAACTTGATTTAAATACTTTCTAAGTTTCTTGGTTTAGGATTTAGTAACATATGTTATAATATTGTTTGTATTTAGGATTAGATTTTGGAATCTTAACTTAAAAAAAATGACCTACATGTGTTTAGTTTTGTGAATATTAAACATTTTATAAGTTGATTTTAAGTTTAATGAATTGTTATTTGCAATTTAGTTAATTAGTTATTTGATTAGGTTATGGTTTGGAAGACTTCTAGAAGACTTCTCAATAAGTCTTATGACATATTTCTCCGCCTAAATTTTAGTAGAATTTAGGTTTTTCGCCTAAATTTTAGCAGAATTTAGGTTTCTCGCCTATAGTGAAGTCTTCCAGAAGTCTTCCACAAGTCTTCTCATGTATTTGGTTTTAGGGTCAAGAAGACTTACCAAAAAATCTTCTCTTAGAAGACTTCCCAAAAAATCTTATGTATCGAAAATATTTAACCTAATTGGAGTTTTTGTCTCTATATATAACAAAAATTTGCACATTATCTTTTTTTTTCTCAAATGGCTGCAACAAAAATGTAATGTTTCTCACTCTAAATTTTTTCAACCTTTTTCTAATCTTTTTGAACATCAAAACACCAAACTTTAAATTGATTTATCATTTTTTCTTATGTTTTCTCACAAATTTATCTTCTTTTTGCAGGTTTTTTATTACAGGATTCTCATCTTTCACTTCTTCAAAAGTAGATCTATAAATTTTAGATATGTATTATTGTGTGTTTTATATATTAGATTCTAAAAATATATAGATTCATTCTAATGGGGCTATTTTGTTTATTATTTAAGCATAAAATTATATTTTTGAAGTTTTTCTCTGTTTTGAAGCCATTTAAATGTTTTTGAATTCGCAGGTTTTTCAGATATGAGACAAACTTTGAAATATTTCTCAGAAGACTCTTGGAAGACTTCTAGGCAAGTCTTCTAATGCATTTTATGCTAGAAGACTTCCCGCAAAGTCTTTAGAAAGTCTTCTGAAGTCTTCTTCCCAAAGTGGTATAAATTTTGGATATGTATTTTGTGTGTTTTATATATTAAATTCTAAAAAGTTATTGATTCAACCTAATGTGATTGTTTTGTTTATCATTTAAGCGTAAAAAAAATATTTTTGAAGCTTTTTTTGTTTTGAAGCCATTTGAATGTTTTTTGAATATACAGATTTTTTCAGATTTGAATCTGACTTTGGAAGATTTCTGAGAAGACTTTTGAAAGACTCTCGGAAGACTCTTGAAAAACTTCTTGGAAAGCATTCTAATGTATTTTATGCTAGAAGATTTCCCACGGAGTCTCCGGGAAGTCTTCCGAAGTCTTCTGCCCAAAGTGGTACAAATGAATGATGTCAAGTGGACTCTAAGCTTATCTATGTTGAGAAATGATATCTAGCTCCATCTAATAGTTTTGTTTATGCTCTGTTTTATGATTTGTATGTGTACTATTTTAGTTGTGAACTTTTTTGTAAACTTGAAGAGATGTTAATTAATCAAAATAATTTGGTTTGTTCATGTTTTGCCAAAAGTACTTGGCATTATTGAAGTTATTGATACAATATACCAAGAAATGTTTTTAACCATTTTATCCACTCATAACAAAACACAACAACACAAAAACTTAGTCAAATTTACTAAAACTAAGAGAGAATGAAGACTTCACAAGAAAACGTAGTCAAATTCACAAAAGATCAAACTTGAACTTTAATTGAAAGTTGAGATTTTAAATCTCATGTAAGTTAAAAAAATATATCTTATGATCTTAAAAAACACATTAAACTACATGACTTGATATTCTTAAAGTTACTTAACACTTTTGAAAGTTAAAAACATAACTTGAAATTACTTAACACTCTAGATTAGCTAGAAATATTAGTAGACATAAATATTATAAATCTCATAATTATCACCAAATAAGTTATAAATTTAATAAATGAGTCTCAATATTGACTAATACACATGAATTAATAAAAAAATATTGAAAAAATATTTTAATTATAAGAAATGAAAATTTTTTAAACATCGACGTAGAAGATTTTCTACGCTTATTGAAGTTAATAACCCAAAATCCCAGGAATATTAAACATAGATAGCACATATTACTCGCCATAAAGCGACTGCAACCTGTCACAGGAAAACAAACACTCAAGGAAAGTTGTATTCCATTCTTCAACTGCACAAGCATCTGAAAACAAGAATCGTTGGAAGAATCAATTGTAATACCGCACGATTAAACGAGAAAAACAAGAAAAAAGTATAATATACTAAGATTATTGTACTTTTTATCAGACCAATTTCCAAAAGGCGACGATGTCTTCGACCAGATAAAATCAAAGAGTTCTAGAGTTTTGAGGATTGGAGATATCAGGGGAGTTTTTTTTTTTTTTTTGGCTAAAGATACTAGGGGAGTTGACGAGATGAAAAGTTTAAAAGAAATGAAAGAGATAATATTTGATTAAATGACTCGGTTGTTTTGTGTTAAAAAAAAAGACTCAGTTGTTCTTAAAAGAATAAAATAAAAGATGTGGCTGGCAATTTGTTTTCGAAGAATACATCTGTAAGAGCATGTTTATTGCAGGTTTCTTAGGTTAGAGCTCTTAACGTAATATAAGATATAGTTTCTTAACTTTTAACTAAAAAAGTTAAGAGACGTTTCTTATATCTCTTATTTAAGAGACGTCTCTTAGTGTTTTTAGTTAAAATCTAAAAGATTGTATCTTATATTACGATAAGAACATCAACCTAGCTCAGACGTTCGCAATCCGAGAGCAACTCCAACACGCGACCTCTTCCTCATTCGCGACAGCATCAGACAGCTCGCGTCCGACGATCAAGGCATTCCCGATCAAGCAACAAAGAACGTCTGCGACCCGATAGAAGCGACTCGATCCATTCCAGCTCGCGTCCCGTTCGTGTCTAGCTCGCGGTTCAACTCTTTTGGTGGTCCGATTCAACAATCATCTAAGGTTAAAAGGTAATTCAAAACCTAACAACCCATAATCGAACATGGATCGATTGATAAAGAATGAAACCCTAAAACCCTAATCTTTATGAATCAAAACCATAGGGTAATAGATCAAAAATCCTAATTGAGTAAATCGAAGCTCTAAAGTTCGATACCCCAAACCCTAAATCATGTTCATACATGATTGAAACCCCAAATCGGTTTTTACAAGTTAAAATCCGATAAATCCTAACCTTATATCTATAAACCCTAAATAATATAAGTATCTGAATTAATTATACTATAATTATCAAATCACATATTAAAACCCTAATCGAATATTTTGAAATCAAAACTATTTTCGGTTTTGATCATTGACGTTTTAAATCTGATTGAATCTGATGCTATGTTGCTAGAATTGTTTGACCGTTAAGTTGCTAGATTTATTATTCTCATCCTGCTAGTTTAATAATTTTGATCTGTTTAAGTCTTGATTAAATCTGACCTGCTAGTTTTTATTAATGCTTTAATCACAGTTAGGATTGATAGATTTATTTTTCCATCTTGCTTGGTTAATTGTTCATCTGATTTAAAATTGTTTAAACTAACCAGCCTGTTAAAACATTGATTGAATCCGATAGGTTGCTAGCTTGCTTTGCTTATATAATCCGATAGGTTGATAGATAGATTGAGGTTTACTTGTTTAAATCCGAATGATTTGATTGCATGATTCTTGAGGTTTAATATCATCTGCTAGGATTGATAGTTTTGTAATTTGATCTGTTTTAAATAGAAAACCTAAATAATCCGTATTATAGGTTATATTGATCTTATTTGGATTTCTTTGAGAATTGAGAATCCGTATGCTAGGTTGATAGACTCATGATAAAATCTAATGTCTTGAGATTTAAGATTGTATGCTAAGTTCGATTTTATTGATTGATCTGATTAGAAATCATGAAACCCTAAAGCTAGTCCTAACCTTAATCCGCATATCTGAAACTTGAAACCCTAAATTCATTATGTTTATGAGTTCTATTAAATTGATTGATCTGATTATATGTTTTTGAGGTTTGATAAATTCGGATACTAGATAGATTATTTACACACGGTTTATGCTAAATACCAATCAGCCTTGAAAATGATTCATTGAAATTCATGCTTGAAATCTATATTCTAGTATTGCTAAAATCAGCCTTGAAACTGATTGAGTGATTAATAAATCTTTCTACTAGTCTTGCTAAAATCCATTGATTGTTAAACCCTAATTGCATGGTTAATTGAATCTGTTTTTGCTAGTTTTGATAAACCATAATATTATGAGCACATAGAAATAGTATTGCTGAGACTTGCTAGAAATTGACTGATTGATTAAATGCCTTTAAGATTGATAGTCTCATTGTCCTCACAAGATTGAAATCCGAATTGATTGTTTTTAAGAGTAAGGCAGCATGAAAACTATACCTAAATATTAAGTGATATATGATTTGAGATGAAAATCAACCTAGATTTTGCTGCCATAAATCTCTCTGGAGATAATTATTTACGGTGTGAATTGGATACAAAGATTATCCTAAAGTCAAAAAGACTTAGTGAATGTATCATAGAAGGCAATAATACCAATGAGAAAGATTGATACATGACAATATTAATTATTAGTCATCATCTTATTAAGAGTTTCAAAGATCAGTATCTGACTATAGAGAATCCTCTAGACCATTGGACAGAGTTAAAAATCGAGATATGATCACCAAGGAACAATGTTATTACCAAAGGCCCTATTTGATTGGAAGAATCCCAGAATCCAGGACTATAAGTCTGTGATTGTTTGTATGCTTTCTCTGATTGCTTGTATGCTTTCTCTGATTTTTATCTCCTTGAATTTATTTCTATTACATTGTCTGCTTAGATTAAATGAATGAAATGATTTTTCTATATGAGTACACTGAAAAACGCCAATATAAGTAATAAAGCAGGTATCGCCAGTCTGAAAGAAGTGGCTAGGCTAATATATTATTGCCTAAGGGTATGCATCTAGAAATCAATGATGCCTTATATTAACCCAGCTCTAAGAGCAAGACCAGCCTATTGAGTTTTAAAGATATAAGAATGAATGGTTTCCATATTGAAACAATGGGCGAAAGAAACAAATAGTTCTTTCAGATATATGTATAAAATCTCCCAAGGCCATAATAAGTCCTAAAGACTATACCTGCATTCTCTACTGACCTAGACTATGCATAGATCAGTATGATAGAGGCTAAAAGCCTGTGAAAATATACACTTTATGGCACGACCGGATTGGCCATCCTGGTCCAAACATGATGCAGAAATTGATATTCAAAAGGCACACATTAAAAGATAAGAAGAGTTATCCCAAAGAATCTCACATGAGTAGCATGTACACAAGGGAAACTCATTAGGCCATCACCAGTAAAACGGCTACGAGCCCTTTTTTCATAAATAAAGACTATATGTCTAGATAATACTGGTGAATACATGTCCCAAGCGTTTAAATGATTATGGTATGTCCATGGGGGTAAGTGTGGACAATTCTGTGATACATGTCCATACCAAGAACGGCTTGGCCGAAATCTTTTAAAACACAAATAGCTGATTGATAGACCATAACTATGAGGTCAAAACTCTCATTCACAGCTTGAGCCACACAAAATTTACATGCACCTAAGTTAATACGCATCAGGCCATTTAGTGAGCAAAGATATCCCCTATCACAATTATTAACGGGTCAAGAGCCAGACATACCCCATCATAAAACATTTGGATGTGCTATGTACTAATTGCTCTACCACAGAGAACTAAGATGGGACCTCAAAAGGAGGATGAGAATATATGTTGGATATGATTCTCTCACAATAATAAAGTACTTTGATCCAACTATGGGTGATTATATTTGAGACCAGGTACACGGATTATTTTAAGACCAGGAGGAGAAAAAAATAATAAAGGTGGTAAAAGAATGGTAAAAGAAATAGAATGGAATCACTCATCAATGTCTTGGCAAGATCCTCGGACTAAAGAATGTGAAATAGACGTCCAAAGATTATACATTTACAAAGCTAGCTAATCAAATGCCAGACACATTTGCTGACCCGAAAAATAATGACTAAGTCATACATAAACCAGCTTGTAAAGCACCAACGAATTTGATGTCCAAGAGGAAACACAGTTAAGTTGCTACAGAGTCTAGACAACGTATGAAACGTGGTAGATCAATAGGTTCCAAAAGATAAGAATCCTCGAAAATAAAAGAAAGGTGAAGAGAATGATAATCAAAATCCAAATCCGAGGTTACTAAGGAAACCATCCCAAACATGGAGATAAGGCCGGCCGGCTCTAAGGTACATGTACCAAACAATGTAGCTTGGGACGCCAAGCTGCAAAGTATTAAAGGTCCTGATAATAATGAATCTCAATCGATTATATCATGTCTGGAACATAATGGAACCAATAAGGAATGTCGACATAAGATGATTTATTTGCATACAAGGTAGCACTTGAATTTATGAATATAAGCGAGGATCATGAACCCACGTCAATATAAGAGTGCGCACTCGTAGAACAGATTGGATTGAATGGAAACGTGGGGTTAAATAGTTGAAGGAAGAAAGGCGTATTTGGCCATATGATTAAGACGCCATATGATGTTAAAACCAGTGGATATAAATGAGTCTTGTGAGGAATAGAAATCGTGAGATATAAAACTGATGTTGCACAAGGATTCTCACAAAGACCATTAATAGGTTATGAGGAGACATACTCCCATGTGGTGGATGCAACTACTTTTAGATTTCTCATAAGTCTGGCTATATAAGAGAAAAAATTAGACTTGCAACAAGTTGATGTAGTGACTGCATATTTATATGGTCCACTGGATAATGAAAGTACTAGAGGGTATTGAGCTGAAAGTACAGCAAGTTCTCGAGAACAATATTGATAATCATCAAAGTATATGATCTGAATATCCTAGGAACCTCTGGATACAATTTCTCAAACAGTTGAATATCTCAAGAAAGAGTTTGAGATGAAAGATCTTGGAAAACAAAGTTTTGTTTGGGATTACATCTTGAGTACATTAACAATAAAATCCTTGTGCATCAAACAGTATATACAGAAAAGGGTACTCAAGAAATTTAATATGGATCAGTCTCACCCATTATCTAGTACATGGGCGTGAGATCACTTGTTTTGGACACTAATCCATTCAGTCCAAAGGTGGACGATAAGTCCATTTAGTCCTGAGATGGACGATGCAGAAGTCTTGTTTTAGACACTGATCGGATTGGTCCATAAGAAGGACGATGAAGAAGCCTTTGTTTTTGGTTTATTTTATACTAACCAGTCCAAAGAGGGGTTATTTGGTTTTGTTGATTTGTTTTCAGACAGGTTATGTTTTACACATGGTGGTACACGCATATCACAGCAACATCATCCAAGATTTCGTGTGTGTGTATTTGAGGTCGATGACTCAATATGTTCGATCAGATTGTGGCATGGCCGATGGTATAGAAGAACCAGCTATCATGTTCGAGGACGAAGCATATTCTGCCCAAGATCTTCATCACCCACGGATTGCAAAAAATTAGAGAGGTCCAAGGGACCTTCAGTAATGTCCAGGGGGAGTAATGTGTGTTGTACTCTTTTTCATTTACCATGGTTTTGTCCCAATTGGGTTTTCCTGTTAAGGTTTTAATGAGAAAACATTAAAGCATATTACAAGCTTTAAATGATTATGTCATTCGAAGGGAGTGTTATGAACCAGATTGTGGATGGCTCATACCCAAAAAATTATGATTTGTAATATTTTCATTTATCTATGACGGTGTAATCTCTTATATAAAGAACATTTATTTGACTTCTTTATTCAATAAAACAAAACACTGTAACAGTACTGTCCACAAATGTACGACTCGGCAATTAAAGTAGCATATGTTACTGCGTTACAATCTCAGTGACTGCATGACAATCTGGCATCAAAAGTGGTTTAAATTTTTAACGACAATTATATTTAGCAAACCTATTATATTAACTAAAAGGTGCTTTAAATTATCCAGATCTCCAGTGTTTGTGACGTTGTATTATTAGACAAATTAAATTATTACTGTTTCAGGATGGCTATTATTTTGTTATTTAGTACATGTCTCTGTAAAGGTAAAACAATTCTGTGGCGATTCAGAATAACTCGGGTTTTTACTTTTTAAGCGTCAATGTCACGGTTGTCAAGTAGGACCGGCACTGATTTAGCAAACAGATTACATTAATTATAAGGTGCTTTAAATTACCCAGATCTCCAGTGTTTGTGACGTTGCATGTATTAGAGAAAAACTAAATTATTAATGTTTCAGAATGGCTATTACGTTGCTATTAATTTAGTACATGTCACTATAAATGTAGAACAATTCTGTAGAATAACTCGGTTTTTACTTATTAAGTGTCAATGTCAGGGGGTCAAGTAGGACGGGCGGTACGTGAAGGGCCATGCCTTCGAAAAGATTTCCGGCCATAGAAATAGGATTGACTTCATAAGAATTGGCTTCATTATCTCCTTCTCAGCGCCTGCTCTTGGGGAGGGCCGAAGGTGCAAATGCACTAGGTTTCTTTTTTGTGGAAATTTTTCTTTTAAAAAATTAAGGTCCTAACTTATGAAAAACCATATATATTAAGGTCCTAATCTGTAAATTAAAAGAATAGAACTGTAATTTTGGGGAAAACATTTGTTGAACACAGAACCCATAATTAATTTAAGACGGCCTCCTTCTATGTTTTTGTAATCCACTTTTTTTTCTTTCTAAACTATTGAATTTATTAGAATCCCTCCTAGGTATAATTTCAGAATTAATTCTACATGTACACTGAAATTTATAAAATTAGGTTCAATCATTTTAACATTGGTGTATTATGTTTACAAATTATAACAAATACTAGTATTACCGGGTAATTGTCACTGTTTTCCAAATTATACAATTATAAAATTGTAATGACTATCAAAATATCAAAATACATTATTATTTAGACACATATTTTCTAAATCTATCACATTGCCACATAAACTTAGAAGTAGCTGCATTTACATAAAGCGATTATAAACACTAAAACTGTTTTTGTGATTCTTTTGAGAAATGTATACATCATGCATGTTTGAAAATTTGTTTTATACAAAAAAAATTGAGATATGTACCTACTTAAAATATGGTATGAAATATTAAATTTGAACATTTTGTTTTACTCTTGTAAATAATACTTTTAAAAATATAAATCTCTTTACTTTAATGTCATAAACATAAACAGTAAAATTATTGACCAAAAAGAAAAATAAAGATAATAGAAAAATAAAAATTGAAAATGTTTTATTATCTGAAACCCACCAGAAATGTTTTTTAAGGGCTAAACCAACAGAAACATAAAAAAAAAACAATAGAAGAATCAAAGAAGACTAAACCTACCAAATGAACATTAACATACTTAGTTTTACGCTAGTAATTGAGCATCACACATGGAAAATATATAAAGACTAATAACTATAGTACCATTAAAGTACATTATCAATGGAAAGTTGGTCTTAAAATTTACTGAGAAAACATAATGAATCACTAAAAATGTTTTTTTTCTATAGAATTGCATGTTGTGGGAGTAAATTTAGTTGTTAAATATATAGAGATTATAGATTTCATATAACATATTTAATATATAAATGTATGTAAAGTGTGATTAAATCTCATAAATGAATATTTACCTACACACACTTTCATATTGAAATATTTATTTGCAGAAAACTTCATTGGTAGATTACTATACTTAACAAAATGTAAAATAATATATACATAAATACTAAGTAAATAAACTGGATTTTCTCTCCCGATAGAGCTTCACATTTGTATTAGTAGAAATTACTCACACTCTCTTTTCTCTAATTCCCTTTAATTTTTTCATCAGTCTATGTTTCACAAAGCTTGAATTCTATATCCTTGCTACATAAGCAATAAGCAGTGTATAAAAAGCTGATATTAATCTATTCAAACAAAATTTAATTATTATAATTTTACCTTTTTTTTGAGTGAAATTGAAAATAACTTTTTTTTTTGTTGAAAATAACATCTACAAGAAAACATATTTTTTACTAGGGCACTATTCGTTGTAAAATCGTCGTAAACGGGGTGTTACGACGAATTAACCTCGAAAGACGTGTCGTTGTTAAACGTCCGTCGTAACAGAGGTTTCGTCGTAAATGACTCGTTACGTTTACGACGAAATATATTCCTCGTAAAGCGCAGGGAAAGAATTCGTCGTAAATGACATGTAAGATTTCGTGGTAAAGCCAACGTAATGATTTCGATGTAAAGCACACATAAATACTTTCGTTGTAAATCACTCGTAAACATTTCGATGTAAAACCCTCGTAAATCTTTCGATGTTAATCACTCGTAAACATTCGATGTAAACTCGATGTAATGTTTACGAGGAGTTTGCATCAATTCTTATTATATCATTATTTAATATTCAGAATATAAAATAATTTAAATTTTAAAACGAAATATGAAATTGAAAAACATATTTTAAAAAGGCATTTAAAAGTCATACAATAATATTTAAATTCATAATACAAACAGAAATATAAAAAAAACTACATATCCTCGAAGTAGTTGGTGGGGTTGCTCGGCTGTTGACGGGTTGGATCGGTGTCTTGGGGATCTCGTACTGGCAACCCAAGAGCGGCTCATCTCTCACTCAACATTCTCTGCATAACCGGGTTTTCCACGGCCATCACGTCTAGCAAATCCTCAAGAAAGTCTAAACGAACCTGCTAGCTATCCATTCGAGCCTTCATCTGAGCAGTCTCTTCATCACGTCTCGAAGTGTATGACGAAGTTGCCCTTGCAACTTCGTTAACAGAGCCTATACCGACTATCCGTCCCTTCTTTTTAGGAGCCACCTATAAAATCAAAACATATATTAATATAGTTAATTATGTTAAAATATTTAAAATAATGTAAACAAAAATTTTAAGTTGTACCTCTTCGAAGATTCTGTCGGCCTCTTCGGTGGACAATGTGACTGGTAATCCATCGGGAGACTCCTGGGTTAGGTGCGTCTCCCGTTCTTCAATCCGACCAGCCACTGCTTGGAAGAGTTTCTCAGATGCAGGATCCACAAAAACTCCGTCGGATGTGGCGTGAGTCATCTTGAATAGGTCAGACAGAGATGGTAAGACTCTCGTCTTCTCGAACTACAAAAAAAAAAATTAGATATTAAAAATTATATTAATTGAATATTTTAAAATATATATTTAAAACAAAACTTACAGCTTCTAGACGGACTTCTGCATGAGGTTTTTGTCCGGTTCTGTGAAGCATGGACAAAAGACCATCTTTATCCTTCGTCCTTCGAGAAGCCGAGCACGAATTGGCCTTTTTGATCGAAGAGGGGTGCTCCCAATAGGCGATGAGGCCATCCCACACATCCGTCGTGAGCTCAGTGGGCTTTCCCTCATACCCGTAGATCTCCCACTTGTCCTTCCAATCGGAGACTGTGTTGCAGAGGCGGATCTTTGCCTTTGCAACAAATTCCGTCTTCATCCTCTCGGTGATTCTCAAAGACCAATGCCACTTTTGCTGAAACAGAAAAATTTTGAAAACATTATAAATAATAATAAATATTAAAAAAAAAAATATATATATATATATATATATATATTTAAAAGTGAAAATTTAATTAAATTTAAAAATCTTACCGCAAAATATTTAAACCACGTGATCTTAACGTGATTTGGTGTCTTGCTCCAGTTCGGATATGCCCCGTCGTAGTAACCCTTAATCGTCGCTGAAACGCTCCGGCTAACATGGTTGTTAGCCCCAAACCTGAAAAAAAACAATTTAACCGTTAGAAAATAAAAATAATTTAAATTTTAATGTAATAAAAATTAACAACTTACCAATAAGTTCCTCGGGGTCTATCGGGGTCTAGAACATCCAAACCCTCCAGGCTGGGCAAACAAATCCTCCACCGTATATCTCGCGAATGGAGCATATGAAGGCACACGCAAATCCGGATGAACTGTACCTTCTAGGACAGGCTGAGGTGCAGCCGCTGGAGGAGGAGGTGGAGGCATCTGCGGTGGAAGAGGAGGACTCGAAAAAACTCTCTGAGAAGTTTGAGAGTCTGGAATTGTATCGGAAGACGATGGACCGGAAGAAGATGTACCGGAACCATCGCCAAACAACTAGGCATAAGTAGGTGCTGCTGGTTTCCTTCTAGGAGCCATCTAAAAAAAAATTAAATAAATTTAATCATTTATGACGACAAAATTAAAAAATTATTCTGTTACCTAACTAATCACCTAAACTATAGTATTCCGTCATTTAACTAATCACCTAAACTAATTACCTAACTAATTAATCACCTAAACTAACTTAAAAAAAAAAAGAGAGGAAAGAGAGTGTACCTTAGAGGGAGAGGAGAGGAGTTTGGGAGGAATGAACAAGGCAGCCTCGTTCTCGGCGTCTCAATATATAGAAAACGTTTCGTCGTAAACGCGACGTAATATTACGACAAAGTTACCAGGCCCGCGTTTTTTCATTTACGACGAAGTTACCAGGCCTGCATTTTTCCATTTACGATGAAATTACGTGGAATAGATTTAACCATTTACGACGATTTTACAACGCGTAAACCTAAACACCGAGAATGAAATCCCTAAACCCCAAAGTCACATATCATCTAACATCATATCTTCTTCTCTACTACTTCTAGCTCTTTCTCCAACTTAAACTCTAAAACCCTAAAACTCCAAATAATTTTTTAAAAACTAAAGAAATACATATTATATAAAACAACATTTGTTACACATACATTAAGATGGTAAAAAAACAACATTTCTTTAAACATACATTACAATAGAGAAATACAAAATTTATTACATATATTACATCACTCTAAATCGTTTTCGTTCTCTTCAATATTACATCATTCTAAGGCCATGTTCGTTTACGTGTCGCGCGACCTGCGACCTGCGACCTGCGACTAAGATTACGTTCGTTTACGTGTCGCGCGACTTGCGACCTGCGACTAAACCTGCGACCTGCGACTAAAACTATGTTCGTTTACGTGTCGCGCGACCTGCGATCTGTGACCTGCGACCAGTCGCACGATCAAAATTTCCTTAATTTTTAGTCGCTGTTTTTTCGGGCGACTTAAATGGGAACCCGCGACTGGTCGCGCGATCAGTCGCGCGACATCAAAACGAACAACAACCTGCGACTTGCGACTTGCGACCAATCGCAGGTCGCATGTTACGCGACAGTAAAATGAACAACAACATGCGACCTGCGATCAGTCGCATGTCGCATGTCGTAGGTCGCAGGTCGCGCGACATGTAAACGAACACGGCCTAAATCGTTTTCGTTCTCATCACTATCATTACAATCATCATCGTCGCTTCTCTCGAACTCGTCTTCACGTGCTTCATCTGTCGCATCTTCGGGAATATCTTCATATTGAAAGTTTTGCGGGTCGATCAAAAGGATTTCATCAGTTGGTTGTTCTGGTACCTCAACTTCATTGATAGCGTCTTCTTCTTGCAAGGGCGGTTCTTCTCCAGCGACAATGCGTCCACGAGGTGTAATTTTGATAGCAGCTAACCAGTTTATCCCGGAAGTTTGAAGCCGAAGATAAGGAATGAAGCTAACTTGCTCGGCTTGTGAAGCTAAAATGAAAGGCTCAAATTTGTTGTATCTTCTCCCAAAATTGAATCCACAACACCAAATTTGTTATACCGAATCCCTCGGTTCACAATAGGATTGAACCATTCACATTTGAAGAGGACGCATTTTAGCTTCAATAACCTCGGAAATTCCACTTCAATAATCTTCTGCAAGATCCCGTAAAAGTCTGTTTCACCTTTCACACATATTCCGTAGTTACTCGTTGCCCGATGTCTCCCATACTCGTATGTGTGAAAGGTAAATCCTCGTGTGAAATACATAGGTGATGTGGTGACCTTTGCAACTGGACCTTGAACCAATTCGTGAAACCATATGGGATAATAAGGATCGTCATAATCAACCTGCAAAAAGCAGATATTCTTAATTAATATTGAAGTATCAAAACACTTACTTAATTAATCAATGTATGAGATATATTACGTACCTGTGATTTTAACCACTTGACAAAGTGCTTATCTTTACGTGTTTCCACATCAGTTGCAGATATTCCTGGTATTGCTTCTTCAACTTGAAATACAAACATGCTGCAAATTAAACAAATAATCAATTCATACATAATTAACTTCAATTCATATAATTAACATTCACAAAAATATTTACTTTTCAAAGTAACAGGTCACTGCATCCTCGCAGTTGAGCAGAATATAAGTGTGGGCACTATGTTTATCCTCTTCACATGACCACCATACTTCTTTCGTTTTACCACCAAACCGTGCAATTTCGCAAAAAATGTCAGGAACACCATCAATTGGATATGATGTCGGTACTCCACCATCATCATATCTTCTAGGAATTCTTTTTTTCGTACGAACAGTTGGAGCAAAGAAGTATGATGTGAAGTTAGATGTTTCGGCTATCAAACTCCCCGCAACTATTGAACCTTCCACCTTCCTCCAACCTTAACTGTTTCCTGAGCTCCGTAATAATCAATGTCTGCTTCGATCTGCTGGCCGGTGAGATATGGAGGAGGACCGTCTCTAGCAATTTTTTTGTGCCGAAACAATGTCTTATTTTTTCTGTACGGATTGGCAAGTGGAAGAAAGCGACGATGACAATCAAACCAACAACTCTTCCTACCATTCTTCAGTTGAAAAGCATCCATCGATCCAAGACAATATGGACAAGATAATCTTCCATGTGTTGTCCAGCCAGACAACATCCCATAAGCAGGGAAATCACTTATCGTCCACAGCACAACTGCTCGCATCGTAAAATTGTTTTTCAAGGAACAATCGTACGTCCCCACCCCTTCTGACCACAATTGCTTTAGCTCTTCTATCAACGGTTGAAGAAAAACATCAAGAGACCGTTTTGGATGCTTCTGCCCAGGGATTAATATGGTCAAAAAAAGAAATTCTTGTTTCATGCACATATCCGGTGGTAAATTGTACGGCGTAAGAATGACTGGCCACAAAGAATATTGTCTACCAGACATTCCAAATGGACTAAATCCATCGGTGCATAACCCAAGATAGACATTCCGAATATTTGTAGCAAAATCTGTGTGTACCTTGTTGAAATGTTTCCACGCTCTTGTGGCTGATGGATGTGCAACCTCACCATCTCTCTGGACATGTTCCGCATGCCACCTCATCGACGCAGAAGTCCTCTCAGATTGATATAATCTTTTCAATCTGTCTGTAATTGGCAGGTACCACATCTTTTGGTACGGTACCCTATTCCTCCCACGGCCTTGCGGTTTGAATCGTGGTTTTTTGCAGAATCGACACTCTTCTAACTTGTCATCTTCTTTCCAGTAAATCATGCAGTTGTCGATGCAAACATCAATCATCTCCGAAGGTAACCCAAGACTATAAACCAATTTCTGAATCTCATAATAAGATTCAGCAGACACGTTGTCTTCTGGCAAATACTCTTTAAACAACTCCGCCCATGCATCCATGCAATTCTCAGGTAAATTATGATTCGTTTTAATATTCATCATCCTAGCTGCTAGAGACAATTTAGAGAGACCTTCTCTACAACCAGTGTAGTTTGGTTGATTTGCAGCATCTAGCATTTCATAAAACCTTTTTGCATCCAAATTAGGTTCTTCTACATTTCCAGTTCCATCATCTATTGTTGTAGTTGTTTCTAAAAATGCATCACTAATCATATCTTGAACCCTATCATGATCTACCATCTGCTCCTGATCTTGATGATAATTATATTCATTATGCAAATGATTCGGTTCTTCACTATGATGAGCATCCTCAAAATTATTATTACTACTACTAGCTTCATTTCCCCCATAACCCTCTCCATGTTGATACCAAATGTAGTACTGTGGTGTAAATCCTATGTTTACTAAATGCTTCCATACAGTTTCACTACGTGCAAATTTTGAATTCTTGCATTTCCGACAGGGGCAGAACATCTTACCGCTTTCCTGCGTGATTGGTGTACAGCCCGCATGGTGCATGAATGTCTCTAGCCCGCTCAGAAATGCGTTCGTCACCCTCCCGTCAGAATCTTTGTGCAAATACATCCAACTCCGTAACTCGTAAATACTACCGCCACCGGCCTTTTTTTTCTTAGATTTTTTTTTCTGATTTTTTTTGGATTTTTTTTTTCCGTTTGTGTGTTGTGAGGAAGAGAGTTTTGGGAAATGACATATATATAGAGAAATTTTTGAGTTGGGTAGTTGAAATATAACAACGATTTTAGAAAGAATGTTTTACATGGTTTTAACATGATATTTACAACGACTTTACGACAAAATTAGGTAAGTTAAAGCAGATTGAATACACGTTTTCACCTAAATATAACGGTAACATGTTTCGTTGTAATGTCGATGTAACGATTACGACGTATTTCTCATTCCACGTACTTTCGTCGTAAACTTACATGAATTTTACGACGAACATATTTCGTCGTAAATTTACATGGCGTTTACGACGAAAGTTGGTCTCCTCGTAACTGCGTTGTAAACACCATGTAAATTTACGACGAAATATTTTCGTCGTAAATCTTCGTTGTTATGGGCACGTTTTCTTGTAGTGCGATGGTAATACTCTGTGAAACAAAGCTCTGATTTTCCACCATTTATATTCTGATAAAATTGTCTACTTGAATCATACATATAGAATCATAGGAAATTGTTTTCATAAAAAGAGTGGAATGGATTTGAATAAAGATCTCTTCCAGATTCAAAACTTATAGAAAACGATAATGACATTTATTCAGGAGAAGAAAAAGGAGAAAGAAAATATAGAAAATAATTGTTGATTGAATGTTTGTAATAAAAAAACAGTTGAGTTAGGAATTAATGAATTGTTCTTAGAACGTGATGGTTGGTAGTTTGAGAAAGAATAGGAGATATAATTTTTGCAGTTACAAAAGTATAATTTTGATTTTCTTAAATTTTATAAACAATTACACATGTCAAAATTTTATTGCTTGAGTGACTTGTGCTTTAATATATAAGGGATAACAAAGAAAATTTTACAACTACCAAATTTACATGTCTTATAAATATCACATCTCACTACACCAGACTGACCGCTTAATGGAGATCCATATCTAAAAACAATTATTTACATCACGCTAAAATAAATTATGTAAGTTTTTCCACATTAATTTGCATAATTGTTTCATAAATAATTTTATTGGAGAGATTTGAAACTCGGATCTCTTGGTACATTAGCATTAATAAAATTTATCGTGTAAAAGTATTAGAAATTCTATAAATTAATAATTATAATAAATTAATAAATTTTACTATTTTTGAATTAGATCAATACAAATATAACACAGTTTGATAAAATAATAATTTTTAAAAAACCTTATATAAATATATGATCTCATTATAAAAATAAATTAATAATTTATGTATATTAATATAACATTGTCTTATTTGTTATTATTTACAATGAAATCTTTTTTTTTTAATTTTCTAAACACTTTAAAATATTTTAATATTATTTTATCATAATACATCTTTGTTTACAACACATATCTTATATACACAAAATAATCAAATATGAAAAAAATAAATGTTGTGTTTTTAAAATTTAATCAATATATATATATATATTGTATGAATAATAATAATCAATATATATATATATATATATATATATATATAAATATAATAAATATATAATTCAATATATATGTGTTTCAATTGTTTTTCAAATAAATTAGTAAAATATTATAATTCCAACACTCTTAATTTATTTGAATTTTTTTACTATACTTGTACACTTAACCAAATGCTCTTATGTATTTGTTTTAAAAGTTTCCTTCTTTTTATAAATAGACCACAAAAACTAACTTAACTTTAGCACCAAATGTTAAACGCAATATTTTTATGCTCCTAATTAGAAAATATTATCTGTATTATCAAAGGTTGACTCGAGGCTAAAGAAAGATTATGATCCAAGACCTAAACTCCTTTTAGTTAACTAAAGAAAAATCCTAACTTAACTTAACTTCGTACTGGCTAAGAGCGACTAAAATCAAATACTATGTTGTGTTGACCCTAAAATTGGAAACATATACAATATTTTCCCTGTTTCAAAATAAAGTCAAAATAAAGTATTTTCTTTCTTCCAACCCCCCCTACTATAAACATGTCATTTTGCCAAATGCTCTTAAACAAAAAAAAGGTACCAAACCAAAAGAGCGAGAACAAAAAAATATGAACACGATATTACAAAATGTATCGTGCTTCAAGAGAAAAGTTAGTTCTGGACGACCATTCGACTCCAGGTCATTATCGTCTTCGTCTACCACTCCTAAAAAATACGACGTCTTTTTGAGCTTTAGAGGCGCAGATACTCGCAAGAACTTCGTGAGTTTTCTGTACAAGGAGTTAGAAGCCAAAGGCATTCGAGCATTCAAAGACGACAACGCACTGGTATGTGGCCGTTCTATTGCACCAGTGATTATCCAAGCCATCAAAGGATCAACAATCGCCGTTGTGGTGGTCTCTCCGACTTATCCAGCTTCTTTCTGGTGTCTCGAGGAGCTCGTAATGATTTTGAAACTCGAGAGAGAAAAATTACTCACTGTGGTGCCTATTTTCTACGAGGTTGAACCTAATGACCTGAAGAGACAGACGGGAAAATTGGTGAAGCAGTTCAAGAAACACGAGAGGAGACATAGCATAGAGAGAGTTAATTCGTGGAGGGATGCATTGAACAGATTGGCTACTCTCTCCGGCGTTTGTTCAAAGAATTCGTAAAGTTTCTATAACGAGACCATATCTATATGTTGTGTCGAGTCCAAAATTTTAGACTCTTAACTCTTTTTTTTTTTTCATTTCAGGGAAGATGACGCGACGCTGGTTGATAGAGTTACTGAGAGAATATCGAAGATTTTGTCAAGTAACGTAATTAGTTTCGACGAACACATGAAGAGATTGTATCCGTTACTTGATCTAAATTCAAATGAAGGTGTTCAAGTGAGTGGGATTTGGGGAAGAGGAAGCAAGGGAAGATCAGCATTCGCGAAACACGTTTACAAAAACATCTCACCCAACTTTGAAGCACATTGTTTTCTCGAAGACGTTAGAAGTATCTCACTACATCTTCAAGAAGAAGAGCTTCTTTCCAAGATGCAAGGACAAATCTTGATGAGCACAAAGAGCTCTCACATGTGTCTTGACGCGATCAAAGCAAGGCTCGGGAACAGGAAGGTTCTGCTAGTGGCTAACGACGTGGACAAGATAGAAAAGTTAGACGCGCTTGCTGATGAATTTAGTTGGTTTGGACCAGGGAGTAGGATCATCATAGTCACACAAGATAAGCATTTGCTTAGTTCATGGGGTGTGAAAAGTGTCTACGAAGTTGAGCTCTTGAAATGCTGTGAAGTTGGTAAGCTCTGGCGCTCTGAAGCCTTCATACGGAGAGATGATCATGTAGGTTCCGAGCTTTCATTTTCGACCCTGACATGCAATGAAATATAGGCCATGTTCCTTTTTGTATTTGATGCATAGATCATCATCTAGATTGTAGCATCTGAATATTGCATTATAGTTAGTATTTTTGTATTAATATGCAACATCTAGAGGATAAGTTGACTGTTTTTTTTGAAAATAAAATTTGAATAGTAATAGTTTAAAAGACAAAAACAGAGCATGATTTTTTATTTTTAATAACGAACTAATTATAATATTTAAATCAATATATCTAAAATTAATTCTACATTCTTTTGCGAAAACATGGTTCTGGCGGAAAAAAAATTATTGTCTTGGCAAAAATACGATTTTACGAACATAATTTTGATTTTGACTGAAAAATGTGATTATCAAAGTGCAAGATTATTTTTGTTTATAAAGTTTATTAGTATAAATTATAAGTGCATATATAATTTATGAATTTTAAGTTTTATATAATTTATTTAAATTTATGTACAATATTTATTTTAATTAGCTTTCTAATTTTATTTGAATTTATGAGAAATTTATTTTTAGTTTTATTACATGTGTATAAGTTTATATTTAGTCTTAAATTGGTGAAATAAAGCAAAAGTCTTAATTTGAGATGTTAATGTTAGTTTTGTTGAAGAATATTTTTAGAACAAAATTGCAAAAAAAAAAGATATAATTATTCTATTAAGTAACTCAAACTATAACATAGTATAGCAATTTAAAATATATATTATTTTACTTATAATAAAACAATCATTGTAAGTTTAATATGAGCTGAAATGATTTGTAATACTATTTTCTTACAGAATAAAATATGCTCATATAAAATTTTGTTTGTGTTTTTAATATTTTATATTCAAGTTAAAAGTTTCTATAATATAACTATATAATAATCAAAATAGAATAATTCATTTATTTGGTGTGTCTCACATCTGTTTTCGTTTATTATTATTTTTTTAAAGAAACAAAATGATCTTTTAACATGTCTCATATTGGCAATTTTGATTTTTATAATTTTAATGTAAAACTGTCTCGTATTTGATTAATATGTTGCATGATTGATGAAATATCTCATAAAAATTCTATAATTGTGAAAATATAAACCGTAACCCGTTCTCCAATACTGTAAAATAATATAAATATTAATTAAGTTTAATATTTTAGTTTTATCATGTAAATAATATATAAATTTTAATAATAATGATTTTATAAATTAAAACTCATCATCATTGATTTAATATTTACTGTGATATTATTTTTATAAATTAAATTATACTGTAGAATCAAATATGTTTTGTTATTTTATGTGTAAATATACTTTAGTTTACTTTAAAAATTAATTAATACATAAATTTATTTATTTATAATTATTTAATTTAAAATTTAATAATTATAAAAATTTACATAACAATATAAATCGAATTAAATTAATAATAATGTATAATCATTATTTAATAATAATTACAAAAATATTTAATATTTTGGTATTTAGAAATTTTAAATTTTTTAAAAATGTATATTTATATTTTTTTTTAACATATATCCCCCTAAAATTTTATTGATTTGCAAACTCATGAATATTTTTAGTTATTAAATATTCGGTTTCAGAATGTAATGGCTCTGCATGCCTATATAACAATAAACATGAGTATAACAATAAACATGAGTAATTGTAGCCGCCTCTCTCTCCTCAACTTGATCATCCTGAAATTGAAATTGCTTGTTAATAAAATCGAAACCCTAAAACCCTAATTCTGAAAATCGGTTTTGATTGTTTGAAATTGAACATTGATTGGTTGATTTGATCACCTAGAACTATTGTTAGGATTGTTCAAACTCGAATCTGATTGTTTGGCTTGTTTAAACTAACACCCTAATGACCTAGTTTAGATTATTTTAAAATCGAAATCTGAAACTACATATTAGGTTAAACTGTTCTAGACTTGATCATACTCGTGGCCGTGTGGCCTTGTTGCATTCATACCATAACTTAATCACATTTATTGATTGCAATTACACTTAGAACTTATTCTAGGAATGGTGTTGAATTGTATCAAATAGCCATGTGGTTTGATCTTTGCTTGGCCGATAGGTTTGCTTGTTTTGATTGCATCATGAACTGATAGAAACAAACCATGTTAGGATTACAATTACACGACAAACTAAATGCATAAAAACGAACTAGTTTGCATCCATGGCCGTTCGGCTTGCTCATTGGCCGTGAGGCGTAGATCTTGGCTGTCAAGGCTTGTTTGATTGTTTGAACATAAAACCCTAATCATTTAAACATTAAAAACTATCCCTAAAAGATCTAAAAATATTAATCTATAACTTCAGATGTCGAAAATCAACAACCTTGATTTCGCTGCCCTAAATCGATCTGGAGACAATTACCTTCAGTGGGCGCTCGATGCTAAGATCATCCTGAAATCCAAGGGATTCGGTGAGTGTATCACCGAGAACAATAATGCCAATGAAAAGGACCGTTACAGAGCTATCTTGATCATTCGTCATCATTTAGCTGAGAGTCTCAAGGATCAATACCTAACCATTGAGAATCCACTAGATATTTGGAATGAATTGAAATCGAGATATGATCACCAGAGAACAGTGATCTTACCAAAAGCTCGGTTTAATTGGACGAATCTGAGGATCCAAGACTATAAGTCTGTGGACGAATATAACTCTGTGGACGAATATAACTCTGCATTGTTTAAGATTGTTTCTAAAATGAAACTGTTTGGTGAAAGTATTACGGAACAGGATATGCTTGAGAAAACCTTTTCCACTTTCCATGCAAGCAATGTGCTGCTACAACAACAGTACCGAGAGAAAGGTTTCAAAACCTATGCTAATCTTATTTCTTGTCTCTTGCTCGCTGAGCAGAACAATGAATTACTAATGAGAAACAGTCAGATGAGACCACTTGGATCAGCTCCACTACCTGATGCACACGCTACAGAGGACAATAAAGAGTCCAACCACGTCCAAGGAAACGACCAGCATGGCCGTGGTCGAGACAAATCGAACAGATGTGGCCGCGGTCGAAGATCCTTTGGCCGCGGGCGAGGAAATGGTCGAGACCATGGACGGGACCGTGGCTCATTTGGACGAGGCCATGGTCGTGGCCGTGGATCTTCTTTCAAACCCCAACACTCGACTAAATCAGAGAAATACGTGTGCCATAGATGTGGAATGAGCAATCATTGGGCTAAAACTTGTAGGAAGGACTCCCAAGCATCTAGTTGACCTCTATCAAGAGAGCTTGAAAGGGAAGAATCCTGAAGCCCATATGACTTACCAAGATGATGAAAACGACTTTAATCATGAGAAGGACGATCTTATGGATTATGAAACTTCAGATTGTCTAAAAAAAACTGAAGATTGATTTCGACATTTGTAATCTAAATTCTATGTTCTTTGTTTTGATGTTTTTCATTTCTATGTTTTTCATTTCTATGAACTTGTTTTATTAAAACTTAATAAAAGGAATGAATGATTTTTGAAAATGCCAATATGATTTGCGGGTATGGTACACATTAAGGGCTATGGCCAGATATGTATAAGGGCAAACATTTAGATGCTTTATATTCACCCAGAAAAATCCATTGAGATTATATAGAGATATAAGAATGAATGGTTTCCATATTGAAACAATGGGCGAAGGAAACAAAGAGTTCCTTCAGATATATGTATAAAATCGCCCAAGGCCATAATGAGTCCTAAAAAAAAAAACTATACATGCATTCTCTATTGATCTAGACTATGCCAAGATCAGTATGAAAGAGGCAATAGTCATGGTAACCAGAATGGTTTACCCACGAAATTATACACTTTATTGTATGACCGGATTGGCCATCCTAGTCCAAAACATGATGCGAAATTGATATTGGAAAGGGCGCACAAAGAATTATCCCATAGAATCTCACGTGTGTAGCATGAACACAAGGAAAACTCATTAGGCCATGATGTCCCAAAGCACTTAAAGATTATAGTATGTCCATGAGGGGGCAGTGAGGACAAATCCGCACATGTCCATACAATATATAGCTTGGCTGAATCCTTTTATAAATCTGTATTAGCCATTACCCATAGGTCCAAACTCTCAGTCCAAGGCTTGGGGACACACGAATTTACATGCATCTTAACTAATAAGTATCAGACCATAAAGTGAGCATAGATATTCCCATCTCAAATTTATTACGGGTCATGAGCCAGACATATAACATCTTGAGATATTTGGATAAGCCACCACAAATATATGTGCCGTCTAAGATGGATCCTTAGAAGAGGATGAGGATGGAGATATATGTTGGATATGAATCTCCCACAAATAATGAAGTACCTTGAGCCAAATATTGGTGATCTATTTAGTTGCCAAGAAAACGGATTGCAAAGTTTAATGGATCCGACTATCCAACATCAGGGGAAGAAAATAATAAGTTGGTAAGAGAAACAGAATGACATCGACCATCATTGTCTTGGCAAGATCCTCGGACTAAAGAATGTGAAATAGACGTCCAAAGATTATACATTTACAGAGCTAGCTAATCAAATGCCAGACACATTCGCTGACCCGAAAAAGAATGACTAAGTCATCTATAAACCAGCTTGTAAAGCACCAACTAAATTGATGTCCAAGAGAGACACAATCAAGTTGCTACAGAGTTTATACAAGATAGACCAATAAGTTCCAAAAGATAAGAATCCTCGGAAACAAAAGAGAAAGATGCATAGAATGATAAAACAAATCCGAGGTCAAGGAAACCATACCAGACATAGAGATACGGCCGGCCGGCTCTAAGGTACATGTACCAAACAATGTAGCTTGAGACGCCAAGCTGCAAAGTATTAAAGGTCCTGATAATAATGAATCTCAATCGATTATATCATGTCTGGAACATAATGAAACACAATAAGGAATGTCGACATAATATGATACAAGGTAGCACTTGAATTTATGAATATAAGCGAGGATCATGAACCCACGTCAATATAAGTGTCCACACTCGTAGAACAGATTGAATGAAAACGTGGGGTTAAATAGTTTAAAGAAGAAAGACGTATTTGGCCATATGATTAATACGTCATATGATGTTAAAACCAATGGATATAAATGGGTCTTGTGAGGAATAGAAATCGTGAGATATAAAGCTAATGTTGCACAAGGATTCTCACAAAGACCAGTAATAGATTATGAGGAGATATACTCCCATGTGGTGGATGCAACTACTTTTAAGATTTCTCATAAGTCTGGCTATATAAGAGAAAAAATTAGACTTGCAGCAAATTGATGTAGTGACTGCATATTTATATGGTCCACTAGATAATGAAAGTACTAGAGGGTATTGAGCTGAATGTACAACAAGTTCTCGAGAACAATATTGATAATCATCGAAATATATGATATGAACATCCTAGGAACCTCTGGATACAATTTCCCAAGCGGTTGAATACCTTAAGAAAGAATTCGAGATGAAAGATCTCGGAAAACAAAATTCTGTTTGGGATTATAACTTGAGTACATAAATGATGGGATCCTTGTGCATCAGATGGTATACACTGAAAAGGTACTCAAGAGATTCAAAATGGCCGATTGCCATTCTCTGACCAGTCCCATGGTCGTGAGGTCTCTCGGCCTGGACACTGACTCATTCCGTCCCAAGATGAACGAAGAAGATGACCTAGGTCCCGAAATGCCATATCTCAGTGCCATAGGAGCTTTAATGTACTTGGCAACTCACACACGGCCTGATATAAGCTTTGCCGTGAACCTACTATCTAGGTTTAGCTCCTATCCGACCCAGAGGCATTGGAATGGGATCAAACATGTTCTTCGTTACCTGCATGGAATGAAAGACTTGGGTCTATATTATACTAACCATAACAAAGATGGTTTAGTTGGCTTTGCTGATGTTGGTTATTTATCAGATCCACATCAAGCTCGATCACAGACATGATATGTCTTTACACATGGAGGTATGGCCATATCATGGCGTTCCATGAAACAAACCATCGCGGCCACTTCATATAATCACTCGGAAATCTTGGCCATACATGAGGCCATCCGCGAGTGTGTTTGGTTGAGGTCGATGACCCAACACGTCCGAGCTGATTGCGGGATGGCCGAGTGCAAAAAGCCAACCGTGATGTATGAGGACAATGCTGCGAGCATTGCTCAGCTCAAGGACGGTTACATAAAAGGTGATAGGACGAAGCACATATTGCCTAAGTTCTTCTTTACTCACGAGCTTCAGAAAGCCGGTGAGGTCTAGGTCGTCCAAGTACGATCCAGTGACAATTCAGCTGACCTATTCACCAAGGCACTTCCTACCTGCACGTTCAGGAAGCTCACGCATCAGATTGGGATGCGTAGGCTGAAGGACCTCCACTGAGGTTCACATCAGGGGGAGTAGTATGTGTTGTACTCTTTTTCCTTCATCATGGTTTTGTCCCACTGGGTTTTCCTGATAAGGTTTTAATGAGGCAACATTAAGCGTATTACAATCTCTGTATGGTTATGGCATTCAAGGGAGAGTGTTATAAATCAATTGGTGGATGTCCATAACCGGCCCGGTCCATAACCGGCCCATACACTTAGAGAGAGAGACAACCCAACCCTAAAGAGAGAGCGGCGGCCACGAGACTTGGAGAGGAGAGAGAGACGGCTACAACTTGCATATTTCCTAATTCGTTTATGTTTATGATTTGTAATATTTTCTATTATTGTATTTCCATTTATCCATCTTGTAACTCCTATATAAAATGAACACTTATTCATTAAGAATATACATACAGAAACTTACGGTTCTAAATCCTAAGTTTCTGAACGAATTCTTTCTTTTCGTTTTGTATTGTATATTATAGACGAAAAAATGGAACGGCCCATCTGTTATCCTTCATTCTTGGATGGGATGGACTCTTGATTCGTATCCTTATTTATGCAATGCTAAGAGAAGTGTTGGGCCTAATTAAAATATTAGTCGGCCGAACATATCATCTGATGTTATGTTACCTATTTAATATTTCTATGAAGGACGGCAAGTTGATACTTTGACAATTCTTCCTTTTTGGTTGAAGGAACTCTGTAATTTTGTATAAATTAGGTGTTCTTTTTCACCATATGCAGTAAATTTTTTAAAAAATTTAAAATTATATTTAAAAATAAATTTATTAATATTATAGATTTTATTATTTTTTTACAAATATTTTAATATAAATCTGATTTAATTAAAAATAAATGCAGATAAAAATAATTTTTTTAATTTAAAATTATAATAAGAATATATACATATATATCTAAAATTTTAATTTTAGATAAATTTTTCTATCTATTTATTTCGGTTAAATATATTAAATCAATTTGTATAAATTATTAAAAAATCGATATAAACTTGTATAATTATCAAAAGTTAAAACTAAACATTATTTATAAAATCTATAAATATATAAGAAGATAAAGATTTTACAATCAAAAATATATATTTTTAAAAAAAATTGTACAAATTTTTATAAACTTTAGTAATAAAAATTATATAATTATAAAAAGTAAAATGAAATAGTATTTTTAAAATTTATTATGTCATATTTGAATATATTTATTTTAATGATGATGTATGTGTTATTATCATATTCTAAAAATTTTACAAAAATAAATATCAACATTAAATGTAATGTATGAATTATTATCATATTTTAAAAAGGTTTATCAAAAATAAAAATTAACATTAAATGTAACTCTCCATGTCATATTTAACCATAAACTATATCATCAATTTTAAGGGTCATGTCATATAGTTTTTGTGAAACTGATTGTAGATTGGACATGTGACATGATCACTTCTCATATAATATTTATGAATGTCTAGAGAATCTTTCTAAATACAATATTAAAATAAGAAAAATACAGTTAGACGATGTTTAGCCAGCCTATGACTCTTTTATCTAATTTGCCACAGCTTTCACTTGTATTCTTGATTAGGAAACACAAGAAACCATGACGTATAAGAATAAGAAAAGTCTTAGGCTATGAATGGTAAAAGCAGTTTAAGCGGGGCAGATCATGCAGATCAAGCAAGACAATGGCAGATCAAGCGGGACAAGTGTAGATCAAGCGGATACGCAGGAAAGAAGCAGATCAAACCGATAAAATAATTTATTATAACTTATGAATGACAAAATCAGTTCAAAACTATATATCATATATTAAAACAATAAAAATTACACCTAGATATCTAAATAAATATCTTAGATGTTATAGGATCGGCCGAAATGCCTGTAGATGTTCTATAAGATACTTATACTTCTTTAATTTTTTTTTTAGGTGATCAAGATTTTCTTGAGAAAACCGGTATAGGTTACACTAATATTGAACTTTTGGTTAAATTTACCACCGAAAAACTCTCTACCAGTGGATGTAAAATATTTGAAATGGTAATTAGTCATGAAAATTATTTCATCGTACAACTCAATAAACACACGTTCTCGGTTAAGATTTCATTTAAATTTGTCTTCTCTCAATAGATTTACAAAATTTCAATCATTTACATATATATTAACTATTTTAAAACATAAAAAATATCAACTACTTACACTTGTTGATATTTATGTAGGAAGATTTATATCTTCTTCCTTTGAGAATGTTGTGTTTTGTCGGCGATTAAACGCTTATAATTTTAAAACAACACAAACAGTATTAGTGTAAACTATATAGTTTGAGCTAATCATTGTACATTATTTATAAAATCAGATAAATACATTTTAAAGTTAAGTGTTTGTAACAAAATTATTTATTATCAAAAAGAAAAAAAAGCAGATCAACACCACCAAATGTTAGCGGATGAGATCTGCCCGCTTTTTCCACAAAAAGACAAAAATATTGAACTGCATGCAGATCTCCAGCTTAAACTGTTTTTCCAAACAGAAAAACGTGAATGGTGAATATATTGCGGGAAAACTGCACCTGGACCAAAATCTCATATGGACCAAATGGTCAAAAAATATTCTACAGCATCCAAAAAAAATCTGTATGGACCTCTATCGCGTAAATTATTTTAACACCCTTAATGAAACTAAATTAAAATAAAATTAAAAACACGAAACTAAAAAAATTTGTGGTCGCCGGCGTAGGGTTTTTTCTTTCTCATTCTGTGCGTCTTTTCTTCTACGACTCCTCGTTTTCAACCCTGTTCCACTACAGCGGCATCGACGTTGAAGTTTGTTATCCGCCATGTTAAATGGCGTCAAAACTCGTGACATCCCTTGCTTTATCTTGAGCTCAGATGCCACAACCTCTTCTCAGCTTTATTCTCCAACTCCTCCGCCGGTTTGGTGAGCCACAACCAAACCTGATTGAGACATCATCCCCAGCGATCCCAACAGCTTTGGTGCTCAGCATGTACTCGACACCATGACACCTACATCGTGGATGAAGCTCTTCATCCACTGTGGCCTTCTCTCTTCCAAGACCAGAGCTTTAAATCTTCACTGAACCCATGTGCCTTCACCACATTACGATTCACCACCGCAGCTTGCCTCTCCAAGTTCTCTGTCCGTCACTGTTCCCTCATCTCTCTTATGCGACCTCCGGTGATCCCTTGTGTCCATTTAAGACGAGTATAGCACCGATATACTCGACATGCATGAAAAATCTTGCTTTCAGGGCCAAATATTGAGAAAGGGAAGCTGAATCAACAGATTTTTCAGGTCCTATACCAAGACTGAACTCTGTCAAAGACACATATTCAATAAGAGTGGGATCAGTCAGAGTTTTGATGTTAAGCCTCTCGAGATAAAAACTTCACTGAAAATTCTTATAAAAATTTAAGTGGACTTTCGTGTTTTTTAACTTATGATGTGTATTGAAACCTGCAGCTATTGGATGGTCTCTCTGTGGAATGTAGGAAGTTTGGAGACGTTTTGGCGAGTAAAGTACGTATAATTTCAAAAGATATCAAAGATGTGAGGTATAGTAAAAGCAGCTAAGTGATCAGTGTTGGCTTACCAGCTTGTGCAATTATCTATGATATTTTATACTGTGTTAAAGTCAATAAGTCCGGCTTGTTACTTAATAAAGTCTCAACTTCTGATGATTAAACAATGAACACAATATTTTCTTTATCGGCACGACACTCCCAATGTTTACGTGACTGCATTTATGCTAAAGACACAAAAACAAAAGAATTTAATGATTATCATTTACTTAACATATGTAACTATAAATTTTATGAATATATGTGATTTATCTTTACAAACATCAAACATATTTTTACAAAGTTATGATGTGAAAGTATTGGTAAAACACTTAAAACTAGATATATAAACAATTGATATCATTTTTATTATATATTAGATGAGTATTATTGGTACAACTGGTGCAACTTTGACATTCAGAAATTGATAAAACAAATTTGGTATTCCATACGAGAAAACAATGATATTATAAACATAGTATGAACACATAAATAAGTTGTACAACTAATAAAATTATATTTCATGTATGGTGCAACTAATTTTTTTCAATTTTGTAGTCCAAGTACAACTATGTTCAAGCCGGCACAACTCAAAAACTGGTACAACTACGTGTTAATATATTCATTTAGTTGTACCAGTTTTTGGGTTGTACCGACTTGAACGTAGTTGTACTTGGACTACGAAATTAAAAAAAAATAGTTGTACAATACACAAAATATAATTTTATTAGTTGTACCACTTATTTATGTATCCATACCATGTCACAAATGTTATTTATCATATATTTTGTATAAAGACGCTCAATGTGTGTGTTTTCCAGAAATAATGTGGCTAAACAAGTAAATAACCATTATATGTCTTATACTTTTAAGGTTTGTTAACTTGTTTGTCCACTATATTTTTGAAAAACATACACCAAATTCATTTTAACCAAATTAATGATTCTACTTTAGTGGGGCAAAGGCATGTACACATAAAGAAGTGGTACAACCGAGATAAGTTTAAATTTTATGTGGTACAACTAGTTTTTTCGATTCCACTGCCAAAGTACAACTCATAACCTAGTACAACTATGTACGACCTCGTATAACTCAAATACTTGTAATACTATGTTATTTCATTTTGTATTGTGCATCACTTTTTAAACATGTATCATGTTTTAAATAACACTAATATCGTAATATTTTGAAAAAAACATAATTTAACCTAAATATTTTTATGTAATTTTTTTTGACAATTATTACACCATCTCATAAGTTTAAATAATCTATCTTATACTTTAACTATTTATTTACTTGATTAACCACATTATTTTGAAAAAAATTAATTTAACTTTTGAAAATTGTTAGTTTAAATTAATGTCAATGTTACAAGGCCAGTTTGTGACATATTCCTATTTTTATTAAGGTTTTAGAATACATATATTTTTTTTATTTTTGCAATTATTACACCACCCTATAAGTTTATATAATATACCTTATATTTTTAAAGTTTCTCTTATTTGATTAGACCAACATTTTCACTGGTTCTGCATAATCATCTTCTACAGCATCATTAATACGCTGTAAACAAAAATCAAATATCACCACAATACAAAAAAAAAATAGTTTGCATCATTTATTTTTAATATTTGCATTATTTATAAATGATGTAAAAGAATTTTACATCACTTAAAAAGTAACTCTGAAAGTGGTGATGCACATAATTTACAATAATTCATTTAATAATTGATGTAAAAATATAAATTATTTGCATCAGTTCATTTTACAAAAAATTAGTCTAAATTTTAAGAAGTTATTCAAAAATATGTATCATTTACAACAAATGATTTATATCATTTACTAATTAAATGTAATTTTAACAAAATTATGCGATTAAAATGATTTCTTTGTTAAATAATTCTTAATTAATATTTTTACTGGTTATTTTTATTATTTGTTGCAATTTTGTTTGTTTCTAATATATTTTATTATCTTGATAAACAAACTAAAATTTTACAACTGTTTATAAGAATTGTATTAATACATCACGATTAAAAAAATTATTTGCAAAATAAAAATACATAAATCATACATCAAACCCAATCTTTTTCTTCTTTCCGGTGACTCGCGTTTTTAAAGCAATAGTTGAATTTGGCTCCGCATCTAGCTTTTTGGCCGCGAGACCAAATAGATGAAGATGATTTTTTTTCTAAAAATCGTACAACTAGTATAACTAGTAAACGTATCAATTCCAAATCAAATATTACTGAAAATATAATATTTATATATTTGACACATGCATGCAGGGGAGATTAGACCAATATGTCTTATTGGTTCTATGTTTACATATTCTTTTTCAACTTCCAAAGTATTTAGGGATTTATCCTAATGTTCCCTTCTTTTTCCTCTCAGCCGCCTGCTGGAGACCTGGAAACTTCTAAATAAATTTTCAAATCTAAAATAAAATACAAACTTATAATAGGTTATTAATAACGAAAATAAAATAATATTTTCATATCAATAAGATTTTTTATATTATCATTTTTTATTTGGATAACTTAATAAAATTTCATAATATTCTAAAGAATCACAAATTTATGCAATGTTAAAAAATATATGAGTAATTTAATCAATGTTTTTTTTTAAATACTATCATATATTTTCTGTTTTTATCGGATCAATGGTATCAGATTTTGGGTTAATAGTGAGTTTTTGGATTTTTACCGGGTTCTATCGAATTTTTAAATAACGATTTTTTCATTAAATTTGAACCGGATTATATATAATGTAACAGGTCTATAGGTTTAACCACGAATATAGGTCGGATATGAAAAAAATTGTTAAAACTCAAATATTATTATAGAACAACTACCATATTTCGAACAAATACCATATTTTGAAGAGGAAAAAAACAAATGATATAAACCTAAAAACTCAATTGTTATGGTTCGAATAAAAAATAATGGTAGTTTATAAATTAGTTTTCGATCAATAAATGAAAAACAAGCCCGTGCTTTTTAAGCGTAAATCAAAATCTAGTAATTTATTAAATTGTATAACTAGTTCAAATTTACAATTAGTACAACTAGTACAACTGATATAACTGTACAACTAGTACAACTGGTACAACCAATAAAAATTAATTTTAAATATTTAAAATTAAATGAATATGAGCTGGGTTTTGGATATTGAGTTTGAGTTCAGATTTAGTTGGTTGGATTGGTAAATAAGTTAAAGTTTTTAGGTTTTATGGATATTTTGCTGACCTTTCATATTAAATTTAATTCTAAAAAAAAATCAAATTATAAGAGGTTCAAAATAGATTGTTTCAGATCCAAGTGGTCCATTATAGAATTTGATCCAGACACACTGCACCTGTTGGAGAACTACACTTGTATTGTCCTTCCATTCATAACCTTATTTGACTGGTTTATCGAGTAAAACAAAACACTGTGACAGTACAGTACAGTCGTCCGCAAATGTATGTATGACTAGGCAACTAAAAGTAGCATACATTACTTTTACTGAAAAAATAGCATATGTTACTGCGTTACGAACTCAGTGACTGCACGGCAATATCACATTAAAAATGCTAGAAATTTTCAACGACAATTATATTTAATTTAGCACAGGCCCGGGCTTGACCCCATACACGTGAAACAATCGTATGGGGCCCATGATTTATAAAAACAAACAAAGTTTACTTTTTTTTATTGTTGTTATTTAAATGGATCAATGTGTATTATAGAAAAGTAAAAAAAAGTGACGAGACAACTTTTATATATAAACACAATTAAATCGTACATATCTTTTTAAGTTATTTAATATGAATGGATTAAAAAGAACATGGCTGAATTTGTTTGGGTTAAAAAATAACATAACTGACTAAGAATAATTATTTTTCAGGCTAAATTACTTTTTTTTCATAGGAAATTGTGTTTTACTCTTTTTCTACTACTTTCTCTTACGAGTTACAAGACAAAAATTTAAAAAGAGTTATCAAAATATATAGATTGTCTATAATATAATGTTTACAATCCAAGTTTCAGATGCTCCAACCGAAAGAAGCTTTTCAAAATTGCAATTGTAAAAATATTACTCATGATTAACTATATTACAATAAATATTTAATGGGTTTGGCTATGTTATCAGCTAAGAGAAATATGATCAGAAAAACTTTGATTCTAAAAGTTTGATAGATAATTTTTAGAAAAAAATTAAGATGTGTTATTTTACAAAAAGATCAAATTTTAATAATTTTGAAGATGTTGTAAATTTTTTATTATAAAATTGATTTTTTATCGAAAAACTTTTTATGTAAAAGCCTCGGTTTTGTATTTAGTATTGGACCCTCGATATCTCAGGACCGACACTGATTTAGCAAACAGATTACATTAATTATAAGGTGCTTTGAATTACCCAGATCTCCAGTGTTTGTGACATTGCATGTATTAGACAAAAACTAAATTATTAATGTTTCAGAATGGCTATTACGTTGCTATTAATTTTAGTACATGTCACTATAAATGTAGAACAATTCTGTAGAATAAATCGGTTTTTACTTATTAAGCGTCAATGTCAGGGGGTCAAGTAGGACGGGCGGTACGTGAAGGGCCCTTCCTTCGAAATGATTTCAGGCCATAGAAATAGGATTGACCTCATTATCCCATTTCTATGATTGACTTAAAAAGGTTTGACTTCATTACCTCCTCCTAAGTTTTCGTGATACACATTATTTCTTTTTGAACTATTACATTCATGATTCATTAGAATCCCTCCAAGGTATAGTTTTAAAATAGTTCTACATTTACAATGAAGTACATAAAATTAAGTTCAATAATTTTTAACATTGGTTTATTCTGCTTACAAATGATGAAAATATTACATAGAAAATTTTAAAACTAATAATCTTACATGTTTTATATGAAGTTTCAAGTTTAACTACACGACCATGAACCGGGTTATGAAGATCTACATATGACAGTTTTATTTACATTAAACTGAAGAATTTATGTAAGTATTTTAATATTAATTCGTACAGTTGTTTGATAAACCGCTTTATTGCGGATTCGAAATTCGAATCTCCGGGTACATTAGTATTAATAAACTTTCAATTAAACTTAGACCTCAACGTGTAAAACCATTAGGAGTTTTATAAATTAGTATTTGAAAAATCAGTTAACACGATGAATTGATAAACTTTACCAGTCATGAATTGGATAAGCAAAATTTGACACAGTTTGATAAGATAATAAATTCTGAAAATCTTATGTAAATATATGTTCTCATTTAAACGTTATTAATGTATACAAATTTTATATAATATAAACATAACATTGTGTTGTGTATTTTTATTTACAGTTATATTTTTAGTTTTTCTAAACACTTTAAAATATTTTAATATTATTTTATCATATTTCATCAAAATCCATATTCATTTACAATACATATTTTATATATCTCAATAATCGGATACTAACAACATAATTTTGTATATATTTTTAAAATTTAATTAGCATATATACTGTTAAAATATACTTCAATATATATATATATATATATATATATATATATATATTTAAAATGAGTTGTTATCAATTAATAACTTAATATTATTAGAATATTATAAGTTCAAAAATATTAATTTATAATTTTTTACTATACTTGTACACTTTGACAAATGCTCATATAATTGTTTTAATTTTTTCCTTCTTTTTAAAAAATACACGACATAAACCTAACTTAGTTTTACCACTAAACATCGTAGGCTACTACTTAAGCGAAGAAAATATTACATCTACACATACTTTTACTTTTTCTCTACTTTCAGCTTGTCATGTACTTTGTTCTTGTAAGTTTACCAAAAAGCCCTTATACTTAAAAACTTCATCTTCTTCTCCTTTCATCTTTATCCACCACCACCACAAGATCTGCATCTTATCGACAACTTCATCGTCCAGCACTCCAACTCCACCAGAAGCCCTCACTCCTCCGACACTCATGGCTGAAAGACGATGGTTATATGATGGTTCCGAGTCTAATTTGTCGGGGAGCCGTAACCAGCAGAAGTGTGAAGCTCACCGTAAGAATGATGTGAGGTTCTTGAGGAACACCGCTTGTACGGAAACACAATTATGGGTGGGTCAAGTGAACGGTGTGAGGTTCTGGTGCTATATTGGCGGCCAGTTACAGCGAGGAGATGAAGATACAACACTGTTTCATGAGTCAATTACTATTTTCCTCACCATGTATTTAGGGGTTGGCTAGAGCAACAATGTTTTTGGAGTGATTACAAGGATGGAAAGACCCCTATCAACAATCTGGCTCTATGGATTTACCGGTAGCTAATGACCACAACTTCAAGTTGTTACTTGTTCAGATTGACCACTGACCACAACTATGCTTACACTAGTACCCAGTGACCACAACTAAGAATATGGCAGTGTTGGTGTCCACGATGACGCAGATGCTCCGTGGCAAATGCTCTAATACGTCGCAGTTTCTCACCGACAGTTGCAGCCTCAACTCCACCGAACACAATCCCCGCAGCCACAAAGACTCTGACCACATATTCGATGACCAAAACAAACCTACCCACACAATTCTCGTTAAGGATAATGTCTATGGGTCTGGTGATGATGGCTCAAGATCCGTAACAGCGAAGGTTTTTGTAGAAAAATCTAAAGAGAGAAGGTAAACTTGAAAATTCGGATGAAATCGACTGTGAAGAAAACGAGGAATTAAGATAATTGAGATTTGAAGTAAATACAAATCACCAAAAAATGGTTATGGATTTAGAGAAGAAGAGAAAGATGGGAAGGAAAATTGAATAGGGAGGACGAAACGAAAGCGATGGAAATAGACGACCATGAAACCATTAATTACTCTTTCTCTTTCTTTTGTACCTCATTTTTATTTTTATTTCTGGCCGGGGCATTTCGGAAACAGAAAATTTAAAAGGTAGTCATAAAGTATTTCTCCATTAGAAAATACCTAAATATGTTAAATCCCAACAAAAAGTAACCCATAATGTAATGCTAAGCGAAAGCGTTAGTACTGCTTCTAATTTGAATCCGTCTAACTTAACTTCGCGTTGGCTAAGTAGCCACTAAAATCAAATATTCCGTTGTGTTGACCCTAAAATTGGAAACGTATACGACCGTTTCCTTTGCCAAAATAAAGCCAAATCACATAACGTTTCTCGGAAGTTTGGTTACTTTCGTTACCGTATAGTGTTTCTTTCTTCCAACACTATACATATATATATATGTCACTTTGCCAAATACTCTTAAGCAAAACAAGTACCAAAACAAAAAGAGCAAGAGAAAGAAAAATATGAGCACGATGTTGGAAAAAGTATCGTGCTTTAAAACAAAAACCAAGTCCAAAGGACCATTCGAATCGAGGTCATCATTGTGTTCGTCAACTAGTCCTGAAAAATACGAAGTCTTTTTGAGCTTCAGAGGCGCAGATACTCGCAAGAACTTCGTCAGTTTTCTGTACAAGGAGTTAAAGGCCAAAGGCATTCGAACTTTCAAAGACGACAAGTCACTGGTGTGTGGTCGTCAGATTGCACCAGAGATTCTACAAGCCATCAAAGGGACGAAAATCGCCGTGGTGGTGGTCTCTCCGACTTATCCAGCTTCCTACTGGTGTCTGGAGGAGCTCGTAATGACTTTGAAACAAGAGAAAGAAAATGTACTCACTGTGGTGCCTATTTTCTACGAGGTTGAACCTTTTGACCTGAAGAGACAGACGGGAAAACTGGTGGAGCAGTTCAAGAAACACGAGAGGAGACATAGCATTGAGAGAGTCAATTCGTGGAGGGATGCGTTGACCAGATTGGCTACTCTATCCGGCGACTGTTCAAAGAGTTGGTTAATTTTCCATAAGGACCATGTCCATATCTATATGTAGGAATGTTAAAATGGATTTTCTTAGCAGATTTAAATGGATTTTTAATATAAATAAATATTTATTTAGTTTAATGGGTTTTAAACAACTACTATTAAAACTTTATTACATGGAGTTTTACTTAAAATAAAGGGTTTCAAGTAACCCGTTTAACAAAATATATTTAAATAAATCAATGTATTTATATACTATATGTTGGATTCAAATTAATCTTAGACTGTAATCATTTTTTCAGGGAAAATGACGCGACGCTGGTCGATAGAATTACTGAGAGAGTATCAGAGATGTTGTCCACGGTAACACTAAGCAATGGTAATAACCTAATTGGTATCGAGGAACACATGCATGAAGGAACTGTATCCATTACTGGATCTGAATTCAAATGAAGGTGTTCAAGTAAGTGGGATTTGGGGAAGAGGAAACAAGGGAAGATCAGCACTGGCGAGACACGTTTACCAAAACATATCAACCAACTTTGACGCTCATTGTTTTCTCGAAGACGTGAGGAGGATCTCACTATATCTACAAGAAGAGCTTCTTTCCAATATGAAAGGAGAAGGTTTAAGCACAAGGAGCTCTCACATGTGTTTGGACGCGATCAAAGCAAGGCTCGGGAACAAGAAGATTCTGCTAGTGGCTAACCACGTGGACAGTATCGAAAAGTTAGAAGCCCTTGCTGATGAATTTGGTTGGTTTGGTCCAGGGAGTAGAATCATCATAATCACACAAGATAAGCAATTGCTTAGTTCATGGGGTGTGAAGAGTGTCTACGAAGTTGAGCTCTTGAGATGCTGTGAAGTTGGTAAGCTCTGGAGGTCTGAAGCCTTCAAACAGAAAGACGATCATGTGGATGCTGAACTGTCTACTTACCGACCCAAGAATCTTCCTGGTATAATTTCTTTTCAGCCCTGAAATATGTAAAGGCTTTGTTAAGTGATGGAGATCAGCTCATGGAAAGATTCAACGAAACAATATATAGTCTTTAAATTCATTTGATTTGAAAAGGAAAAGTCAAAGCCTTTATAGATACAAAGTGAAAGTGTAGATTTATGCATTAATCTTACCGATTACGCCCTCCTTTGGATATTGTTTTGCTAGTTTCTATGTAATACTGTTCTTTCTAATAAGGAATAAAAATACAAAGTGTGGAATTATGCATTAATTTATGCTTTTTCTTCCTTTTAAGTATTTTTGTTATTATAAATTAGGAAGACTAAATCATAGATTACCCGGTGAAATATTTGAAGAAAGCTGAATGAACACCAATATAACTGAATAAACATGAATGAACTGGATTAATTCGAAAAGTCAAAATCCAAATAAACCAATGAGTTATTTTTTTGTTTTAGAATGTTGA